>NC_136685.1:75175865-75775865 GCF_903797595.1 Erithacus rubecula
GGTTTAAGTCAATAATGAGGGGCATGGAAAAACTCCAAATGTCATCCTTCTAAAGAGAGCAAAGACTCAATATTTCATTAAGAAAACTGTGTTTCTTTGAAGTCTAAATATTTTTGGCTTTTCATATACAATATTGCAATTGTACAACATCTGTATGCTTAGCCTTCATCTTAAGTATAAAAGTACTTTGCAATTTTCTTCTTCCCGAGTGAAGTAAACTTTGAAGTGAGTTGCTTCCCTTCATAACCTGAAGTCAATCTGAGCACAAGCTACTGCTAGCTTCCTTTTTAAAATGCAATACTAACAATATAAATTTGTTTTAATATCAGCCACAGAAATGGTGCTCTATTCTTAATAAAAAGGACAAGACTAGATCTTATTTTTCTATTATGCTTTTGCTGTCTTCAAGACGTGCTGAAGTGTGAGTAAACTCAGAACCTCTTGTTTACACAAGCATCTTCATACAAAAGCAAAATATTTTGTGTTCAACTGAGATGTGAATATTTATGTTTTTTCCTGTCAGTCCACATTAAACATAATAAAAAACTAGTAGCAGATCTAAGACATACCAATACTGAAGAAGTGTCAGAGAATAAGAATTTTTCTATCTCACATGTAAAGGTTATCCTGAAAATTAAGGTGTGACATACCTTGAAGACTTTGGCTGCAAGGGGATCTTTTTCCAAATCAATATCCAAAGGATCAATATCGACTTCCATCAGGTCTTGCAGTAATTCAAGATCAATGTCCTTATCTTTTTCCAATGATGACAAGGGTGGAGCACCTCGAATCATTAAAAGAGTATTAACCAAACCAAACACACTACACAATAGCAAGTAAAATTATAAAAACAAGGATGTATAATATACTTAACAGAATTTTAAGCTTTTTAATATTACAACTTTGCGAAAAAAGTTAAAATAAGCAATCAAGTTGCCTGTTCAAAAATACGATGAAAAATAACTCATCTTTACTTGTCAGATGTAAAGCTAACTTGAAGAATACTCAATCTGCCTATATTATCAGAAGCTATTTATGTTATCACCAAAGAGTCTTGTGCTGATACCTTGAGAGATGAGTCAAATTTTTTTGTTACTCTTTTCAATAAATACACATATACAGAATTGTGAAATAATTTACCTGTGATGTCATGTGTCAAAGGCTCATCTATGGTTTCTACTAACTGAACTGTGGACTGCTGGAGAGAGTCATCAGAATCTCCAGCTGAAGCTCCAGCATCTTCTCCCAAAGCACTTTCTTCCATAGCTTCAGCTGCTATAGGTGCCAACAACTCTCCTAGGTAATAAATTAAGCAGATAACTTCACTTCAAGCTTTATTCTCATTACAAATTAGCATCCCAGTGTCTATGGCAACTGTCACTTTTTCATCTAAGTTCTCTGAGGGCTATTTCTTCAAGGTGAAGAGTTTTGAATAATTTTCAAATAATCATGGTCATATAAAAATGAACTTTTTAATATATGAGTCACTCTAATTGCAATTTTAAATCACATTTTTATGCACTAACCTAAATGTTATGATTTGTTTGGGGTTTTTTATAATTTGGACTGTCAGCAGGTTCTAACATACTGATAAACCACCCCTCCAGAATATTAAAGGAAGAAAGATTCAAGTGCAAGATACCTTCTGAGGAATATGAACTTAAAACAAACCTGCTAGAATATCCTGTAGCATACAAGTCAGAGAATACTGAGCCCATGCTCCTCCCCAAGAGATGTCTCCTCTGTTAAAGTCAGTTCCAACAAGAAGCAGCAATAATCGTTCTAATTGAGTCTCATTCACAATCTCACATAAATGAATTGTTGGTCTTGTAGCATTTGCAATTCTAGCAAGAACCTATTAAAAAAAAGAAAGATAAATATATACCTATTCATCGTTAACCCTATGAAAGTATATAATGAATTTATTTCCTAGAATTATTAGATTTTGCTTACAAATAGATCAGGTACTTTTACCAGCTTACACTTTAGACTTTTATGAGTGTAATTACATGAATATATTTTTTTAAAGTTAATTTTTCCATGCAATTTTGAAGCCACCTTATTTTAAGTCCCACAGGAAGTGACAGATCAGAAAAACCACCTCACCAGAAATTATTAGAAATTTTAATGCTGCAGCTAATTTTTACCATCAAACAAGCAAAAAAGCAGTAATAGAGAACTAATTTAATGTGGTTGCTACAGCACCTATGTAGTGATGATCCATACTCTGTTTACCTTACAAACAAAAAGAAGCAAATCTGCATGACAAGTAAAGTCCATGGACAAGAGAAAGAGTGCCAGCTTTTGCACTACAGAAATGCAACGTTCATGTGCCAGTGTAAAGGGAAGTGGTTCAATTTCTGGAGTTTCCTTTGCTGTTGATACTTCTGTATCTAGAGAAGAACGAGGCCATTCTGCAGTTCGCCGCAAGCGTATTAAGTCCTTGAAGTGCTGCAGAAATTAAATTTGAAACAACAGTTACAGTTTAAAACTGACCTCTAAATCTTTTCCCCATGAATCAGTGTGGCAGTGATAACAGAGACTGTGAAACTTCTTAAAAAGATAGAAGGAAGTCTAAAAATATGTAAGAATCCAGAACGGAATTATTGGCTGAAATTTGTTTTGGCAGCTTGTTATCTCAGATGAAAAATGCATAATCAAATTCAGTTCTGCAGAAGTGCCAATTAAGCCTTATGTATGCCATGACACATATTGAAAATACATATCTGCAAATTTTCTTTCATACTTTCACACCTGTACATAGAGATACGGTTATCATAAAACAAACTGCATATAAAAATAGCCATTATGGAAATTTATTCTTAAAAGAACACTGTCTTTTCAGTTCTTCACATTTGATAAATCATCAGTAATTTCTAAATTTCTTAATACTGCCATGATACAAAGTATGCATTAACCACACCATAAATGGAACTAGTTTGATTTTTGATCATGGCTCTGGACTACAACCTTTTTGACAGAGGGCCTAAATGTGATGGAGAAGAGAATATGCTTTTATTAATCCTCTCATCCACTAAGGGCATTTAGCAGCCCAGCTCATTGCATCAGCTACACTAGCAGTCATTAGATAATACAAATGCCTCTTACAATCTCGCTTAAGCAGCAGCTACTGACTTAGATCAAGGAGAGAGCTATTTATTAAGAAAAAGGTTTCACTTTCTCCTAAATGCAGTGTATGTTTTGCATCACTCACAGTTCATCATAACTAAAAGTGATTAGTAGGCAAAATTGCAAAACCTGCATAAAATACAACTATCAAGGGCACAGTAACAGCTTAACTACAAGTTAAGAAACTACAAGAGGAAAGATCTTTAGTTTAACACAGTTTTTTTAATGCAACATGGCTACTATAAAGTGAAACCTAAATCAGCTAGACAGCACAGTTCAAACAGTAACTCATTTAAAGACTAATCAAGGGGCCACCAGTTGAGCAGCTCCCTTGGTATAACCTGCTGGAATAAAGCAGAAGATTGTGCAGGAAAGAACAGCTCATGACAAGCACAGTTAGTGAAAACTTGGGGCTTTATTTTTGTGCTAGTGATGATTTTTTTCCAGAATAATTGGAAGTTTTAAGATTTCCCTTTAGATTTGCCTGTAAGGTCCAACGTCATGTAATCTCTTTTCACAGACTTATTTTCAGGCATCTGAATAGACATGAGTACTTATTGAACTAGGGAATAAAAATTTCAAAAGACACCTAAGTTTGGTAGCTAAAGAAATTTTTTGTGCTCCCTGTGAAGTCCATGGTGTCACCACATGAAAGCCCTGAATTTCAGCATCTCCTCTTACAACCAAAGCAATTCTTTAAATTACATCATCAACCCTCAATATCTGGGGCTTACTGCAAGATACCACAACTGAAGTGGTGGGTACCTTCAAGAAACTAAGGAGCTCATGACAAATTTTAAAAATAATTCTCAGAAGTCATATTTATTTAGTTAGGAAGACAGACATTGGCAGAATTATTTTCTGATTACTCAACCAGGAAAGCATCTAGAAGAGCATCATGCATAAAAGCTAGCCATATAAAGTACTACTTTACCTTTCTATTGCTATATGTTACCCAAAGTTTAATGACATGACTGGCATTCCCAAAGCTACAAGTTTATTAGCAATTTTGAACTTGACTACCTAAAAGATCCCTGTAGAATGATAAACTGCTTTTTACAGAGCAATAAATTTCCAGATGGCTGCTTTTTTTTCAGTATTAGAATATACTTGATAACAGCCGTGATGAAACAACTTTTTATAATAAGGTCAAAGTAAGACAAAAATGACTTTGCAGGAACAGGTCTTTTCACACAAAACACAAGAAGTCAGTTACAGTTTCAGAGCATCATACCTTTGAAGTAGCCTGCTTTAGTTTTGCCTGTTCTACTAAAAGTTTGTATGATGATCCTTTGTTGCTTTGTATTTTCTCTTTTTCCATCTGTTCCACCAAAGCCTTCTGTTTTGCTTTTAATAAGTTAAGTTGCTAAAAGAAAATGTTAATAGGAATAAATGAAAATTTAAGCAATAAGATGTTAAAAGGATCAGTATGTTCATGATAGCAATCTTCAGTTCAAACTGTAACTTGAGCCTTTAAAATAGTTTTAAATCACAGCTTAGGTGCTTGCACTGGGGTGTACTCAGATTTATGTAGAAAGTACATAAATTATATTTATTGTCCAATAGAGTACAACAGTACACTCCAATACTTGTTTTTCCAGCAGATCCCTTGCCCCATGGTTTTAGATGAATGTCAAAGAAGTTAGGCAGCCTTCAGCTACAGAATCAGACCTATGCAAAAGCAAGGCTGAATGAGTCCCAATGCCAAAGCTGTTGTTTCAAGAAATGAGATATCCTTTATATAAGACATACTTCTCTGAAAATAGCCACTACCGTGCAGGAAGTCACCTGTTTATGATGCACCAGCTGTTTCCTGATCTTTCGGGAATACAGTCTATCAAGGCTACTGTTGCCTTTAGTCGATCTGCTCAGACTCTGAGTGTGAAGGCTATTATTTATAAAACTCCACTGGTTTCCTAATGGAAATAAAATTTTAAAAAATTAGTCCATCTTATTAAACCTCATTTGACTCTAGAGAAAAGCCTTTGTTTCAATGGTTAGCATCTCCAAAAATAAGTACTAAAGAAATAAACTAAATCTAACTCTTAGCATTATTCAATTATCCCCACTTATAGTACCATATGTGTGATTTTAAAATGCAGTGCCATCTTTTCTCACTATTCTTAGAACATATAAGCAGGCAAGCAACTCTGTCCTAAATAAAAATAGATTAACAGCTTCATAATGTAAAAACTTTTATTCTTAGAAAAGATATTAAAAGAAAACCATAGCTAATAAAAATAATAACATTAATAATAATAACAATAATAATGATGATTATAATAATAATAACAATGTATGGTACTTATTATTATTACTGTTGTTGTTGTTACTATTATTATTATTACTACTACTACTAATATTATGAAATACACAAAAAACCAGACAAAAAACAGATTTTAAAATAGTGGATACAAACATGAAAACATTTATGAAGTCACACTGCTGGCCCTTTCTCACAATACAAAATCATGGAACACGGTGCACTCTCCATTGTAAAGATCCAGTCACAGGGCAATATACAGACATTTTACAAACGAAAATCAATCCTGCATTTTTCACTTGAAAAAATGAAAGAGATCATATTTATGAGGAGATGGGGATGTAAATAACCAGAGAAGAAGGAAAATAAAAAGATCACAACATGTATTTTTAAAATAGTTTTTTTCAAGTGAATAGAAAATGCATTTTAGGTATCTGAACAGCTCCCAGAGCAATACTCATTAATCAAGTTTTGTTAATAAATGTGATGTACCTGCCAAAAATCGTTCCCTCTCTTTTCCATTCAGAGGTTTCTTGGCTGTGGCTGCTTCATCTTCAACCGTAGCTACATAATCCAGCAGTCTGGACACCAGCATTACAACCCAACTGATCATGGGAATATCTAAAACGCCTTCAAAATAAATTTCAGTGCTTTAATAAATTTCTGAAGACATAAAAACATCACACATTTCACTAGGCCATAAAGACCTCACTCCCTTCTTTCTGTTTTTTAAAAGGAGAATTAAAGTCTGAGCACTCATAAAAGAGGGAAAAAATCAGTATAAAACTTGGTGCAAATGAAAATGTCACAGGTCTTTCAGCCTGATGAAGCTGGAAGTCAAAAGCTTCACCTCAACTGTTCTAGCTAAAAATTAAGCAGCATTTTTCTTAAAAAGAGTAAAAAATTTTAAGTCTAGATTTCCTAAATACCAAATGCATAATGACAGCTGATTGCATTAAAGCCCATGAGATATACATGTCAAATTCAACAGTGTGCAATTCCTCCATCAAGCAGGGCTCCACTAAGATAGTTGTAACTGTGCATACAGACACCTACATCTTTACTTCACTATTAGTGTATTTTCATGTAGATATTTGAATAAGTTGCAGGAAAGCCAAGAGTGACTTCAGACTAGATGAACCATATTGGTGGCACTAACAACTGGCTAATGTCTCAGTCTCACACTTTAAATGCTATATTTTTGTACATAAAGGGAAAAAATATATCTTGAGCATCATGCAAGAAAAGTCTTTGTGCACATGGAAATCTAAATAAACAGTTACCAAAGTGAACCCACAACTGCTCAACAAAGAAACCTACAAATATTGACCACTTAATTAGTCATTATGCAAATGGCATAATTCTACAATGTCAATACAGCAAAGACATCAGCACTAGAGGCAACACCAACATTTTCATATCAGTGTGCTGTGCTGAGCCACATTTAATTACACTGTGCTTTTCATGCACTGACCTCAAAAAAGCTGCAATTAATTCAAATTATTATTAAACACAGATCAAACAAGAAAACTAAGGCACAAAAACAATCCATCCAAAATCACATGAAGCTGCTGGCATCCAAGCAGTAGGATGCAGCCTGACTTGTTAACTGCAGTTTCCTGAGCACATTGACAGAAAGCAGCCTATCTCATGCAGGCAGAGGAAGCACCCCAACAGGTCCATAATAGCACCTGGACTGGAATCACAGACTAAATTGCAAGAACAGAAATGAGGAGCACTGGTGACTGTTACACACCTTTTTGTTTGGCAGAATAAAAAGAAAGGATCCTGCTGCAGAGTGAATTACATACCTTTTCACACTTCTGTTAAAACAAGACCATTTCTTTACCTTTTATCTCTCAAAAAAAAAAAAAAAATAGAATTCTCAGCTTCTCTCCCTCCCTCCAAGTGTCTTTTACTCATTCCTTTTTTCTTTGTCCAGTCTCAAAGTTTACAACTTCTCTCCACCCATAACACTCACCTCTTGCTCTGATTTTCCTTTTCTTTTTCACTTTTTCCCCAGTAAGTTTTCACCCCTTTGATTTATGTGTGATAGTTCTCAAATAGGAATTTCTTCTGCCATACCTGATGCTTCCACCACACATAATATTGCCCTAGTACTCACCTGTGCTGTCCAGGAGGAAGGAAGCTGGAAGACCAGCAAATAAAGCTCTGAAGTATCAGTTACTTCTGCTTCCTAAAGTCCTCCATGAGGACAACTAGTAAGGCAAGAGCTATGAAAGGAATTGGAAGCTGTGGGGAGAGTGCAAACAGAGGTAGAGGAGATGTAAGCTTGGGTTTGCCTCAAACTAGTTAGAGACTATAGCAGGATATGGCCCCGATAGAGAAAGAACATGGGAGATCAGTGGGAAGCAATAGGACAGCTGCTGACACCAGCTGTAGGTCTGTTAGGACACAAGAGAAAACTAAGGACAGAGTCTCAGCTGGCACTTTACAGACCTCACAAGGCTAAGAACTTTAAACAATTTATCTTCTATGATGCTTTGCTACCTGTATATAACAAATGAAGTAGCCTAGAGTGTGATGTTATCAAAAGTAAGAATTCGCATCAACCTTGGCATAATTAAGAAAACGTCCAAAGAAAATCAAGTTTGCAGAATACAATTTCAGTAAATTTTTAGGATCAAAAAATGTAAATGTCTTATAATTACAGAATCCCCTACAAGAAGAAACTCCATGTAGTCTGCAGAAACCATGCAGATACACATAAACTTGTCTTCATGTTTCACCTCAAAAACTTGAAACTTGGAAAATATCTCATGAGCGAAAAGGTGCATTTCTTTCCAAAATATTGAATTCCAAAGAAATTTCCTAGAGCTGTCTGTACACGGAGTGCTCCCCCCACTCTGCCAAAGTTTCCTAGCTGAATTATAAGCAATCAAATAGAATTTGCTCAGGTTTTAATGGGTGGGGGAAGGAATCTCTTTTAGCACCTAAAGAACAAGAAGATTCTTCACATTTTAAGACAACTGTGTTTTAAAAATATAGTAAACAAGCAAATTCTTTCAATACACCAAAAATTGTGAGTTAGTCTCTCAATTTTCCAGTTTATAATGAATATGATCTCCCAAATTAGGTTACCTTCAGTTCTTCTGTGCACAGGTAAATGAGGTTGCAGTGGTGACAGCAGGTTATCCAGGAGATTAAGTAAACTTTCTAAAACACCACTGTTGCTAAGTGATCTTTGCCCAATGCAAGAAAGCAACATGAAGACCCTAAAATAAAATTTACATATTTAAGATTTTATTTCTTTTTCAGAATCTATAATACCTTGCAATGCCTCTTATATAACAATATTGTCCTAGGCTTTCATCTCAGACACACACAGGTTGCTATAGAAAGCAGTACTGTGGCCCAGCAAGTAGACTGAATTTCACATTCTATAATTCTTAAGGTTAATGCAGCATTTTAGGGTGAACATCTCTTTCACCCTCAAGAGGTCAGCAGAGTCTTCCCCATTTGAAACAAGATCTCATCCATTTTATTTCCTATTACATATTACTGATAGCAGAGAAAGAGAATTAAATAAATGAATTCTTATACCCTTGAATTAATGAATTTTTTAAAGATATGAAAATATAGATGGTGCTGTTCAAAGAAGGCAAAAAGCCTTCTAAGGCACTAAGCAGCAAATACATTTGATTAAAATAAAATGCTAACATTTAGAATATTAAAGACCTCAATCAATAATCTGAAACAATCAATACATCTAACATTCAGTGCTCAACTCTATGTGTTCTTGCTCTTATCTCAGTGCAGTCTTTTGCAGTGAATGCTAACAGTGTACCTTCCCAATCCCACTTCCAAACACTGGAGAAGAGCAGCTCTACAATGAGGGTACATTTAAGCCTGATAAATGAGAAGCCATTTTTGATACTGGGAAGCAATCCTGTTAGGTATGTGAAGATCTCCAAGTAAGAAAACAGCAAATTTTTGTGGTGCAAGAACCGAATAGGTGCAATAAGTAACTGCAATTGGACATTTATCATCTGCAGTACTTTTTTTTGGGTCTATTTCTTAAATCAATCAAAACCTATGAACAGTGGAATTTCTTCACTGATCCACAGGTAATGTATCAACATAGATTTATAGCTTACCTGTCTTGTGGAAATATGAGAAGTTGTTCTGAATTGTATAATTCCTGCAGTACATTTGAGAGAAACTGACCCCACCACCTTTCACCTCCACAGAGCTGAACAAGCAAAAGGCCAGTATGCAGTCGTATCTTGGGGGTTCCACTGATACACAGGTGTTTAAATAACTCTTCACAAGCTTGAGCATGAAAAGTACTCTGCAGAACCACAGGAACTGAGTGTCCTTTTAAGAGAAGAGAACATCTCTGTTTAAAGAGACAATGACTTGAAAAAATATGAAGAAGTTTCAAAAAACTTACTACAAGTAAGTTTTTAAAATTACTATGATTAGACTAATTGGCACAGGAATAAAGGAGGTGGGAACATATGGGAAAATGCTGATTTGTAGGTAACTCAAAGAGTAGGCCATTTGGTCTAATCCAAATCAATACTATGCCAGTGAAATTACCCCTACAGAATATACACAAAGCAAAAAATAAACCACCATCATGCTTTAGAACAAACTGGCACAGAAAATCACATGACAACCTATCAACACAACAACGTACTGCTTTTTTGTTAGTTTTGCTTTTAAAATACCACCAACTATAACACAGATTTTTCCATTTCAATTCTCCAAGACTTCTTTCAATGGCAAGCTTAGGAATTAAAATCTTTACTGCATATCAAAATATCATGAACTAACTAGAAATACTGGGTTTATGAGTTCATTACTACCACCACTCCTGAGGCAATTTCTGCTCCTCAGCCTGCTTCTAACTGCTTAATCCATCCCCAATACTACACAGGCTTCAATGCTCACACATCCTTTCAACAAGGTGATTCTGCCCATGAAAACCACATAAGTATTCTGCCTGGGCAGTTTTTTTGTTACTTCAGCAAACTGGATCATCCCACAGAAGGATCAGATGACTATCTCAACAAAGGATTATGCAGCCATGATTACACAAAAGCAAGAAGGACCATGACACCTTCTCCTGTTCTTTTCATAAAGTGGTTAGGCCAGCTTGGTGCCACTGGTAAAACTTTACAATGTATGCTATCAGCTACTAAAATCACAGCAGATGTGGCTTCGAGCAGCTGGGTCTAGTGAAAAGTGTCATTCTCCATGGCAGGGTGGTCAAACTTCATGATCTTTAAGATCTCTGCAAACCCAAACACCATTCTACATTTCTATGATTCTAAACATAGTTTAAAGGTCTTTTACTAAAAAAATGCAATTCAAGAAACAGAAATACTTGGAAATTGTTTCTACTAACATGACAAAAAAATCAAAACCTCAAAAATACTAACCATTGGACGAATGCAGCAAACTGAGCAAAGTATCCAGTAAGTATCTAATGATGGTGCGTAACTGTTCTGTGGATGACATCTGAATTAACTCTTTTGGATCAGATTGTTCCTTCAGTGTTTTCCTGCTTGCACCTAAAGCTACTTTGAGTCTCTGAACAGCATGGTGAGCCAAGTTGAGTTGAAGCTGCAGCTGAATGCAGTCCTGGTAAGCAGAAAATACTCTGCTGTCTTCTTCTACTGCCTTGTCTGGCTTTCTCAAAAAGTACTGGGCATTGTTAGCACTATTGAGTGGTGGCAGGTCAATACTCTGCAGAAGGATTTCTAACCGATGACAGGCCAAGTTGTACCTAAAGGGAAATATTCAAAAAACACAATTCGATGCACATTAGCAAACAGCAATACATTTGACAATCACTCTGCCAGAAGACAACTTCTGGTCCACTGTGAACGCACTCTTAAAACAGATATGGAAAACAAATACAGTATAGTTTTTGTTACTGCTAAGAAGATATTCACAACAACTCTACAACAGCAGAGTATTATTTTTTGGTCTGGAGAATATAATGGGAAGAAAAAAAAATCTGTAGCATTATGATATCCCAGTATTTTATATTAAAATAATTAGCAAATACCCTTTTTTCTGCTAACCTGCACTGTATGTCTTCTTGCAACGCAACCATCATTGCCAAATGTTGATCAATTTCTGGCTGATTTGCTGCTTCACCTTCTCCTCTGAGGGGATCATGCATTAGTTTCAGCTCATTTTCAAAGGGTAGGATATAGGTATGGCCATAATAAAATCCCAATGGGATTTTTGCTCTGGCATTTGTGCTACCATATCGACCAATAACAGTGATCTGAAAGAAAATGCAATTATATTGTAACACAATTGCATCAGAACAGGAAAAATAAACACCTAGTCAAAAAATACATTAAAAATTTATAGCAAACAAAAGTTTGGTGTGAAGAGAGCGTAAGTGAAAGCTGATGTACTAACAAACATTAAGAACTTAAAAGATCCTCTTACCTTCATAAATCTGCAAACTGGGGGTGGCAACAAGTCATGTAAAATAAGTGAATGTGTGCTAATGTCAGTAGCCACTACCAGTCGCCTTCCATCTACTTCTTCTCCCAAAGTCCAGATGTCAATGGACAAAGAAGCCAAATCTCCACAAGTGGGAATCAATACATCTGTCAATAATATAGGTCTTCCAAAATCAAGGGTCACAAATCTTCTTGCTCCTAGGTGAGAAAAACACAGGATTGCCTGAGAGACCTGTGTGTGCTAACCAGCAAGATATGTTTCTTCTCAAACAATAAAGCCATTGTTTCTGTATTGTTCAAAAGGTACATAAAAGTTTATGCATTGTTTAAAAAGTATATTTGTATACTTGAGGCTAAAAATAGCTGCACAATCCCAGAAACTCTCACTACAGCTTGAACACTTGGAGAAGAAAGTTTTGGCATCAACTTAAATGAAGCTGTTTTGCTTTTTATGTATTAATAGTGAACAGGTGCTCTGTTCAGAGACCCAACATACTCCCCAAGTCTCCAGAAATTTTCAACTATCACCAAGTACTAGGTCTTAAACTAACGCATATGACAGGATGCAAATTGAGAAATATCTTTACTCTGGAAAGCTGACTGAGAGACTGTAGCTAAGCAACTTATTTAAAGCCCCAGAAAATATTCCACTTCTTACTAGAACATGTGTCAAAACTATTATTAGGAATTGTGGTTTTACCTGAGTGCATACGTTCTATAATAATTGACTGATGAGGTGGAGGTTGAAGAAAATGTGAAGCATGAGATATTGCAAGAGCAAGGCCAGATCCCAGTGGATTCTGAGAAGTGGAAAAACATAATAAAATTATTAAATCTATGCATTTATTGTTAAAGATGTACCATTTTGACAACACCTCACTACACGTAGATTTGAGCATGAACCATCAAAAAATATTAACTACTAAGTCCAAAGGATTAATAACTCCTTACAGAGTTAAGCTAGCTCCAATAAAGAGAAACCACATGAGGTGCTGTAGCAATACTATATTGCTTGCATAAGTTCATCTCATATGGTAAAAATTTAGTGATAGAATATATATTTACTAGCACTCAAGTACAAATTAAGACCCTGGTAATGGTCACAGCACCTTGTCTCTCTAAGAAAAATAAAACAAAATAATTACCGTTCTAGACTTGCTTGTATTTTTGTTATGTGCTGCAAGATTAACTGTTGGGGGATCAATGACTGAACCAGGAAAAAGCTGAGCAAGCTCTGCATTAATAACAGCAGAAACTGCTTCATTAGGTGGAGTCAAAGGTGGAGTCATGAAGAGAGGAGTTGTTTTTGGTGTGGGTGGAATGACATCTGAAGGATGAATGAAGAACCCTGGAGCTGCTACTGTATTAGAAGGCACAGAGTTGTGAACAGGACCAACTGCTGATGCTGCTGCTGCTGCTGCTGCCGTTGTCTGATGCAGTTTTGCTTCCAGCTTAGCCTTCTGTGGAGAAGATGAAAGCAATGTATGTAGCAGATAATACCACTTGTGAACACAGGAGTAGTATTGGGCCACAAGTTCAACTTTGATTATACAACTGGATTTAATAAACCTAAGCTACTTTCAGTATAGCCAAGCTGAATGACCAACTATAAGCTGAAAAATTAAACTATTAAACTATCTATTTAATTTGACTCACAAGCTGAGGAACATGGGTAATTAGATGAAATAATAAAAAAATAAAAAAACCCCCTACCACTGAACAGCGAAGTATTGAGACCACACAGCCAAGCATTGGCCAATTAACAGTGGATTTATGGCTGGCACTGCCCTGTGTCACCAACTGAGCTTTTCATTTTGGTACACTTTTTCAATTTCACACTGATACACTTACTTCTGAAAACTTAGTTTTTACTACAAACTCCCAACCCACCTTTAAAATACACAAAAACTAAGTCCGAAAGACCAAAGCAGCATGGGAGACACTCCCAGCCCTTTGCTTAAGAAGGGCGAACCAGAGTGCTGAGCATTTCCTTCCTCAAATACATTATGAAGGGAAAAAAAACCAAACCAACTAGCTCTGCAACTACTTTCTCAGCTTTTGAAGTTTAGATACAGCACTAAAAAGAGCCAAATAGCCTCCAACCTGTTGCTGAAGCTTCAAAAGCTGCTGCTGTTTCTCTTGCAGCACCTGGAGCTGTTGCTCGGCTGAGGCCATTGCATGAGAGAGAGACTGCAAAGCTACCTGGGCTGCTGAACTCAGTGCTGTCGAGGCTTCCCCAACTGTTCCAGAAGAGAGGCCACCAACTGCTGGGGTAACCCCAAAGGTACTCACTGGCATGAAACAAACAAACAAAACAAAACATGGATGTAGAAATTACAAAACACACCTTTAATTCCTCATTAATTGTTCAGAGTGATGTAAAAACAAGAGAAATATCTTTTTATCCAATTCTTGCTACATCAAGGTAACATCATCTTGAATGACAAAGTATTTGGTTTATAGACTACACAGACTATACAGGCAACACTTGGATTACAGAAAAGCCACCAATTGCTCTGGAATTCTTCCACCACAAAAGGTTGTAAGGTAAAAATGCAAGCTTGTACATTATACTCTCCAATAAAAACAAATGGATTCAAATTAACATTTTTTAAATCCAATATGTTCGCTAAGATCCAAGAAGTTTAACATCACACATAGAAATTATTTAAGAAAAATTATTATTAAAAAGAAACAAAACCACAGACAAAACATTTCAACAATCAGTTTGCCAAACAGTAACATTATGTTCAATTAAAAATGTATTGTGGAACTATGCTAAGTAGAAAAAATGAAAAATTGTATATACCAGTAAACGTACTTGCATCGTCCCTTTCTATTCTAGTTCCATCACTTGTTGAAACACAGGTAAAGTGCAGAGGTTCAACTTCCAGAAGTCCAGTAAGGGAAGTAAAACTACCTTCAGCAGCTGCACAGCTACTTATTTTCCCATTGCCTGGAAGAAAAACATGTATCTACACAGTCAGCCAATGTTTTCTTGATAGTGACATTTCAAGTCACAAAGTGTCAAAAGGGACAACTAAATATAATGCACATATTTTATTAGTTCCTGTTGTGGAAGAAATACCTTAACACTATCACTATTCCTCAACATAAATGGAACTATATTTTTAAAATGATAATGCTGTCAAACCTGAAGACAGTATATTAATAAGTCAAACTGTCAACTGTGACAGAAGCATAGTACAACCTTCTTAATTCCAGAAAGAAATTATATATGGATGCTCTATTCTTTCTACATTGAAAGCAAGTTAGCTTGCAAAAATATATTGATATTATTGGAAAGGAAGAGGAAGAAACTGTCAGATCAACTAAGATCATACACGAATTTAGTATAAAACCTAGACTATTAATCAAGATCGAAACAAATTTAAAGATGTATGGAGGAAGGGATAGAAGGAGAAAGACTGCAGCATACAAGAGAAGGAAAGGGGTCACTATGACTGATGAATGCACTTGCTATGAATAGAATTTCCTGACATGTAAAAATTATCTAGGTCTTGGCAACATTGCAGGGCCTAAAGATTCACTTATGAATTAACCTGAGACAGATGCAAATATGCTTTCAAGGTGTTTCACCTCCTCTAAAACAGAAAAACCACCTGATTAAACCTTTACATTTAAGTAGAGGAATACCATATGGCAGCTTCCCAACTTCAGAAAAATCCATTTAGGTTTCTCTGCCTATGTGTGTGTTGCTAACCTAAATAAATAATACCACAACTCAATGAAGTTACTTGAAAGAGGTGACAGATGATTACTAGATGACTGACTCGGGGTATGAGAGCAGCCATTCTGTCTAATCTCTACCCTGAGATATTCTACAGGATGAGAAAATAGATTCTAGAAAGAGGCTTTTTCTTGTTGCCCTAAGGCCATAGGAAATGTAAAAGATACCATGAGCAAGAGAATACCCTGGACTTCAGCTTGGCTGGAAAGTATAAAACAACATCTTCACAAAAAGAAAACACTATATTAGAGATTTACCAATTTTGCCACAATCAGTCACTGCTAAACATACATACCTGATAGAACATCAGACAAATCAATTTCATCTGATTGTACTCCAATACTGCTGTTATATACATTTTTACAAGAAGAGCCACATATTTCCAAGTCAAACAGAACTGGATCAAAAGGTGAACTGTATAATCCGTATCTGTAAATAAGATAAACAGCAAAACACAATAAGAACTCCTATAAAGCTATTTACAGTAAAAAGCCAAGTATTTTGCCATCAGGATTTATTATATTCCAAACTATTCTCTTCAGTTCACATATCTTAGAAATTATCACTTGCTTCTATTTCATTAAAATAACTTACTCAATGGCGTTTTCAAGCAGCTTATAATGTTAAGTAACTGGAGAGTTTTTAAGATGTAATACTGTCCTGGAAACACGACACACACAATCACACTAAACATGGAATATAGAACTACAAGTCTTACACAATGAGCCATGGCAAGACACACTCCAGTACATGGTAAATGAGACAGTAGTCTGAAGTCAATAAAAACATGGTACTGTTTCAAAACAGCAGAAGAAATTCCACCACAGCTTATTCTTCCATCTGAAGTAAGAATTAAAAAAGGAAATGCTGCTAGGCATACCAATCAATGCTTGTGATAAATACCTCAATGGAAGAAAACTTGTAACATTTACTCTGGCAGTGCTGGAGGGGGAAAAATAGCACAATCATTCAAAGTGGTCCCAAATCAATTAGGGTTTTATAAGCCGAGAAAAAGGAAATTCCAATGTAGTATCAAAATCAGTGGGGGTTTTGGTTCATTTGTGGCTTTGTTTTTGTTTGGAAGTGAGGTTTTTTGATTTGGGGTTTTTTTTCAGTGTTTAACAATACCTATTACAAGCAATGGAAAAGGGGAAAAAATGGAAATCAGACCAAATTACTAAGCCACAGTAGAAAGAAAGAATGCATCTGCGTAGGTACAAAAGTGAGAAACATAACACTCTGCACTTTGGCTAGAGACAGAGGAAATCTGAAATATTTCCACAAACACACTAGCAAGGGCAGTAAGTTCTTCCACTCCCTTTTCCCTCTGCCTCTGAGCAGTTTCTCTTTACCAGATGAGGTAAAAACCTCCAACATGCTGAGAAGGCTGGAATGCTTAAATGTCTTTTTTGATCAAGTAATCACAAAAGTGTAAATGTCTACATGAATACAACACCAGCAACAAGGTAAAAACAGATTCTAGACTTCTCTGATTGTTAAAATGTTTCCACATTAGCAGTGCTTTTGGCCACACAATACTGTGACTGTAATTATCACTAAATGATGAACAATCTTACAAAAGGGCAGATCATCTGAGAATTACAGATCAACCCATTTAACATTACATTTCCCAACCTAGTTACTTACAAGGTAGCAAATGTAAAATAACTTTATACTCAGAACAACACAGGATAGATGGGTGACTCTTTACAAACATGCATTAGAAGGACCAGTGCCTACTGCACATCTGACAAGATGGCTGACTGACCTCTTTTTTCGTGTGCCAACCAAGACAACATGCTCCTGTTGAGTGGCTACTAAAGCACAAAAATGCTCTCACAAAACTCAGTGCAGTACCTTCACAGCCTGCTTTAGACATCGGATTTAAACACTGAATAAATCAGGTCAACACAACACTAACACTGATTACTTAAATGTTTGAAATAAAGACTTTGATTTATTAAGCAAGCAGGTGATAAAGTCATAATTCTGCAAGAGCATTGTAAAGTAGAATCAGAATTTGAACATACTGCAGAGGGTTTGATTTATTCTGTCCAACCCAGATTTATTTCAACAAGCATAGTGCCTTTTACCTGTTCTTCAGCAGGAATGATCAGGTTCACAGTTTTAGGCTTCATTAGCAATCACTTTCACAAAAGGATGTAGAAAGTACATCAACAACAAAACAAAGACTAAATCAAGAACATCATGTAAAAACTCATCAATCACCTTAATCATTTGTGCAGTAATAAACATAAACTATGCAAAATACCTCTTCTGCTTCCTTCATCAGAGCCCTCAACTGGAATAATGTGTAAAATTTTGTGTATCACAATACAAGGAAGACAAGGACCAAAGAACCTGAAGGAAATGCTTTAAGAATGTCTACAGGTCTGGAGAATACAATGAAGATACAAATACGCTCCAGACATACAGAATTTGTTTAGAATGAAAGAATCCGGACACAAGCAGTAAAAGGCTTTAATTGCAGCAGGAGAATTTTCAGATTAGATGAGAGCAGGAGCAGTTCAAGTGCTAATGATATTAATAATTAAACCATGTAACACCTCACAATATTTACAATAATTTAATTCCGTGACTGCATGAATCTGGTACTTTCAAGAATAGACTGGAGAAATATTTTCACATTTGCCAGAGACAAAATCAACCTGGTTTTTTGTAAGACAGCTGAAAATCCTACCTAAAATCCTTTTTTGTTGTTTTATGAACTGCAAATCATGTAACACACCCTACTGGCCTTATCCTCTCAAGTTTTACTTGATTTATTGCAACACATGATAGTAAAATGAGTATTACTCTCCCATGAATGTGCAGATCTATTAATTAGATATCTGCTTTTAACTGATTGCCAGATGTTAGGCTATTGCACCTGGGACCAATGATTAAGAGGAAAAACACAGTAGTATAAACTCTGCAACACAAATGTACACAAAAAAAGATGCAACACAGCTTGGGGAAAGGAAAGAGGAAAAAGGGGAAAGCTGTGGCTGCCTGCTAATCTCTCTTCCAAAAAAAACCCAAACCAAACACAAAAACCAAAATCCAAAAATGATGGTATTCTTTCCATCCATAGACATATGAAAGAAAGGCCCACAAAATTTGCTTGAATTAGTAAACAAAATCAAGCAATAGTCAGTCCTTGCTCAAGAGCTATAGTAATCAAATCAGGGATTTGCTGCTACACTTAAACTACCTACAGGGCTATGAAGTTAAAAGAGAAAGCAAATTAAGTTTCAAGAAGAAAATCAGTGAAACATCATCTAGAAACATTCAGAAAATCTAAGCTTGAAGGACACCAAAAACAGGCTCACTTGATATCTTCCCTTGCCATGCAGACAAGGTGATCAGAAATGTCACATGTATCAATTCTAAAGTGGGCAGCTGGAAAGGAGAAAAACCTATTCTACATATGTTGTTTAAAGAAAGCACTTGGAAGCAATTTATATGAAGGAACAACTCGATTCTCACAGAAAGGTGCCATTCTCATGTCAAGTATAATTTTCATATTTTTCTCCTCCATTTGGTACAAGTCACTTTATTTTTCAAAATTCTCAGTTTTTCCAGATACTAGTTCTATTGCCGGCACAAGTCTTCTAACCAACTTTAAGGACTACAGATAGTGAAATAAATTAATAACTAAGTAGAGGAATGCAGTAGACAGCAGGATAAGGATCCAAATATAACACCTGAGACTAAGTTTTTGTGATATATTTTTGAATTACAGTTCTTTAAAAACAAACCCAAAAATCAACAGATATCCTTCCTTCTTCTACACCTTTCCTTACTACATTTTCTATCAAATTTTCAATTTTTCCTTTCTGAACTAACCTCCTACCTTTTCTACCTTGATCTTTCTTGACTTTCAGGAAAACTCTTGTACCCAAACCACAACTGAAAGAGATATCAAACAGCACCACTTTTCCTTTACCGTAATGCAGCTTTGGAAACTGAACACAACTGAACCATCAGAAATTTCCTTTTTGTTGAAATGGCCAATCAACTCAATATGTAAAAGATGCTACACCACGGTCCTATATTACGTTGATATGTAACTTAAAAGAACCACCTACAACCCTGTAAATTACTCCAAGTTTCTACACTTAGAATGTGACCTTTGAAAGAAGCACTGTGCCAAACTGAAACTATGCAGTATACTTAATTCCTTCCAGGAGTCAAAACAGGACATGCTTTGTTAGTCCTTACACTAAAAATCATAAATATTAACTTCAGGATTGGACAGACTTCAAACACTGCATACACATTTGCTGATTGAAAATGTGAGATAGCAATTAAATTCAACTTTAATTTCGCACATGTTAAAACTGTTTTCCAGAACTTCAACAAATTAACCCTTGCTCAAACAAATACAGCAAAGTTAACACACAGTCTTTTTCAGAACACCAAAGGATGGCATTAGACAATTCTTAGGCTTGTTTTTCTTAAGTTTATCACAACCACATTTCTCAGTACCTTGTCTGAAGCAACGCTTCCATCGGTGTCAGGCGATCCTGCAGCTGCCGAGACACTGCAGTCAGCAATGATGCACAAGCTGTACTGCATCCTGCCAAATCTTCATCTTTTACATAGTTCAGCAATACAAAATACCAATACACAGACCCTGCATTAAAAAAAATACTTCAGGTGAAACATGATATAAATTTTTCACTGAGAAAGCATAGTTTGAAGGATAATCAATGGAAGTGGTAATTATCTAATGGCTACTGAATACAGACTAGGAGATATTCTACCCCTTTCCATTTCTTGAGAGACTTCAATTAATAGACATTCTACAATCATAAGCTGCTAAAAGTACTTCCGATTCTCTTATTAAGCAACACATAATTGAAGGAAAAAAGAGCTTCCAAGAGACAGCTTTGCACATTTCTTTCATGGCTCTGCTCACAAAAACAAAATGCTCGTGATGTATATTAAGGTGCTTTGCTAGGGGGTCCAATCCCACCAGAGCCAAGCCATACTACAGAGACAACTCTTTTCCTCCTTTCATCCTGTGGTTCTGCTTGCTGTGTCCATAACCTGTATTTGCTGGAGGCACTGCTTCCATACAAATCAGTTCTGGGAGCACAGCACAGTGGTTCAGAAACAGAAATCTCAGATTTCTCCTCCTCCTTCCCTCCCTGTGCATTCCATACCCACTGTAGCACTCTTTAGAGTGTTTTGACCTGGGTGATAGTGCAGCAAGACTTTTGGAATGCAAACTAATTTTTCTTCAAGACCCATTGGTGATGCCAAACTAGAAACAATTCAACAATGTCCTAGTGTGAAAAGCAGGCCTCGCCACCCAAAATATGAGGGTGAAGTAATCTTCCCATTCCATCTGGCACTCCAGATGCTTCAACAAGGTACTAACAGACCGCTACACTGCAATATAGATAAGGAAGAAATTGGGTTAAAATTTCCTTGTAGTGCAGAAGAATCAGATGTGGATTGTTTGTTAGTTGGACATAATTTCGACAGCCAAATTTCCTGGCTATCTCCTAATTATAAAAAATAACAGACCATTCTGACTGTCACTTATGTCAACAGAATCTGTTGTTGCTAAATACCTTTCAGAATTCTTAGAAAACTTACTTAAGCTCCTCCAAAAATGTCAACTGTTATGATCTGGTTTAAGCAAGTTTATTTGCTTTAAATTCCATTAACTGCAATTGTATACTTTGTGATCAGATCACTCCAAGGAGCATTTTGTACTAACTAAAAAATTATCTCACTATAATTTCACAAGAGAGTCCAATACAACTCAACAAACAACAAATGTACCATGTATGTTTATGATCAAATATTGCATACGTACCACCTGTGGCAGCAGCAGGTAGAAGAGGCATATTGTCAAGTAAAGCTTTCAGAAGAACTGATCCAAACCCTTGCTGACTTGGGTCACACCTGCCATTGCTACAAAAAACACAGGCATTTTGACATTTAAAGAAGTAAGAATGAAGGATGAAATCTTCTCCAGAAGATGAAGCCGAAAGACTGATGTTTTCAGCAATCAAAGCCCAAACACATATTTCCTGAACAGAACACCTATCAGATTTTGTTTTATGAATTCAATGTCAAACAGTAACAAAGACAATGTTCAGTTCAGAATATATGCAAATCCCCCAAATACATATAAAACAGAAATAAACAAAAATATATGCAAATAATTAGCACTGACCTGATGCATAGTGCAAGAAATCGTGCACATTTGTGAGCTATGCTCCGCCCAGCTTCAAAGAAGCAAACACGTATAATATCAGAGACACATTTACGTGTTTTAGAAAGCAAACTGTCATTTCCCTCCTTTGAGCTGTGAAAACAAATTGCACACTTTAGAGAATTATATAAAACTATTTTTTTAACCAAACTGATACTGAGAAATAGCCATGATAATTTGAACATAATTCTTCCCTTACCTGCCAGGGCCATTTGAATACACTCCAGCCAACCAACAAAGGGTGTCGAGAACAAGACTCTGAGCATGTTCTGTAGTCAGACCATCCTCTGTCTTCTTGCAAAGAGTGGTGAGAAGCTTCTCATGGAACTCTGAGAACTGTAACATGGCACACCGTTGAACTCTAGGGAGGAGGGGAATGAAAGAAAACACAGAATTATCCAATATGGCCATTCTCCAGCTTTGCATCCTGTCTTAGGAGCAGCGAAAAAGAGAATCCTAGATGGAAGCAAAAGCAGTACACAAGCATATACAATATTTTCTGTGCACACATTCCCAATCATCCTATTTTCTGTTCATAGAACTTCCTACATTACAATACATCTTGCAAGCTTCTATGAAGTTTTTCCCTCCTTATTAAACTTGTTTAGCAACTTCTAAATAAATTTTCACCATCTAGAGAACTCCTATCAACTGTTTGCACATACCTCTTTATGCCCATTACAGTCAGTGCCACCATTGCAGGGTGGCAGATGGTAATACATTTCAAATAGTGTATTACCTGCATCTAGGTAGGCAGTACCAAACAAAAAACTTCAACCTTATCTTTGTTAGCTAAGTTTGATTCTAAACTTTCTATAATATATAAAATAATATAATTTTGGCTGTAATGAACAAGGCAATGTGGAAATAGAAAGGGAAGATGCTTCCTTTAAAAGATTTATCTGTTTTACCAAGAAAACTTAGTTACATTTGCCTTTTGAAGTCAGGCAAAAAAACCCACTCAACACATAATTTCATGCATAGCATTATTCTACCACAACTTTCACAGCACAGTGCCCTCTTACTTGCAATTTACAGGATTTTCCATATAAAATAAGCTTATGAAATGACAACTTGAAACAGTATCTTGACCTGAGCTATTTCAAGAACCAATTTTTTTATGAGAAGTGTAAATAAAGCTAATATTTCTCCAGAATTAAAACACACTAACCTTTCCTTTGAAATTGAAGTTTTTTTAAATCTTCGAATTGTTACAGAGACTTCTTGAAGTAAGTCACAACCTCGTAGATTATCTGATTTTCTTGAAGAAGTAGTAGCTTCAATTTTGCTAGATGGCTTTTCCTTATATTTTTGGAAAAAAATAACATTCATGAATCACACTGGTTCTGATTATGTGTATACCTAGTTCAGTGAAAGGCAAGTAGTTTGCCAAAATCTATCAACTTGAGCATTGTACCTAAATAAGCCATTTTTATTCACTAATTGCTTTAATATAGAACTAGACACATGCACACACACATCTTTACAGAAGGATAAGACCTGTTAAGGACAGAAAATACTCAAGGAAACAGAATTTTCAAAAACAAAGTGTTCAGAATGTGCAAGCAGCAAAATAGACCTTTTCAATTAAATCTGCACAAAAGAAACAACTTAGAAATGTTGAACTCTAATTCTTGAAGGTGTCAACACAGTGTCATCTCTTCAAAAAGTAGTTGTTAATGAATCTTAATTCTGCTAACAGCTGTTTTCTTTTCAGATGACATGAATATACCAAATCTATAACTAACACACAAATCTTCCTTGGCTATTCATTACCTTGCCTGCTGCAACTTTTGCCAACAATGAAGCAAGTGAATGGCCCTTGTTCGTCTGAGGTTTTAGAGGAGGTATTCTAACCACTGGTCTAATGCCACCATTGCAGATTTCTTCTGTTCCTCTGTCATTCACTGATTTGACATGAATTAAAAATGAACGATACTTTCCACCAGCCATGCCTAAGAGCAGAGAAGAAAAAGGGAGGGGGGAGAATTTGCACAGTTTAAACAGAGTGCAAGTTGTAAACAAAACAGATCAACCATGTTAATTATAATAGTTCATCATCTGCTTGAAACAGCAACTCACTATAGGGTTATACAGCAAAATTTGTCAATGTAAAAACAAATAACAAACCTATGTCTGGCTAGCGAAGTAGGAGATAGACTTCAGTCACACAGGCTTCATGCAAACAGCATAATAAACTGGTTTACCTTTAACGAGCTTTGGACTCGTTAGTGTCAACATTCCAGCATGTCCTGATAGATCAAGTCCAGTAGCCAGCCATACTGGACCACAAAGTATATCTTCCTTGTGCTCCTCCAGAAATGGACACAATCTAAGACCTTACAAAAACATGAGCAATATGAAGCTGAATTAGCCAAAATCTAACATTTGCATGGATTAAAAATGCACCATGTCAAATTCTGATCACTGAATACATACTTTACATAAAAAATTACTTGAAACTCACTTTTAGATATTTTCCAGTGAAATCAATTAATGTAAATAACAGCTTTAAAACCATTTTCAGTTGCATTATATGGATTAATAGATATGTTGACTGGCTCATAAAAGCCACAAAATACACAACTGATGAAATAAAGAACCAATATATACAGAGCCACAATCCTTACTGGGTCATTACTGAAACACAACCAGACTGTTTAGAAAGAAAACAAAACGAATAATAATTTAAAACAAGGATGGCTTTGTTTCTCCCATGGGATACACAAATTATTGATATATTCTTTACTCATCTGCTGCTCCTTTCTCAGCATGAAATACCTCCTTTCAGCACTTTTATCACCTATTTGATCCTTCCCCTTTATCCTTTGTAATCCCTCCTCTCTTGGAGTCATAGAATCATAGAACAGTTTGGGTTGGAAAGGACCATGACAGTCATGCACTAGATAAGTCTGATTCATGAGACAAGAAGGTGTGAAGTAAGACTGTTGAAAGGACCAAAAAAAAGAAACACTGCTCTAGAACGGAGTCACTCTAAGTGTCAGATTTTAGTCTTCAGCTCTCTTCACTCAGACCCACTCATTGCCTTCCACAGTCTAAGCCATTTTTCAGAAGAGTGCTAGTTAAGAAAAAAGTTACAAAAACAGGCACAGTCAAGTGTGATGTGGCCTAGTTATGAATTCATTATGTTCTGTTCTTTATTTATTTCGTTTACTGCAGCAATCTCTACGAAAAGGAAGAAAATTTGTATTAAAACCAGACAAAGAAAAAAGTAAAATACTGCTGAAACAGGCTAGCAATTTAAATTAGAAAGGTGCCA
This sequence comes from Erithacus rubecula, assembly GCF_903797595.1. Classification (NCBI taxonomy): domain Eukaryota; kingdom Metazoa; phylum Chordata; class Aves; order Passeriformes; family Muscicapidae; genus Erithacus; species Erithacus rubecula. The sequence goes on from NC_136685.1 coordinate 75,200,976, forward strand.
TATCAACCTCAAATAAACATTTATCTACTTGTAAGCACCAAACCCCTCTAGTAGTTTAGAGCATTTTCAGTATGTGTTAAACTTTCAACTGATAGAGCAAACAGACCAGAGAGGAAAATAACTTTGAAGACAACTGAGAAATTAGTCTATTTTAATGTCTGAGAAATTTTTGAGGAGCATTCAAATTCATCAATAAAAGAAGAAAAAAACAAGGTCCTATTTTAACTGAAGCATAACAAGATCAATAAAACTTACATTGTGGTTCCTCTACATCCATATACTGCATTTCTTCACTGAATTCCACCAGTCCTGGTTTTCCATTTCTCTCCACTTCAATATTATGAGCTGGAGATAAAGGAAATGTGATCTGTCTATCTACTGCTGCTTCTGGAAATAAAATATTAGCACGATTTCAAACACTATTTAAGGCTTAGGAAAAACCAAAATGGTAGTTTTCATAGCAAAATCATCAACTTTCTGCTCACAACAATATTTCTAATACAAACCCACAAGTATACAAAGACATGTTTTTCATATAGATTGAAGCTGCAGCAAATAATTTAAAGAATAGTATTTCTGAATAACCTGTAAAGAGCTTATTTTGTTTTAACCCTGCCTAACTCCTTTTCCCCCAATAATCAACTGCAGATTACTCCTAAGCAATTAGATTCCAGTACTGTAAGTTTGCTAATTTAAACTTAAAATAACTAAATTTTTCCTGCTGAACATCAAACATTATTTTGGTAATACTTAAACACAGCCCTTTTTCCAATTAAATGGATCACATGAATTATAGATGAAGAGGACATGCAAGCAAATTAACAAGAAGCACATACAGTGAATTAACTGCCAGACCAAAACCATTAGTTCCCAAGCAGAAGAATTATGCCTCTGGCCTTCCCGTTACTACACACTACATATTTAACTGTTTCCAGGGCTCCTGTCATACAAAAAAATGACTGAATAAACTCTGCCCTGCACATCTTCTCTACATCTCATTATCTTAAAATTTTAGTTCCTTTTGCTCCCCATGGATGGAGAGAAGCTGGGGGGGAGTTAATTGAATTTCAGTCTGAGGTTTTTAGACATTTCTAAGGGCCATCAAAAATGTTGAATATTACTTCTTCCTAGAACTGGAACGTTTTGGTTAAGATCTATCATAGATAAAAATTGTCTAGCTTTGTCTTTCCTTATAATGAAATCATTAGTGTCCTATTATTTTATTCAATAGTGCATAGAAAAAAAGGCAAATCTCACTGAAGTTTTTTTCCAAAACTCAAGAAATTGAAAGAGGGAAGGAAACAACTGCAATGCAGCTACACTTGGAGAAGATCTTGGTTAGTTGTGGATCTCCAACTCTACTGAATAAAAAAGAAAAAAAGACTTTTCCAAGGCTGCCGTGCAGGTGTTCTCACACTCCCCAGTGCCTTCCAGACTGCATGACACCCCCATTTGATGCCTTTTCTACCTTGTAACAGAAAAAAGCACATTCCAGTATATTGCATGTAAGGAAGTGAAATTATATTTTCTGGAAGAGCTCTGTGATATCTTCTGATCAGTATGCTCTGCTGAAAAGCATTCACAGAGAGCTCTGGCAATTTAGTTCACAGCTAAATCAAATGTCTCCAAGGAATTAACAACTCACGGAACTGTTTGCTCAGAAGTGTTTAAAACTAAGGCATTAAGGAAAAGAGTTTAGCTTTTCTTCTACTGTTTTGTTCCATAGGTGAAGATTTTTAGATTAATTCTGACATCCACAACTGCAAATGGACTAAAATCATGCTGAAAACAAAGCAGGTTCCATTCAGGAGAGAAACATGGACAATCAGTTGTTTTTTCCTTTGATAGAACAAATTACTTCTGCATGTCAAAATTCAGGTTTTACAGCAAGGATTAAAAAAAATGAAGAAATGGAAAGAACACCTGTTGACTGCTATCCTGCAGTCACAGCCAGCACTTCTGTTAAATCTAAACCATCTTGAACCCTAAAAGAATAGGCTTTTCTCAAACAATATTACTATGCTAGAGTATTCTGTTCTTGGGTAACAATCAGTTTACAGTATTTAAGGGAGCATCTCCAGTACATATTTTTTGTTGTTAAACACTGGGGGATGCTACAGAGTGAAGTTTTATAAAAGCATGTTAATGATCTATGAAATGTCTATATTCCTTTTGGAAATTTACAGCCGTTACTCTTGTGTTTAAGTGAGATGGTGTTACTTAGCAATTTAAAAAAATAGGAAAAGAGGGGAAAAAAGGGCTTTTATGATCACGCTTGCTGTTCTCCTCAACACATTTTATATCCAGCAAGCAATTTAATAATATCTGACAGCAAGATTTCTCTGAAATAGCCAGTTCTCAGAAGCATTTGAAAAAGAGGTGACTGGATAAAGATAAGCAATTAATGCCTCAATAGAAGGAGGTGCAGCATGTTAATACCTTCCACTCCTAGCAGACAAGGCAGCAGGATATGAAACAAATGCTCTCACCACAGGAAAATCCCAGTGGAGGCACTTTCACATCAAAGAACTGACTCTTCAGTCACAGGTTCACACCCTCACAGGTTCCCTAAGAGCTACTAAGATGCAGAGTCCAGTTAGGAGTCTTCCCAAGGCAAGAGCATTCCTAACTTTGGTCTACTCTGTCAAAGCTGCAAGGAATAAAATGTGAAATCATAGTGCAGCTTTCATATAGCTTAGTTAATAAGATAAATGATGAGAGAATTCCCAAGGAAGCCATGGAATTTTTTATTTCCATCATGAAAAGTCTTGCTATTTTCTCACTGGCAAATCATCTCCTTCTGTGACTTGCAATAATTTAGTATTTTTTCTGATCTATTGAGACCTTAAAAGAGCATTACTTGTCTAATCAGTCAGTCTCTAGGATGATTTATAATTGACAGCTTATTTTTAATGACTGTAATTATTGGATTACAAAATTATAACTGAGTTCAGTCTTTTTGAGCTATGTACTTTTATTTGCATAAATGTCAAGATTTTGAAACTGTTTACCCAGTTTGTCTCCCCAGTTTACATTCAAGCACGATAACTGAAAAGAGCCCATGATACTGAGAAACAGAGTAAATCAGTAAAATACTTACACAATTACAAGTAAATTACAGAGAAAAATGAGTTTGAGAAAATTTAAATAATGTTTTGAAAGATATCCTAGGGTTTTCTTACCATTGACTTTCCCTAAGCCTGGAGCTTTATTTTTCAGTAAAGTCACTTGAATCTGGGGAATGTTTGTGATGTTCGAATTCAAAACAAATTTGAAGTCCACATGTCCAACCATACAGGCTTTTGGTAGAACCAGTTCAAAGACATGCTCATCCCAGCTGTTGCTGTCAGGAAAACAGAAGACAATGACCCAGTGTACAGAGAAAATTCCAATCACACATGCAGCATCACAGTCCATCCTGCATCTATGCACACTCTCTTTAACAAGAAGAAAAACTTATTTTGTGTTAGTTGACATTCACATTAATTTTTGAAGTAGAAGTCTTTCAAACTTTCAAGTTTTCAAGCTTACAAGAGATAAGCACATTAATTTTGTGAAGAAGATGTTAAAATACTGATTGATATGACAGGAAGAAGCATTGTTCACATAAAAGCAGAAGTGGAAATATTCCCTATTACCTTTCTTACAGTATGGTTTCCATATGAATATTTTCATATTACTATGAAATACCAGTTACTTGTTTCCACAAAAAAAAAGTACAAGAAAAAAAAAACAAAAACCACAACAATAAAAGAAGATCTATCAATTATTGAAGTGCATGATAACATCTTCAGAAGTACCTACCTTGTAATCTCTTTTTTAAGAGATTGTTTAACATTTACCAATGTCACTTTTCCAGGGGTACAAAATCAACATACAGGAGACTCAAAATACTATTTTCACACTATTTTTAAAGCACACTTGATAATTCATACAGGATGAAAAGTGTTTCTTACCAGATGCACACTCAGAATCCTGTGCTGTGCAAAAGGGTGCAGCTTTCTTTTATTAAGTCACATTTTTGTTTTGAAGACAAGTTTGGTTTACACTGAAAGCATAAACTTGAGACAAGTACCCCTCGATGATCCATAGTTTGATACACTGGGGTTTGCAAAAAATAGTTCAAACCGAAGAGCAATGAAAATAAAATTAATTATGTGTCAATTGTCCTGTTTGTGTACATTTTTTAAACTAACTGAATTTCTTGAATTCCTTAATTTAGCAGTAAATAATTTTTAGAAATGCAACTTTGCTATACTTATTTAGTTGTATATCTGAGAACACTATGAAATGGAGTATGCTGCAATAAATATTTTTTAAACATCTTTCTAACATCTAATTCACAAATAGGAATTTTAACTTCAATAGCATGCTATACATTGAGCATTGTGCAGAAAACCATTTTAAAATAGATTACGGAATGGTGCAAATATATTTATTTATTTCAACTAATATACCTGAGGGCCAGATCTCCTTCAGGCACATGTAATACAATTTAAAAGAGATTTCAGGTACAAGCAATGAAATGGCATGCCAGCTTTCCAGAGCAAGCAGCACAGAAAAGCAGAGACTTTGAGAGGAAAAATGAACAGAAGAAAAGATGGACAGAAGAGAACGTGCGGTTATGATTCAAGAAGTAACAGTGAAGAATTTTCAGTTATCTGTACAAAGAATGTAAGTAAATAAAATATAATGAAAATTTATCCCACTGCTCTGGGGGGAAAAAACCCTAAAATCTCTGTTAGCAACAGGAACACTAAATATTTAGAATCACTTATGCCTTTCCCTTATCTTGGAGAATACATAATCCAGTGCCAAACAGAGAGAGGTTTGGGGGTGGTTTTTCACATCATGCAAAGCATGGACTAAATAAGACACTCAGAGAAGCCAGACATCTGAAACACAAAGTAATATTCTGCTCATCCAGTTTTAGTTAAAAGGTCTGGTAAACACCCGGAAATTAATAATAAACCACTTTGTCTGCACCAGTCTTTTGTAGTCTTTGTGTTTCATACAATGCACACAGTCATAATGAATTACAACAGTTATTTGTCTACCCCAGAAATCTATTTTTGACAGATTTGAGTAGCACATGCTCAATAGGCATGTAAAGAATAAAGAATCTCCATGAAGGTCTCACAGTAATCCAAATAGTTAAGAGGTCTTCTTATACCTCTGACAATAAACTTCACAATCTAACTGTGTGATTAGTTAAAAGACTCCCCTTTAAAATTAAGTTTTCTTCTAATAGGTTGCTTTAAGTACATCCTTTATTCATGTGCAAAGTTTCAAAGAAGCAAACAGGTTAATTTATTTCCTTATTGTTTTCTCATATCTTAACATATTTATCCTAAATATCACTTTTCTCTGATAATCTAATACAAAGTCTTTTAGGAATTCTTCTCCATTTGAAGCCATTCTAAATCTATATCATCTTTCTAAAGAAGAACATACAATCCATACTGTATTCTAAGCACCAATATACCATCATTCTCAACTACAAGACATTTTCCAACACACTTAGTCATATTCCTTTTCTAGGATATCTTATTGTCTGATCTTTCACTGCAACTGAACTTTAAACTGCAGAGCAATTTCCAGAGGTTAAACATGGGAAAGAACATCAGTACTTAGCTCTTCCTTCTTTCATATATTTTCAAATATGTCTCTGTAAAATAAATACATCCTACATAAATTTGAGATAAAGCCAGGAAACTCAGACGTCCCTGTTTTATCCATGCATATTAGGAAATCATGTACCTCTCTTTCAAAAGAATTAACTTCATTTAACATTTCAGTTGCATTACACTGGAATGGACTGGTATTTAGATAATTCACAGAGTATACCAAATTTTGCTTTTCTGTTTTCTTTGTTGCACAGTCTTTTTAAAATGACAACAAAGTAGGACTGTAATATAATGCCATTTTCTAAAATAACTTACAGAGTTATATCTTTATATTTGAGAAACAAAAGAATTACCATAGCAAATTGCATTACTCATCCAACACTGTAATCCCACATAATTTTAGGTATCAGTATGAGGCACTCAAAAAGAAGAAAAAAGGAAACTCATATTAACAACTAAAAAAATAATCCAGAAATCAAAAATCATCTTCCCAGATAACTTTTAATTAAGAGCTAACATGGCTTTCAATCTTAAGATTCTACCCTAAGAACAAAGACACTGTAATTTAATAATTTTCATCATGAGTCACATAGTAGCTGTCAAAGATTTCCAGTACCAAACCAAAACTTCTAACTTTTCCTCTTTAGAGCCCTGTTTTATACAGCAGCAGGCATAATTCTTTTCCTCTAATGAAATAATATTCATAAGCTAATTTTCCACTTCTCTCCTTCCAATTAACAGCTATTACCTTCACTGCTTGCTTCTTGTAACTTCACATTGATAGCTTTTTTTATTTTTCAAGTGTTGCTGAACACATTCGAATAATCGATAGTTTTAACTGCAAATTATTTTGTAAGGAACCCCCTCCCTTCCACTTGCTAAATACAGAATATTTGGCTTACACAACGTAAAACCACAAGATAAATAAAGGCTTTAAAGCCTATAATGCACTGCAAGTCTTCAACTTATGAATATTTATTTAAAGTAAGTCCAGCTCCTGTTATGTGTCAGCCCTGGAAATGCCTGCACCTATTATGTGTTTTCCCACCTGGAATGCTTCATTATCACATGCTATCTTTCAGTTGTTTACATGACATGCCTTTTTTGCCCCACACATGATCCCTAGCTTCACTAGCACACTTCAGCCATTTCATTATTTTCACTCTATGGCTACTTCAAGTCTACATGACAACCCAAATGTTACACATGAGTGGAACAGATGTGTAGCAGTCTGATCCAAAAGATCCTGTAGCGTCTTATGCCCATACTTTAAAAAAAAAAAAAAAAAAAATCCCAACTTCTATCTACATTTTGCTTCCCCAAGCATTTTTCACAAAAAAAACCAAAAACAAAGCTACTTTAGGTAGGTTTTAAGCAATCATTCAAGCAGACTGCAGCACTGCTGTAAGTTGTATTTAGGAGCCCAGAGGAATTTCAAGCTCTCATGTCATGTGTAAAAAATGAAGTCCTGCTACACATACCATGTTGGTACAGTTCATTTCAATGAAAATACTAAACTTTAGTACTACTAGAGTTCTGGAGTGGCTCAAATGTCTCATATACAATGATTTAACTTGAATAGAAATAAAACCAGATTCCACCTTCATACTGTAAAGTAAATTACAATACGATTTCATTTAGGACAACTCATTAGTCACACTGGCACCCACAGTTTGTATTTTCTGATTAAATAATGTACTAAGAATGTGTGTATACATAAGAAGGGTGAATCAGACTTTCACAGAAACTCTCAAGAATACCTCTGATTCTGGCAAATGTGCTTGTCTAATTCTGTAATGTAATGACTATATTTGGCAAATAAAAATCCACTAACTCAAAACGTGACTTTTCAAGTTATTTCAAGGTTCGCTAAAATGCCTCTGGCAATTTCACCAACACCTATAATGCAAACTGTCAAATGGGGATTACCATCTTTGAGAACACATGTTCTTTAACTTGTACACTAGTTAAAACAATTAAATTGCATTAAATTTGTGGTTGTACAGCTACCCCAACCAGCTAACCAATGCACACAATTCCTCACTCACTGTTCCCTACGTACCTGTCTGTCTGTAGCTTCCAAGTCCGAGTGTGCTGAGCTGCATCCCCGTGGTGCTGCTGGTGCAGGTGCTGAGGGTGCCGCCTTTGCTGCTGCTCCTGCTGGACTTCCACCCAACAGGGAGGGACAGTGGCTGAAAACCGTGGTGTCAAGGTCTCAAAACGGGTCAGTTCCACCAGGGATGTCAGGGTCTCAAGGGAGAATGGCTGGTCCACCAAAAGATCAACTCCTGAATAATTACAACACATACATTCATTACTCCATGGATACTTTTTCCAGAACATCCTATTAAAAAATAGTTCAAAATATATCAGAACTGCAATAGGTGAAATGAACTACAAGTCATTTGAAGGTTTTTTAGTTAAAAAAAGAGTAATAATAAACTCCCTCCCCCTCCAAAAGCACCACCCTCAACAAACAACAACAAAAAACAACTACAAAAACCCCGACACAACAACCAAACATCCCAGCCTTGAAGCCTGTATCTTTTGAAAGCAGTTCACTGGAAATAAATTTTCTAAATACTGACAGCTCTGAGCATGCAGCCTCGGATTCAGCCAGAGGCATCAGGAATAAGTAACTAGCCAGCTATACTTTGAAGATATAAAGATGATTAAGTATTTTTTTAATATTCCTAATGACTCATATTAAAAAAAAAAAATTCATGAAAATAGATATACGGAATTACTGTGCATTTTATCACTGTTTAAAACATTACTTTGTCCCCTGACTAACAATATAGACTTGTTTTATGGTGGATAACGAGAACATTGTGGAAGGTTCCCAATTTACTTTAAAAGAGGAGTAAGTGAAAAACAAACATGCTTTATGTTAAGCACTTAAAAGACACTGGACCTTGACAATTATTTTGTCTTCTAGTCTTTATATTTAGGCCTTGTACAAAGAAACAAGGATATTAATTCGAGTACTGAAAACTAAAATATCCCAGAAGGTCAAACACCTAAAGGAACCCCAAAAAACCAAAAAATTGATAATCAGATTTTCTCAGACATACAAAACTCCCAACCAACCAAAAAAACCCCAAACCCAACCTGACTAAAAAACTCAAACCAAAGCAAAAAAACCCCCAAATGAAATCCAACCAACCAACCAAAGAACCCCAACCAACCAAACTTGAGGGAAAATAAGACATGCACAATGCATATTTTCTAGTATTTTGAGCATTTTCTCTTAAAAATGTGCTTTGAAGGAAAATCTTTTACTTGTAAAGAAATAATGGTTTTCAAAAGGACAAAATCTGCTACTTGAGTACTGCTGTCTCCACTTGGGGTGAGGAGGTAATAACACACCAACACAAATACCATCCTCACCATGAAGCCTGAACCTAGAGAGTATCTTGAAAAACAATCCAGGTTGACTCTGAGGTGAGACACTTGGACAGGTAATAAATTCACTCTCATTGCAACTATAATGATTTCTACTTTTCAATCTCAGAGGGAGGAAAATGCCAAAGAAATTAGAAATGCTTTAGAAATTGAATTTCAATAACACAGCAAAGGCTTTCACTTTTTAAACTGCCAATTGTGAACCTCATTAGCTGGATGACACTGCAAAGAGAACTGAGATCATTGCTCAAACTGTACAACAAGCCTATCTTAGAGCAGACTGGATTTTTCTGCTTCATTCTCCTTCCTCCTCCAACAGAAACAAATCCAAATTCAGAGTATTCAGAGCAATGGCATACGTGTAATCAACCCCTAAAAATGAAAAATGAAGGACTTAACTTTCCACTGCTGTCAAGTATACTTGGCTTCTTTTAAAAATTACAAGACTTTTATTATATTCTAACGAAGTGTTATAACAAGACAAAGTTCTAACAGGAAACTTGAAAATAGGTTTTAAACTGGTTAGGAAAATTAATATTCTTTTTATATTCACTTTTAAAAAAGCATTATTTTAGATTACTTCACCACAAAAAACCCCTCTGCTCCTTGAAAGGAAACAGTAATCTAAGATTATTATATGATTAACTTGTTTTCTCTTAAAAACATAAAGTTTAAAATTCATCCAAGTTGCAAATTCAGGCTAGAAAATAAAATACAAGACATGCATTCTAGAAAGCAAACAACGAAGAAAAATAAACATACAAAACACTGTAAAGGAAAAATATCTGAGTAGAAGCTTCTGCTTGTTGCAGGAGTTCATTTCCCCAAACAGAAACCTTTCTCTTGAGTTGTGTCTCTGTCTGAAAAACATGCTAAGACAGAAGTGGAAGAAAACACTTTATGTTTTTTAGTATGTAGGACCAGCTAACCATCATTCTCATATATGCTAAGAGTCCTGTATTATTGACTTCAGTATCCTCAAGAGTTCGGCAATTATCATTTGATTTCAACAATTACCAGCCAGACCCCTCATTTCAGCACTGGCTTCTTATGAGCTTCTCTCAGAGCTTTTAGTGACTCAGTTTGATGCCACAGCAAAATAGTACTCAGTTTATCAGATGGTTTATCAGATGGTTTATCTGATTGTTACTGTGCACTTAACAACTCTTTGGAAACCATTACAGAACTAGATCAAGCAATACTACAAAATGTCTAAAATTATATGACTACTTAAAGGAGGACCTGCAGCTTGTGATCAACTTAAAGATACAGCTACTCTGAAGTCTATACATAAATAAATCAGTTTCTTATTCCACTAAGTCAATTCAATGGTATACTGAGGGCTGGAGGGAGTGAAATTTTAAAAAAATTCCCTTTATAGTACTGGCAGAATTTGAAGAGTAATGATCACCTCTTTGACTCATCAGGATAGTCAGAGTTACCATTTGCTCAGAAGTCACTTAACTGTGCTCATAAGCTCCTATTGAGGGAGTGCATACATTGAAGCACGTCTATGTTCTTGGCATCTGTACTCTTTTTTTCCCTTATTTGCCATTAGCAAAATAAGGGTGCAGAAAAAAGTCATAGACATTTTTCCCCTCACATATGTACAACAGTTTATTTTCTAATGATCTTCAAACTTCTTGGAATGGTTTCTTTGGTGAAAAAGAGGAAGAGTAGGAGAAATTCAGTCCTCAAAGCAACTGCTGAAATGCTGCTTACAAATAAACTTATGACAAAAAGCATCTCTTCTTTCTTTTGACTGACTCTTGAAGAATAAAATTGGGGTTACACAAATACAGTCTGTCACATTTAAAATCACATGTAGAGACTGGAAAAAAATGAAACTGTTTTGTTTTGTTTTTAATCAGGAATTGCTGAAGTGTTATGCTTGTACACACCCAGTGACAGACATGCAACAAATACAGAAATCTAACTTTGGGCAACAAAAAAATTATAAAGCAGCATGCTATTAAATAATTGCAAGTCATGTTGAGATGCAACTTTCAAAAATGACAGAAGTATTTTGATACATGTACATGTGTGCAATTTACCTGTAATGCCTGGACTAGAAGGGTTGGATAAGGGCTTGGTGCCTTCTGATGACTGTTCTACACTTTTGGAAAGGGATCCATCTACAAGTATATCAGCTTCATCAATGTCATCACAGGTCCCTCCAATCTGAAGGAAATGAAGCTCTCCACCTAAAATCATCACAGACAACAAAAGAAAAAAGTTATAACAGGCATACAGCTGAATTCAACTCACAAGACAGGCTTGTACTTGAATTGCTATGCAATTATGACAGTATTTATGCACGACATGAAATCAGAAACACTTATTTTGCTTTACCACTACTAAATTTTTTTCAGGGCAAATGCAAAACAGAACTGCAGAAATATTGCAGTTGCAAATGGCATCAGAGATAAAAACTATATGGGGGGACAGGCTTTAAAAGGCAATTAACAAAAGAAACCTCAGTAGAAACCAAAAATCCTAACTATTATGACACTTCCCATAATCCAAATTATGCTTTTAACAGAAAATGTTCTACCATGTCAAGTGAAGGTCTACACTACTTCATCTGTACAGAGTGCATAAACTCTTTTTTAAAAGTCAATACCTGAAAATTAAACTAATTTCTCTGAATTCTCCTAACTAAGGAGCTCTCCACATTATTTCATCAAATATAGAATTAAAAGACTGATCAGTGTTTGCCTGTCAACAGGCAAAAGAGCAAAGTCCAAAATTTTCAACGGACACAAAGTATTGATGGAAGTCTGAAAGCATTCAAGGAGGTTGCCCATTGTTCACTGCTACAGACAGACATAGATCAATTCTATCGTTTACAGAGAAGTCATAGAACCAAAGAGCACTAACATCATCAAATCCAACCATTAACACAGCACTGCCAAACCACCCCTAAACCATGTCCCTACATGCCATATGTGCACATCTTTTAAATACTTCCAAGGAGAGTGACTCCACCACTGCTCTGAGCAGCCTGTTCCAATCTTTAGCAACCCTTTTGGTCAAAACATTTTTCCTAATATCAAACCTCCCCTGGAGCAGCTTGAGGCCACTTCCTCTCATCCTGTCACTTGTTATTTTGGAGAAGAGGCCAACCTACACCTCACTCCAACCTTCTCTCAGGTAGTTATCCAAAATGATAATGTTATCCTTGAGCCTCCTTTTTTCCAGACTAATCCCCCAGCTCCCTCAAATGCTCTTCCTTCAACTTGTGCTCTAAGTCATTGAGAAGGAATGTTTAGTTTTACATAATGCCAGCGGGTGGGGTGAGAAGAGCTGTTACCAGTTCCAGAAGTTACAAAAAGTCAAAGCAGTAGGATTCAAATCAAGAGGCAAATCCAAGCATATGCCTTATGTGCTTTTTCTGAAAAATTATCAGACATCTGACTAACATTATGACAAACCCTATTATACAAAATATCCAGGTAATCTGAAACAAAGAAACTTGAGAATAAATAAAAGCAGGTACATGTTCTATACTGTGAGGGGTGAGAGTGAAAGAGTGATAGAGAGGCACAGAGAGAACTTGCACAAGTTTTTTTTGAGATCTTGCTAAGAAAGGCCTGACAACAAATGGCCTAATAGACTCACTCTTTTATGAAGATAGAGTAACAAATCACTCACATGACCAAAATGGTCAGAACAACTCTAGGGACAGGATCAGTGCACTGTGCTGTGGGAAAATCCACTCCAGGTCTGGGCAATGTACAAAAGTAGTGTTCCTGGGATCTGAAGGGATGGGAGATTCTCATTATCTTTATTTTTCTTTTTATTCCATCTATTCTATTCTCTCAAAACAGCTATTCCATTAAGCCATTTCTGGGTGGGTCTTTTCTAACTGAGATCCACTAAGAAGCCTGTACCTCCCCTCTCTCAGCCTCAAACTACACATCCTTGGAGAACAGGATATCCCAAGCAGACTTCAAGAATGAAGGGGGCGAAAAATAGTTCTAGCAAATAACACTTATGAGTTTTCTAGAAATTAAACAGCTCATAAATAAGCAATTTCCCTCAAATTTTGAAGAGAATTAGAGACATATTAGAAAACACAGACCTTGATAGCTTCATTTGGCAAAAAGCCAAAACTTAGTTTGTGTATCACTTTGTTTACTGCTCAGCAGCAAGAGAATAGTTATAATCCTTGCATTCCTGAAGGATTCCAGCACTTTTCCAAGAAAAAGTCTGAGCTAAACTTGAGATACCTCACTTCCTCTCATTAATTTTTAAAAAGGTTCTGTAAAGAAGTTTACCTTGAACTTCAGTTGTACAGTATTAGCTTCTGCTTATGGACATTTCCAAAATGCTGTAGCTGGCTGTGCCTCTGTATCACAAAGAAGGCATTTCCTCTCACAGAAAATCCAAAGATGACTTTCTGATGATGCATGCTTCATTGTTTCAATGATACTGTAGTTCCAATAGTCAAATGCCAGTAAAAAAAATCTGCCCAGAAGTCAATGCTTCTTATTTTTTGTGTGTGTTATTACTATTGTTTGCAGCACTAAGCTGAAAGAGCAACTCATCTGGTGCCTTCTAATTCTAATCAGGGAGCAAACATCTCAAGAAGCTAGTTTATCTGAAGGCTCCTGTGCTTGCATCACTTTGACAGAGGAAATAAATATTTCTGTTGCACAACCAAGAAGATATGAAATCTGACACTGACTTACTCAGTTATCACAAAAGAGACAAATTGGTAACTAGCATCATTATACTTCCTTCAGAAACAGGTAACACAATCAAAACACAGTTAATTTAATTCTGAACTGTCTTTAAAACCTGCAATTTGCATGGATTCAAGAACATGGTGGGCAATACAAACAGAACACAAGAACCATGAATTCATTCAAATAAATCACAGGCTTCCTTCTGGCAAAACAGTTCCTGGCTCCAGGAAAGCAGCAGTGGAACAAGCTAGACAGCATGCCAGAGTCTAAGGCCACTGCAGTCAAAGCCAATCTGGTGTGATGTTCCTGCACTCTAGAAGGTGTTTGGGAAGAGTGACACCATTGTCATTAGCAAACCATAACCCAATGACATAGTTGAGCAACATCCAATTAGCTAAAAGGAATTAGAAAACAAAGCCATGCTACAGGAAACCACGCACTAATCAATTTATAGTTCCCTCCTTCCCTTGTCACTGGCTGGCTCTAAATATGCAAGTTCAGAACACTTGAAAAATGTCATCAAAAAAGCTATCCCAAAAGCTCACTTTGAGACACTCAATTTAAACTACTCTAGAAGATTTTAGCTATAAAATTCTGCCTCAACTTTGAAAAAATAAAATGCAATTGAATAGGGACAAGTGAAAGTCTACAAAGAAATAATTAAAAGCCCTGTTACATGATGAAAAAAAAATCAGCTAGAAAGCAGGTCTGTAAGACAGGTTCTTGTGAGTCAGATGATAAATCTCATCCAATTTCCTGCTCAAAAGTGTAAACATTCCACTATGTATACACACATGGTATGTACAGAGGGTTACTGAGCCTGGTTTTGCATTTCTTATCAAGAAACTTGTGGAATGACTTGATCACATCTTTTGGGAGGAGAAACTAAAGGTTGCTTTGCTTTTTTCTTCTTTTGTAAGTCTGAAAGGAGATATTCAGCTTGGAGAATGGGTGGAGGAGGACAGCACCTAAAACTCTTTCCCTCCTTTTTGAAGAAATCTCTTTGCTATACTCATAATGAATGGTACAACAGATATGACTAGAGTGACAAAGTTGATAGGTGCTAAACACTAATGAAACAAATCATCATCAAGGACAGAATGCAGCAGGAGAAATTTCATAAGCAGACTGTTAAATCTGTCTTGAAGATGTCTGAGAACAGTGATCAGTATTCTACCTCTGAATGGATAAGTGTAATTGACCCTGACTTGAAGATGAGCTCTTAGCACCACTTCCAACTTTAATTCTGATGAGGAAAAAGACTTCTCTCCAATCCTATTGGACTCCATTACTGAAAAAGGTAGAAAACTGAAAATATTGAAGTGATTCCTAAACTTCAAATACACCGTACACAGAGCAGATAAAGCCTGCTGACAATAAACATGCAAAGATATCCAAACTAAATCAGAAAAAAACTACAGAGTGTCATAAGTACACTATTTACAACTTAAGAGCAAGAAAGCTGCTATAAATGAAAGGTACAAGATTCGGGGGATTCAATTCCCAAATGTATCCAAGTGCCATCCAGTTCTGCCAGACTTGCAGGTAAGAAATACCAGCATAGGCAACCCACTCTGGGCTACCAAAATCCAGCCTGAAAGAATACTTTTTCTATAAGAGGGAGGGACTAAAAAACTCTTGCTATATTGTAGCACTTTTAAAATGTTATAATGTTACATTCAAAATTTCAGTTGAGCACAATCTAACAAGAAGAAACTACATCTGACTCTCTTAAACACAATAGACTTTAAATATCAAAAGACCACCCTACAGTTGTATCCCCTTCAAAAACAGTACCTAAAGAAATCACTCATTTTCTTATTATTTTGAATGAAAGCAGAGTTTAGACTCTTATTAATGACACAAGAGAAAACATCTGAACTCCTATATGAGAGCAGACAAAGCACCACTAAGAAGGAAATTAAATATAGTCTACCTTGGCCAAGGGGAAGAGAAGAAAGCAAAATACAGAGAGATTAAAGTGCACTATGTTTGCTTAACTGAACTGGAACCAAGAATATTCTTGTGCACTCTCCCCCAGAAGTCAAGCTCAGGTAATCCTTGCAGAAACATGTAAGTACCCGAAGCTGACACCAAGAGGTAACATTCTGCAGTGACTCACAAAGACAGATGATGTCAAATGTAGGTCTAAAACATCTTTCCATAAAACCTCTGAAGCACCCATTCTCACAGAGACTAGTCATATCTTAGAGGCAGCTATGGAAAAATTTTACATAATCTACCAAAAAAAATAATACATCAACAAGCAGGAGAAACAGGAGAAAATGCTATTCTGCATTCAGAACTTTCAGACATAAAAGCACCTCTTTGCCTACTCTGATGTCCCAAATTAGTAAACAGGAAAGAATGCTCTGTTCATGCCTGAGTATTTTCCAACATCATCCAAGCATTTCCAATGCATGTATGTTCCAAAACTTTCACTTTTCCAATGCATGCATGCTCCAAAACTTTCACTTAACATTTTCATTGATGTCTTTGAACTACAAGCTTCTTTCTAGACAGAATAATGTTGAACACATCAGTGAATACAGTGAATACATTCTACTTTCAGTGTATCTTTCTAGTGCTGTCAGACTGCTGGCAACATCCCCCTGGGGCAGTAAACCTAGAGGAGCAAACACCTCAAGGTGATCTGCAAAGGTGCCTAAGAAAACAGCACTTAATAACAGCAAAACCCTCCATTTTCAGCCACCTAGCTAAGCAAGAAATTCTACCCACTTAAAGCAAAATTTTAAAGAATGATTATTATTCAAGACAAGGAAAATGATGAAAAACCTATTCCACATACTAAGCTATTCAAACATACAATAAGATAGAGGATTTAAGAAGTTATATTACTAGTTGAGGTTCTTGATTTGCTTTTTCTTCTAGTGTTCGTGAATTTTATACCTTTTATGCCTGATTTATAAACTTTTTAAGTTCAAGTCATTGTTTACCAAGTATTTTGGAATAAATATTTTCACTCTAAGGCTTCAGACATACACAGGATCAGATTCTGAAATCCAGACTTCTAATAGACATTGACCCCTAAGTACTTATGATGGCTTTGGACTTAATTTCTTGAAAGTGAGAAAAAAAAAATAACAATTACTGAAATGTTAAAAAAAAATAGAAATTGAAAGCCTCTAAAGATATATAAGCAATGAAAATAATGAACTCCAAAGTCCATGGTTGAGCAAAAAATACAAGTTCCAAATAGAGGTGTAGTGGGTATAAATGAAAGATAAGAATAATCACGGGATTTTTTTTTTTAAGTGAACAAAGCACTGTATTCAAACGAGGACCCTGGCAGGCTGACTTGATACCTGTAGCATACTGGGCTACAGAAGGAAAACAAAAAACCAAAAAACCAACATCTCACACATCTTAAGGGCAACATGAACAAAAGAAATCCAAAAAAGCTACTGATAAATTGCTAGATGGATATTACAATACTGAGAGAGATTTACTGCAAAAGCAGAATTATGTGCTTGTCCATTACAAGGAAGATGGAAGTATTCTCCACAACAGAGATGGCGGAGACAAAATACTCCTACAAATACAAAAAATATGCTTCCAGCCCAAGAGACCTGTCTATCTTACACTCCATACCCCAAAGAGATTTAGATAACACCAAAAGCTACAAGAATGTGATTACTACACACACTAACATTGGATGGAAAAATACCATGCACATCACTAATCTTGAAGCACAAGAAAGGCAAAACAGATTTGAGGAAAATAAATAAATTTATAGTGATAAAATTCTTTAGGAAAAAAATTCTGAAGGTCCTTTCAGTGAGACTGCAGTTTGATTAACAAAGTATAATTATGACATTGATATGTTATGTTGTAACAGTTTTCAAAGGCAATTAACCTTTCAGTTAGAGTTCCATCTCAACTAGGAAAAGCATGCATTATTAAAAATAGCTGAAACAGTTTAATAGATATTTCTTCAAAAGCAGTCACCAAAAGAGAACAATTTAGTAAATATGATTGTTACCCGTGGGAATTTGAAAACATAAATACTAGTTACTAACTTCCAATGTTTTCATTAATATTTAAAAAGCAAATCTGAAATGCCCACTTCTAGAAATCTTTGTAGGTAAGTGAGAAACATGGATCCTTTAAGAAAACATAGACGTTTACAATAAACTTGACTTTATCTGTTGGAATTAACCACTAAATCTGATTTAACAACTGCTGATAGGAAGACTTCATAATTAGTGTGACACCATCATGAAAGGAAAAAAGGTATCAATTTCAATTCTTCTAGTAAAGAGGAAGCTCAACACCATATTGGTGGGAATTTATTTGAAATGTATGAAGCATCCCATCAGCTTAGCCCCTCAGAGAGCCTAAGCATTTCCTCCAGAGCTGTAATCAACTGAAGATGAGCTAAACAGAATACTGGGACACGGAGGAACTCAGCTGGATGACATCCAAAGCTGTTTCCAGTGCTCCAATGTGACACAAGAAAACTGGGACTTGTGTGGTGGTTCAGGGACTTTTACAAAGTAGCTGTTACCTAGTCTTGAGTTACACTCCCCTCCTACTTGTCCCCTTCCCCAAAATGCCTTGTGTTCATTTGGAGAAAATGCATGGATAGTCTGGCTCTAACATTCAAGAAAGTACAATCTCAATTGCAAAAAGCTGAAGCAGAACCACCAGCACACTACCTGCATGAAAATAGGCTGGGAAAAGGTATAAAAGCATTATCTTGTCTGCTGTCTTGAATATCAGAATGTCAGAAGACATTTTTCTGAAATGGGACTTCTCTATCATAGAAATAATTACATAGAAGAACGACTTCTATTTGTTTTGGACTTAAGAAAACCTGTGGCACTTCAAGAATTAAGACACATGCAATTCTCCTACTTCTACTGCTATTCTAGAGATTAAACTTGACATTAAAGGTGAGGAATTAACTGGAGTCTACGCTTCCTAAACCATTAAACTGTGTGTAAATTCTGTGGCATTTGAAATTTAGATTCTAAATTATGTAACATAATCCAAATACAGTAAAATCAATAATTTAAAAAAAAATTTTGAAGAAAAATCTTACCTTTGGTGCATGCACATAATCTGTCTGTGCCCGAACAGTATATCACAGAGACAAACATATCTGGTTCCTCAGTGCCCTCTTTTTTAGGTGGCTCCACTTTGGCCAGAATTTCAAAGTTTGAAAGATCTAGTATTTTTACATATCCTCCCTGAGTAGTTATTACCAGGTGCCCAAGAGTAGAGATCTCAGATCTTCTCTCTCTCCCATTGCCATTTTTAGAAGTTAATTGTATTTCCTCTACAGGCTCCTCACAGTCGTCCTCTCGATTATCCAATATATCTGGTGGGAGCAAAATCATTGAGGTAATTGTGTCTTGGGGGTCTTTGATATGCTGGATTTTTACTGGTTCCTCCTCTAGAGTAACTATTCTAGTGGCATAATTCATCTTATAAAGCACTAGGTATCCACCACTAACACTCCTCTGCTCAGGTTGAATTATTAAAGGAGTTGGTACATCTGCTGGTGACTCATGCTGGATTACATCAATACTCGTGCCATTCACTACAGCAAGACTTGATTCTAGTTCCCCCTTCCTTCTATTACATAGTGCCGAGTTTAATTTATTTAAATTATTCAAGGCCTCTACTTGATTTATTGCACTCAGAGATTCGACAGGACAAGTCCGCAGTCCTACTAACAGATGAACTCCATCTGCACAAGGGGTGATTGAATCTACACACAGGCTCTCCTCCTCTGCAAACTTGGGCAGACGCAGGCACTGAACCAAAGTCCCAGGCTTGGGAACCATGGAGCTCCACTTGTCCGAGTCCGGAGATGTCAGGGTGGCTGCAGCATCTGCAAACTGCTGAATGTAAGTCACGGGGGGGTCCTGTAACAGCAACTGTTCCTGACTGTCCAGCTCCATTTCAATGATCTGTGGAACTGTGAAACCATCATCGTGTATACTTTTACTCATAATATTGTTCATCTGTGAAAAGAGTTTTCCTGCTTTTTCATCAGACTCCTTAATGCTGTACAGCAGCAATACAGGCAAAGTCCTCCTTACCAGAGGAGAATTCAGTTCTGAATTAGTGCAGGATTCATTGTCAGTTGATCCCTGTTCCGAGACACTCTCACCTCGAGTCCTACTTAAGCCATCCAGTGATCTCTGAGAGTTACTGCTAACGGGAGAGGTAGCAGGTGATTTGTATGTTAATAGACCTCCAGCTAATAAACAAGGAAAGGGAATGTTGTGTTGTTCTAGATGTTTTTCCTTCATCTTTTCACTCTTACAGTTGGCCAAACAGGGATTTGCCCCAAGTTCTTCCAGATCTTTAACTGTGTCCTCCAGAACATTTGCAACAATTTCCCACTGAAGTTTTTCAGGCTGCTGAAGAACGCTGAGCGCTGTTATATCAAGACTGACTTCCATAGTTTCTTTTTGTGATGTATGCCCTTTAAAACAAAAATGTTTAACATTATACAAATCCTCAAAAGACAAATATACTGCAAATATTAATGTTTGTTGGAAAAAAGGATCTTTTTCTACATCTTATGCTCTTTTTTTCCCCACTTTCCTTAATCAAAGATGTAAACCAGATTATAGAAAATAGCATGTAGTCCTCCCTCACTCAAAATTTCTGACTCAATCTCTAAGAAAAAACACAAGAACATCATGCATAGCACTGTTCTGGTTCCATATAAAATCTTAATTCAGGAAGAAATACTTTATCAAAGTGCACACCCTTAGGGAAACAATCAAGACACAGGAACTCTTTCTGGTAATCCCCTGAATTGAAAGGGTTTTATACAGCTATAATTTGTTCCTGTTCTGAGAAAGTTCTTTTATCTTGGTTTCTGTGTTTTATTGACAGCAAGATAAACAATGCTTGTTGTCAAGTAAGACATTTATTAACTAACGATGTGCAGCTTTTCTTTTCTCCTGCATGCAATCTCTGCAATACACAAATACTGGCATTCCTTTCAAGGTAAATCCTCTTCCTTCTTTCTAATACAGTGAATATAACAACATTGGTTTTGACTGGGGCTTTTTAAAAGCCTGAATGAAGAATTTTCCCTTTCACTTCTAAACTATTACATACATAACACATCAGATATAACCTACCTGTAACAGATTCTGATCTGGAATGCTCTTCACTGTCTGAATCCTCCAGTAGGTCATCACTGAAAAAAAAAAAAAAGCAGGAATGACATTATGTACATGCTAACTGCATGCTTATTTTTAATTAAATTAGTAAAGAACTCCTAAAAACCACAATGTGTACTCTAACTAGCCATTGCTTTTAGCCAGCATTGTTCATCCACTGATGAGTTCATCACAGACACCAACTACATTAAGACTTTTTCCTCCATTATTGAACCAGTAGACCAGACCAGACTTTTTGTCTTACTCTACTATCGTATTTCCTGCAATTCAGGCAGAAATGGAATTAAAATGTAAGCCAGTTCTCAGGAATCTTTCCAAGAAAAATAAAACCATACAATCAGGGCATCTAAAAATTAATATCAACATCTTCAAATTCCTCAAAATAATCTCTGGAAACTGGAGCTGACAGACAGGTCTTCAATTCTACAAGGTGATTTTGTACTGAAACAAGGGATGAACAATGCTGTTGGTATTAAAAGTACTGACAGATAAATAATTTTATTGTAAAACCAGATTCTGTTCAAGACACTTCTTCAAGAGTAATAGGCCCCTAAGTAGTTTTAAGAATATGTAAATAATTAATGCATCTGACTTTTCCAATAAAATAAGTTATTTCCTATTACAGGCTTCTTACACACAGGAAGGACAGTAATCCCTTTGCAGCTTCAGGTGTAACTAATCACAGTACCATGTCAGATCCTCAAACTTCAACAAACTGGATGCTTATTCCTCATATCCAAGAAATAGATCTTTGTGGAGTCAAACCTGATCAACCTTTGCTTCACAACATGGCAGAAACAATTCAATACTTTGATTCTGACCCAGCTTCCCCTTAAATGGAGAAGTGATAGTGAATTCCATATAAGTTAAGTGAAATGAAAAATGCTTAGTTCCAGGCAGTATGATTGCACTGTCCTTTACCCAGCTCTTAAAATTGGTTTAATTCTATAACTATTAAGGAGTTCCCAGCCCTAAAGCTACAGTAAGAGCCAGGCAGCTGCTGAAGTTGCCCATGGCAGCAGATGAGCAAGCTTCATATTTGCTCTGCACTACCGTAGATATAACACACAGCTTAAAATCAAAGATTTACCTCCCTGTGTATACAGCAGTATTGTTACTTTCTTCTTGAAGCTGAAGGAGAAATATTCAGAAAATTGGCAAGACTTCCCAGACAACTTTTGTTATAAATTTTCCAACAGTTATTCATTCTATTAAGCTTTGGCAAGACCAGACAAGAGCTCCCAGTAACAGACTGCATGAAGCATGAGTGAAATACTACTTTTTATTACATCACACTTTCTAAGCACTGGCATACCCTCTAGCTTACCCAAACCCTTGCAACAGGACGATCTAATTGTTTACAGTCTGCACCCATGTATTAAAAGTATGCAAGGAAGTACAAAGTCCTAGCACATCCACACAGTTTATTTTCAGAATGACATAACCAGAAATTATGGAGAAGCAGTCAGAGTAAAGCATGTTTCAGAAGTCCATGAGGAGCCTTTACTTTCAAAACCTGAAATGTATAATCCATAAATAAAATGAAAAGCTGATCCAAAACTTATATTCCTTTCTCTTTTTACTCTGCCTGAAACATGAGCATAGGGAAGCAATAATATCTGCTATCTCTCTGTCAATGGAGTAAAAAACTGGAACAGCAGGAAACTGGCTTAAAAATAGAAATTTAGATTAGTCTTTGTCAAGTGTTGAATTGTGTACAAATACAGAGTGACTAAAAATATTATTTCCATTAAAAGAAAATTACCAATCTTGTGTTTCACAAAGCATGACTTTG
The DNA here is from genome assembly GCF_903797595.1 of Erithacus rubecula. Classification (NCBI taxonomy): domain Eukaryota; kingdom Metazoa; phylum Chordata; class Aves; order Passeriformes; family Muscicapidae; genus Erithacus; species Erithacus rubecula. Next base: position 75,223,666 of record NC_136685.1, read on the forward strand.
CTAAATGGCATTTACCACAGAAACATTTCATACTTATCATTTGATAGACTGGCATACCTGTCTCCTTCTAGTTTCGGTATGTCTGAGCAGCTAGAGGAATCTTCTAACCATGCTAGTGTTGGTCTCCTTGAGTCAACCCCTGAGCTCTGTTCTCCTGATAACATAAGTTGCTGCACAATAGCGGGATCATATGCATTGATTTCAAATTTTAAGTGGACCTGAGAAAATAGCAACACAAAACACAAGAGGTATTTGATTTTGAATCAAGATATGCCCAATCATTAGTTGATGAAAAATTCTTGTTTAATATTGCATACCTTCATAAGTTTGGAAACATCCCATATGCAGATCTTTCCTCGTTTTGTTGCAGCAGCTAGAAAATGAGGGCAACTTCCAGATCCAAAACAAGTTATTCTGTCAGTGCCATCTGTGCAGGGAAATTGTGCTGGACTTGTTGCCAGCGTGACTGATAGAGGTACATTCTGAGTGTGCTCACCCTTGACAAATGGGCAGTTTGGGGAATGTCTCTCATGTTCAGACCTTTCCAAATTAAAAACAAACACAGAAAATACCAAGGTTTTACTGTGAAAACTACACACAGCATATACAAGCTAAGCCCTAGAAGTGAAGGTGAAAGAGAACTGCTTGAACGGTATTGCAGTCAACCATACAACAGAGTTCTGAAGTCAATAACACAGCTTTCCCTGATGATTCCCAATAGCAGACTCTATTAAAGACTTTGATCACTCAATGCACATTCATATTCAAATGGATCAATCTACATAATGCTCTTAATATAACTAGTCCATTTTAAAATAAAAATAACTATTCTACAGGCAGTAGCCAATCACATCCTCCTGCAGAAAAGCCCAGATTAAATTAATGTACGTAAGACTCAAAATGTTCTGAGTAACTTTAGAAGCAATGTCCTGTTTCTAGTTCTATATCCACAATTTAAAAAATCAAAACTGAAAACAGTCCTGAATGTCACATTGACCAAGAAGCATGGAAAAAACCTAATCCTGATATGCAACTAAGGCAGAGACATGACAAGAGCAATTACACAGCTACAAAATATCTTGAAAATCGTAAGTGAAAGGAGTAGAAAAAAACTAGCAAGATAATATTACAGGGAAAAGTTTCCAGTAAATCAGGAATCTCACGGTTTCAAGAAAAGATTATAAATTACCAACTAATCAAGAAACAAAAACCATTAAGAACACTTTAATCAGTGTAAGGCCCCACATTTCTGTCACTATGCTCAATTTTAGCTGATTCAGGAAACCAGTAATGGATACTGCAACTTCACATAAAAGGTAAATATGCACAACACAGCCATGGCAGATTTTGAACATGAAAAGAAATGTATTCCAGCCACAATCAAACAGAAGACTCAGTTTATATCCCTGCAAAGAAATAAGCTAACAACTCTAAAGCACCAATTTGAAATGAAATAGCAAATCAGAACTAAAACCAACTACATTTTTTTTTCTTTTAGTATTATTCATAAACTTGATATAGTACCTCTAATCTTTTTGTGTTAAATCACAATGAATCAAAATGATTCCATGGAATCACTTCGGAAACTCTTTCTTGTCAATGACTTGTCCTAAACTCACCAGAAATACCATCAACATAAGTTGATTTTAGTCCTTTGAAGATTTCTAGCCCCTTCAGCAAAAAATTAAGTGCACTTCACAGATCATTAAACTTACCAAGGTTCATCTGTAGGCTCCCAGCACACCAAGCACACACTACAGGTAAAGCACATGGCTCTGTCATCTCCTGAAGAAGCAGGCTATGAAAATAAGAAGAAACACTTGAAATTTATACAGCTATGTACTATAAAACACTTTTAACAAGCTGATCAAATTCTTCCCCTCTAGTGACACACTAAAGCATCACATCAAACATATAAAAGGCCATAAATTATATATTACAAAGTGCCAGTATTTCACGTTAAAAAAAGGATACACATTACTATAGAAAGAGATCCAAAACTAACATTCATGCAAGTCATTGGATGCAAACCAAAGACATAGAACAGAAATTGCTTTTTTTTTTGCAAAAGTTCACAAGGTTCAAAAAATTTAGAACTGCAGCAGACTACATATTTGGATAAACACAGGTTAAAAAATAATCCTACCAATCTCTTAGGACATAAAGTATTCTCTACCACTCCTCTGCAAAGAACAGTTGTTACTAGCTGAAGTAACTGAGCAAAACCAACCAAAATTTTCATTCTCTTAAAATTTAACGCTTTTATGACCTCATTTCAAGACATGCTTGGGAATATGCAGATGCAATTTCAACATATGAATTCCCTGCATTTCTCCTTCTGTACAATCATCCAAAAACTTCATCCACCTACCACACTTTGCAGCTGACAGAATGAAAGGGACAATACTGCATTGCCCAGCCATCATTATATAAATCCATATTATAATTTTTTTTAAATCAGGAAAAATTTCAAGGAATGAAAAATGGAAATAAGCAAGTGGTGGAACAAAACATTGAGGTTATATTTATTCACTAAGCCTAACAATTTAATGTGATCTAGGACTTCTGTTTAATACAATTAAGTTCTACTAGGAAAGCATAGTTAGAGAACTCAAGAGCCAAGCTTACTGCCTTTTTGCTTTACTTGTAAGGTAAAAAGGATTATTTACTCAACAATCTAACAAGGAGAAAGACAGATTCTACATAACAACCAAATTCATCTCTATTACATTTTATATGCTGAAGTTCAGAACAGTATTTTCTGTGATTTGTACAAAATAAAAAAAAAAAGAAGGGAATTCAAGGCACCAAAAGCCCTTTAAAGAAAAAAAGAGCTGAATGATAAAATTTTTATAGTTTACGAATTATTGAAGGAATCTATTAAAAAGAAAAAAAACCCCTACTGAAAAACATCTCCAACTTATTTCCCCTGCCCTCCTACCTGGGGAACAAATATTAAGAACAACCCAATCTCTTACCTGGTGATAGAATCCAGCTTGAGCCATAGGATCTGGCTGTGCCCACCGATAACCCACATGAGGCCACGAAGTGAATGTCTCCCGTCTGTTAGCTTCACTATACATCAAAGACCTAGAAAGGTGAAAAAACTCTACATCACCCAAAATTGCCACTTAAAATTAAAACCTCAAACTATTTATAAGACTTTCAGTGCTTTAGTAACCATTAAAAATAGCGCAAATAGCTACCTATAACTTACACATGAAATTGTAATTATGTATTACAGGAAAGTTACAAACTTCCCTTACTTGGGTGCTTAAAGTATATCCCCAGTAAAAAACAAAAAGCCACACAACAACCTATATTGTTTTAACCTATGATAAAAGCAAGGTTAATAAAATAAGCATCCAGGTAGCCTATTTGATCTACCTGCAGAAAAGCATCAAATACCCAAAGCTATTCTGCATTGAAGGCAGGTAGAGAATATAGCCCAACAGAACTAAAAGAGAGTTGGATTTTTTTAACATAACTACTGTAAAAATTTGAGTTTCTTAGTTAAACAGATATGAATATTCATATTTTAAAATACTCTAAAGTGATATTTTAGGCTTAACTGAATACATGGTACAACTCCATCCAGTCATCACTCACTACATCCTATCATACTTGCACATTTTAAACTACTACAATCCAAAATATGAACCCCTCTGCAACTCAACAGTTGGAAAGGAAAGAAGTTCCTCTCTTGTCCACCTTCACTCACTGCATGACCCTCATCTGCAACAGTAAATGAGAAATGAATATCAGCTTTTCTTTTCCCATGACAGTTTTGTTCTCCCAAGAACTAGGACTGGAAAGGCGCTTTATTTCCTGTTTTTGCTTCTTAGTTTCAGGAGATCTCTGCTGTCTTATAAGAGAATGGAAATATTAAATATTTCCTGCCAAGAAAGTACTCTATTCTAGCAACACCCACATAAGAGCTAACTTAACTTGACATTGACTTGACATCATTAACTTGACAGCTCAAGAGCTCAAGAAACAGATCCTAGGACAGCTCTAATCAAAATATAACATGGTGAGGTACAGGTAGCCCTGAAGCTTGGGAAGGGAAAACTAAGAGATTAAATCAAATTCATTTAATTGAGGTGTAAGAAATGATAACACACATGCAAAATAATATCAGACACTTCCAAGAGAGAATAATTTATAAACTTAGAAGATTTACCAGTGTTCTAACTAGTCTCAGCTCATGAAGGTTAACAAAATGGATTACTTGCTTGTGTATACATTACCACTTGGACCAGAAAGAGATGAAGCAGCAATCTGAGGTAAAATATGCTCTTACCCAACCACATAGCAGGTGACTAGAAAGTTCAGAAGTAGCATATATAATGGTCTGCAAAAGTAACTTTCTAAACTTCTAAATCATAAAATATAAGCATAGCTGTCTTGTAAGAAGGAATAGCAATTGACTTCAGGATACAATGTAGTATGTATTTAAGGCTGTGATTGTTACATTTCTGAATTTGTATGCTGTTGGGATTAAGAGCAAAGTAAATTTGATTTGCAATCAAGTTGAAACCCAGACTGTCCTGTGAGGTCCATAAAGGCATCAGTAATATGTATGACATAGAGCATATTAAACAGTTAATTAGCTGTATGTGTAAGGGCAACAAAGCACAGAACAGGACTTACTTTTTGGCAAGCAAGTTAAAATCATCTAAGAGCTTATTCTGATACAACTAAGGGATAAAGTTCATTACTTATTTTGTCTTAATGTACCTGTCCACAGATCGCCCAGGTCCCACACCAAGCTCAGGTCGTGCGCTGGGTAAGAGGTAAGATAACCTATCCATCACAGAGGATGCTACAGGTAAGGCAGCAATATTTTGATTTATCTTCTTGAGTTCATTTACAATGGCACTGGCGACAGACTTCAGAACATGATGAGGAAGGTGGAACGTAACCGTTGCCCACTAAATAAGAAAAACAGTGTCTGTGTTTTAAAATTTTAACATATAAACAACAAACAGATCACCAGAGTGTCAAAACCAAAACCAAATATGTGATATCAAGAAATACAACAACAGGCACACAAAAACAGCACAAACGTAACACAAGGAAAATCAGTAACTTCAAATTTTAAGCTCAGTTTGGTTTATTACAGAAGCTTCACACATAAAACTAAGGAACAGAATATATTCCACTGTCTTTAAACAAAATCCACTGCACTGAGATTTTGTATGTTTCAATGGTAGACACACAATTAGACATGGAAATCCATGTTAGACAGTACAGAGACAAATTCTTACCTTTGCAACTTTATGATTTGCTGCTGTTTCATGTGAGGTATTTTTTAAGCCATCCTTCAGTTGTGTGATGAACAAATCATAGCCCTCTGTGCTAGAGACATCTACTTTTTCTATGCAAGCAGATAACAGCTGCTGAGCCTAAAATGCAGATGTGCAAGCAAAGTTAACAACCACACTGAGTAACTACAACAAGAATTATGCCTATTTCATCAGTCTTGGAAATGTCCTTTGCCATATCCTACTTTATCATATATTATATCAGCATAATTCCCATAGAAGATCCAGACCTGAGTATGATGTTCCAAATTTTACTTCACAGGCCAACCCACAGATAAACTTCAGCAACGGTAACAGTAACTACTACAAACTCCCTCAAGAACAATGTAAGTTAAAACTGAAGATCTATTAAAGCAAGCAATGAGGAGACATCTATTGTCCAATGCTTTCTCTTCAAAAGGATTCATTCAGCTTTAATGACAAAAAGTGACAGCAAGAACAGAAGTCTTGCCATTTTCTGAGTAGCTTTGTACCTTCAAAAAAGTAGATAATAACGAGAACAACTTTGCAATAAAATTAGAGATAAATTACTTACAATGCTAATACAGTGAAGCTGAAAAACGAGACAACAAAAAACCTAGGCTAGTTTGGAAGTTAGTTCTTAAAATTCAATAATAATGCAACAAAAAAGAATGCTATCTATAATCAGCTATTTAGAGACATTTTCTTCCAAGTCTCATCTGTTTCCAGCTTATCCCTTTGTCTGCTAACTTCATGTTGACAGGTAAGATTTAAAGGTATGCTTAATGTACAAGGTACAGAGTATTCTAAATCTGCTGTTAGGTGGGTTAACATCTGAAAAACATTACAGGAAATATTTCCCAAGGACAATGGTCAGCCAGTCCTTTAAATGACCACAAACTCTTTGAAACAGAACAGGCCAAAAGGCCCCTTAGTTATGTCCTTGGGAAGTTCAGGGGAAGAAAGACTGAAATAAGGCAAACCAGGCCCCTAGCTAAGGTTGCATCAGAAAAATAACAGATACACTGTGGAAGTTCTTAAATTTTAGCATTCTACAGCGATTTGAAAACTGCAGAGAGGTTGCTTCATAACTTGTCAATGGTGACAATTAGAAGTGCATAAAGGTGCACTGCACTACCAGCAGATCAAACTACTTAAAATACTACTGATATTAAGTGCAAAAATCTGCAGAAAAGTTCTAGAGACAAAAAAAAAAACCACTAAACACCCTTCCCTGGATGAATGTTCTTGACCTTTCTATGATGAAAGAAGTAGACAGATGTATTTGTATGATATTTGCTTAATATTTACTAAATGTTTCCAAGGTCTGGGTTACTCCCTCCGTAAAATTAAAAGAACTTGAGACTGATAATGTTTTGCCTCCTCCCTCACTGATCTGGTGATGGAATTCCCAAAACTATTCCTACTGAACTCCACATTCCTTTTTCTATAGAAGGATGTTTACAGAGAAGTGCTGCATATAAGGGTCTGTAAACTCTTTAGAATCAACGAATCTTTGTGCCAAAAAACTGACACAAACTCATGTTTGAGACGTGAGACTGCAAACCCCTTGTAGCAGACCTTACAAAAGGAAATCCTGACCTGACACTTCCTTCATGTTCAGCCACACATATCAAGATTCTTTAGTAACCCACAAAGGGTATAAAAAGTGATGCCAGTGGGCAGCAAGCATCAGGAACCCAGGAAGCTCTCTTCAGAGACCTCTATGAAACATTTTGTTGCTGTTACTCCTATTCAAGCCGCATAGTTTAAAACCTCACATAGAACATATATTCTTGATTCATAGTAAGCACCTGTTATTCAGTACTTCAAAAGCACATAAATAATTTACATCAATGAGGATAAACAAATGCAACAGAATCCTAAGCATTACACTCTAAGCAGAAATGCCTACATTAGCTTCTCTTAAAGTGATACTAAATGCTGAAATCATGAAGTACTGTGTTACAGCTGATCCAAACATAAAAGGGAAGTCAGGTTTGTTAGGCCAGCTGACCTTGCTAGAAAACTTAAAATTCCAGCTCTTATTCCTCACATAACAAAACACCATATTACCTGATTTTATCTTTTTCCTGAAAGACTATAACAACAACAAATCAGGGGTGCCTAACAGGCCAGACTGACTTCTAGAACTGCATATAGATTCCATACACAAGCACTGACAAAGGTGGGGAAATGAGTCCTTATCTCTGGTCTCTAAAAAGTTCTTTCATCTGAAATACTATGGTCTTGAGGCATGCTCTTCATTGCCTGAGATACAGGTAAAGCTATAATCCTATGACAGCTAAGAACTAAGAAACTTTTTCATTACATGGTGTTAATACCACTCTAGAAACTCAGAGTCAAATGTCTGGTTTCAGGATTTCTGACACAGTTATTTACATACCTCTTTTCGTTCCCCCCCCCATCTTACCTCCGTAACTGGCAATTCAAGCTGAACCACGTCATCTTGTTTTGAAACAGGCGTTTGCAGAGCTGTGTCTAACAGTAAGATGCCATTGAGATCTTTCCTACATCCTACTGCATAATCATCCACAAAGATCACTTTATCCACAGCAGAAATATACTGGCATTTCACCCGTCCACCTGGTTTAGCTGTAAAGGGAAGATAAAATGCAAGATTTAGTTAGAGAAATGCTTTTATAGAAAGAGCCTCTTATTGTGTTTAGGGAAGTAATGTAACACTTCAGCAGAATCTTTACTTCTGCAGATGATCTAAAGCTAGCATTTTAGCAACCACAATTTTCACCAAGCTTTTATGTTTCCTACATTAAAACACAAACTACCAAAATCTATACATCCCATCAGTAACTACAACCATTTTATTCCTACAGTGGAAGCCATTAATTTAAGTCCCCCTGCTACCAGGAGGCCCCAACTAGTGTTATCAACACAAAGCAGATGCCTGGTGTACTGGATACAGCTGACAGTCAATAATAAGAAGTAAATTGTACAAACCAGCATGAACACTAAGACAAAATTGCTAAATTACCATTAAGGCCTATTAGAACTGCTTCATCAAGCAAAACAATACTTAAACTTCTCAAAACTAAGCACAGCTTGTACCATGTACCAATACGTGGCATGTGTTCCTTGAGACACTACAGCAGCTCATTTCTGCTCAGTGCTGCACATGTGATGTCAGCAACAGGTTTGAGAAGTTTGGTGAAGGCAGAGAAAGACTGCCAGCAGATAAATAAGGAAAGGCTGTGGCTATGGATATTATCCCCTAAAATGTTTAATGCTACTTGTCACAATTACGTGCCTAAAGCTGAATGGACTGCAGAACTAAATGTAATCATGTAAAATTCTACCTGCATAGAAAGCAAACTGCTTTCTATCACAGAGTAAGCTGCCACTCCAGAAGTGGACTGTATCTTACAAAAATATATGGACATATATGCAGCTGAAATGCTGCATTGTCAACACAGGCATCTTCCTGTCACATAGGAGCAGGAGTTTCATTAAATTTTGCATTAATCATGTCCTGCACACGTTCTCCTCTTTCCTCAGACACTGGACACCATTTTTATTATAAATAATTTAAAAATCACCATTTTGGTAGCTAGCATAGTAAAACATCCAGGTAAGGACATAATTCTGTCATCTTCACACTTTGATAGTGTTAAATGGAAATTAAAACTTCTGGAAATATAGGGCACATGAATCTGACCACATTACATTTATGGTATCCTCTCTTTGAAAAAAGAGGTAAAGAGCAGTTGTCAGCTGCTCTTCTCACCAAGATTTTGGAAACAATAACTCATATACTCACAAAACAAAGGACATATGCCTTTGCCTGCATTAAGTAACTGCAATTGCAATCATTGATACAGCAGTATCAATGTTTGGAATCACTTCATAGTTGTGAAATCTTTGGTCCTTGCTCAGCAAAAAAGGGCTCTCTGAAAGGTAAATAAACTAATTCCGAACTGTATTTTTGCCAACACACTGGAGTTTCCCACACAAGACTTCTAGAGCCAACACAGCTGCAGGCAAAGAAGTAAACCATTCTACAGGAAAATAAGTTTTGTCAAAAACTCAAACACAAGTTTTAACATCTTTCTATGTATTAAGTTTCAACAACATACTGGAAACTATTATGTAAATAAACTGAACAATATCTAAACTAGAAACCTCAGTAGATTCTGATGGTGTTTGCAGACTATCCAGAGTGATCCAAGGGACGGATCACTACATCACCTCTCTCCTCCTCCCCCCTGCCAGACAAAATGGGAAAAGCAGCTCAACCCTTCTGGCAGTGCCAACACCATGAACACTTTCTTCTGCACCTTCCTCATTTCTTGTCAAGCTCACACCACGAGCCTAGGAGTTCAGCAGTCTGTAGGAGCCCCAGTCATTGTGGCTTTCCAGGCTAGACCATTCTTATTTTACCAGTACTGTAGTGATGTTAATGAAATCTCATGTCTAAAGCAGCAAACAGCTAATATCCTCTGAGTAAATGGTCCAAATCTTTAGAAGTCAATGAAGATTACTAATGAGGCAGATAACAGTATTTCTGCTCCAATGCAAAACAAAATAAGAAATTATAACTACAAAACAAGAAATAAATTACCTACCAGCTGGGATTTTCCCTATGCTGTCTAATATTCTGGTTGGTTGTATTTACAGAAACATTGGCCAAATTATCTCTAGAAAGTTATTTATAATTGCTGGTTTTATTTTATTTAAAGCACATGAAAACAAAACAGGCTCCCCTAGCCTAAGTCAATGGAGCTTCAAGGAAATTATTCGACCAGTATTTAATATTTTTCCAAAACTCAGAGAAAAACATTTTGTAACTGACTAGTTTATACTGAATAGCCTCTAAGTTGCTGAGAAGCTTTTTTGCAAATGGGAGTTTAATTTTAAAAGTTCACAAAACGCATTTCAAGATGATTAGTCACATACTAGTCACATAGTCCACATATGGCTGACCATATGATTATAATAATAGACTGAGAACCAGGAAACGAAAGAATTTAAGAAGTCATCACTACAGAAGTAGTAATGAAAAAGTTATGCCTAGTAAAGTTAAATCATCCTAAAGCAGTCAGAAACTCAGGATCAGTATTTTACAACATGATAAAGTACTCCGCCAATACCCTTTGAAAAACATACTGCTGCCCCTCTAACATTATTTCCTGTCTGTCCAGCCTAAGTTTATTGGCAATGAATAGTGATCTGCATCTCCACAATCCACAGCTAAAAAGTTTCACTTAAATCACTAAATTACTTAAGCTAAATCATCAAAACCCAACTGCTACTCTCATTTTAACCCCAATTGCTTTAGCTGTAATTTACTTCGGGTGGTAGGGAAAAAAGCAGCCATTCAAAGTTTCTAATGATTTTGCTTTTCAGTCTTGGCACAAGTGAATCATAGCTTCTCCCAATATCTCCAGCCTATCTGCCTAGGATTAAAAACAAAACAACTCACAAAGAAGTCATTATACCTTTTGTCAGTTCCTACAAGGAAACCTGGCAGGCTGCTAGCATGCTAGAATGCAAATCCAATAGCATATTACACTATGGTATGTCATCTATCACAACATTAGACTAGAAACTTAAAAACTTAAAATAAAAACCAACAAACATCAGATTGCAGAAACTAAGAACCTGAGAAAAGAAACATTTCACTTCCATCTTCTTTGTTTCAAATAATACAGATCAGAGACCAGCAATTTCCTGTGATCAAAATCTGACCTACAAGAGTACTACAAAAAAAATACTTGTTTGGAGAATTCATAACAATCTAAGCAGCATCTGTCATGCCCCTTGCCTGTGGGCATTAAGATGAACCAAACTAATTAGAGAATCAGCCTTGCATTTCAAGAAGTAGAACATGGAAAAAGTTTGTCTTCATCTCTTTGCTAAAAACAGATTCAGTCTCACAGCTATAGAGCTTAAGAGAAGTGGATGTTACCTGCACATGCTTGGCCACCATCATGAGGAGATATAGATTAAAACTGGCAGTAACACCTTTACCTTTTGTGATATTAAAAAGGTTAATTCACCTAGAAAACTGCTAGCCATGAATGGTGCTAAAACATTTCAAAGGCAGTAATTCCCTTGACAAGAAGCTTCCAATACAGAGCAAAAATGCCCTTCCAATAGTTCCTAAATTAGAGTAAACTAATACTTACCTGCAGCTATAAAGTCAGAGTGGTAAACACACACATCATAGCACTAATTCCATAATGCTAAGACCCAAGTTCAATCAAATATCTAAAGGAACATTAAAAACTTTGATCTATGAATGTCACTAGATCTTTAAATTAAGAATTAAAGTAACATTTTTTTGAGAAACGGAAATCCCATCAGCCCAGTAGGACACATACCTTATGTACATCAATACCAATTTCTGCATTTTCAATTTAAATTAAAATACCCAAACAATATCTCAGTACTCATTTCAAAATACTGCAAGCATGAGAAAAATAAATGAATGAAGTTTCAGGAGATCAAAAACCCTATCAATTCCATTAACTTTATAACATAAGATTTGAGCATTGAGCTACTTAAAGAGAATCCAAAACTTAAGCAAAGGCCACGCTAGTGAACTGCAAAACTATCTATCCTGCCCATTTGAGACAAAGCCACTTACTGCCAGAACCTCACTCAGCTACTTCTCACATATTTTCCACATACACCTGGGATTAAAAAAACCTTACCTATCAGTTGTCCTCATTTGTTACAAGGCAAGTGCCTTTCTTATGGCTACCACTTCATGAAATCATAAAACCAACTGAAAGTTAGCATGTATAACATGCCAGCTAAACAATCTGCCAATGCCAATACTTGCAGTTTGAGGAAGTTCTGCAATAAAAATAATCCTGTCCTAAAGTTCAACTTGCTGTCTTAACTTGCTATATTTGCAGGAATCTATTTTAAAATAATTCTACAGAAAATCACAACTATGGATGAGCTGCAAAGGGTTCACACAAAAGAGGATAAAGAGCAAATCATTGCAAGTCTGGTCTAAAAATAAAGTTGTCTCCAAATTATTTCACGTCAGTGGCTCCCAATTGAAACGAATACATGGTGGTTATGAACAGTTCAGAACACCATAACAAGAAGATGTCTAATGCCTGGCCAAATCAGGCCATGACTGCTCATAATTACTGAATTTATGAGTTAGAGATTCTCCCTTGTTCCTCCTCTTCTCTTCCTCATGCACATCCCTGTGGATACTTCAGCAGTGGAGTTTTCTCTTCCAAATCCAGGCCTAGCCCCTTATTTGCACTAAACATCACCTCACCAAAGCAATCTGCTGTCATAACAAAGGCATTCCATGACCCCCTCCTTTCCCCAAAACAGAAACATTCTCAAACTTTGGGAAAGGAGAGAAAGTAAACACAAGTTCAAGTTCCTATTTTAGACAAATTACATAAATGGCTTAAAGCAGGTATATACAAGCAACATTTTCTCTTTTAGATTTCACTATATACACACACCTTCATCTGGAAGAGCTGTCCAAAATGATCTAATTAAAAAAAAAAAACCACACTAGAGCTGAAGCAGGAAAGAAAATAAAACATGTTCTGCAAACAGCAAGAATGCTGAGACAAATGCCCAGATTCACATCACAAAGTGCCTCCAAACTCACTTATCTGCAAAAACTGCATTTAGTTAATAAAAAACAAGACATGTGATCTAAAGTTTATTTTTTCCTTTAGCAACAACCAGGATAGATTTGTTTCAGTATCAGTTTCATTATATGAGAGCTGGTTTTAATAATCCTTATTACTAGGATGGTGTGTTATCTGGGCCAAAGCACTGGAGATTGCCACATAAATATTAACTAAATGTGTCTGCTCCAGCAACTACTAAGAGAATTTAATAGTAACACTTAAAATGTTTCAGAACATAAACAAAACCCGCAGAGATAAAGACAGTTCCTATCTCACTGGCTTTGCAGGCATAGAGTCCTCTCCCACTGTACAGACTCAAAATGAGAGTGAATCAGCAGGAAGACACTGCTGAGCTCCTTGTGCCAATGTTCTTTGTGTGGTTTCACATCTCTATGTATCTGACATCACTGGCATCACTTGTATGTTCAGAATACAACTACTCAGAGCTTTACACCATTATCCCAAGAACAAATTGGGAAAGATTTCACAAGGTACTTTAGAATCCTTCCCGCAGGCCCCAGTAAACTGTGAGAATGTAAATCCCTGCAATTCTTCTGCAAACACCTAACAGAGGGTACATTCTTCTCCAAAACTTATCTTAAATTGAAGAATGATGAGAAAATTTCAGGAAAGTTTTCTTTCAAAGAGTGCAGACAGACAGATTACACAGCTTCCACCCACAACCAGACACGGGCAAGGAACACTTCACAGCTCAGTAACAGGAAGTTCCCGTTCTTCAAGTGCTAGTCCCATCACAGCATTTCACAACAAAGAAACTTTGCCAGATGAAATTTTACTACCAGTTCCTCTTTTGGTCCCCAAAGTGGCATCTGAGTTCACCCACTACGTATCCTGCACTCTCTGCAATAGGAGAAAACATCACCACATATGGCACTTTTTGAACTCCCAAGACCGTCTGGCAGGAAATGGTTTAGCTTCTCACCCTTCCAAGCTCCAATATTTCAAGGAGATTCCAAGACATCACACTGGGAGAAGCAGCAAGTTCTCAAAAGCAGATGGGTGGGTTATAAGACAAGTAAAAAACTGGCTACATTGTCATGTGTAAAGTTTGTCCTTAAGGACACAACACCTAGCTGGTAGCCAGTTAGGAGTGGCATTCAACAAAGCCTGATACACGGTTCACTACCTTCAGCAACAGCTTGAATGCTGCACCTTCATTTGGACTGTGAATGACACCAACGGGAGATGACTGAGGGCAACTGATGCATCAAACGGCAGGGCTGCCTTTTACAAGGATCTCAGACAGAGGAATGGCTTGACACAAACCTCCTGATGTTCAGTGAAGACAAATGCAACGTCTTACACCCAGAATGGGATACAACCACATACATCGAGAAGCCAGGGACCAAACGTCTGGGTGGCAACCCAACAGAAAAAACTTGGGAATCCTGATGGACACGCTGAACAAGAGCCAGCAGTGCATCCTTTCAGCAACAAACTGTTACTATAGAGGGAACCATGGGAAAAGATCAGTCTCTTCTAATCAGCAATAAGCCCACATCCAGAATATCAGTTCCATCTTTGCTCCTCCATCTGAGATATCAGAACATATGTGACAGTCCCATGAAGAGATATTAAGAAGTTAGAGGGCTGGAGCGTACAACAGGTGGGGAAAGACTAAGATAACTGGGCTTGTTTAGTCTGCAGAAAAAGAGGTTTAGCAAAATCCAACAGCAGTCTTCCATTACTGCAGCAGTAGTTCAAAAGCTATTTCAGACCATTGAGTTACTATCTTTCGCTTTTGGACATTACTTTAAAAAAACTGCACTGACCAGAGAAGCAGGAACAGTAGGTCAGAGGAAAATGCTCATAACCAATATTTTGTCCAAGACATTGGTCTACACCAAGTGGTTAGTGAAGAATTTAAGAAAGGTAATCTACACAATGGGTCTTTCCTGTAACACTCTCAGCCCCAGCCAATTTGCGCTTAAGGACCTTCTGACCCAAAAGGGATTTTGACTATTACAATGACCTTTGACAGGTTTTTCCTCCATCCTTCCAACCCTGCTGTAATTCCACAAATAGATAGCATCCACAATGCCCTGTAGCCAGGAGTTCCCTATTTTACTATTTCTCGTGGTTATTTCTTTTGATGCCCTCAGCTCCTGTACTTGAACAATCAACTCTCAATTTTGATTTTTTTATGTCCTCACTCTCTCAACTCCCCATTCCAAATCACCCCATCATCTTTTTCAGACTGAATACTGTTTTGCACATATAAACCATTGCACTCCTTAAGTTTCTAGATCTGTTACACTCTTTTTGAGATGGAAATACAAGACACAGACATTGAAAGAGGACATATAATCAGACAAGTTCTTGACAACTTCTCTAGCATTTGCTTATATGGTAACAACTGAGCATTTAACTGGCATTTCATACTCCTAGCAGAACTCCAAGATCTCATTCTGGCATTATGAGCTGGTTCAGAGCCTGGTACATCGTACCAGGCTACAATGCCACTAAATTCTTACAAATATTTCAAGTTTATTAAATGCATTTTCACATTCTCCCAATAACTATTTCTACACAGGAAAGTTGAAGTAGAAAAGACTAGATCCATGCACATTTAAGTTATATTTAAAAGTGAAACTATTCTTTAGGATGCCTTTTCAAATTCTACAGAGAAGCCTGCAAAATTAAAAGGCTTTGCATATTTTAAACACTTCTTTGCAGCATAAGGATATTTGAACACAGTGATCACCTCAGTTAAACCTGAGTTCTGTCACTAAAGAAGGACATTCAGAAAAGTTACCTTAAGCCTGGCCTTGCCAGACACCTTTTGTAGGTACTGGGAAGCAGGTTCCTCCACGGATTCAGAATAAGGGCTTCTCCTTTCTCATTATGGCATGGGCAGAGAACCTGAGATTATGTTTTGAAAAATGCTGGTCTTGTGACTTCTGACTCACAAAAGCTACAGAAAACTGAACATGAAAAATCTACTACTAAAAAAAGTTTAACAAGCAGTGTTACATGTCATCACTTACATCACAAAATAAATGTAGGATCCTGCAGAAGACAGGTCAGCTAAGTCTACCCCACTACTTCTCCACATTAACCACACTGTCTTCCTATTCTCCAACTTAACACTACATTTCCAGTCTTCAGTGTCATCTTCCTACTTCCCTAACCCTCTCCCCACTGTTATTCAGGCACTCCCCCAGTTCTCGGTGCCACCCTTCACCCTCCCAGCTCTTCCTTTCAATACGAAGTTATTCACAAATCTTTGAAGCCTGTTGCATGTTTATCAAAGTGTTCTACAGATGCCAAATGCAACGATGAGATTCTGAGTGCTTCATGCTTGGTCAGATCAGGGAAGTGCAGGGATCCAAAGGTTTTCCCTCCCCAGACTGTACATGGGACTGAAGAACTGCTGACAGACTATATGCTATGCAAGGCATCATTAACCAGCACTTGTGATTGGATATGTTTTCAATACTGCTACTAATTTTCAAGACAACTTAAGCAAATTCCCTCTTAAGTTACACATTAAAAGGTTATCAATACTCACTGAATGGCCCTAGTAAATAGCTCAAGGAAATTTTAAACATAATAGTGCTTATATTGATGTGACAGATAAGTTATTATTCCCATAATTTTACACTTTTAAACTTATGTTATACCCAATGTTTATTGACTATCCTCTGTATCTGTGGAGTGTCCTTTCCCCAACACGCACAGGAATCTTCAAAATAAATGTTCTGCAGAATTCCTGTCTACCTTTTCAGTAGTAGTGTACACTGGGTCCTTAACAAATCTTGATACTCTTTCCAAAGACAAGGACTTGTAAGTGTTAGTATTCATCTGTATTTCACAAATGAAGTAACTCAGGCCAATGGCTGTTCTTTCTTGAAACTTCTCCTCAGTGACAAGCACTCAACTGGTGACTGCAAGCAGTCAGTGCAATTAAGAGAGCATTAACTATTTAAAGGACAGCTTTCTACAGCAGAAAGCAATACTGTGGCACCACTTAAGAACCATCAGGAAATGAACTGACCCATGTGTAAATTTTTTATTTACAAGTTTTAAGAAGATTGTGAAAAGTTACCGATCCCACTGCAACAGACAACATGCAACAAGCTATCTCGCAATATGACCTGGGACAGTCTGATACACTCAAAAGTTGTCCATGAGTCCACATTACTGCAAACCTCATCTCCATCTTCAAGGCAGCCTACTGTTGAAATACATCATACTTACTGTTCAGGGAAAATTAATGAATACTAGTAAAAGCAAGAACAGACAGCTTTGTTTCCTGATTTGAAAGTAATTTGGAAAGAAAACCTGAAATAACAGATCAACATCACACCAAAAAAAATCTGACCTAATCATTATTAAAAAAGAATTAAGGTTAATCTTCTTCTAGGACAGATTTTTCTTACAGTCTATCTCATAAAACTTTGGATGCTCCATTTTGCTTAAGTTATGGATATCAGTGCAACAGCAACCATAAAAACATAGTTATAAACAATGTAACTAAGGACACAGAAAGTGGTTCTATTGAGTCAGCTAACATCATGGTGGGCTGTCAGAAAGGACCAGCTGTAGGACAAGACGTTAGATCCAAACCACTGATCATCAGCATGTTCAGAATAGCAAAAAAATCAGGCTGGGCAATAGTAAAGATCATTAGGCAGGACAAGTAAAAGCCTTCTCCATGTTTTCACTACTTCAAGCCCAACAGACATACACCTGCTTTTCTCCATAATGTTCCAGACTTGAACTATCAGTTATCTGTCAGAATATACTTCTGCCAAGTTTCTTCTACAACTTACACAACACAGTACACAACATAACTGGCAGTTGAGCTGAAGGGTTTATCATGTAGGCATATTAAAGCTCTCTTGATCAAAACTGGATAATCTGCACTGAGCTGAAAGTCAGTTCTTTCCCTGAGAAACCTTCATATCAATAAGAAATGCCTTAACTATCCATGAGACAATTAGGGCAAGAAGACAAAGTTCAAATCCCTGATACAAATCCCAGCACAGTTTCCTCTTTAGCTCACTAAGGAACATTTCAGGATTCATCTTCCTGCAGAAGACTTTTTTCAAAGTCCATGTGTAGAGGTCTATCCAATTTCTGATTATCTGACATGAAAGCATTCTGCAACCTTTAGTAATACCGCACTGCTGTTGCAATGAGAGTCATGAATCCATTGGTCCAGATATGAAAGATCTGTCAATAAAATGAAAAAAATATTGTGTGATCACTCCTGGCAACATAACATGCTTGCATTGCTGACTGTTTTAAGTTCTGAATGCCTGCATGAAACATGGACATACAAACATCCATTGTAAAACATCCCATGTAAAATGATCTCTAATTTTACTCTATTTTAGCTTCTGCAGAAGATAATCCAGATGTGCTTCAACAGAGCCTGGAAATATAAGTTAAAAGCATTTTGATAGTCTGGCAAGATGCTTGGAAAGTAGCAAGGGATATTTGACATACTCTGATTAAGCTAGCAGACAAATGGAGCCCACAGCAGTCTAAAGATCAGCAGTCACCCAAGTATGCTCAAATGCCAGGTGAGCTGGAGCAGATCACTAGATTTGAAAATATTCCCTATGCGATGAGAAATTCTGTATTCATAGCAAGGGGCTTCATTATTATTTTTATTTCATAATGGAGCAAAAGAATGTAAGAAACAAAAAGATGACAGAAACTTGCCCCAGTTTTGAGGAATGAAGGAGAACTTGAGCAGTATTACTAGTGAGCTTCAGACTATTGAAACTGTTGATGGTGTCTTCAGATAGGTCAAGTGCAGAATTGGATGACAGAGTATCCCAACAGTTTCTTCCTAAAGAAGTGCAAATTCCCTCTATGACTTCCAACTTGCAAAAGAGAATCTTTTCCTCTTGTTTTGCCTTCTGCATCACACAAAAAAGAATCAGAAAGAAACAGAGCTGGACATCCCTTGAGATATTTCCAAGGCACCATAATTTTAAGGTAGTTAGCTGAAGAAAAACAAGAGCTGTCTTTTCTTCCCAAAAAAGAACTCTTATGGTGCTGAACTTGCAGACACAGGTGAGCCTCCTGGGCTGGGATCTATTTACGTCTAAATTTTTATGATGGAGGAATAGCCCTTGAGGGCCTCTGATGACAACACAGATGTCCTGTTCCTGCTGCAGGAACTGGTACATATGTACCATGAACAGACTTTCCCTGTACGGATTCTGAAGTCTGTATTTCGATTTCTTCTAGGGCCTCTACAGTAATTTAGAAGGCCTTAGTCACAAAACACTGTGCATTTTAGCAAATGAGGCTCTGAAGTTACTGCTACATCAACTTAATCTAGAAAAAACTACTCGAACTGTCCATCTGATAGTATATTTTTGTTTTTTATTTTAATCCTGTCCAAACTACTCTGGGAATTATAGCATTCACCCAGTTTAGGCAGTTTTCTTACTTTATTTGTAAAAGGAAGAGACTGACAAATCAAATACCTCTACGAACACTAGGAGAGTCACTCAACACTAATCTGGAAGTTTGTTTAGATTCTTCAGGGGTTTTTTGTCTCGCTATTTTGGTTTGCGTCTTCTGAGGCCAAGGAAAAAGCTCAACTCTAGTGCTGTATTTGGAGATTGCTCATATACACTTTTTGGCTACCAGTGTTCAACTTGAAACTGAAACCACAGAAACATTTAAATGTCTAAGAGGGAAAATAAAGTACTTGATAGACTTGCGCGACAGATTCAAAACCAGTCTGGACTAACCACTACTAGCAAATAAACACACTGAACATCCAGAAATCACAAGAATTTTCCTTGCACTCTCAGTCTGGTTCTCTGAAATGCACAGTGTGCATGCAACAGTCTTGACAGAATAAAAAGGACAACCTTGTGACCAGGTAAGACAGAGCTTAATGTTAGTGTTACCTGATTTCCCCCCCTGCTTTTATGTACTACCATGCTGTAGGCTGTTGCAAATGATCAGCTGGTCCTCTTGAATAGGCCTACAGGGTTCATACTGGAAACAGATTAAAGATTATTACACACCTTCAAGAGACAGAGCTGCTGAAGATTCAGCATGATATAACAATCCACACTGAATTGCTACAAACTGGAGTCAGAAGAACAGTCCTGGATCACCACACACATTAGATCAATGAAGTTCATGTGAGGAACTGAAGCATACAGACCACATCCCGATGTCTGGACCCGATCTGTTACTGAAGTGTCTTCTGGCTGTGAATCTTGTGCCTCACTCTTTTACACACCAAAGAGCAATCTGCATTTCTATTCTAACGAAGGCAGCCTCCACTGCTCCACCACATTCAGCATTCCACAGGTTCAATCCTTTCACAGAGAATGAGCTCAAAGCTTAATATATATTTCCGCAGTGAACTGTGACTGCAAATACAAAACACACTGAGGCTTGGTTGTGTTTCTTTTCCTCCCCTATCCTGCCTTGATAAGAGAATCTTTTTCTTGCTCTGCTTTCTAGAATGAGGCCTGCTACACTTTGTTTTTCTTTGGGTAACAAGCAACAGCATTTCTGTCCAACATAAATCTTTTGGCAAGGCAGAAGACCTGCAGCCTCAATTACCAAGGAGGACAAGCAGTCTCCCAAGAGAAGCAGTTTTAATTCCTAGAGACTCTATTTTTAGTTATAGTACCAGAAGTCCCTGAAGCAACAATATCCTTTGACCTGTCATTTATGGCAGGGGAGGGAACAGGGACAGAGTTGGTCTACAGGTCTGAGTGTCCAGCTACTACTGTCCTACATTAAAAGAGCCCATGCTGTACAGTGCAGGCAGACATCAGAGAGCAGCTAAATTCCCTTCTTCTCTTCCCAAAGACGGCAGGAAGAAAGAGAGAACAAGAGTGAACAGGACTGCTAATAGCCACAGCAGACACCAACCACTGAGATGAACCAGATTTCTGACAGGCATGCCAGTCTGAATCTATAAGAAAATTAATCTAAAGTTTCTTCAAACTATTAAGAATATAATATTTTTCCCCAGTAATAAAATCAGCAGCTCTACTGCACAGATAAAATTTGGGTAGATTGCAAGCAATTCTGTTATTTTATGTGAGGAGGAGTAGATCCCATTTTTCACAGCCATGCTGTCACAGAGAAGACTGACACTAAAGGAAGTATACATGATTGAATGTACGTAACAGAAGCAAAGCAATATGTTATTTTCAAATAGCTACTATTTAGGGGAGAATTTCCATTAACATTTTCAATACTGAGTCAAATCCTTTGCAAGGATTCTATCACAGCAAAGTGCAGAATCACTTTGATTTACAGTTCACTTCCTTTTCTGTATCTGAGCATTAAACATCTCACAAACAACAAATTACAAATTAGGTCCTCTATTTATGCCCTCTTCAACAACAACTTAAAAGTAACTTTAAAATTCCTGCAATAGCTTGAAGAAAAGAAACAAAGTTATTAATAAAAAAGTACTTTAGGAGACAGCATGGTAGAAGGGAATTATAGAAGCAGATCTGAATCCTGAACAATGCAGGAAACACCACACAAGAGCCTCATTCTCCATGCAAGCAACAAAACAAAACAGCTGGCACCACCTTCTTAGTAATACCACAAAACTTTCATTCTTTCTTCAATTGCCCCAAATGCTTAATCTTTACAAATATTGTACCAACTTTGAGTTATGGAAGGAAATCAGCAATTTTTGTCCTGTTCTCTTCAGTTTGACATTGCAATACAGTTACTGATTTTCAAGGTGAAAGTGTACATATTGCCCAGGCTACGGCATTCCCATGCAGTTCTTGGCATTACTGTACCACGTTCAGGCAGCAAACAACCTTTCACCACCAGCACTCAGCAAAGCAACATCATATTAGCAACACACAACTGTAAGGAGAACCTGAACATGGAAGCATACAACTGGTAAGATGCCTATCTTTCTATTCCGAGGGCTGGACTCACAAGGAGACAAATAACACTACCCACCACCCATATTTTGACAAGTGACACAGTTTAAAAGCCATTAATGAACAAAGAACAAAAGCTGTTAATGGCGTAGGAATCTTTTTCTACAGAGTTAAAAACAGTGCAAAAACTCTAATGCTCAACAAATAAAGTTGCTTCATAGTTATGGAGATGCTACAGTCTAAGCTTCCACAAAGACAGTACACAATCATGTCTCCTAAACATAATAGCAGGGATATGGTTACTACCACCACAGAGAGGCAACAACCTGAAGAACACATACAAAAACGTATCACCAAATAACTTCATGAAGAATTCTTATCTTAAATAGTTTTAAGCCATAAGACAAATGGCACTTTTAATAAGTAATCCTTCTTTAAAAAACAGAATAAGGATCAATAAATAAATTATTACAGTATCACATACCAACAAGAACTAGAACTATGCCTGTCCTGCCTAACATGCTGCTTCTAATCTTTGGAAGGTTCAACATTACATGAACCACAACACCACCTGCAAAAGCAAAATTAAAAAATACAACCCTATACATCGCAGCCTTCCATCCCCACTTAATCTTACAGTAACCATGCCAATGTTTTACAGAAGTAAAACGCCTCGGCTGTCTACATGAGTCTCTCTACCCCAAAGAGTAGGAACACAGAACCACAGGCTCTGGTTGGAAAAGACGTCCGAAATTCACCGAGTCCAGCCTATGACCCAACACCACCATGCCAACGAGACCAAGGCACTGAGCGCCGCGTCCAGTCTTTCCTTACACATCTCCAGGGACGGCGACTCCACCACCTCCCTGCGCAGGGAGGCCGTTCAGGCCAGAAAAAGAAAAAGGGGTGAAAATAAGCCGGGGGGATCCTCCGGCAGCAGGGCGCGGGCCGAGCCCGGCCGCTCCTGGCCGAGGCTCCCCCGGCCTCACGACACCTGCTCGGCCCCGCTCCCGCTCCCGCTCACCGCCCAGCGCCGACGCCTGCAGCGTGGCCCCCGAGGTGCCGTCGATGACTTTGATGGCGCCGCGCGCGGTCACGGCCAGGATGGCGTTGAGCGCCGGGTGGTAGCACAGGCTGCAGAGCCCGTCGGCGTCGCAGCGCAGGCAGCCGTCCCGCAGCAGCAGCCACTCGCAGGAGCCCGGACCGGGACCGGGCCCCGCCGCCGCCGCCGCCGAGGAGCAGGAGGCCGCCGCAGCCATCTTCGCGGCCGCCGCCGCCGCCGCCCTCAGGACAAGAGGCCCGCGGAAAGCCGCTCAGTGACAGTCCCTGGAGCCGCCGCCGCCAGTCACCATCCGGGTCCGGGGAGAGGGGGAAAGGGAGAGCGCCCGCGTGAGCGGGAAGTGACACAGCCGCGCCGGATGCGGAACCGAGCGGCCGCGGCCCGGCGGGGGGCGGGGGCGACGGGGCCGCTCCGCGAGGGGCGGGGCGGGGCTGCGCGCGTGCGCACTGCCCGCCGCGCCCGCCCTGCGCTGGCTCCGCTCCCGCGGCCATCCCGGCCCGCGGCGCTGCCGTGTCGGTATTGCTTCGGACAAAACCTGGCTCGTAAGCGGGAGAGCGCGTTCGTCGCCCCGCCTCGGGAAAAGCGGAGCGGGGATTTGTGTCCCGCACCGGCTGTGGTTTTGACCCTGGGCGTGCCGGTGGCCTCAGCGCTGGTACGGAGTGACAAAGCCGCAACGCCGCTGCCCTTGGAAAGGGAGTCCCTGGCCGGGAGCACGGAGCCATTGCACCCACGAGCGCTTTCTGCTCTGAAACAGCCGTTCAAAAATTATTTCAGTTTAATAAAGCGTTTTGTATTTTGTTAAGATTCTCCGTTTTCACCCACTAAAATACCGATTCGGTTTGTATAGCTCAGCCTACCTGTACGCGTTACTTTATCTGCCATAGGCTTTAATTGATAATATTTCACAAAGTTTTTAGGCTACTGATGGTCTTTAAGCTAATTTTCAAACACAAAGTTTTCTACGGAATATTTTTATTAGGACCCAAATTAGCACGGGCTGCTGCTCTAGCAGGGAAATTTTTAAAGAAATACAATGCGTGAAGGAAAAATAAGGAAACCAAACCAAACCGACATGGGTATGTGTGCCCCCCAGGCTAATGAAAATTGTCCTGAGAGCAAAATGAACAGCTTTTAAACTTGCTGTAGTACTTCAAGCAAAACATTTAACACCAATAAGGATAACGATAAAATTACAGCAGATCTCAACCTGTATGTTGTCTCAACAATGGATTTCATCAACTTTTCAAGTAAGAGTAACTTTTTTATAAACAGCAGAGTATGTCTGATGGGTAGAAGAGGAAACAGGATAAACATACCTAGCTGCTCTCTAGAGATCATTCAAAATGCATCTCACCAAGGTGTGATACCCATGTCACCACTGCAAAATGAGGTGTTGCATCTTACAAAGGCAATTTTCCTTCCAGATGGATGTGCTCTAAGTTTCCAGTTTAGACTGAAAGACTGAAGCAGTATGTTGATTATCACAAAAATTTATAGCCTCAAAGCTACTGGTACTATGTATAGCTTCAATATATTGGTGGCATGCACAGGAACATGGATGTGTCTTAATTCATGAATATTAATTATTCAGTATTAAGTCAGTAAATATAAATGAGCTTCATACATTCTGTAAACAAGTTTAATTAATTTTTTTATAAAATACATCTTGTATTTACACACATACCTCATCTAAAAATATGAGTTTGTTGAATGCAAAGTTATTACAAACTATCAGAGTCATTTGAGAGTTGTTTGTATGTTTCTTGCACAACATACGCATAAAGTGACCCTAAAGACACTGAGATTAAAAGGTGCAAATCTGCAATTGGGTACAAAATATGTACTATGTTAAGTGCTTTATCTACATCGCATATTATACATGTGCCAAGTCTGTGGAAAGGAACAGTTAAAATTCCAACTATAAATTTTGCAGAACATTACCGGAAAGGGAGGTATTTGGAGATTCAATAGAACATTCTTGTGTCCTTTTGATATTCATAGTCAGTTCAGATGTACAAAACACCTCATGAACAACTGTGCAAAGAGGACTAAGCTTAAAGCACTCTGACAGCCTAGTAACCTAAATGTGTTCTTGCCCTTCACCTTTGTGGGGACAGAAGTTAAACGGATTCACAGGGTGGAGTCTTATAACAATAGTTGGATATTCCTGTTAGAAAAAGAAATATAAGTCATGAAAAAAAAAACAATTAAAACCAGATTATCATGCAAGATTCCAATGCTAATACACTTTCTTTTAATACACTGTAACATTCTTTTTTTTTTTAATAGAATGTAATGAATGCTCTCAAAACACTTGTAGGTAAGAAATTTGCTGCTGCTGGTATAAATTCATTTAGTACTACTTTGTATTAATTTCACCACCACTTATTCAGAAATCAAAAATCAGGTGAAAAGTCAATCACTCTACCAATTTTTCTCTTTTTATATACTACAAGCTCAAGTATTACACTGTAATTTATGTCCAGCACTAACTTCAAGTGGTTCCGTTTAAAACCAACACAAGCATCAGCCAGGAAAGCAATAAGCTAAAGGTTTGTGGGAGAGCTGGAATTTATTTATGTATTTTGCATCAGTAATGACTAGTAAAAATAAGTTACCAAGCTGGCTAGTTACACAGTCTAAAAAGCTGAAAAAACTACAGTTCTGATATGGAAATATGTCCATCACAGACCCAGGACAGCCCTTACTATTACCTTATCTTGGCTGATTTTTATTTGTAGCATTTAGAAAAAAAAAAAAAAAAAGGATGGGTGGGGGGGGGGACAATGGGAAATGCTTTTTGTTGATATTAAATCCTGAAGATTGCAAATGCCTGCATTAGTACCATTCAAAGTGTACTTCAGTGGACTTTCCTTGTGAAGAAGTATTACCATAAGGACCATTATATAAGCAATCAACACAGTACACAGGAAATATTTAACATGTCATCACATTATTACATAATCCTTCGAGAGTCAAAATTAGCAAGACTCTACTGTTACTAAGGCTGTAACTCTGCCTCGTTTAGTGGAGGGAGAATCTGGCCTTCCAAATCTTTCCTATTTCTCTTTACAAGGGATTAATAGTATTGGTGAAAATAAAAAAAAAAATTAAAAAATTTAAGAAAGGATGCATGTTTAATTCCATGCTATTAAAAGCAAAACAGAGCAAGATGTTGTAAAACATTGTTAGGGAAGCAGTATTTTTATTTTGTCATCATAAAATAACATTGTTTAAAGATCACACAAATTGGATAGATCATCTTTTTTTTTTCCTCCAACATTAGGCCAGCACTAGTGTTGAGAAAGGTGTTCACCCATTTCTCTGTGAATTTATACTTTTAAGTAAAATAATTTGATTCTCTAAATATGCGCTTTAATTAATTATGTCACACAGTAAATATCTTGCTCCTTTGGTCAGAAATAATAAATGAAAACTTCAAATACTTGTATCTTCAATTTTTAAAAACCCAATATACATCCTTAACCAAGGAGTATTTACGGTACACACAAGCCATAGATACAAAATACACAGTATATACATGTTTTGAAAAGAAATTGGAATTTATAAAAACTCAACAGCCAAATCACAGTAATTGAGGCACTAAATTAAAAGTAGTATCTTCTTGGATCTTGATTATACAGACTATTCTGTGAACAATCAGGACTGTTTCATAAATATATATTATCTACAGAATTTGCTGTGCCAAAAAAAGCCAGCTGTGTTTAAGCTTAAAAGAAAAATTGCACTTTGAGATTGTTAACAGTTACTTCTCATTTTTAATTCTTGACTATAGTAATCTGGTCCCAGTGCTTTTGGCACAGGTATCGAGTTGCAGTTTTGCTACGCTTTGTTATAAAACACAAGGTTCTTTTATTTTGTTCATTAAAATCTGAAGAGTCTTAAACAAACCTAGAACTTTGATACAAATCTATATAGCTACAATTGCTTCATTAAATAATATACACAAATATGCTCTTCCATCTTAAAACATCTCAACAACTGGATACAAAACAGTCACTTGTATTATCTCCAGCCTTCTTAATCTTACACACTATCAGTCTGCAAATGACTGAAATATGGTTTCTGGCCACATCTTACACTAGATCACACCCCAGTATACAAGGACAGAAAATAAATGTATAATAGAAAGATTGGATAAATTAGAAGGGGTTTCTTGGTCTTGAATTCTTCTCCAACTAGTAATGATGCAGCACTGTATGCAGCCCAAAAGACTCCAAACAACTGAAAAAGAAGATGAACAGTCTTAGCTGACACCACAAGAAAGTCTCTCCAAATACCACAGTATAAATCACTTCTCTCAGTATAACACAGAGCCAGACATAAGAAGTAGTACTTGCCACAGCCCAAGAAGTTTTGGCCATTTGGGGTTTGTAATGCATTTTCATACTAGTGGTGCAAAGACAAGAACCTTGCAGAGATTCACCCTGCAGTTAACCTAAGGCTGTGAGTAGTAATCACATAACAGAGGCTTCACTAATGTATATTTATTTTGAAGTTGTGTATTATTTAACTGGCAAGCTAATGATTTACATTCTGACTATCATTTATCAGTAATCACAGATTATCAAATCTCAAATAAAGCAATTTTGTTACTTATCATACACTCTAGTTGTGTTTCAATTATAATGTTTGCCAGCAAACTAAAGGGACAGAAATAATGAAATCAACAGAGTAAACCTCCAGAAAGTGTACAGCTTAGCTCATAACAGAATTTTATCACTTAACATTCCCAGGCTCAACAGTAACTTCCAAGGCTACCTAAAAGGTTTTAAGAAGTTCAAGAGTGTTATGTCATTCTGGGATCTTTTAGCGAATGTTGCTGGTTCCATAAAAGGTGTCCAGCAGCAGGTGGTATCAGGCAGGTTATTCTTTGTGCCTTACACTCCCATCTCTGTATCAGATCAAGCCTTACCTTCTCTGCAAAGGGTATTGAGAGCTTTGTACTGCTACCACTGTGGGGAGGCCTCAGAACAATGACTAACATCATATTCATGCTGCAGAGACTAAAAATAATCTGGGTGATGGGGGAAGGGAGAGAACAGCTTATTTTCAGATTCTTCATTCTGGGGTTTAATTATGCATTCTCTCCTCAAAATGAGAATCCCATCTTTTTTATAATGCAACTATTAGAGCACAGCAAAATACAAAATACAAGCTACTCCAGTAACAACAGGTGTTGTTATAGCAACAGCACTGTATATCCCCAAGCACTCAAATGAAGCATTTAAAACCACATATACTTTCCACCATGCTAATCAAAAGGATTGCAAAGCTCACTTTGTAGTTCTGAAAATTTTGACACATCATTATGTTTTCCTCAGCAGATTACCTGAAGTGTTAAGAGAGTGACTTAAAAATAACTAAATTCTCAATAAATGATATGAACTTACTTTTATTAGGGTAGAAACAACTTCAAATGATCCAACCACCAAAAGTACAGGTGCTATGACAATGAGGGGAAGTAGGGAATATCCTATTACACCAAGAACTTGGCCATAAGCAACCTGAAATTTCCAAGCACATAAAAATAAGCTTTGTAGTACTCAATCTCTGTCACCAAATACAATTTGTTTTTGTTATAACACTATGAATAACAGTTATAATGTGTTATACTAATGAAATTTCAGCTAAAGGAGGCTTGCTAGTGTAAAAATTGGTTTTGCATGCTAAACCCTAAAATTAGAAATATGTTGTCCTTTTTTTTGGCCCCCCAAAACACTGTAAATGATCACTTTCAAATGAAGCATTTACATATGATATCCAGGAGCACAGAACTGCAACAGACCTCTCACAGACCAGCTCTAGTCCTGGTTGTCAAATCAGCCAAGGCATAATTTTCTGCATTAATATACTCATAACCATATTACATAAATAAATACATAAAGCACATGAATGTTTTAAGTCTTCTGATGACACCAAAAACTTGATCCCTGTAAGGCACAGAATTCTGATTTCGAGCTTCAATTTATTGTGAGTATCTAGAACACAGTTGTTCCAAATACTTCGTAACTACTTTTAACTTCAGAAGGAAATGTATGATTTTCCCCTACTATGGTCTGAAATGTTCCTGTGCACAGCTAGGCTTCTTGGATTTGACAGGAAAAGTAGTGGCATCTTGTAAGCATTTTCTTGTGGATGATAATCCTTCATGACAAGCTCTGCAAACCTATACTTCTTCTCCAGTTTATACATCTGATAATTTCCCATTTTGAGGCATAAACCAGATTGATTTAAGGGCATCTGGATTGTGTTGAAATGCAGAAATACCATGCAATCACATTTATAAAAACTTTGTCTTTCAAAACAGCATTCACACAAGAAGACTCTAGAAATTATGATTAAAAGGGAAGTTTAAATAAAAAACACAGGACCTCTGCAACACTGGTGCATCATTAATACAATATCCATAGCAAAAGTATAAAAACCAAGCATCACTAAATATTTAGTTCTTCACAACACAGTTCAATGCATTTTATGCTGCAGATCCATTTTAAGAAGTTTTATCCTCCTGACTGTTCCACTGCAGCTGTCTGTGGGCCTTGCTCTATGTAATATTTTGTTGTTTACACCTAAATCACTTAATGAGTCAATCTGTAAACAGCTCAAGCAGCTACTGCAACCCTACTGGTGCAAGCAGCTGGAGGAAGGGATGCAGGCCACAACTCCAGTTGGCTTTGCAGTTGAGAAATGCTCTGGCTTTTATACTTTAATGGGTTCAACTGCTTCAAGCCATGAATGAAAAACACTGTGAGGTGCATTACACATAAGGACATCTAACTGCTGTTAGCCTCCCATTTGGAAAAAAAAAAAAAAAAAAAAAAAAAAAAAGTTTAGTCCATTTAGTCCAGGGACCAAAAACTTGAAAGCATTTCTTTCGCAAGAATGGACTTCAGTTCTGGATCACAGGAAGCTGACAGAATTTCAGGGATTCACAGCAGAAATTACCAGATTGTTTATCACTTCCAAGCACACATCTATTGCACCAAGAGATTGATTGATGATCTCTGTACTTTAGACTTCATTTTTGAGACTGAAAACCTGAAATGTTGACTTTATACTTAGCAACTGCAGCCATTCTTAGCTGGTTATAAGATCCAAACCCAAGCACTATGAAAACCCAACTACTGCTAAAAAGCATTGTCAAGAGACTTTACCTTACCTCTCTCTACATCCTTTTCCCATACAGGTACTTACTTCTCCTCCAAGAACTCTGGCCAGTAAAAAAATTGTCAAGGATCCAAATATCCAAATAGTTATAATCCAAGAAACAACCTTGAGAGATAAAAAACAATTAATTTATATGAGCAATTGTCATTATGAAGAAGAAAAATCCATTTCCATAATTGCTTTCACTGCAGTCAAGGATTTTATTATGCAAAACTGAGTTCTGAATTATGGCAAGAAGAATGTTTAGTATCACACTGTAATTAGCAAATGAAGTTCAGGGGTTACATTTACAGAATTGCATTAATGGTAAATTTGGTGCACACAGAATTTACACCAAATGTATTCTGGAAGTATTGCAACAGAAATAGGAAGTTGAGTTAAAACTACCAGAAATGTCTTCATATCTCACCTATTACAAAATAAGGGCTCAGACAGGTTTTAAAAGTCAGCCCCACCAATACAAGGAGTTGAAATTCTCCTTCTTTCATTTATAAAGATGCCATTTTATCTTTTACTCAAACTAAGAATGCTCAGAAGACATAGGACTTTAAGTCTTAGTGGAACTTAATGATGATGACAACTTAATAAAGAGCCTCAGATTCCTGAAAACAAGTCTACCATTATTTTTTCTTGCTTCTTTCATTGTTCTGCTCTTACACTACAGAAGAAATCCTAAAATCATTCTTAAAAGAACCTTCAAATTAACTTAGCTGGTTTTGGTGTTGAGCCACTGGGAAGACTAGAAGTAAAGCTCTCCTTTCTGAAATGCCTTTCTAGAAGGAAATGACAGTCTAAGTCCAGTCTCTGTATTTCCAAACATATAATGACTGAACTTAAAAAAATTAACTCAGTGGTCAGTTCAAAACTTTGCTTAATTAAAAGTTCCTTATTTCCAGAAGAATTAAATAGGAAAAAATAGATAAAAACCACAGCAGCATCGAAAGAAAATTTAGTGGCTTTAAAGTATTTGTGAAAACACATAGCCTCATTTTACTTCCTGTTTTCCTCCGCTGACTAAAAGAAAAGTATCAGATTAAAGTCTTATAGCAGAAGTGCTCATCTCTCTCCAGTTTAGAACCCACTTATGGGTTCATCTAGTCCAGCTGCTGTCAGTCATCCTGTTGCTGGCTGCTAGCATTTCCTCCTCATACATACACAGCACTCTTGCATCCATATGGTAAACCCATCGTTCCTAAGAAACATCAGCCCCTGTGCTGCAGTACAGGAGGTACACAAACTTCAGGAGGTGGTTCATCTGTCACAAGATCAAGGAATGGTCCTTGCTTTGCCAAGGAGACAGGTGACTGGTGCACCCAGAAGCCTTGAACAATAAAGCGGTTTAGTCTACTCAATTCAGGCCTCATAGAGACAAGATACTGAGAGTGAGTTCTTAGTCAGCATTTGGTACACCATATGGAAGCCAGAGGTCCCAAAGGGAATGATTTTATCCCACCATTCACAAGAATCCTTGCATAAGCACATTCTGCTGGTTTACATATGGCTTACTGCCATACTTGGTCACATTTAAAACAACTGTAACCACACATTTAGTCAAAGATTTCCAATGCAAGAGCACCTAGGCTTACATTCAAATTGTTACTATAAATTATAACACTTCTTTATTTTAATCAGAACATAAAGAAAAAAGCTAACAGTGTTTATGGAAGTCAATTAAATATATACAATGCTTCTGAGCAGCTATTCACCTTGGAGTTCAAAAGGAATCATGGAAAAAGTCTGTTGACCAGAGGAAAGTTAAACTGAGCAGGGATGACAAAATAGCAAATGTCACAAATGAAGATTAAATATACCATATAACAGGAGTCATATAGTATGAATTAAATAAGCAGCTTTATTTGTCAGTAAATTAGAATTCATGGCATCCAAACAAATGCTTTTTGCTAACATTTTTTAGCAATAAAAAGCAAGTTAACAAAAGGTTACAATTAAAATGGAAAGATTCACTAATATGACTATAAACCCATTAGTATCAATCTGGTTCCTCTAGAAACCATATCTTTCCTTTGTTTTACTGTATAAAAACAAATCTGACATTTCATCATGATTAACTTACCCGTGGGCTATTTAATACATTCCTAACTGATGTCTTTCTACATATTAACTTGAGAAACAGCACTTGGAATGCCCCACATTAGTATGGAAAAAAAAGACTTTCTACCTACGTAAGAATGCAAATTGCTTAGCAATCGCATTCCCAAATTTAGTTCAGATTTCTTTTTAGGCAGAAGATTTATACCTACCTTAAATTGTCCATATAATGAAATCATTGAGAAGAAGAGGACAACTGCCAGAGGACCCCAAAAGTCCGGATTGTCTCTCACTACCTGCCTATTGAACCCAAGAGATGGCATAGGCATCAACACACATCGAATTTTGTAGTAAATATCCTTCAGATCAATGTCGAGTTCTTCCCTGAAATTGCAAAGTAAGTGAGCATTACTATACACCACAGTAATGAAACAGAGCTAAAAAAATAAGTACAGGGACAAAGAGTAGGTTTATAGAGCAAGTCTCCTGTCAGCCACAAGGCTTTCTGAAGCCACAATTAGCAAAGGAACAGTTTGTCCACAGTAAAGCAACACCATACCTTCATGCTGCATTCAGTAAGTGGTGGGACACAGTCAGAATTATTCAATTACTCAAGAACAAATTACATGACTGAGAACAGAAAACATACACAGCATACCCAGACCAGGCTGGATGGGGAGGCTCTGAGTAACTTGGACTGGTGAAAGGTGTCCCTGCCCAAGACAGGGGGTGCATCTTAAGATGTGTCCCTGCCCAAGAGAGGCAGGATGATCTTAAAAGTCGCTTCCAACCCAAACTATTCTATGATTCTGTGATACCCTGAGAGTCTGCATTAAGATAGGAGGTCTATTTTTCAGATGCACTAGGACAGGTGACACATTTGTATCATTGCAACTACAAGTCAAAGACATGCATACATGAAGAATGTCTGTGCATTCCTATGCCAAGCAGTTAGCCATGAGCACACTTACTACAAAAATATTTTATTTCAAATTCTGCAAGAATACAATTGCATTCACTAATCTTAAACCATTCTAAATTCATCACATAAAACCAACTTTTTAAAAGAAAACAAAGCTTCACTTCCTTCAACAACAGTAGTTTTCAACAGACCAGTTTATGCCTATTGTTTAACTTCTGGCTTGTTTCCACTGGGTAAAATAAATACAGGTAAAATAAATAGAAGTCACTTGAACTAGCAGCAATATGTATCAATAAATCTTGCCCTTCTCTCATTGTCTTCTTTGCTTCCTGCTGCAAACTCTGCAAGCAGATACAAACTGACCAGAAGACTCTTCTGCTCAGGACTCTTAGCAGGTACATGTTGCCCTGATTGTCCTAGCCTAACGAGGAAGGAATCAGACTTCCCAAGTAATGGGCAATTCCAATTCTTTATGTGCAGAACTTCAGTCATGACTGAGGAGCTCTGAAGAGTTGCAAGACACTTCCATCAGATATAGTGCTCTACATTTAAGAACATAGTGAAGAAAAATGTAGAAATATATCCTTGGTCCATTTATGAAAGTTTTGTCCAAAGCCTTAACTTTTTAGCTTTTTCTTCACAAAAGCTGAACTGAGAAATAAATGCAAAGACATGATCCATCACAATTTCTCTTTAACAAAAAAAAAAAAAAAAAGTTAAATACTGCTAATTCAGTCCCTCAAGGCAACTTTTTTATTATTATTACTAAAGCTACTTCAGAAGACGTATTACTAACTGGTGACTAAGTAACAAAAATTGTTCTTTAACCATCCATGAATCTAATGAATAGACTAGAAGCATCTATTTGCCTCCATTTATCTAAAAAGGATGTAGCAGAACCTACACTTTACTCTGAAGACTGTGTAGCACAAATATTTTCTGTACAGAAATAATTTTTCCTTGTTGGCTAGGTCTTCTGGCAGTTTCTCATGTGAGTAAATTGTCTTTTGCATGGAGCTGACAGCTACCTCACCTGAAAGTGTGAAGGAAACAAGTGTCTGGAGTAAGGCTGTCCAATGAGAAAGTGAAAAAAAAATAATCTCACTTTATTGAACAAAACATTTGCACAGTAGCACTGCATTAGTGAACTCCCCTTAGCAGGCTACTGCTCCTTCAATCCTTAATAGGATTTGGATTGCAAGAATTCTTTATGACACGTTTCTGGGAATATTCAACAAATCACACAAAAGTCAGAATCCTTATGTTGTCACCTCACTACACCCGCCTGTTTCTTAATTGAAAGTCTGAGGTTTACAAAACAGACTTATTCACACAAGGAGCTACTTCTGCACACTTTAATTTAAACCACTTCCCAAGTAGCAATGTCATTATTAACCTCTCCACACATCTGCTGTCTCACAACATTCACATATGAGTTCTCCAGAGTACTCTCTATCTCACTCCAATTTTTTAAAGCATCATTATGTTTAATTCACAGGAAAACACTGAGACACTGAGAACAAAGTTGCTTAAGTGAAGAAGAAGGATCAGGCTGGCTGACTCACAGTGTAGTAATCTTAAGATACAAACTTTCTTCAGGCAGCCACCTCTTTGTGAACCGAATAACAGATAGGAGACGTTCAGTTTTAAAGACTTACTGTCCTTCAGAATTAGCACCCTATAAATCTAGCTTTATAGTAAAAAATAGCATCAAAAATTACAAAGTTTTTGCTACTTTGGTTCAAACATCCCTATTGTAATAGCCATGATTCACAATGCTTTTGCTTCAGAATAACTGACAGAATTGACTGAGATTTACTTAACGGGAATCTTCCCACAGGATTGGCTTAGTCTCCGATTCTTTCACTACATCAAGAAACATGAATGCAAAATATACAAAGAATTGAGTGTCATTCTTTTAAAAACCATTACAAGACCAATAGATAAAAGCAGAAAAGCTATATAAACTTTATACTTATGGAGATTAAAATCCATAATGAGAAACAATGTTTCCATTCTTGCACCAGAAAACACTCATTTGGTCAAATAATTTGTCAAACAGAATTCTAGTCACAGCACAAGGCTGTGAGACAATCAGAGATTACAAGTTGTTTGCTTTCTCTTATCTAAAGATAAGATACCCAAAAATAATTACAACATACAGAAGTGGCTTGTTATCTTCTGGGTCATCATCTTCCACTTCCAGAAGCCAGCCATACCCTCTCTGTCTTAGGAATGTAGTCGCAGTAGATTCCTTGATGAATTCTCCTCCAAGATTTAGCTTAACATCTGGAGTTGTTATGGAACCACTAAGATCTAAAGAAAAAGGGAGAAAAAGATAGACCTTTTTATTTCTTGCCAAAAGCTGTTTGATTTTAAAAGTACTGGAAGATAAACAACAAACATATAAAGCTACATGTGTTGGTCATCACCATAAAACATTCAAAGTTATAATAAAATAAAATTATACTTTCACAGATACATAATTAGAAAGTGTACTTGTGGTTTTATTGCAATAGTAACAATGTTGGGTTCGGTCTCAAATACCAGGTTTTAGCTTTTAGATGGGACTTTTGTTTTATGACACAGTGTTGTGGTGTTACAGAAAGGCTTCTATTTATGCTTTATCATTAAGTGTTTAAAGGCACAAAAGAAGGAACTAATGAGAGTCTCATCATGCCATAAATTGTGGGTTATTTATAAATGTTTTCTCTACCTCTTTTAGTGCTCATTTTTTTAAAGTGGAATTCTTTTAGCCAAAACCACTCTCTGCTTTTATGTCAAATTCTTCATAAAATGAAAACATTTGAAGATGTTTTAATTTGTGGCCTGCCTTCAATGCAGCTGAAAATGTTAGAGAAAGAATGCCATCAGAGATCCTTAGGCTCTAGACAGTAAGAAGTAATATAAGTTCTCTTTGATACACTGATCTTTCTCTACCACAGTACTAAGCAAAACAAAGAGCAATTTATCCATGTTCTGGTTGATTTTTGGCAAAATCACCAATAAATATTAAATTTCTGCTCATTTTATTCAGTTATATATAGATGGAAAAAACAGCATAGGAAAATAAAAGTTGCAATTTCAAGAAAATAAAGAGATGTATAAGGGAATAATTATTCCCTTATGAAACAATGGATTTCCATTATCTGCTGAAAAAGAAAAATCCAAGCAGAAATGTGTAAATATTTTGTACAAGCTTACTACAAATATATTGAGAGATAAAGAAAGTACTTTTTTGCCTCTTCATCATTGTGTGTTTTCCACACATTAAAGTTCCTCAGCACAAATCTCTCACCTAACTGTAGCAAGTACTTCTGAAACAGACTCACAGAGGCAGGTCAGGGCATATTTGTAGATTACATTTGCAACATCCTCTTTGGAAATATTAGTGCTATAGAAACAAAATTTGTACAGTGACAGAATCTCAGTGTCTTCAGCAGACATGTTGTAAGTGTTCATTGATCATTCAGTATCACAATTAATTCAATAAAATTCTCCTTCCCAGAACAGCTTGCTAGGCCACTCAGATTCAAGTTTTCTCCATAAATGTTTTTCAAGTATTTCATAATCGTGAGTTACCATTCCTTTGATTCTTGGAACACCATCTGCACAGAACCCTTGCAAAGATCACTGTAACTTAAAGCAGGAATTTCTCATTGCTCTTCACACTCCCAGCACACATACACCATTCTCACCAGACTTAAGCAAAGCCTTCCTCTGCTGCTTACAGAGGGAGGGAAAAACAAAAACCCTAATGTCTGGGCACCAAGCTGAAGCCTGAAAAGTTTTCTCTTGACTGTGGGACCCTTTTGTCATTAAGCAACATTTGTTTTTGCCACAACATCACACCTTTTTGCAAGGAAAGGTTCTGGCTACTCTGTGCATAAATGCAGTTGTCCCAAGAAGCAAACACAGCAGTCCAACTAGCCATGTATTTCTCCTTTCTCAGGGACTGCTAACAATCCATCCTGAGGCACTGGAACTCCTACACAAGTTGTATTTACCAAGATTCCTCTTAGCAGACAATGAATACCTGCAACCACACTTTTGAATTACAAAATCTATTAACATGATCTTAAGTCTGTTTAGCAAGACAAAGCTGTAGAAACCTACAGGAAGAAGGACTGGTCACCTTCCCTTCTGCAGGCTGCTTTGAGTGAGATTTTTAACTTCAGGGCAACTGGGCACTGGAAAATCTGCCAAGAACTGATGACACTGATGGTTCCTAGTGAGAGTCTGGGTGCCTTCACTGCTACTGTCTCAGGCTGAACACCACAGAAGCAAAACCAGGGTCTCTCTGATGCCTCATTTCAACACAGCCTAATAGAAAACCAACTTTCAAAAGAGTCTTGACTCTTAATTTTGGAAAAAAAAAAAAAAAAACAGCACAAGATGCAAAACCCCAAACAGTCTGCTCTTTATACTATGTCTGGTGACCTAATTGTGAACCTCACTCCAGCTTTCTTCCATACTGCTTCTATATCCCACAGAAATAAGATGAGGAAATGAAACAGCTAATTTTTATTTTTTTCATATAGATGGAGATTTGGAAAACACACAAAAATTAGAGTGCAATGTGTAGTATTTTAGTTCTAAAATATCAAGACATTTAATTTTGCTTATGTTTTTCTTTGCTAGAGTAGATCTATGCAGCACTTTGAGGACAGAACTACACTTGAACAGGCAGGAGATCACACCTTGCTTGTGCTCATAAAAAACACGGAGCCAAGTGTGATTCAACACAACATACCAGAAAGGTGGCATTACAGGATTGGGTTCAGCATTGCCCAACAAATACTTCCAGGGAAGAAGCAGAGAGCTTCTGCTGAGAGGAATGGGGATCCCTTTTCAGGCCAAGGTGAAGAAAAAGCAAAAGAAAACTAATCAGCAAAAGAATCTCAGCAACAAAAACCCCTCACAGACACAACTATACTGTTGACTTTTATTTATTTTCAGAAGGATCATGAAATTCATTGAAGAACAGGTATTCTATGTAATTTCTCCATTTCAGCAATTCCTTTCCAGGTGGGAAGTAAGGATTTATACGATTCCCTAGCCACCATTATAAGAGAATCCTTGCTATTTAAATGGGGAGAGACCCCAAAACCACTCTCCAACAAAGTAAGTTTGTCCGATGTTGACTCCTGCATGTCCAGTTTGAAGTTTTTTGGCCAGATCTTCACGGCCTGCTGGTACACCACTGCCATTCGTGCGGCGGTTTGACAGCAGGCCACATTTCAGCCCCTAAACTACAGACACGGCTTGTTTTTCTGCTTCATGACTGTGCTGCAAGGAGACACGGGGCAGACGCTTTGGCACAGCAAACGTGAACGTACGACACAATCTTGGGTAGGACGAAGTGGGCTCCCAGCAGCACGGGAGCCGGAGGAGCGGGCAGTGACAGCGGCCACGGCTGTGTCACGAAGCCGGGACAAGCCCGGCTCCGGCTCTCAGAGCAGCTGGGGAGCGGAGCCGCCTTTGCCACGCTGGTGCTGCTCCCGTGACGCGGACACGGCCCCAGGGCAGCGGCCCCGGGACAGCGGCCACCCCGCTCCGCCCCCAGCCACGACACCAGCCGCGGGGGCGGCGGCAAGCAGGGCAAGGAAGGCCCCTCCAGTCTCCGCGGCCCGGGAACAGCCCGCTCCCCGGGGCCGAGCCCCTGCCCGGGACAGCGAGCGCGGCCCTGCCCGCAGCCCCGCGCTCACCTTCGGCGTCCGCCGACGAGACGAAGGTGAAGTCCCCGCTGCTGGGCGCGTAGAGCGGCGGCTGCTGAGCGCCCGGGGGCTGCATCTCCCCGCCCTCCGCGGGGCTGCGGGGCCGGCGAGAGCGAGCTGCTGCCGGAGCCTGGGCCCTCCCGGGTCCCTCCTGCGGCGGCGGCGGCGTCACCGAGCGCAGGGCGCAGCCGCCTCACGGGGCGACAACAAGCGGCGCCGGCGCTGCCATTGGCTGCTCGCACGGCGCGCCCCGACTGGAGCCCGGCGCTGGCCCGGGAGTGAGGTCACTTCCACTGCGCTGCAAAACTCCTCCTCCTGGTGGGCCGAACCAACCACCTTCCCCTTCCCCTTCCCCTTCCCCTTCCCCTTCCCCTTCCCCTCCCCCTTCCCCTTCCCCTTCCCCTTCCCCTTCCCCTTCCCCTTCCCCTTCCCCTTCCCCTTCCCCTTCCCCTTCCCCTTCCCCTTCCCCTTCCCCTTCCCCATGCTGTGGCTAATACCTGTTATAATAAGAGACAAACGCTGGCTGTGGCTGTGGTCTGTGCTTTGAACAATCAGAAAGTGGGATCTCACTTTTCTTGTGTTCAATGACTTTCAGAAAAGCTCCCAGATAACTCCACTTAAGCTTAGCAGATAAATCCATCCCTTTGCTCCCTACTGAAGACCAATATTTATTCTGAGAGGACACTTTTTTTCCTAACATCCTGAGGAAACAGGCTTAAATGTGGCATTCATGCTACATATATTTAATTCTATTTCATACATAGACTTACTAAGTGCCATGGATATAAATATAAATATTTATGTTACAAACTGGAAAATATACAGGTCCAGAAATTGCATTAGAACAGTGGTTCGATTTGTAGAAAGAACCTTCTTTTTAATATATATTATTAAATTATTAAATTATTTCCTATTAAA
Source organism: Erithacus rubecula (assembly GCF_903797595.1). Classification (NCBI taxonomy): domain Eukaryota; kingdom Metazoa; phylum Chordata; class Aves; order Passeriformes; family Muscicapidae; genus Erithacus; species Erithacus rubecula. The sequence goes on from NC_136685.1 coordinate 75,263,333, forward strand.
GGAAATCACTGAGAGGTCCATCTCAATATATTTTTAACAAGTAAAACCCAATCTGTTTTTTATGGAGAGACCATGACTGGGAGTTCCTACTTTACCATATCCAAGGACCACTCAAATTTGCATGTATATCAAATATGATTTGGGATAAGGTTCTCTGTGGACATTTTATAACAAATATCAGTTTCCTTGCAGCAGCAGGAAAAATCACCTATAATTGCACATAACCTATTTTTACAATAAAAATTGTCTTGATAGTACAAAATGTCCCTATAGATACTTGTATAGTTAGATTTTCCCTTTTAAAAAGTGAGCAGTCAGGACATCTGTTAAGAGCACCTCATTTTCTTAGCTGTTACGTGGAATTTCTTTGTTACAAGACTTTTGCAATAGGCTTCTTTCAGTTTCTGACATCTCTTTACTCAGTTACAGCCAGCCTGTCAGAGTTCAAGGCGCTTTTGGATGACACTTTTAGTCATAGGAGATGGGAGTTGGACCTGTTCATCCTTATGAATCCCTTCCAATTTGAGACATTCCATGATTCTATTATTATATTTAATTGCACTGCTATGAGTGTGCTGTTCCGTGTTGTTGGGATGTCTTGGATGCTTGTGGAAGCTGCTATCCAGAGGATGCAGAGCAGATCTGCTATTGGACAGATTTCAAATACTGAAATAATAGAATTATGGAACCATTTAAGATGGAAAAGACACTTAAGATAAAGTCTAACCATTAACACTGCTTAGTCCACCACTAAACTATGTTCCCATGTATTACAACTACACTTTGAATGCTTCCTGGACAGCCTGTTCTAATGCCTGGCCACTCTTTCAGTGAGGAAATTCTTCCTTTAGCCAAAATAAACCTCCTCTGGTGCTTGAGGCCATTTCTTCTCATCCTGGCACTTGTTACCCAGAAGAAGAGGCAGACCCCCCTACCTCACTACCCATCCTCCTTTCAGGCAGTTGTGGAGACCAACAAGATCATTCCCGAGCCTCCTCTTATCCAGGCTAAACACCCCCAGCTCCCTCAGGCACTCCTCACAGGACTTGTGCTCCAGACCCTTCACCAGCTCTGCTGCCCTTCCCTGGACTTGCTCCAGCACCTCAGTGTCCTTCTTGCAGTGAGGGGCCCAGAGCTGGACACAGCACTTGAGGTGCAGCCGCACCAGAGCTGAGTACAGGGGGACAATCCCTGCCCCAGTCCTGCTGGCCACACTATTGCTGACACAGCCCAGGATGACATTGGCCTTCTTGCCCCCTCTGGGCACACACTGGATCATGTTTAGCCACTGTCAACCAGCTACCCCAGGTCTTTATCCCCCAGGCATCTTTCCAACCACTCTTCCCCAAGCATATAATGTTGCAAGGAGTTGTTGGGACCCAAGTGCAGAACCCAGCACTTGGCCTTGTTGAACTGCATACCACTGGCCTTGGCCCACTGATCCAGCCTGTCCAGATCCCTCTCTGGAGTATAGACTCCTTTCTTTGTTTGTTTCCTTGGTTTTACTTTTTCATTTTATTTAACTACATATAAGGATGGTAACAAAACAATGCCACATCAAAGAATTGCATGCACTTGAGGCAAACCTTTCTCTTGCCTCATTGCAATTCTTATTTATTGAAATAGGATTTTAAGCTGTTTAGTACTTGTTTTCTAACAAGACCAACAGCATACACTGCTAGAACTGGTGATTTGGGGCACAAAAGTAGTGCACCTCTTGATTAAACACAAGTAGTCCTCAGGGCACTGTAAAGAAGGAGACAAAAGAGAAAGAGATGAAATATCACACTGGATCAGCTTTGAGGAGGAAACTTGGGACAATGATAGTTAATGAAAGAATGTTATGCAATAAGATGAGTCACAAATGCACATTTTATTAGTGTGCTGAAAAGGAACAGTGACAAATGAGGCTGTATGACAAGCTGGTGACTAGTTCTGTCTCTCCTTGTTTCATGCACTGGACCCTGTGCTATGTATAAGTATACATTTTCTAAGTATAAGTGAAATTTTCTAAGTATAAGTGAAATACATGTAGGTTGATGTGAAGCAGAAGACAATTTTGTGACACTGCTGGTACCTAAGAAAGATGAAATATTGTTCACTCTTTGGAAATATTTTCTGTATTTTCTCATTGTCTGCTTCTGACTTGATCTCTGAATATAAGCAATTAAGTAATTTGACTTCTCTGCTTTCAATAGACTATTTATAAAGACATTAATTATTATTCATTTTCTAAACATAATTTTGATAATACAAGAAAACTTGCTTTAATTATTTCCATGTCTATGGATTTTCTGACCAGCTGAGATCCAGATGGAATTTTACATCAAAGAGACACCGAAGGAGACAAAGGATAGATGTTCTGCCTCTGCCTATGTAAAATAACAGTGAGTAGGTTTTTAAGAGTTGGTCTTCTGGATGCTTTGTCATACATGAGTAGTGAAGGATCAAGAAGTCCACCTGATCCAAACACTCTGGGTTTTTCTTGGCATTTGCCCAAACATTAAGATTTTGGTTCCTCCTTTCAGCCTCCTTCTCTTCAGACTATAGAGGAACAACCCTCTGTCCCCTGCCTGAGCTGTGCCAGAGGAGGGCACTCTTGCACTGCTTTGGCCAGGTCAGACCTTGTCCGAAGTTCTAGTTCAGGGCTTTTTCCTGGGGGTAAAAAAAACCCAGTGCTTGAAACCAGCTGAGTAATGCTGTTTCGGCCAGATACTGCTGTAGATTTCTCAACAATTTCTCCATTTTGTCATTCTGCACACTTCAGAAATTAAGGCACATACCACAAGTAAATATATGAGCAATTGTAGTGTTCTGTTTGGTCTGTTGAAGTTTGGGATGTCTTATAGCTCTCTGCACATAGTCACCCTTCCATGTATTTTAACTGTTGGCAAAGGCTCACTTCATTCCCACCACCAGTGCGATTTTGCTTTCCCTCTGGCTTACTGTATGGTAGAAAGAGAAAAGGGAAAAGGGAAAGGAAGCACCTCAACAGGCTGTAATAAGCTGTGCTGCATAAAAAAATGCCTTTTTGGATCATCACAAATACAACTTGTCTGCTGTTAGGAAAGGCTTCTGTTTAATTTTAATTTCAGACATTCAAGAATCACACATTATGTGAATTTACCAAAACGTATTGTAATAATTAATGTGTGAAAAGGAAGTCAGAACCTTGTTAAGGTGTTAAGAGTAATCTGATTTCTTTGGGAAGTTTGGAGCCAACTGCCACAATGAGGCAAGTAGGCAAACTGTTTGGAGTTTTATTCCTAATGTCTCAGAGTCATATCAGATTAGGTTAATTGTTATAAGATAAATCATCCAATTTGAAATGGCTTTTGCATTTGCATTTAGGGTTGTTAGAGCTTCTCTTTGGGCTTGCCTCACTATATGTAGTTGCTTGAGTCAGTGCTGCTCAAATTAGTGAGGCCTGGCTTCTTGGAACAGTATGACTGGTTTAGTCTAGGTATCCCACAATAAACATCTCGTTCATGAATTAAAGTTACCATGTTTTAATGAAAACATTAAAGAAGGAATAAATGAAATGCATTGTAGACTCACTCATTTCTACAGGTAGCAGGAATATTTACTAACTGGACCATTAATTCTGGATAAAACAAGCTTTTCATAGGCATATCATAAAATTTCAAATACTTATTAACAGGAACTTGCTTTACTTCAAGAAATTGTTCTCTATTTTTCTGGCAACAGAAAAACATTGCACAATTTACTCCACAAGCAAACAAGATATTAAGTAATTGTACAAGGAACAAACTTGCAGAGGAAGTACCCTGAGATAATACAGAGACAGTTTTTGACAAGCACTATAACACTTTGCTGCTTACTCTTATTTTACACCATAATGGACTATATTCTGCTGAGAATGTGAATGTTTTAATAACCTCTGAAGTTTGTGTGCTACAACTTACTTAGAAAAGTAATTTCTTATGCATTTGCATTGAAGTTGTGATATATTCATTTTCCTGAATGCCACAAAGAATCAGTGATCTTTTTGAGTTAGTAATGGATACCATGGTCAAGCTGATCAGACAGACTGACCCCAGAACTGGCCATTCTGCATGAACTGCTATTCAGATTGTAAAGGTGACACAGTTCCCCTCTCTGACCTACTGCTGGCTTTCTGTGAGATCAGTCACTGGATACCAAGGTTGAAAAGTTTGAGTGTTTGCAAAGGCCATAGGTTCCAGTAACTGAAATGGATATGGCAATTCAAATGTCTGCCTTTGATGACTTGGAAAAAAAATTGCTTCTCCTGGATTTGTTCCACAGGAAGATCCCATTTGATCTTCTATGAGTTATTTTCTGAGGGCTAAGGGGTAGTTTATATTGATTACACGATACAGTACCTGATCATTGGGCTGTGTTTATCTTTTTTATGCAAACAAAACTTGCCATATAATTGACAACATCAAAATATAGATGGTTGTAGTATGTGAGACAGTAAATATGTATTTCTGTCTAGTAGATTGCTGTGACCAAGGCATTAAAAACATACCAAAACAGTTCAGCTAGCAACATGACCTGTTATTTTTTTCCCTGCCCCATTCATGGTTGAAGGTATCAGAAATATGAGAAGGTTATGCTTATTATACATGAACCATTTGACAGCTATAGGATGCCATAGCCTGTGTTGTGAGATAAATCCCTGATGAACTAAGTGACCTTGAAAAAATCCCACTAGGCAACTGCTGGATCTCCAGAGATGCTGTGGAAATTCTAGGTAAAAATAATAATATTAAGTTTACAACTGGCATATTTGTGTTTTGAAAATCAATACATTATTTCATAACAGAAGGAAAAAAACCCATTATTTTATGGTTCTAAGTCTTTTGCTGTTCTAACCAATATATTAACAGATGGCTTAAATGACAGAATGGAGGATACACTGATGATGATGATACAGAGTTTGAAAGGTTTACCAGCCCTGTTGGAATACAAAACCTAAAATCAAATTGGATGTACTTAAGAAGTGATTCAGAAAACAATAGGGAATTTAATACAGACAGATGTAAAGAGCTGTAGCTGGGAATGAGTCATCATTTTCATTAACATAAATGGAAGTTTACCCATGTAACAGATAAAAATTGAGATTCTTCTGTGAAAGACTGGAAAAATGTGCTTATTGCAGAAAAACTGTGCTGTTGAGCCCTGGAAAACAAGTCTGTGTTCAGCCTCAGTAGGATTGTTAAGACAGGTACAGAGAAGTCAAGAGAGAGCATCAAGAACAGCTAGAGGTTAATAAAATGTGTCTTAGGAGAAATAATTTAGTTGTGTTTTGCTTGAGAGAGAAGTGTGAAAAAGAGCTTTCCCAGTGGACACACAATCTCTCATATTTGAAAAATGCTTCTGTATATAACCACATATTGACTCAGCAGCTTGAGGATTACCTTGTTGGCAAGTGAGACTGGAGTGAGAACAGTATCATATCCTCTTCTAGAAGAAACAAGTCAAAAGAAATTAAGGGAGAGCTGACCTTACATTGTTCTCAGATCCAGCAACCTGTAACACCCCTCAGTCTTTAAATTATTTCAAAGAGTGCTCACTTTATCTGTGTGTTCTTTATGAGCTCATTTTTATTAGCTCTGACATTAACTATCTGGATTAGGGAAAGCTCTTCAGAAAAAGGTAACAAAATATGCAAACTGATGTATAATAGGAAGGTGTTTTCCCAGTGGGTTTTTTCCATTGGGATAGTATAGTTGTCTGACCTAGCAAAAGGAAACTTTTCCTACCAGCAAGATAATTCTAGTATAGTTACATCTCTGTAATTCACTACTTGAAAAGGTATTGCCGAGACAGAATATGCCAATTAAAACTTAGACCTCTAAAATATGTGATTGGAGCATATTAGTTCTACAAGCATATTAGCATATTGGAGCATATTAGTTCTACAAGAGAGGGCATGAGTAGATGTAAACAAGAGCTGTTCTGTGGTTATTTACCACAAATCAATTCTTACTCTACAGCAAAGCAGCAGACAGCTTATTCCAAGTGACTTTACCACCTTTAATGCACCATCACCTTGGCTTGCAAGAAATCATCATTTACTGCTTTCACAGTAAACCATCTCGCATTTAACATGTGGTAAGACTTGATATCTGGATATTGTAACTAAATTGCAGGTGTGCTCTCAACTTCATGTTGTGCCTTCACTTTACAGGAAGACTGAAAACTTTCTAGGTCCTGGTGTAGACAAGGCAAAATGGAGTCTCCAGGTCCCCAGAGTGCACAAACGTCCCAGGAGAGCACTGTGCACACAAGGCAGCTCCAAACACAGAGGAAGAAAACAGACAAGGCACTTGGCCACCTCTGTAAAAAGCGGTGGCCAACCAAAGACAGCACCCTTTGCTTCCAGTCTGCCAGTGGAATGGAGGGCCAGGAGAACCTGCAGTTTTACTTCTCTAGGCACTGTTAAAACATGGGTGCTTGTACATCATGAACCCATAACTCTCTGTTATCTCCTTATATGCAGTTGTGCTCATGGGTTCTGTGTTGTGCTGGGCAGTGCTTCAGAGCTGTTTCATTCATTTAATTTGCTCTGCCAATGAAAAGAAATAGAGCAATTTTCCTGTAGTTCGGTTCCTTCAGAGGCATTATTCCAATTCAACAAAGAGCTGAAAATGAGTGTGAAGAGTGAAAATGTGTAAGTTGTCTGTATTGACAAAATCTGACATAATATAATTTTTTTCCCCAAACAGAAAAATCCTACATCAAATATATGAACCCAAAACTGAAAAAAGCTGAATAAAATAGAAAAAGGAAAAAAAAAAACCCACCAAAAACGTGGATTTTTGTAGTAAATACTTATTTTTAATTTTGACATAGAACAGATCTCAACATAATATAGTAAAGAGGATATTCTCATCCAAATCTAAGAATTCCAATCTTTTCAGTTTCTTAGTTGCTTAGCAGAGCAACTTTGTTCTTCAAAGCTCTCTTTCAGATTGGTCAAAATATGAAGAGTATCCAAGCTCTTGGTAATCTGTTCATCTCTATTCTCACAGCTGAATTTGGTTTCTTTCCCTCCTACTACTTCAGAAGACTGTACTTCTCACCAAAGACTGTAGCTAATGTTGTTTACAGCAGAAACAATGAAAATTTATAAAGACTATTTTTATTATGTGTATTATTTTGTTTATGCTGTCACTGCCACCTGATCTGCAGACTGAGGTAAATCCCTTGTGCTAGCTTGTGCTTGCTCCTAGCTTTATTCTGTAAGAAAATACACATAGAAAAGCACACTCTGTTTTCTGGTGAATATTGAGTTGCAGCATACTGAGTGTTTTTATCTTGAGATGTATAAATCCACTCTGACAGTTAAGACAAATGATACAAAACCAAAAAGCTCTATTAATGTACAATGATGTGGACAGATGTTTGAAACAATCAAATGAAAGGACTTCATCTTCCATTTAAAGGCAGTTGTGAAAACTCATATCTAGAAAGCTGTTGACAGAATAGTGTTAATGGCTGTTGGTGAACCAGAAAAAAAAGTGTGTGCAATCCAGGCAGGGAGCCTTGTAGGAGCAAAATCCTGGGCAGATGGCAAAAATTCAGTCCTGGAGCTTAAAGGGAGATGGATGATTTTTTTTTGTTTGTTTGTTTGGTGGTTTTGTTTGTTTGTTTTTTGGGTTTTTTTGAGACCCTAGAGAGAAACTTAAGGAGTAAACCAGGAGCTCTGACATGATGCTGAGAAATTAGAATGAATAAGAAGTATTTACTTTTTGCTCCAGGTGTCTCTGCAGTTTTGTTGCCAGTTGGCATTTCAGACCCAATAGAACTAAGCTGGAAATGTGAGCTATAGAGCAGTCAAATTTTGGTGAGGCTGAGAAAGAAAACAAAGAGCCAGATGAGGGCTCATGTCTCCTGCTATGCCAAATGTGAAAGAACTGTGTGAGCCCTGAGGCAATCTACTTCCTAGAGCTAAAAATGAGTATGTAAAGCTTTTTGGTAGAGAAAAGGAAAGAAGAGAACTGAAAAAACATGCCCATGAGGTTGCAAAAATGAGCAAACGATGCTGTTCAGATAGCTGGGGACAAATCTATACAATTTTGATTTGACAGTGTTATCAAATAGAACTGCTGGCTTCACTTGTTTTTAGCATCTTGTGCCATATTGTCCCAGGCTGAAGATCTTCTGTATTCTATGGAAAAACTGACAAGGCCACACATGACTTAATGATTGTAATTAAAGGACTATTCTCTTTTTGCTAACATGATGTGTTGGCTTTTATCCCAGAGTGTCATTTTTCCAGAGGGAGCACATTGTGATGACATTCTTTGGCTCTCCCTTTGTGGTGATGTAAATACCTCAGTGCATAGCAGTACAGTGTCAGGCACTGGAAATGTGGAATATTATGCTGTATAGAGAACTGGTGTATGTTCCATGTCTTGTGAGTTTAGAAACAAGTGCCATTAACTCTAGGCCTTGGAGAAATCCTTTACTTACAGTAAGTAGTGGGAAGGTCTTTCCTACAACTGTTGGGGTGGGGGGCTAAAGCAAGCAGCTGAAGAACAATGTTTTAAGCACTTTCAAAAATTGGTGAGATTTGGAAGACAGTTCTAAAGGGTAGTCAGTCGTAGCCTGTGGATAGTCTCAATCTTATCAGAAGAAAGGCATAATAAGACCAGATCTCAGTTTTTCTATGGTGGAATCAGTGAATAAGCTTACATTATATAAAGTAGCACATTCCAGTACTTCTCTAAAGTATTTTGAAGTAAAAAATTAACTATCAGTGTTCTCTCCTCCATCCTATAAAGCAAAGAAGCTGGAGACATACTGATTTTCTCAATTGCTTTCCCCAGTTTTCTTCCACAGTATCTTGGAACCACATTCTTTTCTACTTTGTATATGCCTGTAGTGAGCACAGTAGTGCTGCCTGCAAACACAAACAGTTCTAGGTTTGTTTTTGCAGTCTATCCCCTTCCTTCCTAGAGATCTGGTGATTAACAAGCTGAGTTATAACATATTCACAACTTAAAACAAAAAGATGCTGATGAGATACTTAGAATGTCAAAACACAGACATATGGAAAGCAGGAAACTGCTCCCTACAGAAGAACATTGTTTGTTGCTACAATGTAGTGTGGTGTGGTACAATACATTATGCTTTCAATGATTTATGAACCATCACTTAACCTGCCTTCTCAGCCCTCTGGACCTGAATTAGCCTCTTGATAGCTCTGATTAACTTGGCCCCCTTCAATCATATAATGCTGGTTTTGCTTGTAGATAAGCAGCTTTTGGTTCGTTGTATTTGGACTGTTTCCCACAAGTGGTATAAATGTGTCCTTAATGCTTCTTACAAGTTTGTTAATAAGATTAGAAGGATGACTGTAATATTTGTTGATTACTATCCAGTATACTGCTAATCCATTAGCGGTGAGGAAAGGGAAGTGCACAGCATGGATTTGAACATAAACCTCAAACAGTAGCACTTGTTAACTTTCAGCAGCTTATGTATTTTATTGTGCTCATTGCTAATTAAAATTCTTACACGGAAAGCTTGCTTCACCCTAGGCTTGACCTGCCTCATATGATGCATTGAGGTGGCAGGTTCCTTGAATTAGGGTAGTTTGGGCATGTGACAAGTATTCTCTGATCACCTTCCTTGTTGTGAGGCTCTTAATAACCGGTTAGCACGCAAGAAGTCTATTAGTGTCCTCACGGTGTTAGGTCTCCTGTGTGAAAACATATGGGGACTCAGTAGGAGGGAAATAAAGTTGGGACTATTTCTAACCATCACATCTGGCATTTAAATGGATTCCTCTGCACTTTTCCTTTTCTTCTTTAACTTTATTCTTTCTTCTCCTCCTTTTTTCCCTTCTGTGAATCTTCCCTGAGATCCTTCTTTTTAAAACAAAGGGATTTTTAACAAAATGTATTTAACTATACTTAATGGGGATATTGGAATGGTCCAATTACTTTTGTGGGAGCTGCAACAGCTCAAATTCAAGACTGGGACCACAATAATCAGCTTGAGGTCTGGATGAACTAGTACCACCTGCCACAATGCAAAAACATGACAGTAATAGATTTGTAAGTATTAAAACTCTTTTTTTTTTTTTTTCTTTAAATTATAAGAATGTAATAGGAAAAACATAAAAGTGTTGCTCTTCTTCAAGCCTATGAATATTCTAGTATCTAAAGAGAAATTTCAATGATCTGGAGACACTCACAGAAACTTAGCTACTCTTGACCTTCAACGTACACAGAGGTCTCAGAAGCTTTACTCACATTCTCCTAGATTCTCTACTCAAAATCATCCCAGACCACTTCCAAGTGATGGTTTGAAGGTGGGAATGTGGAGCACACCCGGATCCCTGCAGCCAATAGCAAGAGTGCCTTACTGGGAAATTCCAAAAGCTCGTGCACTGAAGGCAAGAGGGTATGTCAGCTCACATGTAATCCTAAAAAAGGCCTAAACAGCCCCTACTCTGAATTATATTAGTAGACAAGGGTGAGATTGTGTGCCTGGTGGCAGTAACCCTTTTCCAGTATGACATGAAAAGAAGTAAGAGTGGCTAGGAGACTTCTTCCTCAGGCTGTAGGACAAAATCAGGATTTCATGGAAGCCACAGCCTGGTATACCAATATTCCTCAGCAGTCAGAGTGGCAATAGCCTATCCACGGGTATGTATCTGCCCCAGACCTGAGGCACATTGTCAGCAGCAGGAATCACCTGGGCCAGCACTCATGGCCAGTTACACATAGAGTTCTGCTCTGCTGATGTCAGTGGGGATTTCTGGGATCTTCAGTGGAGCCTGTGATTTGCTGTTCCTTTGCCTCCCCTGACTCTCATACATGCACAACCTCATCTTTTGCAGTGCACTAATGCTCATCTGTGCCTGGCACAGAACCACTCTTACTTAAACTGTTTTACTCCTTCTGCTAACCACAAGAACATAAAAATAACCTCTGTGAATCTTCAGTGAAGATTCAATAAAAAATTCAGAGTGAAGGGAATTGAATTACTGAGCATCTGCTCCACATAATGTGAAAAATAAATAATTATTGCTAGATTAGAAATCAGCAATCCCTCCTCACTAATAGCTTAATTTCAATCAGGAAACTTCTTATTTATGTCAAGTTGATGCAAGATAAATTTGTTTTTTCATTAAACCTTGCACTGAATTTCCATTTTTGAGTCTCATTTGAGTCCTGGAAAAAAAAAAAGAAAAGAAAGAAAATAACAATAAAATTCCAATCTCCTCTTTGGACACAGAGGAAAACCAAATGTTTTCTTTAAAATATGAAGTAGTCTTCATGCACTGTCTACTGTAGAAGCAGATTTGCTAACCAAAAAAAGCTAAAATAAAGATGGAATGATAAATTGAATATAAACCATCCTATCTTCTGCCTTAAAGACAAGGCAGAATATTTCCTCTATAGACTTGATTGGCAGAAGTTTTGTGACAGATGAAAACAGCTAATCTTTTGAACTGTGCTTGAGCCAACAGAATTTTATTTATTAAGGGCTATAAGAGTACACTAGTTGTATGATTAGCTTTGTATATTTCTGTTTTATTCTAGTTTTGGAGATTCAATATAATATACATAACAAAAACGGGTAATGAATCATGTTTTCTTCAATTAACATCATGCTCTGGTATTTTTTAGATGAGCTAGTTTAGATAATGATCAGATCCCGTGCCCCAAATATATTATGAGTAAGTCCATTATATTTATTGGCAACCACTGGGTGTCACTGTGTCTCTATAAATACAGCTAAAACTCTCGATTCTATATTAAGAAAATAAATCAGTTGCATATAATGCCTACCATTATTGCAACTTTTTATGGAACTGCCAGGTTGCTTATTCTCCTGTGTATATGAAACTCTTAACCCCAGAGTAATGAACAGGTAATGATAAGAAAACTAGCAGTCAGCTAGGAGATTACCATAGGAAAAAGATAACCTCTCTTCTCTTTTTCCAATCTGCAACTGTGACTGCTGGCATCAGCTTGGGCAGAGTTCATTTTATAATTCTTTCTCTGCAATACAGTGGCTACAGAAAGCCTACCATACGTTTTGCCCAAGCTCTGAAACTATTGTGTTATTAAAACCTTATACCTTACTGCATTTAGAAGCTGTTCTCCTTTAAAAGATTCATAGTGGCTATAAATATTAACCTCAGCATGGAATTCATCCTGTAAACAACTTGTTCTTCAGGAGGAAGTTCTTTCTTCAGCGAATATTTTTTAAAAAGATTGATTATGGCACACAACAACTCAAAACTCTGGTTTTCCAACCTTCTGTTTCACCAACAGCTTTCAGTCTGACAGAGAAAGTAAAGCCTAGGATAACTTCCAGGCTTTGGACAGACCACTGTACACATTGCTCATCCAGAATGCTTCTCCAGCTATTTAAGTATCACAAGACAGTGTGTCATTGTCAGTGAAGGTTACCATGAGCTGCTTACAGGGACAGCAAAGAGAGCCTCACCAGCAGCAGCATCCCAGCCTGGAGCTGAGCTCCTGCCAGCAAAGCCTCGTGGTCATTGCAGGACTGACAGTGGCAACAGCAGAGGCAGAAAGTGGGGCTGCTGTCAAAGGAAGCAGCCTGGATCCAACTCATCAGGATGCTTTAAAGCCCTCACTTTCATGTCCGAGCATACAACTGGCCTCTCAGAGTCTTTTTAAATAAGATTCTGCCACTAGTAATTGTCATGACTGGCACATATGCAAAGCTCAGAAGAAATACATGGTGATACTCTCTTGGCATCTCTGGATTTAACACCAGCCTAAGTAGAAAGTATAGAGACTGGCAGATAACTGCATCTAAAATCCAGTATTTTTTTGGTCTTGCTGCTATGGTGATCACAGGGCAAGGACAAAAAATGCTGCTGAAGTGCTTTTTTATTCTTTAGAGTCAAATTCATGTGATATATATTTAGCTATCTGCAGTATTCATGCAAGAGACAGGCAGCTGTAGATGTCAATGATACTATTCTGATTGATCAATATCAGCAAGGGAGGTAGAAAGGTCAGTGTCCTGATATAGGACACTATAAAATAGGAGAGAGAAGTATATATATAAATAAATATATATGTATATTTAATATAATAAATAAATAAATAAATATAAAGTATATATATAAAATGTGTGAGTCATGCATGTTTTATCTTCTAAATTCTGAATATGCATTATTCCCTGGTGAAGAGCTGAAGCAGCTATACAGTTAGCTCTTTCTCTGTGAGTCTGCTGATGCTTAAGCAGTTGCAAGGACTGGGGCCTTGTGGTTGCATCTAGAATTGCCTAAAACTTAGGCTTTTGTGCTCCTAGACATGGACTATTTCCCCTCCAATCTGGAATCTGGAAACTACAAGCACTGTCACTTCCTCACCAGATTTCTCCTGTCTTCTTGCTTTTGTTTTTGTTTTTGTTTTTGCTCTCATAAAGCAACGCAGCTGACTTATCTCCTGGGGGCTCCCCAGCAGGTTTGCTGCTGCTGCCTTTAGGCCTGGCACAGTGCTCTACTCTGTGCTGGCAGAGTGCCCAGGACACTCAAAAGCCCCCCCCCCTGTATCCTGGCTTCCCAGATCCCAGACCCAGCTCAGGGAACCAAAAACCTCCACATGCATTCCTCTGCTGAGGAGGGGAGAGGTCTTGTGACACCCAGTGGGAGTTGAGGCTCCCAGAGTTCCTGGGCTCTCTGTTACAGCCTGGGAGGTCAGCAAGAAGGGAATCTGCCAACTGTAGAGGCAGGTGACTTGAAATTTGGGGATCTCTAACCATCAGCTAGCCTAGAGAGCAGACACACCTGTGTCTTGCATTTTCTGTAAGCACAGAGTAAATCTATATGAGGGCCACAACCAGTCTGAGATGAGCCCAGCTGCTATCAAAAACTTAATTGGATCTCTCATATCTCAAATTGGGTCTGTAAGCATGGATGCAAGATTTATGAAGAGCTGCTCTCTGAGGCAGTCCCTCCCAAGTTTGTAAGGGCAATGACATCTCCTTTCCTGACACCAGGCAGAGCCAGGTGGTGTTTGTTTCTTTCCTTTTCCCATACAGGTTTTGCAGAGATGGAAATGATAGGAGCAGCCCTTTTGCTACCAGAATGGAGCCTGTGATACTGGATCATTTCTGCCTGGTCTTCTTCTGTCAGGAGGGCTGAGCATTGGACCTTGCTCTCTGCAGAAGCTGTCATCAGCTGCTGTAGCCCAGATGCAGGGCTATGAAGACAGCAAGCAATTAGAAGGATTTCTTCAGAATATTGTCAAGTGCTCTCTCCTGCAAACCACCTTTCTGTTCACAAACTGTAAACGTTGTGCCTTCAACTCCTTCCAACTCAGCTCATTTTAAGCTTTGCCAGAGCTGGCAAGAATTCTAGGCCTTTGAAACACAAACTCCTGAACCGCCCTCTCTACATGAATTTTCAGAAAACTAGGCAAGTTTTGAAAGGAAATACAACAGTAATTTGGAAGAAGTTTGTTGAAACCAAACTACTTCCAAAGAATATGTTGGTTTTGACAGGTCAGAATTTTCCAGTGTCATTACATTTTGTTCTCAAATTCCTGAACAGCTCCAATCAGGTCTTTGTTCTGGTTCAGTGACAGCAGTGAGATCATCATCCAGTCATGCTGGACAGCAAACCCAGTTTTGTTGAAGTTCCTTTCACCAGCTGTGAGTTTCTTTTTTGTGAAGGGTCTCACCACTACTTTAAAGTGCATTTTAAATTTGCATTTCAAATTTCCTTTTCTTGAAGGGAGAATCACAGAATGCTGAGAAAGAGAAACACCAAAGGCATATGTGTATAATGAGATCATCCATTCAAATGCAAACAACTGTAAGTGTTGACATTTTTGGAAAGGATGGTTAAAGTGACTAAGCCAAATGACAAGAAATCAGGGTGTTTACACACTGCCTCCCTCCATCCTGCAAATATAGAAGCAACTTCTGTGGATGTTTATCTCTTGGTTGAAGGCAAATAGGGTTTGGAAGGTTTTCTATTATCATAGACCTAATAGGAATTTGCTGACATTTAACTCACATGCTGTGATTAACCTGACATATCCAATACCCTGTAGTTAGAGACACTTGCAGCAGAGCTAACAGGGATTTTTACCAGAAGCATCTCTCTTCAAATATTTAGAATTCCATTGTGCAGGTTTACCTCTGAGGTCTTGGTTTGCCATCATACAGATGCTTTTATCAGCTGTGTTTCTTTTCTTTGCAACTGTTAACAATGTGACAGACTTATGCACTGATTAACCCCTATATCCTTTCTTTAATAAACTAATGCTAAAGTGTCCTCTCATTTTATTTTTCTATGTAACCATTTTGAATTGTGGTACCAGACAGATATTATGATTGTAACATTGTGGTCCTTAGTGCTAAGATCACCGCCAAGAGCATGCATGCAGAGGTTCTCATGTTATGCTGGTTTGTACCAAGATGTGTCAGAATTACATTGAAGTGCTCTCTGTTTTGAAGAGGTCTGTGTGTAATATTGCTGAATCACCAAGATTCATCAATAATTTTTTAATCATTTAAGTGATTGATAAAATTGGATTCGAAGATCATGATCCAAATTGAACTCAGAAGTGCTTAGTTCAAGACAAAGCAAAATGTAATGGGACTTCCTTCTTAAGGCTATTTCTGAATAATCTCCCTGCTAAGGAAATATGAAGTTGACTGAGGAGGAGAGACAAAGTGTTCTGAAAGTATTAAACAAGAATTTGATACCATTAAACTTCAGCCGGTTATTTCTTAGGTTTGTCTTCACAGTGAGACCAGTGTAAACTAGCCATAATGCAGATGCAGTCCCCAAATTTTCAGTCCATATTTAAGCAGCATTAAACAGAGTGACAGCTGTAGAAGTCCACTATGTGCTAAGGAAACTTGCTCAAACGTGTGTGGTTTTCATCACTTGAGACAGAAAAAGTAACAAGAAGCAAGCACCTAGACTTGGAGTTTAGGTGGGTGAATTTGAGCATCCTTTTATTTACTGACTTTATAGTGAACGTCACTGAAAAGTGGGCAGATGGTGCTACCTTACACCGTTTGTAAGGTACAGTGATGAAGCTGCTGCTGGTAGATCAGGCACTTCCTGGCTTTCCCTTCAATCATAATTGAAGAAAGCAGCTAAGAATGAGATTTCTCTTTCTCCAGTCTTTTGTACACAGACACAAAAATTTTTTTCTGAGCTTCCTGGTTACACTTGGTTCTGTCTGCAAAGTTCTATGAAGAAGAATTTACCACAAACTTCTTTACAGGTCATTTAGGACCCTCTAAAGTACATAGCATGTGGGGAGCTTATTGCTTAAGTTTCATGTGACTCATGCAAATAAAACTGAATAATAACAATATCACTTGAACTCAGTAAACCTGGAGTACTTTTAGGTACAGCTAAAATGGCACACAGGCCAGAAGTATTATTAAAACTGATTCATCTCAGGACTGTTTTAGCCTAGAAGCTTGCAGCTGGTTTATGTCAGGGTTACTGTGGCTGCAACATCCTAATGAAACCAATTTAAGCCTCCCTTATTCATTTTTCTACTGTGTTATAGCTGTCATCAGTGTATAGACCCAGAGCTAACCTCAAGGATATCTTTAAAACAAAAAAAAAAGGTAAACTTGAGTTTATAGGTTTTAGTTAAACATATAAAATCCCTGTAAAATATCAGGGGCTATCTAGATCTTCAGCTCAGTGTAAATTCAGAGGATTGCCATAGAAACAAGTGTCAATTTTTCATTTTTGAAGAAACTAGTGAATTAAAGCAGTGAGTTAAATCATTTAGAAGATGATTATGAATGACTGCTTAACTCTCAAGTAGCAAGTTTGCTCTATTTATAGCTTAGGTTCCATTTTTCTCCTTCTGTCTGTATGCATTTGAATAATTTACTTCTTCACTAATAAAGTATTCAGTGAGGTCAGTATGCCCTGCTCAGTATCAACCCATCAAAAATGTGAGTTTGGGAGACTTGCTTCTGAGGTTGATGAAGAGGGTGCATGAAGAGGATGATCAGTCTGAGGGCAGAGGCAGTGATGCTGACATGACAGCATGTGTGAACAGTCCTGTGACCAATTTGGCAAATGTAGTGTCATAGTACCACTGCACCAATGACAGTCTCATTCCAGAATCTGAGAGGACACCACATAATTATCTTTCTGCCTAGAAATAAAAGGGCAAGTTGAATGTCGATGCAGTTAAATGGTTCTAGGGAGGGAATATCTCACTGGAAGAAAGGGCTGTTGCAATGCAGAGGATCCCATTTGAATGAGGCAATGCATTATTGGGTGAATGACCTCCTAGCTGAAAATAGGACATGAGCAAAATCTCTCACTGTCTTTGAAAGGGGAACAACAATCTGTTACAGCCAGGTAGCAGAAAAGTGAGAAGGCAGAAGCAAGGTCACAAAGACAGTGATAGTTCTGGGGAGCAGCAAGTCTCCAAACTCTATTTATTTCAGTAGTAGTTGATTTTCAAAAAGAAAAAGAAAAAGAAAAAGAAAAAGAAAAAGAAAAAGAAAAAGAAAAAGAAAAAGAAAAAGAAAAAGAAAAAGAAAAAGAAAAAGAAAAAGAAAAAGAAAAAGAAAAAGAAAAAACCACCAACAAAAAAAGCAAGCAGCTATACAAAAATAAGAACCCTAGGGAAAAAAATACTGAAAAAGGGGCAAATGTTTGCAGTTAGCATGAAGACTATCTATAAGCAGTATTTCAAAGGCTCAGAAGGATGGCAGGACTTCTACCACACAAACTTTAGATTTATCACATTCTACCCTGAGTCCAAAGCAATCAATTGGCTTGATTTAGTATCAGGTTAATGAAAGATATTTGAAGTAAAAAGACAGGCTTTCAAATAGCTGAGGCTACATTGAGAAGAGGAAAATGGAAAATAATATAATAACTGGCAAGTTAAATATAAATACATATGAAGGTAGGTTGGAAAAGAGTTCGAGGAACAACTTGCAAAAGACATGAAATGTCATGTAGATTATTTTTCAAATAGATGAAGAATAAGAAGCCAGACAGAAATTTAGCAGGGCAATTGATAGCAAAATCTAAAAAGGAGTATTCAGAGAACATAAGTTCAGGGCAGAAACAGTAAAGAATTATTTTGTAGTTGTGCTTTCTTTAGAGAATTTGGGTACATTTCTCCATCAGACTCCTCCTTCCCAGTGGATGAATCTGAGGTTGTGTCACAAACTGAATTGTTGGTGGAGCTATCAAAAATGTTAATAGTAATAAATCACTGTACCCAGACGTAGTTCAGAGTAGAGTTGCAAAGGATCTCAAGCCTGGAATAACTAAACTTTTGACTGCTACATGTAATGTTTTGTTTATAACCACCTCAATAACAGCTGAAAGGAATTTCTTAAATTTGTCAGACATAAGAATTCAAAATCATTGAAAACACTACCCAAAGAGGTAAAAACAGTGGTAGAGAATATAATCACTGAGCTGGAAAAGAAGTTGACAGTGAAGTGGCAGAATTTGCTGATGCTACTGTATTGTTCAAGGTAATCAAAACAAAAGCTAACTTTGAAGTTTTGTTGACTTCTAGGATGTTAAGGCACTGATAGAACAATAAATGAAGCTGAATGCATAAATATAAAGTAATGCCTATGGGAGAAACAATCCTATCTACATGTTAGATTGAGAAATAATTTGTCACTCAGGAGTGAGATTTTGAAAGATATCCTTACTAATGAACTATTAAGATGCTAAAATGCTGAGAATTATTTGGAAAATAGTATGGCATGAGTCCACAGTGGACCCAGTTAAACTTCCAATGCCATCATCTCAAAAAGCTTATAATAAAAAAAGAAAATATAAAGACAAGAGCAAGAGGGACTCTTGAAGCCAGCCAACATCTTCTGTGAGAGAAACAGGACACAGCCCAGAAAGCAATGGAGAAATGCTGCATCAGACTTCTGCAAGCAGAGTAGCAAATAAAAATTAATAGGAATAGGAATAGTTATCTATTGCCTTTTCTTTTGTAAGAACTATGGATATAAAATAGACCTAGCAGGTGACAGATTGAAAACCAACAGAAAAGAGGCACTTCACATAATGCATCCCAAGACCTTAATATTCCTGAGCTGAGTATGCACCAGTGAAGCATCATTAGATAACTTCCCTATTGTTATATTTGGATCCTTCCAAATATTAGAGTAGTGACTCATAAGACTTTGAGTCTTAGGGGTAGGATACTGTTCTCATGTCCTAGGAGAAGGTTATTCTCATTCCATATCACAAATTAATTTCATTCCTCTCCTTTCCATTTTCTTAGTTTATTTGCTAAAGGCTCTTATCATGTCAGCAAAATATACAAGGACCTGGAATTCAACCTCTGTAGCAAGAACTTCCCAAGAAAATTGGGGATAAGTAGATAAGTTTAGTTTCTGTTGAACTTCAAGCAGAAGTCCTTTTGGTAAACACATATCTCCATAGAGAAAACATCCCTTTTAAGGGAGAACAGTATTAGATTACATGGTATGTGACACCATTTTTCCACATTCCAGTTTGACGTTCACACAAGCTCTTCCTCCCAGATGTGGCATTTCGCCTGACACTTACTGCATGTCATGCACTGGCCCAAAGGCAGTAGGTGAAAGTGACATGGCATTTAAAGAAAATGTTCCCGCCACTGTTGTCATGATCTGCAATCATGGAAATCACTACTGTTTATTTACAGTGGCTTGGTTAAAGACCTGTGCCAGGCCCAAGGGCATACAGCAGTGACCCAAAGTCTTAAAGCGAATTTGACTTGAAATAAAATAAAACAAAGGAAATATGTCACAGTGATAATATTTGAAAGATCTTCTCAGTGGCAAAATAAACACTGCCTCTATTTATTTGGCTATCATACCATGGAGAACATGAAACAATTTGTCATGCTGGAATGGTGATACTCATGAGCATCTTTGGGATCACTTAACTTACACACATGAAAATTTAGTGGAAAGACAGAAGATCAAAACCATTCCTTCTTTAACTTAATGGTACAGTCAACACTAAGTAAATAATAATTTCCCTTTCCTTTTCCCAGCGATCATCAGTCTTATTTATCTCAGAAATTCTAGCTATTCTCAATTTTAATTTAATATCTGAAATGTAATATTGTAGCGTGCACTAAGAAAGCATATTTAAGTTATTTGCATATTTTCAAAAGGAGTTTACAAATAATATAGATTGTTTCAAACAACTGCATTTTAAAACATAGCTGATGTTCTACAAGGGTATCTGGGAAACAGGATTTGTGGATTATAATAATTTCCCTTTGCAGATGTGATAAATAGGCTTGGGAAGCAGATACAACTGTCCCCATGGTACATTCTATATGGAAGTTTGGAGGACAGAGGACTCCTGAAGTGCCGTGCTCCAGCTGCATCCCTGCAGTTCAGAGAGCAGCCAAGGGCTGGCCCTGTTGGCAAGATGGAAGAGCAGTACCTGCCAGGGAGACCAAGAGCTTTCACCCCTTGTGGGGATGGGGGCTTGAACTGGCACTCAGGTGCAGGATATTCCCAGACTGTCTCCCTTACTATGTGCCTAATTCCATCATGAAATCATGCCTTGCATTCATACAAGGAAAACGAGCAAGTCTGTGTTCAAATATGGCCCAATGGCTAACAGGGGTCCACCCATGAGTATGGGAAATTTTCTGCCTAGTCCTCCTTCTGGGTCCTGTTTTTGACTGCCCAGTAGATGGATCTGAAGATACTGACTCTTCAGCACAAGAAGAACAGAAGCAGCAGCCTAAGAACTTGCTGTTCTAACAGCTACTTATTCAAGTACATGAAATCAAAACAGAATTGCAAGTCTATTCTTTTATTTTGCATATTCAATTTTTTTGCGCTGGCTTTATGACACATTTCCACATTTCCAGCAAATAAGTGTGTATTTTAGCAAATAGGAGTGTTTCAAACACTCTCAGTCATGACAAGGCTACTTCACTTGCCATGTACACCACTGAACATTGAAGAGAAATTTTGCAGGCAAAGACGTAGATAAGATTCTCAGAGATTCAGTGCAGTGCTAAGCGGCATTGACAAAACAATGCTACAATATATAAATATAAACACTGCCTATAATCTGGAAGAAATAATTCTAGAATTATTAAGAGTGGACAGAAGTATGAAATCATGACTAATATGCAAAAAGATGAATATTCAGGGACTAGTATGAGGAGAAAAAGCAATTGGGATAGTGTCTGAGTGCATTTTATGGGTTTACAGAGAAGGTAACAGAGCAAATGGCCTCGTTCTCAGGGAGCTGCATGAGAACCTCCAAAGTGACTCCATATTATATTCAGAAGCAGAAGTAAGAAAAGGATCCAGAAACAAAGTATGATCTACTTAACACTGAAATTCTCAACTCCTGAGCCATCAGTTGTTTCCATAAATTCAGTGGCCTTTTGCTGAAGCCCTTACATATCCAGAGCAGGGTAAAGAAGAAGGAATGGCTAGGAGAAATGTTCTGAAAGGTGGCTTAGTTATCTGTTTGGAAGATTTAAAGAAATGGAGAGAGAACAGGAATGAGCCCAGGGCAATGACACTGCTGAATGTCTTGTCTTTTTTACACAGGCTTCTCATTAGAACCAAACCTCTGGTCTGAAACAGTAGGAGTCAGCAGGATAAATGTACTGTAAGAAACACATTTTCATCCAACAGTTCAAAAGCCTCATTAAAAATAGTAAAGCTTAATCTGTCCGCTGTGCACTGTAGCAGCAGACAACATGGGTGGGGCCTCAGTGCAAGTCTTGGCTGCCTGGTTTTTTAGGGAGTTTGAATAAAGATATTTATTCTTGGAAGAAAATAAGTCAATTATTTTCTATGGCAACTGGAAAATAAACACACAAACTGCCAGCAAAACATCTATCCCCTGGTTTGGGCTTTTTTTTTTTTTTTTTGTCTTTTTTTTTTTTTTTAAAGACCAAGTAAAAGGTTACTTTGTAATATTCACTGCTAAACTATTTATTCAGCTAAATTCCATATTGACTTTTTACAGCTTTGCAGAGCAGTTCACATTGCTGGAAGCTAATGGGACGAGCCCCAAGAACTGTAGTGGAATCTGAGTTTTAGCCTGAGCCCAAGCCTAAGCTAGAGCCAGGCCACTGCTGAAAGTGAGTGGGGAGAAATTTCACGTGGATGCTCATGTAGTAGGAAATGTGAATCATGTGCACTGTCTCACTTCTAGCAGGATTTATGTGTGCATCATTTGTATACAAATTAAATTTACATCTTAAAAGATGTCAGCACTACTGGGTTGTTGAGGTCAGAGGGAAAGTACTTATTTACTTACTTCCCTTGTCTCTGCAGAAGCCAACACTACTTGCTTCAGCAGAGCAGCCAGCTTGCCGTTCATTCACTTCTCTTAAGCTTGAGCCATCTTGGTTTCTGTAGATAGGTTATTCCTTCCAAAAGTTGGAGAATTTCCTTAGAGGGTGGAAAAAAGCCTCCTATCTCCTTTCAAAAGTAAGCTGACTTCCTCAGCATCTTTTCTCTCTTTAACAAAAGCAAGCCTTAGCCTCTCTCAGACTATTTTGGACTTTCAGTTGTGCATCCCACTGTCAGCCTCTCTTCCTCTCTATTGTCTGTGAGTGATGTGCCAAGCACTGATTTGTGAGAAAAGAAAGGTAGTATATACCACTAAGATCTGCACCTGTCAGCTGAGTTCAGATCTCGTTTTTTATATAAACTTGAAATAACCTAAATTGTCTGAGTTGCAGGATTCATTTCAGACTTAGAGCCAACTGATGAAGCTTTACAGGAGAACGGCTAACATGGGAAGCCAGCCTATCTTCTTCTTGGGAGAACTCTGAATTTTCTGAATTATTTTGAGACAAAGGGGTTGAAATGTTAGACTACAATTGAAGCCTGCTTTTGTGTTATAATAATATTGCTTTTGTGAAATGATAGTATCTTTGAATACCATGAAAAAGGGGCAGTAGTAGTGAGACAATAGGCATAGCACTGAAACATAAAACTATGAAAATTCTTAAAAATGTCTTCCCATTCCCCATGAGAAGAGAAGAAAACTTGCTACTGCTACTAGCAGCAGGTTTTCATCTAAGCAGCTGTTAGATCAAGATCTCTTTAGATCTGCCAGTTGGGAAGAAAAATTAGTAATGGAATCAATCACACATCTTCTTCCATGCAACTTTATTTACAAGAATGTACGAATCCACTTTGACCGCAGGAAAAAAAAAATAAACAATCTATGACAGCTTCTTAACTTGCCCCTTCAAGACTCTTCCTGCCAGAACCTTAATCCAAGAGTTACCTCTCCAGGCTTCCCACAAGCATACACATCAGCTCTGCTCAGATTGTTGAGGCCACTTTTCTCTCTTTTCCAATGTGTGTTGTATCCCTGAGCCATATCACACATGCAGGCACGCACATACACACACTCATATGCACTCACACGTACTTTTCCTAGAACCTCATGCAGTCAAAGTATCTCTGCTCAGAGCATTCAAATTCCTGAGCAGCTCTGTCTTGCCTTTATTTTGAGTATCTGAGAAAGCAAGTGTCCCAGAGCCAGAAAAAAGTGAGAAAATTCCAGCCTTGATCTGGGGACTATAATAATCGGCATCCTCAGCCCTTAAAGTGAGCAGATAGAGGTTTTAGTGCCAGTTCTCTCTCATCCTATAAAAGTGCACTGTGTGCAGAAAACCAATGTCTCTTTTTCATTTGAGTGCTTTGAACAAGGGGGCAGAATCAACACCTCTCCTTTCTTGCTCCAAGTAACAGGGCACTACTTCTCCCAGGTTCCCTGCCATGGCACAGTAGCTCAACCCTCTCCTTAGAAACTGAACATGTGGTGTAGTATTTGAGCATATTTTCCAGAGAAGGTCTGTGAAGGGTCATAGATAAAGAGGCATGAAGAGCTAGGTAACAACACCTATACAGCCACATTAGGTTGTTTCTGAATCTGAATGGCATCTGCTTTTAGGTATCTAACTAACTTCTGATCTCTTAAGTACTTTTAAGATTAAATATTTTGAGGCACTACCTTTTCTAGACCTCCTTCTTTAAATTCCTGCCTTTATACAGCCTAGCTAAATTTTAGAAAATTTGTACCATGACTTTGATTCTGATATTCCTTTTCAATTAAAATAGAGCTGTTTACCTCAGTGATATTAATCCTCTTTTCTTTTCCTTGCAAATAGATTGGCATCAGTCCCAGAAACTGTGAGCCACTGGAGCATGACTCTGATAGGGTCTTACTCTAGGATAATTTTAATAAGCTAAGATGCTAAAGAGTACTTAGATTTGAAGGGCAAGACCATTTTCACTGTTTCTCTCCACTGTAAGTACTGTATGTGCTATACAATACACCTTTGTTAAAACAAACAAGGCATGAAAATTTTCTCAAACATCTCCTTTACTAAAAAGTCTTGGGAAAAGGAATACTGTTAAAAAAATGAGTTATTGTCTTCCCCTTTCTCATTTCTACCATCAAAATTTCCATAAACCCATATTTCTTATTTTCCACTAGTGGAACTCACCAGAACCTACACTGTTTACAGAGACAACGCACACGTTTGTTTAAATTAGAGTTAACTGGGGGGAGAGAAAACCTAATTAAATATTGAAGTTTCCAGTGGCCCATACCCCATTTAAGCCATGTCTGTTTTATACTTAGGAAGCATAAATTTGTTGGGCAAGAGAGGAAGTAGGGAGAGGTCTTTTTGTCTTGTTAGTTTTCATTCTTTCCTCAAGCACCTTTTGTGTTCCCAGAACAGTAATTTGGTGGCATCTCTGAGGAGTCTGAAAGAAAAATGTTGTGTCAGAATGTGGTAGGAATGGCCAATAGGGAATAAAAAAGAAAAGAGAAGAGGTCAGCCTTATGATTACAACTGGCCAGCACAGTCATGCAGCACCATGGATAACCCAGTGTCCCATGTCCAGACTGTTCCAGAGTAGATTGCTTGCTGGTGATGGAAGAGAGAGCCCTGTCATCTTCTCCATTCACCATGTCTTCATGAGGTGCCATTTTAGAGGTGTAAAATTGCCTTCAAATACAGATAAAACTATACTTGAGAAATAATATTTCATATCAGCAAACCAACAATCTGTCTGGGGTTTCCACATGTGAAATATGCATTTGAACATGCAAAAATACCCTGAAACTTCCTGAAGATTCTGAGTACTGGAGAGCTAATTAGTTACTCATCCTGACTGAAATTCTCCCTGAAGGCTGGTATGAACAGTTTTAATCATCTACATATAATTCCTTACAACACACAAATTTTTATTCCCAAAGAAGAACAATGGATGTGGTTTATTACTCACTTTAGAGAGTAATTACTGCAGAGTGGTAACAAAAGGCATTTGGGGAAGACAATGCAAGTGACCACTAAGCCTATTTTTGGTCGGCGTATCTGCAGTGTTGAATAAATGACTCAATTTGGTTTGATTTGCTGGACAACCACAGTGCTAAATGTTAGTGTGTTCCCAGCAGCTCCTTAATACCTTCTAAAGCAAAACTGGGATGTGGGATTGGGCACTGTTGTGCCAAGTGAAAACCCAGTGCCAAAAGCTCTGTTCTATGTGTGCCATTAGTCTGCTTAGAAAGGAATCTGCTCTCATTTTCAAACAACCTGACAAAAAGAGGCGCTAACACTGGTGGGGGCTTTGAGCAAGATGCTAACTAGTGTTTGGAAAGTGGAGAAAGAGGAGAGACAGAACAAAGACAGAATAGAAGCTTTGGTGATGCTGTTGTCTATTACCCACCAGAAAAGACTTCTTGAGAACGGTGTTACAGGGTTATGTTTTACTTGGCAGAACAGAGCACTCCATTAGGTCTTTATTTATTTGGATTCTCTAATATTTCGATGAGATGCTAAAAGCCTCAGGAAATTAAAATGAGCAGTATTTTTAGAGCAAGAAACATTTTCTCTTTTGCAAGCCCTCTACCAGCTTCTCCCCAAGCTTCTGAGAGAAGAAAAGGATGCACAGCTGCCCCAAGAGGCTTGTCTGTTTTCTACATATGAGGGCCTGTCTTGAAAAAAGCAAAGACATCAGGGTCAACTATTTAAAGGGAATAAGATGATGTACAAAGGACTCTTTAAATACTGCAGGGAAGAAGGCAAATTTGCTGGTAAATGCATCCACACCTATTTGCAGGCAAATGCATCCACACCTATTTGCAGGCTCATATAGATCAAATCTAAATCACAAACTTTGGAAGCTTTTTGCCAGCTCATGCAGACAGGGTGTACGCACGAAGAAGCAAAAAATTCCACATGCAGAAGGAAATGAACAGTAATAGATAAAATAGGAGGATTTGAAAAAGCAGTAAAATTAAGTAAAAGAAAAACATTTTAACTCTGCTAATGAAATACCTTTTCTTTTAAAGAACTGGAGTGTTAATCAATTTACAGATAATGGGGTATTTTCCAAAATACATCCTCCCACATGTGAGGACATTGATTTGGTGAGAAGATTAATTCCTTACCAATGCCATGTTTATATTGAACATTTATAGCTTTATGTGACTAACAGAATGATTTATCAGTGGCTCTGAAATACTGTAAACATGTCATCTAGACATTTTTACAGACTTGTACAGCACAAGTCAAGAGGCTTGAAATCAGTGCTGCTGGGTTTCTGGCCACTGACAATTTGAACCTGAGCCAGCAGTGCCCTGGCAGCCTGAAGGGCCAACCCTGTCCTGGGGGCATCAGGCACAGCATCACAGCCAGGCAAGGGAGGGGATTGTCCTGCTCTGCTCTGAGCTGGGGCAGCCTCGCATTGAGGGCTGGGGACAGTTTTGGGTGCCAAGAAGTAAGAAAGATATAAAGTTATTAGAGAGAATCCAAAGGAGGACAACAAGGATGGTGAAGGGCCTTGAGGGGAAGCTGTATGAGGAATGGCTGAGGTCACTGGGTCTGTTCAGCCTGAAGACTAGACTGAGGACAAACCTCACTGCAATTGCAGGTTCTTCATGAGGGGCAGGCACTGATCTCTTCTCTGTGGTGACAGTGACAGGACCTAAGGGAATGGCCTGAAGTTGTGTCAGGGCAGGTTTAGGCTGGATATTAGGAAAAGGTTTATCACCCACCTCCCCAGAGAACTGGTCACGCACCAGCCTGACAGAGTTTGAGAAGCATCTGGACAATACTCTCAGGCACAATGTACCATCCTTGGGGGTGTCTTGTGCAGGGTCAGGAGTTGGACTTGCTGATTCTGGTGAGTCCCTTCCAACTCAGCATATTCTGTGATTCTATATTCTGTACATGGGATCTCTAGGATCAATTCTACAACCAAATGGGTATTTACATTTGTTGGGATAGAAGATAACAATGTATTTCACATTTCTAGAATCATTATTTGATGCAATAGTAATAGAAAAGAGAGAAGAAAGAAATATTAAATGAAGAAACTTAGGATCAAACCTAGGAGACTTTTAAAGAATCAAACTTACTTCTCACCACAACTTATTATGAAGTCTTATCAGCCACATGGAAAAATGCACTCCCTCTTACCACTCTTGATTCTACACTCAGAAAGGAAACCATAAAATACCCTTTCTTTCATTTTCCCTTTTTTTTTTTCCTTAAGATTGCATCCAAGATTCTTCTAATTAGCAGCAGGAGACTGAAACCACACTAGAATATTGCTGAAATACAAGCTTAAAGCATTTTGGAAAAGAACACAATATGCCTCAGTATGCTTCCTTGTTTAAGACTGAAAATGGAATAGCTAATTTATGCCACAAATCTGTTTGTGGCATAGGCTCATGTAGCCTGTTCCTTCAAAATGGTGGAAAACTGCAGTACTTAATCAGAGGAGAAATAAGCTCAAAATTCTTTCAGCATGACTGAATTCCTATTCAGAACAACTGCTTTTAGAATATTTTGGCTGATTTGATTGAAACTTCTTATTACCTTCAGCACAGGGATACAAAAAATTATTGTCAAGAACTAATGTCATGGAAAGACATGGACTTGCAAGTTCTAACTTGCTGGGTAATAGGAGACTCCACTGTGTTCTTCTGCTGTAACAGAGAGCTGCAGAGTTTTCATAACTCAAATGTCTGTGTAGCTCAATACTCTAGAGGTACGAAGCATATAGTCAGATGTTTCATTTGATAAACTGCCAATGCATTTACCATTGTCCACTACTTTGGTAGGAAAAAAATTAAGTATAGATGTGGGTAGGAAATTTAACAATCCTGATGAAGCTGTATTCAAACATGCATCCCTGGAAGTGCTGACAGTAAGTAAATTCGTATGAGTTCTTGAATTTCTTATCTTTATCAGTCATCAGACCCATCAGTCATGATGAAAAAACATTCTTAAAAAATGAAGTAATGTGAAACATGTGAGACCCAGAGGGTTTTCAAGGAGCCTAGGTGGTCTGCTCACCTTTCCTGCATCACTCACATCTTTATTCTTTTGTTCATAATGTTGGAGGAAGTTTCTGTTTTCTGGGAACAGGATAGGGCAGACATACAGCTAGTGCTTACACAGGGTTAACAGGGCTGCAAAAGTCCAGAAGGAACACCTTGGGAAGAAGATAATGTATAGTCTATGAGAAAGAGACCAGCAATTGAGCTGAACCACACCCTTGAGTTGAATGTTATATTTTCACTGGGATTACTGGCAAATTTGAATTCACTCACTATGAATTTCTGTAAGATTATCTATAAAGAGTTAGTACTAATGACCTCAAAACTTTACTTGAATGTTATGGTATTTAAATAACCATTAAGATTTATTCAAACAACATACATATATGGGTTTGTTTCGATATGTCAGTCAGGGTTGCAATCATTCCTACATGTATTCTGCTTGTACAGAATAGGAGGAAAATAATCAAAGAATCACTATGAGCATATGCAATTTAACAATGAAAGAAAGACAAACCTTCTGCTGTTGCAATTTCTAGTTTCATTTTCACATTGCTTAATAATTGAACAGTTATCAGACTAAAGATACTAAACAGAACTGTAAGATACATGAAAATTATGTAAAAGTACATTTAGGTTTTATTGTGATGGCCTTAGACAAAAGGAATAACAATGTTGTCTATAAATCCTTAATTCCATCCCTTTGTATCCATATATTAGCAATAATTAGAAGCTCACATATTATTTTATTCTGCAGGACTTCTATTTCATTCAGCATGGTGTATCATTACATTTGTCAGTGGCTTCTCTAAAAAACTCATTAGATCCTTGCTGGCCTTGCAAGACCTTAACCTATTGAAAAGAAGCTCATTTTTCCTGATTTTTCACAGCAGCAGTCTGCAAAACCCTTTGTGAGCTGGGCTTCTGAAGCCCAGGGTGGGGTCAAAATCTTTGTTGGAGCCTTCAATTTACATCTAATTAAGTCTATGAATAAGCAAACTTCACTTTTTGCCTGCCATAAATGCCATGCTCTTTGAGACTTTCATTTGTCACATATTCACTGCTAAAACCAGTGATGAGCTATGAAAATCAACTTCAATAACACAAACTCCCTGGTATCTACTGGTAGAATGGATAGAGCAGTTTTCAGCACTGATTATAGCTTTTAAGCTCTAAGACATTGTCAGCACTAATCTTTTCCCAGGATTTGGGCCTCCTTTCTGCTGCTTCTCTACTTCTTTGATTATACAGAAGCAGTGCTAAACTTTTTTATATTAGGATTTTATAGTCATGTGCATCATAAAGTAAATATGCCACTCATTTATATGCAAATTTAGAGACAATGTCCTTATTATACTTCTTCTATTTTGCTCCTGAATTGCAAGGATTCAGCACTAATAAAATTAATACAATTATCAGTGCTTTCAATTCTTAATTTTTTTACAATAGCTGCAATAGCTGTTGTTCCTTCAAATTCTCAAATGCTACAGTAAGGATACTTAAAGATTGCAGATGCTTTCATATTGAAAAATGTGACAAAAATTTCAAGTATTCCAGTCTTGAGGGGCCAATTTTTAAAATGCGGAGTTAAAATGCTAATAGCAAGAAAAATTTAAAGAGAACCATAAATCTATTAATGCTGTTTGAATTGTATCTGGAAACCTGTCTCAGTTTGGGGTGATCTGCCTTCATTTGTAAGAATGTTTGATACGTGTTTTTTTATTGTGAAACATGAAGAGCAATAAAACAGAAGAGAAAAATTCATTGAAAGACAGCAGCAAAAAGAACTTGAAAATGTTACTGCAAGTTAAGAAAACAATTCATCCTAGAAGATCAGGATAAAAAACACTTTTATCACATTACTTGAGAAACAAGACCAGGATTGATGTAACATCTGGTGTGGGCTCACACTGGCTTCAGTCCCAAATGAGTTCTTCTGTGCAGCTGTATGAGACAGGAGCTAAAGTCTAGTAGACAGCAGATTTGAAAAATGACAAGCAGATTTTTGCTCATTGCTGTTGAATGGATCATACATTTGTTCTATTCAGCGCCACCAAACAAAATGATAAGTGATAGCTACTTATATTCTACATTCAACTTTCACTCATAAAGCTGTTGGTAGTTTAAGTAGAGTCACCTTAACAGATAATAAACAGCCATAGAGTCCTTACAAAATTACTTGATCTTTTCCTGATCCCAAATTTGCCATCCAGCCAAGAACTAATTTTGTAGCTAAGTGCTGTCAGACAAGAGCATGAGGACAATCTCCTGTTCTTTAATCTTGTCATTTACTTTAATAGGTGACACCAAAATCCTGTGGATACTTTCTAAGCCCTGAGAGCTTGAATGTTCTTAAGGTAGCAGTTTTCTGACTGTGTCACCAAATGAAATACAATGAAAAAGTGAGAGAAGGAATCTCTAGTTTTTACAGTCACCTAGCCAAACTGAATTTTGTATAATCTTAAAGGATTGTTACAGCTTCTCTTTGGGCAGTACTTTTAAAAGCATAGGAACTGCACTCAAACACCACTGTGCAACTGAGGGGGTTAAGTCAAGTCCTTCTTTCCAGAAGCTCTCTGTACTTCAGTAGCAAGAGGCTCCATAAATAAACAATTTTGACAACCCAAAATACGAAGAAAAAAAGGTGGTCTGGAAGGATCTAACCATGGCATGATCATGATAGAAGAAGCAAATTTAGAGAGATATTGTCCACAGCTAAGAGTAATTAGTAGAAAGAAACATCTCTCTGCCCCAATTGCAAATAAATGACATTGGACTAACATACCATAACATGTATGCAAAATAATAAATAATATAAACATGTATGATATTACCTCTTCAAAATCTGATTATTATTGACATTCTGTGTACCCTTCAGTTCAGATGGTATTCATACACAGACAATAGTGAGCCTGGCAGCTGTTTCACCACCATTTTTAAAGTGATATTTTCAGGCATTTCATGCACAGCAATCTAATACTGTTTCTGCATGTATTGCCTGTGGTTAAATCAGAATCAATTAACTCTTAGCCAGTGTATTTCTTCCATAAGATCCTTTCTCTGTAGCACTCAGTGACAATGAGGGAATGTCCTCTTGAATATGGATTTACTGATGTCTTTCAGAGACATGGTACTGTTTGTATGGCCAAGACAGAGAACCACTGGGAAGGGATGGACCTCTCCTCTCAGCAATTTCTCTTCTCTGCAGCCTCACAGACAGAACTTGTCAAAGGCTGTTGCCAGAGCAACTGAAACCTCTGACAAAATAGCATTTCTGATGTGAGACAGCTGTGGCCTTGGAAAATAGAAAAGCAGCTATTTTTAAACAGCTAATGTTGAAGTAGCTGGTTATGAAAATGCCATGCAATCATAAACAGTAGTAAGGAATTATAGTTTCAGGGGTTGTGGGATCATCTCCTGTAATACTGCTTTCCTGATAAATAGAAAAATAATCTACCAGGCAGTGTTTATGAGGAGGCTTTTAGGATAAATTAATCCCTTTTCTCCATCGGTAAAAAAAAGGTCTGGATACTGTAAGCCTTATAATTCAATTCTGAGACAAGTTTGAAGGACTGGCTGAAAAACACCTTGATATCTTCATCAGTTCCCTATGCATCTGTCCAGGGAGCAAGAAGGGGCAAGAATCCAATCTGTGCAGAACCTGAAGAACAGCAATAGAAAAGAGGCTCTTGGGTCTTGAGGTTGAAGACTATGGGTATGCCTTACTGCTTTTCTTTGAATGCAAAAATTAACACTTCCCTGCAGGTTTCTTTTCCTGTTTCACTTAGTTTTCAGAGCAGATCTTCATTAAGAAGCAATTCCCTTTCAGTCTTTAGCCATAGAACATACATTGAGGCTTGTCAAGTTTTTTTTTAAAGTGACTGAGGACTATCTGAACAATAATAGTAATAATAATAAATACATATTTCACCTACTCATTGATTCTGTCTTTTTTTTTTTTTTAATTTGGGCTCAATTTCAAGCTGAAGTTGATGAAGGTGTTGATTAATATTAGGTAAAAACATATATAAGCTGTTGTAGTATATAAAAAGAGTGGCATCGAGTTATTTGAATAAGCTATTTTCCATCCTCAGATTGCACAGCTTCCCCATATTTCTTATGCTGCAAGGCACATGAAGGTATAAAAGCAGCTACTTACACTGGATATTTTAATACATTACATTCAGAAAAATGGACTGGTATTGAAAAGTGGCTGTGATTGGAGAGAATTTATAGGGCAGCAAATGTAAATTCTCATGTTTCCTGGAGCTGGAAGTACTGACAAAAAAAAAGCTGGGTTGCTTATAAATATCACTGACACCCATAGCCTCCTTCAGCTCTGATATAGAAGAAAATGAAGGAAAGAGTGATCGGATTATAAAGTGAACATTGACTTTTGCATTTATTGCTCTCATTTGGGATATCAAACTGCAAGGTACTGATCTTGCTGTCCATAACTAGACCAGCCCTGTTGATTTCAGTGACCCTAATAATTTACTTTTTACTATTTATTTTAATTCCATCCCCGAACATTTTGCTGGATTAGGCTGCCAATATTTGATACTTGCAGAAACAATTTCAGAGCTCTCTCATAATGTATTTTTCTTCAGAAAACATAACTGACATGATACTTACTTCAGATATATTCAACTCTGGTTATGTTTCAATGTCTCCTGACATTAGATGTCATGACACATGTCATCTGAAAAAAGTATTATTCTTCATAGGAATACTGGTAGGGTTTTTGAAGAGTTTAGGACTCTATTCTACTATCATTTGTCAAACTAATTGAAAAGTAGCTTCCTATTTTTCTTCTTCACATTTAAATGTCATCATTACTGAGAGGCATAACTAGAAGTATGGAGAAATGGATTTTAGTCTCACAGCTGTGTTAATCAGGAGTCAGTCCACCAAAGTTAACTGATAATATCAAGCCCAAAATGAATAAGCATCATCAACACAAAGAAATCTGTGTAATAGTCTTGAGAATTGTTAGTAAGAGCTTCTGGGAATTTTATTTCTGTCAGATATGTTCATGCATCCCTTATTACATGCTCTCCCCTTTATGTAATGGTTTCTTGCTTTCTCTCCTTCTTCTAAGTGAAAAATTTTGGTTTCCTTTAAAATACAAGATTATCAATATTTGTGTTGCCTGCATGAGGTGTTTTCTTTCCTGCTATCCCACTTCAAGGATCAGGGAAAGAAATGTGTTATTTTACATAAAATGCAGTTCACTACAAGGCAATGAAAGAGAGTCTCTAAAGTGGTAATTTCTCTATGGGGCTCATTTGAATCAACTCAATTTGAATCAACTTAATCTTACATAGTTGATACATCTTTTAAAAATCACTGTTAGAAATGTTTAGATACAAATGTAAGTACAGGACAGAGAGCATTTCAAAATTTCTGGAATGTAGCTATGAATACTTTTCTACATGATCTCTCAGCTGTCCAGCTTCAAAGTGCCCCACCACCACAGCACTTATCTTAGAGCATTTGTGTTTACTAAACTTATAATTTCTGGATATTTATTTGAAGAATCTCTGTGTCATTAATGTTGTTTCAATACTGATCACTTTTAAAGACTGGAACTTTATTGCTTGTTTAGATGATACTATTAAAAACATCAAACAGCTATTACATAAAGTAAAGGGGACATTGTGTTCATTTTCTCATTTTTCAACTTGTAACAAATTAAGGTCTGTCCAGTTGATCAGCTTGCATAAATTGGGAAAAAAAATAGAATTTCAGAAGTAACTCCTCTTATCCAGAGGCTGCTGGGAGTTTTTCTTTTGCACGTGTGTTTTGGATTTTTTTGCTTTTGTCCCCATAACTACCACAGCCAAAAAACAATGGTATGATAATGTGCATGCGCTTTCTAAATTATTGAAATCTATGTCAGCCCTTTGACCTGATTCTTTCTATGGATCCAGTGCAGTTATTTACTCACATGGTATTTCCTTGCCTCAGACGTGATGATTCAGACTTCCACATATGTGAAGGCCAGAAATGAGAATGTTCCAGTGGAATTTCATAAGTCTTCATTATCAAAAGGGAGATATGTGTGTCTACGAAGCCAGTTCTGAGAACAAACGCTCAGACAAGAAGCAAGAATTTAGAGAGTCTGAATGGGAACCTTCTGTGTCTACCAAATATCTTGAGATAAACTCCTGAAGTACCTTTGATGATGTCAGGAAATTAAGTGAGAATTTGACTACTGACTTTAGGGCAAACATGGGTTTGCTTGTGTGTTAATAAGCTGAGCCAGTGTGCTATCTGATAGATGTCAGGAGATCAAGGTCCTCCACAAAAGGACCTTTGAACCATTTCCTCTGTCTTCAAGAGCTCCTTCAGACAACCTGTCTGGGTGAAGAGGGCAGAAAATGCAGGCTCTCTTCATTTCCCACATTTTTCTCATTGTAGACTGAAATAAAGGATCTTCTTTTTGAAGCCCTTACTTATTAAAACTCTTTGTACCCTGCTTACTGTTCTCTCATGACTCTCCTTCCTTTGCCTCAAAATTTCCTTTCCACTTTAAAGTCACTTTGGCAATTGTAATCTGAACATGTCCTGAAGTTGCTACTTTCTCAGTGGATCATGAAGTCCCATTTGCAGTCACTGGGTGTTTTATTTTAAACAGAATATATGCAAGCATTGTAATATTTTCTGTCTTTGAAACACTAGAGAACTTTTTTTTTTGTGTGTGTGTGAGATCTTTATCATAAATTGGTTTCTTGGACAGGAATATTCACTTGGCATTGAGCAACAGTAAAAGGCTTTGCTTTCACTCAGGCTGCTTCAGAATATTTTAAAGACTACAGGAAATATTCTTTCTATGATTTACACTCTATCTTAATTGTGCTGCAGTATTTCCAAAACAATATTGAAGGATGTTCTTTTGTGGGGAGCTGGGAACAAAAATATCTTGTTTAACTTTTGAGCTATGTATACTTTTTTGGCAAAGATTAATTTGAGAGATGGAGAAAAGATAGGATTTTTTTTGCTCCAAGGAAGGGTTTTACTCTAGCAGATTGAATTTTGTTACTAGTACAAACTTTTTATAGTTTGGGTTCAATTATAAGAAACAAAACTTGGAGAACTGACATTTGTCTGGCTATTTCCCAGACTGTTGGTTTAACAGTTTTTTTTAAGTCTTGGTCACGCAAGGCATCCTAGTGTTTGTCCTATATTTCTTATTTTTGGAAAGGAAGCCCATCTCGGGGTATATAAAACTCAGCATGGAAAAGGCAAGTAATGAAGAAGAAAGACTTTGTTGACCCCAGCTTCTCTTGACTTGTATGCTGGTTTTTTTTTTTCTTTTTTGTCTACTACTGCAACCCTGGGTATGGTCATAGAAACAAGACTCTTTCTAGAAGCCTGATGAAAGGATAAAAATAATCTAAAACAGGGCCTTCATCAGAGCCATTCTCAACTTACGTGCAGAACTCTGGCAAAGAGGAGCAGTGGTGTGCCAGGGGAAGGGAGATTTCTATACAATATTCTATTACGAGGGTTTGGGGCATCTGAAATTAACTGGCATTTGCAAGCTTCAGGGGACTGGGAATTCTTCATTGAGTAAGAGTATTTTATGAAAATTCATTCTTTTATGAGAGTTGCTTTGGAGCAGGTTTTTGACACAAAATCATGGCAACTTCAGGATATGGTTCTATTTGTTTTGGGGCTTTTTAAAAGAATGTAGTAATAATTAGATTTGTCCAAATGGATACTTTCTTTCCTCTCTATTGCAAACCCTGAATGTGGTAGTTGAGCTCAATTTAATTGATGTTAGAATTTATATAACAGGAGTCATGCAATATCTCCTCTGCTTATGTTTTAACTTTCCTACTGCCATTTAAAATACAGTATTATTATAAAAAAATTTCTGAGATCTTTTGGAAGTTTATGATTGAACTGAAGTGCAAATTTACTTAAAAGTAGAGAAAACAAATAACATACTGCAAATGTTCACAAATTTACACCGTGATTTTTAATGGATAATTTTAGTAATAAAATTCCATTATTTTCTAGTATTTGTGCATCAGTTATGCTCAGCAAATTAAACTGAGGTGGAATTCCTATTCTGATGACCTCTCTGATCCCTGGTGATGGTCAGTGCATGCTGCCCAGATGTGCACAGCTAACTTCCACCTACTCACAGTCACACTTGCCTCCACGTGTATATGAATGCTTCCTGTTGTCATCAGATTTGTTTTGATTCCAAAAGAAGCTGATTCCTTTGCCACAACCATGCTTCCCACTCCCCAAAATGTGAAAATAAGATACTTCTCTTACTTCTCTCACCATTTTTGTATTAATAAGCCCTCATTCACATGTATTTCTAGCATTGGAAAGCACATTTGGGATATCAGTGGGCTCTCTCTATATGCCCCTTTTGAAATATGCTCCACCTTAGTATTTGCAGAGCACTTTCTACAAAAGCTGATACTGATTTACCTATGAATACAACTGGGGCTACAGCAGCAAGGCTGGTACTTGCTTTCAATTCTTATATAATGTACTTGCTTGCAAAGTAGTTGCTTTTCTTCCATAAATGCTGTAGACATTTTAAGCACATCTCTGAAATGCTGATGGGCTGTGTGCATCACAGGTGCGCTGGAAGAATTTTAAAAAATGTGGAATATATCATAATAGAGCACATATTTCTAAACCTATTGAACATGTAACATCCAAGAGTCCTGACTTAAAATGAGCCTTATGAAGGAGAATTGCAGGTATGTTTGTGTGCCTGTATAGTTGGGCAGACTCATTTGCCTCCCTCTTGTCTCCCTTTGGCTCTAATGAGGAAAGCAGTCCATATTTAAAACACAGTTTGGCAGCTACAGTTGAAATGGGGACTTGTGCTGACAAACATACTTAAAAAGGTGTCAAATTGTGTTTACACTTATTTAACTGCAAATTTCTGTCTATGGAAGAGTTTAAATGTTTTCAGTCATGGTCTGCTTTTCTAGCCTAGACAAGTTGGAAACATTGTCCTCTCCAAAACAAACTTATTTTTTTCTATATCTGACCTACCTTTAAAAAAATCCAAATAAGCAGCTATTTGTCCAGTTTCTGGTTTCAATCAAGCCTCAAACCAACACTGTTATATTTCATAATGCTGTAACTGAAGATACTAATTTTTTTTTTGTCTGTATTAAGCTGAACACAGCATGCTAATCTTAAGTTGCAGGGATACAAACCAGAACTGGAGTACCCAGAAATCGTTGATACCTATGTAAATCAAAATTGGCAAGGTCTGCAGTTTTTGGGTTTGTTCCAAAACTTTTAGTATTGCAAAACAAACTTCTTAGCTGTAATCTTAAAGATGCTCAAAGAATTAAACATTTATAGAAAGGAAAGGCTGTATAAATATTTACATATGATTATTACTGTGGTACTTTCAGATTCAGACCTTCAAACACTTAATAGATGTACTTAACTTTAGTGGGAGTACTTCCACTGAGTCAGTAGAAATATTCATCAGCCTAAAGTCAGACACAGATGCCTTTGCAGGACTAGAACTTTATATTTTGTATGACTGGTATTAAATTCACCTTCCAACTATAGCTTTAAAGTTCATTTTATAATGGGACCCCTGGGGAAACAAGCTTAGAATAATTTATGGTCCTGGAAAAATATTTTGAGTTCATAAATAATGTGATAGAGGATATTTTCAAACGTTTGAATAACTTTTCCATTAAGGCAGGTTTAAAGACTTGTTTAAAAGAAACATGAAGCTTGATTTAAACATTGGGATACATTGCCACAGGGAAGGGAGTATACATTTACATTTTTATGAATTAGGTTTTGCTGAATTATCTTATTTACTGCCATGCTATCTGCATTTGCAAGGGGCTTATTTTGGAAATCACACGTAGACAAAGTACAATTCATGCCTGAGGTGATCTCCTGTGAAAATGTGTGATACATTTCATGAATCTGAAATTTAGGTGTGTCTGTGTGATATACAAGTAAGAGAATTCAATACACTTGGGTCCCAATTATCTTTGCTTTTTGTTTCTTACATCATTAGCAACACTGATACAAAATGTGTAGGAATCTACCAGATCACAATGCCACCTGTCCTGGTAGCAATGGTGTGAGGAGAGCAGCATTGCACGGGACCCAGCTTCTCTGCTGAAACACAGCACTGCTCATAAAGCTGTAGAGAATGGGGAAAGGAGAGGGGGTCATAATCCCCTCACTGAGGGGATACCCTTTAGCTGTATGCTAAAGCAGTATCAGATCTGGAGCTTGAAATACAGTGCTGAAAGCTGAAGGAGGTGTCTAAGAAAGAGAAAAATGCAGGAAAGTGAGAGCAAAACCCTTTTATACAGGACAGAGAACTATAGGCCAGCTGAGAGAAAGAGCAAAGCAGTGGGCTGTAGAAGTATTTGGGGAGACAGGACGCAGTGCTAACACTAAATCATCTTTTTGGGTAAGGTTGGTTGCCTGTTTTTCCCTCTGATGATTTCTGATTTTAGGCCTCAATGAAATTGAAACTTTTAGGACTTTTCTATGAGGCCAAGTGGAATGTCCTTGTCTAGTTCCACACAGTACTAGCAAGCCTGAAAACTTACATCCAGGAAATTATTCTCCTCTACTTGAGGAAGTATTTGTGGAAAAGTCATCAAATGTAAGAAGACAGAAAACTAACAGGCTTTTATAAAGACAGAAATACAAAAAATATTAAGACCAAAGAAGATCTTCACCATAGGTTTCACTAAATAATCCTGGCAATACTGCATAGAAAGATTAATTCTTCACCACATTCTCTGAGACTGCCTGGTAAGGACCACTGGAATATGCAATCTAGTAAAAACAGCAGAGGTGTTTTAATGTAGGCAGTACATTATGGTTAGGAGGTAAGGTTTTGTAATGCAGGAGTCAGAACAAATAAAAGTGCCAGCTTGTATAATGAGACTAAAATTCTTGTGTTTGTCTACAGAAGAGCTCCCTAAGCAATACAGAGTGAGTAACCATAAAACTTTTCCTCTAGGACCTCTTTCAAAACACAAGAAGCACTCTGAGGTCAGAAGGAATAAATTCAAAGAGGGTTAAATGCCATGTAATGCTTAGAAAATTACAGACAGTGCAGTCTAAATTAAACGAAACAATTCTCCAGCCTCTGGGGTGTCACTAAAAGGTGCAAAGATTGTTTAAAGCTATCTTACCAAGACACCCAAATGCTGTACAGTAACTTTTGTACACTAAGTATATTTCTTGGCCGCATATTTGAGAGATGAAGGGACTGAACTCTGTACAGACACAGATCTACTGAACATGTTCCTATCATCCTCCAAGCCACTTCATTGAAAGGCATGCAGACTTCCTCATGAATCTGCTCCAAATGCAGTCACTTGGTCAATCAAACCTCTATATGCTGCATTCAGGATTTTTCTTCCTAGGTGAGGATGAATAATGTCATGACCAGGATTTACAAAATTCATGTCTAAATATTTTTTCTGTTTTAGTAAATACAGATTTTATATTTTTATCAGTCATTTTATGACCCATAACAGAGTTTGTAAGATTTATAGGCTTTCTAACTAACAGACATATACTTGTCTGTATTCACAAGCACTATTTTAGTTTTCAGTAACCACAACATTTACAAGAGATGAAATTATGGGCAATAACTACCAAGTAAATACCAAGTAGCTGCTTAATGAATATTCTTGTCTTTTAGTAAAGCTTGAGATACCAGAATACTTAGGTACTCTTTCCTTTGCTTTTAGCTGCTTCAAGATGTTTGAAAGGTTATTATGTTGAACATTATAGAAAAGCAGAGCTTACAGGGAGAGGGAATGTTTTACATTAGGTCATCTGACTATGTTACATTAGACCAAACATTTAAAAAAAGGCAAGCTTTGGGGTCAGACTCTTTTCTCTAGATCACTACAAGCATTGTTTTGAGCTCTACACCTTGTTTTACATGGAATTATAGTGGTTTTACAGAAGCAGAAGAAAATAAGTACAGATTTAATGGGTGAATCTTACTTAACATGAGTCACCATAGACATTGCTTATGAAAGAAGTGGCCTTATTTTTAGTGAAAGACAGGTATTGATGATTCTGCTAATATTTTAATTATCTATGACTGTGCAGAGCACTGATTTAGGTGCTCAATTCCACCAAAGAACACAGAAAAAAAATCCAACAAAACCCATAATCTCAGGGCTGTGACAATATAAAAGGTTAATACAAACTTTGTGACTTGACAGACCAATGGATGAATTAGAGTAAATGGAGATGTATTAATCCTTAGCAGAGCATATTAGTTTCAAGTGATCTCACCTTAAAAAAGCCATGACTACTAAGGAAACAATAGTTCAGATCAAGACACAATTTTTTTTAACATGCTATGCCAATGAGATCAGATACAAAGCCATCGTGTTTCCTGATTAAGGATTTTAAAATCCTCATTGTATGGTAAAATGCTACAATATGATTCTAATTTGTAAGGAGATGCAAATAACAGTGTAGACAGATCAACAGTAACACAACTAAATCATGGGTGGAAAACGACTGTAAAAAGAACATGTCTTACAAGCTAACACACAGAGAGAAAATAATCTATAACACATGGAATGCAACAGGAGGAAATAATACTAGAAATGGAAAAGAACTATAAGGAAAACAGTAATGCTGAAAGAAGTCCTATAGTAAAGAGGAAAGAGATTCTCCATGTCACTAGAAAACTGATAAAATTACTTACACAAGGATAGAGAATGTAAAGGGAGAATAGTGTGACACAAAAGGGAAGAGAGTCTTATGAGCACTTACTACCTTTCACAAGGTGTCTTTATGGGGAAGATCTGCTATCTGTCTACCAAAGAAAGAAAGCATATAAGCAGCCTAAAGAGATTAAAAACTAGAAGACTCTAGGGAAGGACTGTCTTACTTTATTCATATAAGTGGCCTTTTGAAATCAAAAGGCAAATACTATGAGCAAGCCAGATGCAATTACACTTTCAAGAAGTATTTGCATGTGAAACTTAGATCTCTTCAGGTAACGTGCTTCACTGAGTCACTGAGCTGGGACTCAGAAACACTACCAATAATATTTCCAACTCCCTGGCTACATCTTGAACATGCTCATTTCTCTGCATACATCCACTGCTTCTCTTTCTTATTTATTTGAAAACCCTCTGAGGCAGAAACTTATTCTCGCTGTGCAAACACACTTAGCCAGGGACATGTTTTTGAAGGGAATTTCTAGGTACAGTTATCACACATCAATACACTTTCAAGATAGCCTCTGAAGCACATATTCAAAGTACAGGTTACTTGCCTTAACATCATCAGTCAGGTCTAAACTCCTCTCGTGTTACTTCACTTTTTCTGGTTTTAGTCCAGAAAAAGGTGAAGAGTTATTTGAGAAGAGTTATTTTGAGAAGGAGACCTTTGGATTAGCTGTATTTGAGTAAAATGTAATTTCTCTACTTAGTCCCAGCTGCAGCTTTCTGCTATAATATTGTGTAGTATTCTATTAACAGTTCACCATCACAAGTGAAATAGTATGTTGGTACAAGAGCACTAGAGATAATTAGGCAGAAATCAAACTTTCCCAGGAAGTTTATAAAGCCTAGAATTTCATTATGAATGTCCATGGAATATTCTGCTGATGCAATTCAATTAATATTTTTGACCAGAATTACTATGTGGCCTTGGACAGCTGTGGTCAGCACTAAGCAGCATAAAATACTGAAAAAAAGCTAAAGCAAAAGTTTGATTTGTCAGTGAATGTACAAAGCATGAATTCCCAAAGAGCCTCAACAACATATGAGATAATGGAAAAGAAAGAGTTCAGAACAGCAAGTTGATAAATGTGTATGCTGTCATGTATATTCCAAGCACTTTGGAAGGAAACATTGTCTACAAATGTCTATGATTTGTTCTTAATACACCATTCCTTGCATAAAATCTTTTTGTACCTCTTCTATCAAATATGTTCATGAAATGTAATGCCTTCACCTTGTAACACACCACTAAGAGCCACCAAATCAAATGGTGGGTATTTGAAGACAGTTTTGTAAAATGTCTTGTGCATTATTTGGGCAATGACACAAAATTAGAAAGGTCAAGATATTTTAATTATATTTTCAGTTTCAGGGTGTATCTCTGGTAGATACTTAAATATAAGTGTAGTGGGCCACTTACCCTCCTGACTTGGAGTCATGGTGAGGCTCATACCCTATCAGAAAACTCATTTGGTTTTAGATCCATTTTCTTCTCCTCTATTTTTGAGGGACCCCAACTCCTCACACTACTTTATTTTTCCATGTGAATTTTCCTCTGAGCCAGCCCTCTTCATCAAAATATGAACTCATCTCCACACCTTGCCTTTTAGCATTTCCCATTTCTACTTACACAAAACATTTCCTAAACTGAACTGTTGGGGAGAGATTTTTCATGCCATGTAAGAAGGCTGGAAGTGCATCAAAGGCCCTGAAGTATTGTATTTGGTGAGAGATCTATTCCAGTTCTTAATTATTTGACAGCTGGGACATCTTTCCTGTTTCTGACCTGAATTTCCTGCACTGCAGTTTGAGCACACTTTATTTTTATTTCACATCCAATACATGAGAACAATTTGTTTCTAACCTTTCCACAGCAGTCTCTATGTATTTAAAGATTGTTCTCACATCTCTCCTCAGTTCTCCCTTCCCTAGACTAAACAAACCTCATCCCTTCAGTCTCAGAAGTCAGATTTTCTGGGCTTTTGATCATCTTTGCTGCTTTCCTCTGGTCCAAAAATTTCTTAAAAAGGGCTACCCATGGCTTAGCATAAGGCTCTAGGTGGGGTCTTGCCAGAGCTAACTGTGAGAATTACAAGGCATACTTATAACATGTCTTAGTAATTTTTGTGCATTGGTCATTATATTCAGTTTATGATCTACTATATCTCCTAACCATTTTGCCCAGAAAGGCTGTTTAACTATTTATTCTGCATCTTTTAAGCATGAAAATAATAATTTCAATGCTTACTACTTTGTAAGTTATTATTGTCATTATTGAAATATAATATATATAATATTTATTTAGTATTTCAATAGTATTTCAATATTAAAATAAAATACTTTTCTCCCCTAGCATCTAAGTCACTAGTGGAAATGGTGGAAATACTGATTTAGGAAAAGAGCTTCCTAA
Organism: Erithacus rubecula; assembly: GCF_903797595.1. Classification (NCBI taxonomy): domain Eukaryota; kingdom Metazoa; phylum Chordata; class Aves; order Passeriformes; family Muscicapidae; genus Erithacus; species Erithacus rubecula. Next base: position 75,306,813 of record NC_136685.1, read on the forward strand.
ACATGCTTAACACAGTCATCTCTTTTGAAAGAGCAATTTTAATATTTGTCCTTTGGGAGCAGTTTTTTAAACAAACTGTTTTAAACTGTTCCCATGTTATGAGATTTACTCTACCATGTATCCCCAAGCTGCTTATATCATCTAAGACCAAATTAAGATAACCATGTACTATTTCTCTAGTATCCACATAGCAAATTACTGTGTTAGAGAAGGAAATTAGATTAGTACTACGTCACTTTGTTCTTTATAAGATCACCCTTCTATTAACTTATTACCCTGAGGCCTTCTTGTAATTACAAATACATTGTTTAAGTACCCAATTTGATAGTTTTCTGAGAATGGAAGTTCAGTCAATCTATCTCTCTTTTAAAGAGGAACTTTGTGTTTCTTTTTCCATGAAACTGGGGAAAATGGCATAAGGCTGCTTTTGAGGGATCCAGTCAACTGCCCTTGGTATAAGCAACAGCAAGATCCATTCCAGAGCTGGTGACAGAATGGCATAAAGAAGCAAGAGTGATTGCACTGGAGACTTTTCAGATGACTCTGCTACATGTCCAAGACACATAGAAAATACATCACAGAAAACACACTTCACTCCTTGTCTGCCTACCCAAGTCTGAACATGTTTGACATGTTTCCTATCACTATCATAAAATCATAGAATCGCTAAGATGGAAAAGACCTCTAAGATAATCAAATCCAACATTCTTCTTAACATTAACCCAAATAACAGGAATTTTAAGCTATGCTCTACAGAGTCTGAGTGCCTTAATGGGATCCTAATGAACTGGCATGTTCTGATGAAAACCACTATGAACCTGGACAAATGCAAGTCATTCTTCCCTGTATAGATGCTCTGTGTCTCTCAGTGCCAGCTCCCCAGCTGACCCTATGCTGCATAAAATGGGTACTACTTGCTTTTTAGTTTATCCATTCATTTTTCCTCATTATTCTGATAGCATCACTTTCATTCTTCATGCTGCCCACCAGCTCCCCCCTTGCCAGCACATGAGACTGTGCCACTGATACAGTGAAAAGAGGCAGCCATGAATCACCCCTAGCAGGTATGTTCCCAGCTCTTTAAAGCAGCTCTGGAAGTGGCTGTGAGCATGCAACAACCTGCCCATCTCTTACTGACATGGGTGACTTGTGGACACTTGCAAGCAGGCAGCAGCCAGCCTGCCTGGCTATGCTCGTGCTGTGTTAGCTCCCTTCAGGTGCTCAGGCACACAGCAGCTTGAGTGCTCCATTAGCCATGGTCCCATCCTATCTGAGGCTGTGGTTTCAGGTTCACTGCCTGCATAGACAGTGAATTTGGTCTCAAAGAGAGCCTCACTGCTCTGCCCCACAGGCAGCATGGGTAGATCTGAGGGTTCCCTTACAGCATTTGAATGTGCTGCTGTAACTCATTTGGAAGCCTGTATATGCAAGGATTAGGACCAGCTCACATCAAATTACTGTTATGAAAGTTTGAGCAACCACAGAAACAAAAAGTCATACAGATTAATTAAAATATACACCAGATACATATTGTGACTTCAAAAAAAGTCATTAATGATCACATTATTTTTTTCTTCTACCTAAATAATTTTCTACTTGAACTCTTTAGAAATAAGAAAACTATTTGATGTAAGAATGTGCCTAGATCTCTGACATTTTTTAAGGGAGACATGGAGACCAGTTGTTGATTTTTGAACAGGGTGCATATGTTAAATATCTACATTCTTATCTTCAGACATGGTGCTGCAGTTATGCCAGGCTGGAGTCAGGAGGGTGATGGCATAAGACCTGATATTGACAGGAGACAATAAGGAAAAGCCTCATAACATCAAAACAGTATCACATATGGCAACAAAAAAGAGGGCTATGAGGACCACACTACTTATTTGAGTCCTTGGCCATCTTAAAACTTTGATGACTAATGCAGCTTCATTACTTCCACATGCAAGAGTCTAAGTATGAAAACTGCAAAGGGACCTTTTAGACTCGACTGTGCAACCAAAGCTTGTGTAGAAATGAGTTGTAATGATCTTCCATTAACAACAGCGTGTTTTGCTTTTCTCCACAGGTAACAAAAACTTTTCTGTTATGTCTTTTCTAGCAAGCATGAGTGTCAGAATTCACCTTTTACTGTAGTTTTGTGGCTACAGAGAAATGCTCATAATGATACAAGGATAACCCATAGAGTGTATAGTGAAGCAGACTTCAGTATTTAATTGCTGTTCCTCATCCATTCCTTCAGAGAAGCTCTGAGAGAATGGAATGTTCTCTGCCTTGAGTTACAATTTTTACTCTTCAGTCTTACATCATATCACAGAAAATTTTCCAGTTATTTTTGAGTTTTCTTGTCTTTGGTTCCAGGCTTTCCTAATCAAAGACTTCAGAAGTCTGCAGTAAGGGCATACAATGATGAATACTGAGAAATTCATTAATGTGTTTCAGCTCTTTGTTACAACTATGTACATGTACAGCATGCTCCCACTGGACTTACTCTTTCATTTTCGTGTTGACAGAAAAAAGAAATTGAACAACTGCATCTAACCTTTGAACTGCTCAACTCTATGTTTGTATTAATACTGTGCCCAAATATGCAGTCAAGGATTTGATTATTTGCAAAATAAAGTGACCTTTTTGAGTCCCCAGAACTCCAGATTACAAGATATACTTACCTGCCTGAGGGCTGAAAGGACTCATTTATTCCAAATTAACTCAACCCATTTTACTATAAGACGTATTGTTCCCTCATAACAGGAGGGCAAAATAAAAGGCAATGGGAAGCTTGTCTATAGGCCACTCTAAACTGTGTCATTAAATGGGAGAAACTGACACACATAACTCTATCTCAGCCATTAATCAGTATGAAATTGCACTCATAATTAGAGTCTGTGTATGAACAAAATTTTGGGATTAAGTATTGCAAAATCATGTCCACATCTTTTATTTTCTTACCTAGCCAACAAGATAACCACTGACAAAGGCAACAGCCTATTTCCCTGGCCTTTGGTATCTCCACAGTAAATTGTTGACTTGTATTCCTGACACTACTTTTAGAGGGAAAGGTGTTATTTATGAAGTGATATATATATAACATTTTTCAGGTATAAATTTATTTTCAGAAATAATTAGACACTGAAACATAATTGCAGAACTTAAATTGGTAAGAGAACAGAGTACTTGCAAGCACATCTGCTCACCATTCATGTCAATCCTAGGCCTGAGGACAAGATGTGAGAATGTGGGAAGCACTATTTCCAAGCTGTTAATTCACTGTGTGTGATCAATGGCAGCAATTATTTGCCTGCCAGACTTCTACATGAATAAAGCATGATCAGGATACACTCCCTATCCCCTTAGTTCTCCTTCTGTGCAGTGTGAGAACAATGTTCTTAGCAAATACATTATAAAGATCAGCCCATTTGCGTTCACACAGTCCACACAGTGTTATACTTAGGGTGAAAAAAATTCTGACATAAACAATGTGTTCATGAGGCAGGAAAAGTAGATTCTTAATCTCCTCCTCCTCTCCAGCACCTACATTCCCCATTACCAATGCAGATGATGTCTGTATCTAAAATTTCATGACAGTGCATTAGAAAAAACCTGGAAAAAGCCTAACACATACCAGAGACTGAAGTAATATGCACAAGTATCTTGTTGGAAAAGAAAAAATAAACAAAATTATCTGAATAAAACCAGAACTTGCAATACTTAGATAAGGAGGCATACCAATTTTTAGTTGAACGGGTTACCAATTCAGTGCTCCTATATCTACTTAAGCTGTCAAAACATTACATGCCTTGGAATATATTATATATATTAGATGGGTCAGATTTAGGCCACTTCCTTCCCACATACAAAATCTGAGATGGTTAAGTAGGGCACAGATTTTGAGCTTGTTCATGGCCTCCCATAATCCTACTCACAACAATTCCTGTTGTATGAGCCAAAAAGAGAACATAAAGAATCAAAAGGAATAATTTATATTTTTTTGTTATTACTGCCTATCAGCCTGATGTTCTCTATGCTTTCCTCTGACAGAAGTCCTTAAACAGCCAGGCATGATATGGAGCAGATGACTTAATCATTTGACTACATCTCACTCTCCAGAAGTTGCCTGAGATTCCCATGTGTTTCCTGAATGTTGTTGCAGCCTCTCTACCACTCAGAAGTATTAGCTTGACCTATCTACTGCTTTGTAATTTGCAGCCCAGCTGGCTTTTGTACTCAAGGCTGGGGAAAATGGGAGGAGACTAGGATCTCTGAAGCAGATGAAAATTACATCTCAGTAGGGCTCAGAAAATAAGAAGGACCAGCATTCTGCCTCCACCATTGCCTGGAAGATGCTATTCGGGAGCACATATGCTCTTGGCCACTATCTCCCTACTACTCTGTCCATGTCCAGAGTGACTGATTAAGGAATTCCTGTCAATTTTCTTTAATATAGAATTAGACTGGTTTTTCAGTGGTTCCTAGTTCCTTGTATCCTCTGCTGAAACTGTCTCCAAAATTTGTGGCAAGAAATTTTGGGATGATGAAGGGTTTGGTGAGTTAGTAGCTCTGCATTCACTTCACTGATTGCCTTCACATTTTCCACTGAGTATTCTCCACTCAAAGTTTAGAATTAAGTCCTTTAAGTCTCTTCTTATAATGAAATTGCTTGACATCCTTAATCACTTTTCCTGCCTTTCTCTGAACCTTTTCTAACTCCACTATGACTCCTTGGGATGTGAGGATCAAACATCAGAGAGCGCCCAGGATGTGTGAGATTTTGTACTGCAGCAAAATTATGTTTTCTGTTATATTCTTGATGCCCTTTCTGATGAATTTTGGCTTTTTATTTCCTCTTGGATACAACTGTATCATAAGTTAATGACTTCAGAGGACTATTGGTGATGATTTCTAATTCTCTTACCTGAGGTATAATTGCCAATTATAAGTTGAGAATCCCATAAGCACAGTTTAGTCTCTTTTTTTCCTCGAGATTAATTACTTTACATTTTTCACACTGACATTAATTTGATAGTTATTGTCCACTCACTCAGGTTTGTGAGATTGTTCTGGAAAACAGGCTTGCAAAAACACTTCCCTCAACTGCAACTGTGTGAAATCCCTCGTGGAGCATCTCCAGCACACAGAGCTCTTGCAAATACCCTGGAAAGAGGCAACTCAGTACACAGGAATATCTATTCTCCTACCTAAACAGGGTCTCAGGTGCTGGGAAAGCAGGAAGTTGAAACACCTGCATGCTTAGCAGGAATTGTCTGTATGACTGTATGTACATATTACATGAGTGTTAAAGTATTCTTCAGCCATTTCTAGAAAGACTAAATTGTAAAATGCTTGCATTTGAGTGGTTATGATTTAATCTTTAGGATCAAAAAGAAAGGGGAAGAATTTCCTTTCTTGAACAACTATGAGAATTTTGCAGCCCAGTAAAGAGTTCACTACATACCTTCTCCTTCACTGGCTTTTGTGTGCAGTGACAGCTGGTCTGTCAGCTCCTCTGACTATTCAGTTTGTTTGTTCAGTCCTTTGGGATCCACCTTTTATGTCAGGCTACTCTTATCTACAGGGACACCAGAAACACCAATTCCCCTGCCATGCCCATGTGGATCCAGAGAACAGAAAGGCAAAGGAAGCATACTTCACCTCCCATTGTGAATTTAAGCACTGTTGTATAATATCAGGCAGGCAAATTAATTTCCACTGTAATTACAGAGTCAGATTACATCACTGTTTTCAAAAATTCCCAATGTAAGAAAGATTGGGCAATGAAAAATAGGAAAATAAGATTTGTAACTGATCAGGGAAGATGGGACCAAGGAATATCAGAGACAGGAGACATGTTATGTTCTGTATGAATCATGCAAAGGGCTGTCAGAGTCAGAATAGGAAACACCTTTTGGACTCCTGAATCTTGGAGCTAAAATAGCAGTACAAGCATGTTGCTTTGATAGTGCTTTATGTGCTTCATGAACCTTGCTTCCCTTTATCCATTCTTTGTTTCCAAAGCTTGTACTGAAATAAAATGCTTCAGAAACAGAATTTGCAGGCAACCTTTCAGTCTTCAGTATAGTCTGTGAAGGACAATTTAATCTTCCAGTGCTCTCCTACAACATAGAAATTACCTGCGCATCATCTTCATGGAGTTAGTCTTTCATTTAAAAAACACCATCATTAGATTATACCATAAAAGACGGATCATACATTCTGCCTCAGGTGGCCACTCCTAGAATCCCTCTTCCAGGATGACTTAGTCCATACTCTAAATTAGCATTCCCTGGAAAAAAATTACCTGTTTCCCCTTAGGTCCTGCCTCTGTGTGCCAGAAGCTTTCAGTGAAACCTTCCTCAGCAGTACAGATGCCTGCTTCCAGGGCAAGGCCCCTCAGGCATACAGTGCCAACCTCGTACAGAACAAGAGCTTAATCTTATTTCCTGACTGGGAGAGGCTGAGAGAGTTGGGATTGCTCATCCTGGGGAAGAGACAGCTCAGGGGGATCCTCTCAGTGTGTGTAATTATATGATGGTAGAGAGCAGAGAAGACAGAGCCAGGCTTCTCAGTGCTGCCCAGGGAAACAACAAGAGGATGCATATTTAAATACAGGAAATTCTATTCAAACATAAGAAAAAGGGCTTTTTCATTGTAAGGCTGTAGGCACAGGTAGGCACAGGTTGTCAAGGCAGATTGTCAAGTCTGTATCCTTGGAGATAACTGAAACCCCCATAGGACATGGCCCTGAGCAACTTGCTTTAGTTGACTCTTTTCTGAGCAGGGAGGGTTGGATGAAACAGCTGTCAAAGGCCCCCTCCATCACCCTTTCTCTGTGATTCTCTGTGAACAATCACAGGCTTGCAAATATTAAAGTCATTTTTCAGCTTTCTGGCAGATTTGTCACAGAATATACAAGGGTTTGAACCCTACTCTCAAGCATGTGTTTGGGATAGTATTTTATCAAGACAATTCAGGGGAAGAGCAATAAACTTGAACCACACAGATATAATTTATGTTTGGATATTTCTGTCACATGCTGTAAGGCAGGCTTTCCACTGGGAAGAAAAAGGCAAAATGCCCCAGAACCAGCATAATAACCATGTCTCTGCTATGTAGGACCATGCCTCAGGAAATAACTTGCATTTGCTGCACATATATTTGCCTGCAAATTTTAGTGGGCCTTACTTAAGCACTCTGCTGAATCAGGACTAATATCCACCAATAATAACAGGCACTTCACCTCTACAGGTGACCTACTTAATTACACTAATACCTTTAAAGAGATTTATTCCTCTCCTGAGATATGCATTTTCCCTGGTGTTTCAGGAAAATCCATGACAGGTATTACGATGTGTTAAGTGAACTGCTAAAGATTCCAAATAGTCCCAGATAACAAAGAACACTTTCTCTTTAATGTGCTTTAGAGGAGTAAAGTCAATATATCTGGAAATTTAAGAGCACCAGTTGAAGTGTTTATGAAGTTGTACATGAGCTATTTGGTTGTAACAATGCTTAGTTGTAATTTAGTGGTCTTATTTGCAACTTTTTTGTCTTTTTTATGACTTTTTCAATGGGACTAGGCAATTTACAGTGCTGTGCCACTGTGGTTTAGAGAATCATACTCTAAAACTGAGATGCACCTTTTGTTGTTTCATATGGCAGCCTGGCTTCTACAATAGTTCTAGGAATCCTTTTACACAAGTGTGTGCACGGACATTTATCAGCTTCATTCACCCATCCTGAAGTAACACAGAGGGTTTAGGCCAAGAGAAAAACCCCTTTGAAGGCATTTCAATTGTCTCACCAAATCCATTAACTGTTCATTTCCAGTTTGTAAAGATGTAACCAGAGCACAAATACTGCTAATAAATGTACCAGAGCTTACTTCTTCATCACATAGCGCTGAAAACAGTTGTCTTTCTGACATGACCGAGGTTAGATGAGTTCAGCACCTGTTGTAGGAAAATGTGATAACTGTTGAGCTTGTTTTTCTAAAGCAGGTGTTGAACTCCATTGACCTTATTCACATTAGCTGGACAAATGGACAACTGTTTCTCACCAACAAAGTCAACGTGTGTGATCTTGACATAGTAATTTCTGGGATTTTTAAAAAGCCCAAGAGTAAATCCTGAAATTTGCAGCTCAGTAATTCCAATAAATTGAAAATCAGCCCTGAACTAAACATCTTCTTCAACCTAAGGTTGAACTTTACAAGGTTTTTGATTGATTAGTTTATTTGATGCCTCTTACAAGGACATCAGTTCTTATTCTACTCTCTTTTTTTTTTTCAGCCGTCTGCAAACTTATAGGGAGAGGTCATTCCCTTAAACATCTCCAGATACACTTGTTTTTCATCCTCAATTACTTTTGAAATCCTTGCCACCTTAACCTCGGTAATACCATTCAGCCCAGGGCTAACTCTAGAAGACTCCTCTCTTGGATATGATATGATATGATGATATTATATGATTGATATGATATTGTATTGTACTATATTATATTAATTATCTTTCCTTATTTCATACCTCTTCCTCCAGGAAGGGTAAGCAAATTTCGTAATGTGTAAAATTCACATAGTGAGTAAAAAGACTTATCTGTGTACATGTTTTCCTTCTGATTTATGTTTTACTTCCTCCCAAGTTATAATGGAGCTACCCTTTCCCAGAGGGAAAATGCACTATTCTATATAGTACCTTCCAATGAAAGCTAATGCCAATGTAGCCCACAAGGTTTACCCTTTTTTTTATAATTTTCATATGCTTGGTTCTGAAGACCAAATAATTATGCCTTCCATTTACAGAGCACCAAGTTGTATTGAAAACAAACCCATTTTAATAGTTGTATTAAATAATGAAGTAATAATATAATAACTTGTTTTCAAATGATTAAAATTAATTAGCATTTATATTCAAGTAAGGGATTAGACAAACTGCAAAGTGTGCCTAAACAGCAGTGCCTAATGTTCATATACATATGTAATAAAAATATAGTTAAATACAAGTGTTTCTAAGATATCATAATAGAAATTCTGTTCCCAAAGCAAACAGAATTTTACTAAGATTAATTAATGATCTTTCATTTTTATTCTTCTTCTTCTGATTTTTTGTTTTCCCTGCCCCTAACTAGCCCCTTGATGAACAGAAATAAAGCAATTTGAATTTCTTTGTTAAATTTCATGAATACCCACTGTGAGCCTTATCTAAAAATTGGCTCATTCAGAAAAAAGATCATAATGAGCAGGGAATTACTTTTATATTTTTCACTTTTAAAAGAGGATATGAAATTAGTTCAATGCACATGCTATTGGTTCCTAGGATTTTCAGGATGTGTGTCTCATTAAAACAAAAAAGTATTTTCTCCTTCATCTATGTTCAGCAGCAAAGGGAAGAAAACAGTCTTATAATGTGTATATTGAACTGGGATTTGGGACATTGGTAGAGCATGTGCAAAATAAATGTCTTTGTGATTTCAGAGTTTGCACTCATGGACTGGAAAAGGTTACTAAGCCTTCCTGAAAAGAGGTATAGACATAGACATAGACATAGGCATAGAGATAGAGATATATGTAGATAGATATAGACACCTTCTGCTTTTCCATCTTTTTACTTTCTGGTATGAGCTAAGTGTTTTGGAAGGGCACTAATTTCTCCTTCCTGATACAGAACTATTTGTTCTATAACTACTGTTACATATGAAAGTAATTACTTTTAAGTAAAAGCATGCAAAAATGTAAGTAGACTATAAAAAAAAGGCAATGCATGTGTTAATGTGGTGGACTCTGAATTTGTCATGCGAGTAAGATTGTTATTTTCCTTCTCTATTTCAGCAGTTGTCTGATTTTACATGCACAATGTGAGGCCCAGGCACATGATGTCTTCCTCTCTGCCACTGGAGCAGGGCTGCTGCTCTGATTCCAAAAGCTGTAGTCAGAACATTCACATGCCTTGTCCTCTCTTATTACAGGTGTGGCTTATCCTGGTCCTGTTCTTGCTACCATGCTTCTCATTTCAGGTCCAGTGCCTGCACTCCTGAACAGCACCACCTCTTATCATGGCACTGGGGTTTGTTAGTTCTCATGTGCTGAGCACATGAGCACCTCATTTGGCATTTTAGCTGACAGTATTTGAAAGGCTTGTATATTTCTACAAAGCCATTTTGATCTCATGTTCTGTTGGATATGATTTTGCCATGAAACTACCTAGCCTGTATTTAACTGGGGCTGACCAGCACAGCAATCAGCCAGGCAATGAGTAGTCAGTGGATCTTTGTAGTAAGTAAAGCAGTTCTCACAATAAGGCTGGTCTTGCTCCACTACAGCAGAATTCACTGATGTGTTATCCCTGCTAGATAACAGTCCTAGTCCTTGGATGAGCTAAACCTGTCCCTGACAGGGCAGTGTGGAGCTTTCCCTCTAGTGAAAATAGCCGCTTTTTTCCTGAAAAAGTCATGCTCAAGATTTCTCCTTGGTTTCTTGCTGAGAAGAAGTCCAGTTTCTATCCTAGTTGAAAAATTAATCAATTAGTTTTTCCATTTAAACTACTCTTACATGTTCTGTATAAACGATGTATATTTTAAATTATCTGGAAAGGATGAAAACCACATAATTCTTCCTGCCTTTTGAAATTTGTGTTTCAAAGCTTGTAAAGGGTCAGTTATCTCTGCACAGAGACGGTCTTAGTGGGTTACAGATGATGCCAAAACCTGTTAAGCCTCAGTAAGGCAAGGCAGCACAATATGATCTGAAGCACCATTACTGCTCAGAGGGTGCCAGTGACCTCTCTGCAGGATGTTTTCATCTCTGCAAATTGCAAAGCTGCCATCTGGACTCTATTCACCCTCTCTGTAACAAATACAGATACTTTTAGGCACAAACCAGCTCTGTGATAAAAAAGAGAGTCCTTCTGTCCTGACTCATTTAAAGGACTCCAGGGCAGTTCTCCAGCTACACAGCAGTATGCTGGAGGTGCTGCCTGCAGTCATATACTGTGTGACTACATGTACAAGCTTTCAAAGAAAAAGAGACTTTACTGGTAACTGAGATATTCTTAATCTGTGTTGCCTAAAGCTATACTTGCAGCTTTCTCTACAGCATCTTTCTTCTGAGTCCCTGAAAATGTGCAGGATTTCTGAAGCCAAGAGAAGCAGCATAGGGCCATAGTGTCACTTATGTCAGCCTGGCTGTCTGGGGAGGGCTGCTGAGGGAACAGGGGTGCTGAGCACTGCTGCAGGTGCAGTCCAAGCAGGAAACCCCCACTCTGCTGTGCCTGCACCACTTATCTTGAAGTTCACATATTGGTGAGTGCCTCCTCTATTCTGGAAAAAGAGCAAACACACAACAGGGCTGCAGACAATGCAACACTGGTCCTTAGGGTGCTTCACTGCTGCCAGAAGTGCTTGTGGAAGGATTACAAGTTGTGACCAGGGTGTCTCAGTCAGGACAGCCATCAATACAACAGCAGATCATCCCACTGCTTGGCAGCCTCTTTCCTGCTCCATGGTCTGAAATTACTCAGACCTGGCTTTGTGATGTCTCATTTAATTTTCACCTTGTAATACAACATTTTCTATTTCAAAGTTTCTATTACAGCATTATTACCCAGTCACAGATTTTGCATTAGGCTTGCACTAAGTATGTGGCTCAGTACTTAATGAATAATATTTCATGAATATCAGCTACCTTTGAACTAAAGATTTATTTAAATAGCAGGTACAAGAGTACTTTTGAAAGTACAAAGAAAATAATTACTTAGAGGGAATCAGGTATAATTCTGTCCCAAATCAAAATAAGTGAGATGTTACACATCTGAAACTGAGTTCTCTTGCAAATATACTCCATCAGGTGTTTGCTTTATTGCTATTTCATATAAGGCTTATAACTTAAGCCTCAGTCAGAAGCTCAGCCAGTACAAATGCTGGGCTGCAGGAACTGGAGTAGGCATTTAAGGGAAGCATAAAACATTTTCCAACTACTAAACTTCTACACAACTCCTGCTTCTCTAACAATTTAAACTAATAGAGCACCTAGCCCCTACTGAGTCTCCATCTTATTAGAAACACATTGAGTCTGACGGCTGCTTGGGAAGCCAAGAACCACATTCATCACTGGGGTATCTCATCTGACATCAGTGAGATCAGAATTTGGCTTTAATCCTCCAGAACGCACACAACTTTTACACAGAGACCATGTGAAAATTAACTTTGACTGCTACACTAATTCTACTGTATTTGAAGAAGGACACTGAATGTTTCTCTTTGTTCAAAACTTCTCTTAATAGCATTTTACTTTGCAGCAGCAGATAGGGCTGGGCCTTCACACCACATGCAGTCAGGAATATTGTAGCCTGGAGAATAGTCTGGAGTTTTCTCACTAGAGAATGGAAAATTGCTGTATATTATTTGATTTGTATGCTCTCATTATGTTTTGATTTTGGCTGCTCAATGGAAATAAGAGCACAGAATAAATTTTGTTTGATGGAAAGGAGGTGTATAAGAAGAAATATAATAGAAAAAACAATTGCATATTTACTATTTTTTTGAAATTATTATTTTTTTTAAATCTAGAGATCTTCCAGAGAAACCTTTTTTATTTTTAGAAACAGCTTTGAATGAAGCAAAAACTTCTAGTAGAAGACTTTTTACAGTTAGATTTTCCTTTTAGCTGGATTTTGGATGACAATTGGGTTTCCATTCATAAAATTAAACAGTATTTTGTTAATTCTCTATAGTATCAAAGTGTAGGCAAGTGTAATACAACTTGTCTTCTACTCTATGTCAAATATCTGGTCTTTCTGCATCACAACTTTCAGTCACAGGCCTCATTTTGTAACACCTGGTTCAGATGTATTTTAGATATTTGCACTTCGAAGAGATGTCTCTGATAACTTAATTTGCAAACTGAACTTGCAGCTGAAAACCTAAATCTTCTTAGTGCCTTGAATTCAGCTAATGTAACACTTTCAAAAACTTGGGCTGGTACTCACCATAAATTAAATAGGAGACTTCTATCTCTGACACAGGCCAAGTTCACAAATCCTGGACATCCCTCTTTCTTGCCTGTGTTTGTGCATGTGTATGCATGCACGTATATTACTTGGGCAAAAGATGCTCAGTTTTTTATATCTAAACTTCTCTAACTACTCAGTAATTTTTGTTATTCCACAGATTGGGAATGATAATTGTAGGACCTCTGAGCAAGTTGACTTTTGCATAATTATCATAAAATCATATTTATGGAATATTTATAGTGTGATAACCATTGTTTGCAAAGTAGTTCAATGCCTTATAAATGACAGACTTCTAATTAATCTTTATTTTCACTTTTTTAAGAGGAAAAAATAAGGAAAATGAGGACACGCTGCTAGACCTGCTTATGTTATTTATCACAGAGTTTTAACAAACATTTTCATAACTGTCTGACTAATGACACAAAGATTTACATCCTGCACTCTAACTTGATCTTGCTCTAATGATCTTATCTATAAATGATTAGCAGGTTTATGGCATAGGAAAAAGTGGAATTTTCTCTGGTTTTCAGCACAAATCATGCCCAGAACATGTTTTCTGGCATCCTGAAAACCAAAATAGAACAAGAATATGTTTCTTAGTATGAAGTAATAATCTAAATTGAAGCATGTTCACCCTCTGGGGTTCTATTCTGATTTTTAGTGATTGCCAAGTGTCTTTATAAATGACTGATTTGGTGAGTGTTCTACCCAGCATTCAGCAGTAAAAACACTAGAAATATGTCATTGCATAACATTTAAATATACAATTTTACCAATGAGACAGAAACGTAAATTGCAGATAAGAAAAAAGACATTTTTACTTTGTCCTCTAAAGTGTGCAACTTACTAGGAACCTCCACATATGTGCTGTCATACACATAGGGGAACTTAGTCTAGAATAAAGCCAAAAGCAATCTAAGCTAGTATAAATGGTGTAAATATGGAACAACTCCCAATGCTGCCTTGTTCAAGTATTGAAGGTTTTTATGGTTTTGGAAACAGAAAACTGAGAGAACTGCATGACTGAACAATTGCCTACAAAACCCAGGGCATGCAGTTCGTTAATGCACTAAATAGAGTGACCACATCTCACAGCTTCCTGAAAGAGCTGTCCACAGGTGGCTTTTAAAAGCCAGAATGCTTTTAAAATATGCAAAAGCAAAATTTCACTTTGGGCCAAGACAAGGTGTTATTAAAGAAGCAGGTGCTACTCAGTTGCTAAGAGCTGGACTGCTAGTGGGATCAACAGCCTTTGATCACAACTAAGAAAAAAAGTAAAATTTATGTCTGTCTTGGAGGCCTACTCAATAAAATATATGCAAAATATGAACATTATTCACAGATTTGGGATGATGCCTCTCATATCCCTTTTGCCTTTATGGGCTATTAGTGAAATCCCTTCTTATGACCTTGGAAATATGAGAGATGAGATTCTACACTATGGCATAGAGAAGGGGAGAGATTTCCATACATTTTTTTAGAAACTATGACAAAACATTGCTCTGCATATTGTTAAATTTCAAAAGCAGTACACCTTTCTTATCTGAGACGAAGTACATGATTATCTCAAGAGAATGTACATCACAGTTACTGAGTAAAATCAATGACATAAGACTTAGCAGGTACTAGGTTTTATGGACTTAGTAAAATTACGAGACATAAATGTTAAGAGGCTACCTAAAATATATTGCAAGTTTAGCATTTTTCTATGCTTTAATTTGGAAAAAAGCAAACTGTTACTGTCTGTCAGTTGATATCTACAATTACAGTTGCCCTAAGGTCTTATAGCATAGGATATTTTTGACAGCTAGGTCACAAAATATTCTTTATGGCTAGAAATAATGACAAAGATCAGTATGCATGTATGCAGATGAGAATGCAAATGCCTTTATCTTGCCTAAATGGAGTGGAAATAGGCTCAAATGAAGAGTGAAGTAATACTGGCAATTCAATGAAGGCTTGCAGTACACAGGCAATGTCAGAGGCAAGGTCCTCATCAGAAATAACACTGGATGGGTAATTGTTAAGAAATGGATATCCACAAAATTCTGGAAAAGACCAGCAAAGCAAAGAATTTAAATCCTGCCATCTGTATCTGTTTATATATGGATTGAATCTATCCACTGCCAAAGTAATTAGGTCTACATGTTGCAGAGGAGCAGAGACTACTTTATTTTCATGTTATAACTATTATCACATTTTAACTCACTAAGAACACCCCTCAGGATTCTACTTCAGTGTAACTAACAGCAGGACTTCAGGGTTTGGAGTTTGCATGCTTTTTGTGGATTGACAAATTGAGAGTGGTGTGGAGTAATTCTGCCACTCTCCCTACCAGCTGTCCACTGCCTTTCATTCACACCACCTATTTGTTTAAAGCCAATTGTGATTTAAAGCAAAAATTAAGGTTACAGAAGCTGTTGTTTAATCAGAATGCTAAATAACACTTATTTCCCTGTTTCTGCTGGCAAGATCTGCAACAGCATTTAATGATTGTGGTGTATTTCTCATTGCTAAAAAGAAAAATTAAACCTGTTTAATTCTGAAGTTGTAGGTAGCACTGGTGCTACCTGACGTCACTTATTTGTAAATAAAGAAAGGAAGACAAAGATTATTATGTATGAACAGCTGCTAAAATTCAACTTCTGCCTTCAGGAGGTAATTATTTTTAGTTCCTCAGGGGAAGGTTGTCCTGTTGTCAGGCCTCTTCATCACTCTTATACACCATCCCTAAAGATTCCAGTAACACGGAGTGTACACCAAGCTTGCTGCAGTGATGCAGTCTGACACTTCCACAAGAGACCATGGTCCTGCTCATCATGCACTACACAAAATTTCTGCTGCACATGATCAGGCTTTCACTGCTCCCATCTTTGTGACTAAAAGTGCTACTCATACTATGGTTTTTTCAACTTACTTGCTTGGAGTTGCTTCATTTAAAATGCTGGGAATATAATTTTTTTACCAGGGAAAAAAAATATCTTAGTAAACTGAAAATATGCTGGAAAGGAATTTACTCCATCTTTCTCCCTTCACAGTATATATACAGAGTATTAATCTTCAGACAGGCAGAAGATGATAACTGGTGTGAGCAGGCATGCACTACAATCAACAATGATTTAATTCCATTCCAGTTCTAACATTTAAAAACATTATCCTTTCCAAGTATCATTAATCAAGTCCTTGTTTAGGAAATACCAAATTAGACGCTATTGCTAAAAGGCCACCGATAGATGTTCATACTTCAGAGGAATATTCCACAGTCGTTTTTTTGTTCAGATTTGGTTGTTGGCTATTAACCTTTCAGAAGGAATGTTACAAAAGGCTTGTTCAGCACATCTCTATCCTCAAACTTGAGATGGAAGGGAACCATCTGCAGACCATAAAGTATCCTTGGCACGACCGTGATCTTGCAGGCAGCTGCTCTCCCATCCATGAGAGAGGGAGCTGATTTCAGTGCCTGTGATTTCCTTCTAAATTATTAGAAGTTAATGTAGTTCACACAAGTGACTGGGGTTGTTCTGGCATGTAAGTAATCTAATTAAGGTTTGATGGCTAACTGAATAATTGTGGTTTACTAAACAGTCTAGTGGGAAAAAAAAATAAATGAGTTCCATGCTGAGAAGGAATGTGTAACAATAAGACATGATTATTCAGTTAGGAACTCTACCTTGAGTTACCCCACTGAGTTCAGTGTAGCTTTTTAGGGAGAGGAAGTTAAAATTTGAGCCTGTTTTCTCTCTAATCCCACTTACAATTCATACACTTACATTCAGTTTATAGTAATTTTCTTCCACTTCTTATTTTGCAGCTTACTCTTATATTACCGTGTTTGGACAATATTACTGTGTTTGGACAAACTAGGTGCCACACAACTTTGCTGCCCATTTGGTGGCTTCCTATCCTGCACTGAATATCATGTTTGCAAAGTTGAAGGAAAAAATGGATTAAATACAAAGCATGACCATTTGTAAGTGTGGCTCTGTATATAATCAGTAGAAAACTGAAGATTTGAATAATTTTGTTAAGATGAGTGAAATAGGAGTGTGAGCAGCTGGTTAACTTCTTCATGAAATGGCTGCTCCATTAAACTCATCTGAAATTGCATTGATTTAATACAAAAATGTCTGGCACCTGTTTCAAGCTGCATTTTTTGTGGCCTGATCACAATGTTCAGAATGCAGTGGTTCACAGATAGCAATGTATTTTTCTAAGTGAATGCTTCAGTCAGGCTTTAACTCTAATTCATTGCCTGTTAAAATCAATTTAGAGAACTTGAATGATTTGAATAGACAGTGAATGTACAGAAATGTTAGAGAGATCTTTTTAGAAATGCTCCTTTTAACATTGCTCTTACTTAACTTAAAAGTTGCATTTTGTTATCTTGTTCCAGCATGAAGGTACTATTTAGGAAAGTTTTGAAGCAGTCCTAAGAAAAACATAGAAATCAAAATATACTGGCTAACCTGAAATGGAAAGTAACTTTTCTGGGGCAATGAATCCAATGGATGGTAAAATCATGATCCAAAACAATAGAGATATCTGCTTAAATCTCTAGGCCACAACAAAATACCTTTGTCCCCAAATGCCTTTCTAAACCAATTTCTTCATCTGTATCATTGAGGATTATGCTACATAGCAAGGATTTTGTTGTATTTATGTCTCTGTTACCTCATATGAACATGCCAACTAATACAGGTGTGTGATCACATAAATTTGGGGAACGGTTTCCTGGAGTAGTTTGTTTGTGAAAAGATTCTGACAAAGCAAATATCAGTTACTACAATTATAGTACTAATGCAAGGCTGACTAGGAGGATAAATTGAAATTTTCTAATACATTCAGGTGCACTTATATTGATCCTTTGATATAGCTGTGCATCACAAAGTCATCTCTGCAGGAATTAACATGGACACCCAGAAGAGGATTATATTTGCAGCAGCATGCACTGTAGTAAGTATAGCTACTGTGCTACTTCTGTAATTTACAGACAGTGCATAGTCTTTTTCAAAAGAAAATATTATGTCAACAATGAAGAACTTAATCTATTTTTCCTACCTTGATAGCTTAATACAAGGAGGTTGTTTTGGATTTTTTTCTTGGTTTATTTTGGGTTTGAAGGGTTTTTTCTCATTTTTTACCTATGTTCCTTGTCTGCTTTAGAACATTCTTTCCTATCTACTCTTCTTCACTATGTCCTAATGTCTTCACATCCTTGTTTTCTTTATCATCCCCCATATGTTTTCCTCATTCTGTGTTTCTATTTTCTTTCCATCAACAGTTAATTTGAGCCTCCAGCAAAATCTCCCTTCCTTACCCATTCCTCATACTTAGTTTGCCTCAGTCTGTAGTCTCTCATAACTGCCTGTACCTCCTCTAGGGTGGTTTTCTATTATAGTACTTCTAGTATCGCTTTCATAGCCCTCTCCCTCCACTATGTTTTGAGTTTTTTTCCAGGTTCTACTGTCTTTGAATCTCTCCTTTCTATCCTAAACAGAGTGAATAGCTGTGTTCCCTGTTTTCAGTTTCATTCTCCTTGCCTGACATCATTGTTTCCATGGCTTTCCTCCCTTCTTTTCATGTGTCTTAAGGCTGTCATACCTTCTCTTCCCTGCACTTCCTCACTGTCTCTTCTGGCTCTCCATTCCTCCTTCAAAACAGTGTGTGTGTCACACTTTTATCTGCATGGCTGCCATTTCCTGTCAGTTCTGGTTATGCATTGTGTATTTTCACAATTAGAACAATGTGGCAAATGAGATTATTTTGAAGAGATTACTGCAATTCAGTTCTGAGCCCAAGCACTGGAAAGACAGCACAGCTCCTTCAGTAGGTAAGAGAGGTGCTAGACTTGACAGTTTGATTAAATGAAATGAATATGAACACATCCTATGAACACATCCCTGTGTTAGAGGTGGATTTCTCTGTCCTGAACAGTTTCATTCATGTGTCAATATTAAAGAATTTCCTAGGCCACCAACTTTACTCCAATCTTGCACAATTTCAAAGATTTGAGCCTTGTGAATGCTGAAAGACTGCAATGGCTGCCCTTGCACTTTCCATCCATGATTTGTGCTTCTGCGCGTCAATTTTTCGTAAGGCTTTTGAACCTGAAGTTGACAGATTTCTACAATAAGACCAATTTTTACACTCTTAGTTCTGACAAACAAGTTTTTTTTCTTGCAGTCACTATACAAGTTCAAGGAATGTTGAACCCTTGGTGAAACATCACAATCCTATTTTAAAAGCAGTGACAATCTGATGGCAGAATATCCTTGCATTTTATATTAAAGACTACAATGTAGCAACATGTACATCAAATTCAGACTGATCAGCCAGCCTCAGCCTGCATGTTTTCCTGCCTTATGGCAGCAACAATCTTTGACATACTTAAATACAGTATACCTAATTCTGAACAGCAGAATTGAGAGAAGAATTCTGTTTCTCTTCTTCGAGTAAGGTATTTCCCCGGTGACAGATCAGTGGAGCTTCCATAGAGAGAAATGCAAGTGTGTGTGTGGGCTAAGCTGAAGATTTCCATTTATCAGTTCATAAGGACAACACATTTAGCAAAAAGCTGGAATGTTCACACAAAGGCTTGGAAACTGTCATCACTGAGTGGAATTAAGCACAAACTACAGTTTGCAAAACAGTTGCCTGGGTTTTGTGTCCTTGAGATATATTTAACACAACCTGCCACTGAAAAAACCTGGATTTATCCTAACAAGGCAGAGTTTTCTCAGCTGAAGGGAACTTCAAAAGGTGAAGCATTTCCCTGCTGCTTGTGACTGCCAGAACTGTTCTTCCCTGGAGCTGCTGCTGGCTGAAGTTCCTGTTGTAACAGATCTGTGTACCATATTATGAGAAGAAAGGTCAGATAAGCACTGATACATTTTTCTAGTGTGCTTGAATGTATCAGTAATAACTATGAGACTGTAACCTGGTGAGCTAGACTTTTGCAGCTGCCAGATACAGGAAAGTTTTTTCTGTTCAACTGTAGTTTCATTTAATTCTTCTCTTTAGTTCTAATAAAATCAACACTGCTTTCTTTAACACAATCTTGTTTCGCCAGGTTTTACAGAAGCAAGCTGCTTCAATGCTCCAAATGAACTTCTGACCTCTGGGGATGATAGCAGGGAGGCAAAGGGTACTTGGCCTGTGGCACTTAGCAGCAGATATGAAGCCAGAATATCTCCAAGATGCTGGCAAAAGTTAGTACACAAAGCAATACAAGAAAAGGGAGGAGTATGTCAGCCACAGGACCACATACTGACAGGTGTCAAGAAGAATTCTCATTTACAGTGTCATATTCTTGGTTTACTTTGTAAAAACATTTGTCCTCTGCTGTCCTACAAACAGCAAAATTAGAAACACATTTTCAAAAGATATAAAGAGTCACAGCTAGAGGTGGTTATTCAATAAAATGTATTTCACTAAATCTGGACACACGAATTAAGGACAGATGCTTTATTGGAAAAGCTTCTAAAGAATCAATCCATGATAGTGCATAGAAAAATCTGGAACTTCATTAGGACAGTAGCCTCAAGTTTTCCTTAATGAGGTGTATTTGCCACTGCCATGGGTATACCAGGTGTTTAACCAGGTGTTAAATGTGTGAATAATTAAACTTCAATCTTTCCCCAGAAACATTGCCAAACAAGGATTTAAAGAAGCAAAATAAATGAAGTTCAAGATTATTATTCTTGTTTCCTTTAGCACTTTATTCATTCTAAGCCCTCTTCTCCATTTTGTGTGTGTTTCAGTGTCAGGCCTGGGAAACACTATGGATTTTCATTTGTATATGGGAATGTCAACATTATAAAAACCAATCATTTCCTGAATAAGCTAGAGACCTGGAGGGCAGCAGGCCTGCAGATCTTGGAGAGCACATGTGTCATTCCATTTATATTACTTTAGCTTTTATGTCCCAGTTTCAAACCTCAAATCACTCTGGAGTCCAGAATGTGGAGGCCTGAATTATTCAAAATTACTGAAACACCATTCAAACAGTTTTTTTTTTTTTTCCTAGCAGTAGATGTTTTGGCATGAGGATTGGGAGCACAGCTCCCAATTCAGCCCCTGAATTCCTCCCCAATAACCAAAGGACATGGACACATTTATTTCATTCCATGGGAATTCCACCAGAAACTGCAGACAGTGCTAGTCAGAGAAGTTTAAGGCCTTCTAAAATTTTAAGCAAGATTTCCCTCAACTGTGAGGTTTTAAAAATAAAAGACATTCTTTGCTCAATATTTACATTCAGAGATCCTATCTACAAAAGAAAGGTATTTCTTTTGTACAGCTTGAGAAGTGAATTTAAAGAGATATAAACAAAACTTATGTTTTCTGGATACATAATTTTTTTCTAATTTCTAATATATTATTTGATTTATTTTGAGAACAGCCAGTTGAAAAGGTTTTCTAAATTTCACTGACCATAAGGAAAACCTGGGACAAATATCTTTTGTTTTCAGTCTTGCAAAGAACAGCATGACAAGTTGAAACTGGTGTTCTTGTATGTCATTGTGGCAAAAGTGACCAAGGACACCACTGAGTAAGTTGTGAGAAAATGAAGGATTTTTGGATGCAAGAGGATTCTTCAGCTTTTGCATTAATTTACATTTTTTGCTATCTCTATTCAGAACAGCTTCATTTTAAGGCATTTGAATATTTAAATATAGGGTGTCATTTCCTAAGATAGTCCTGTTATTGTGTTCTCATTAACAGTGAAATTAACCCTTGGAAACTACAGACAGCTAGAAAAAGCCTTTTAAACTCAACACAACACAGTATTGAAGAATGTGACCACGTTTACTAGTGAGAAACTAGGCATGCCCTGGGGATGAGCCCTGCCCAAGACATCAGCAGAAGATAGGTACCCAACCTCTATCCCTTCCCCATGTAAAGTCAGCTCTGTCTCTATAGCCATCATGGTGCACCCACAGAAGAGCCTTCTGAATACATGATTAGAAAGTCTACTTTCAAGGCCTCCCCTCCTTTCTGCTTTTACGAGTTAGATCTTCATCCCTCATCTCAATTCATCTGTAGAAAACATGACCCTTAATGCCTCTCAAGCTAATACAGAAAGCATTTATATTTGGGCTGCACCATAACTGCAGGAGTGTCCAACAAATTGTGCCAGTAGAAATCCATTCATATTTCCTATTTTAACAGTCTGTGATTTGAGTGTTTGTTCTCTCAAGTGCCTTCAAATTATGCCAGTTTCTAGAGATTAGAGTCTAGGCTAAGTATTCTTCATGATCAGATAGACAGTGGATCTCTGTTTTAGTTGGAATAAGGTATATATTTGAACTGATTGCTCATTGCCTGAAACAGCTATTCAGCTGGCTATAAAAATTGTGGTTTTGACATGGGAATGTTCCTGAGGCATTGTTTTACATAGCAGTGGCGGAATCTGAAATTTTAGATTCTCTTTGGGCACTTCAACTGTGATGTGGTTTGAACTGGAGTACCCAAGGCTCTCTTTGATTCCCTACCAAGAGAGAAGTAAAATATTATTGCATGTTTTTGATATCCAAAGAAGTCTACATTACTTTCTTTACAGGATCATCTTGCTATGTTACAGGTACACTTCCTTCCTGGTAAGTAATGATGAATAATCAGTATTTCTGCTGCAGAAAACAGAATTAAAGGAGTCAAGCTTATAAACTTGAACATAGTCTAAATCACTCACTGGAAAATGTTTCTGTTTGCATACAGAGTGGTGACTAAGTTGGTAAAAGTCTCTTATTAATCCAGTGTTTCATATACTGACTCAAACCAGAATCATGGGAATATCCCAAGACCTCCTCAGCTTCAGGCAGTGTAGCCTAGAAATTAAATAAGGAAAAAAGCATTGTGGGTGCTGAGTCCCATATGCCACCCAAGTGTACTTACAATAAGGAAAAGTTCTCGAAAAATGTAGATGAAATGAGGATGTATTACTAAAGGAAGTTTATCCACATGGGTGATTATTGCATTCCTTACAATATAATGCTGTCTCCTGACAGAAGAAAGTAATGAAATCAGCTAGTCATGTATAAGACCATGCAGAACTAGAAAAACACTGAGGAAACACACATAACAAAAGACTCTGAATTTCATTATTTAAGTATTTTGATAAGTAGATATGTTGCTAATTTGGGCATATTGATGTAGTGCAACTACTGCTGCAGATCAGGTTCACGGGGCACTGAGCACTTTCCAGACCATCTTATTTACTATTAAAGTTTTCTAGGTTTTGTCTCACATATAGTTGGAACTTTATATTGAAGGAATTTCTGATGTGTACTTTTTGCTGAGGTTTTACATTTACAATGAATCAGACATTTTTGAATCATGCATGAGCAACAGCTACAAAAAGGATGATTTGAGCTTTTCAGAGTACACTGTAAAAAATATGCAACTGCTAAACTGAATTTCTGACTATTCTTAGATGAATTGAAGCAAAGCTTCTCTTGAAGTTTTGCTTGAGTGAGGGCTATAGGATTTGGCCTAGTTTTGCCTGTCTTCAGTAAAAACAACACTGCAACTAGTCTGTTCTTTGCCTGCCACAACACCAATGGTCCCTTGAAACAAAGACCCGTACTGTCAGCTTCAGTATAGTGTATGAATGAGTATTGACTGTAACTCTGCTTAGTCAAGAGCATTATAAAAAGAAAATCACAGACTGATGGAAAAAATAAGAGACTTAGGAATGAAAAGATTCAGTCGTTTTAAAATAGGCTGGGTCCTATGTGACTATTTAAAGAAAACTGTAACAGTAATACTTTAAAAACTAAAATAGCTCTACTGTGCAACTTTTACTTTATTCTGACAGAATGGTGTTGTGTTGAATTTCAAGGCTGACCCTGGAAAGCATCTCAGGTGGCAAAGCAAAGATCAAGGCCAATGTAAAACTTTTCTAATTTATATCTCTCCAATCCTTTCAGAGTCTGGAGGCAAGATGAAGTCTGACTGGATTTAAGGTTTTATATTGCCACACATGTCTCATGAAGAAATTTTCTTGGAATTAAGAAGATCACAGAGGAAAAATCTCTTATTCTTTTTGGCTTAGTGTGAAATGTGCATATGTGAAGTGTAACTCTGGTGAGGCTTTTCAAAATCTCTTGTTTCAGACTGATACTCATGACTGTGGCAGGTATCCTTTAACAGTGAAACTGCTATCAGCAAGTGAGTCCCCTCTCCAAGATCCTAAGAATGCAACTCTGCTGTGCTGAAAGAAGAAAGTGAGGTAGTATTTCACTTAAGGACAGAATGAAAGCTGGAACTGGTTTCATATTTTCCCCCATGTTTTCTTTTCCACTCTCAGTCATATCTGTATGGCTGATGGTTAACAGGGTGCTTTGCTTCTATGTGAGGAAGCATTTGTTATTGCTTGCTCGCTATTTTCCGTAGCAACACCATGTCTCTGTTTAAGATCCAGCGGAGATGAGCAAACAGAAAAGCCTTTAAGAAGCAGTTTGTAAAAGAAGCTAAACTAAATTTAACCCTTTCAGTCTAACTGCACAGTCAGTATTTATTCTGGTATTAGAAAATGTCTTGTCAAGGGCCAGAGGACCCTCAATCTTTAAGCTCAAGAATGGACATTTTGGGTCAGATACACTGTCTCCTAAGCACAGAAAGCCATCTCTGCCAGCACAGGGTAGTAGACTTCTACACAAGAGTACAAAAGCAGGAAAGGCATGACATGATAAATGCCCTACTATAGTCTTTTCTTCCTCTCCTCTCCAATTTCCTTCAAGCTGCAGCTAAGAAACTAACTTGATTGAAAGTGGTGTCTGTGTTTTTAAAAGCAGATGTGTACAAAGCAGTTAGATTGCAAATAATTTTATCCTTCACTTACTATACTAATGACAAGAGACAAATCACATTCTCTGTGTTTGATTACAAACCTCACTCATGGAACATGTAAAAACAAAACAGGCACAAATCTAAGACAGGAATCAGAGACAATTCAAAAGGTCTAAATAATTTACTGAGCCTTTTAAAGCCACAAAATGAATATAAAGTATATAGAATTACAATATCTATATTGAAGACACCATCTAGCTTACAAATGATAAGAAGATCAAGTGAATTGTAAATTAAGACTCATGTCAGGCTGCAAAAGATGAAGTATCCTAGACACATACTCAGCACATGGAAAAGGCTACAAAAGCATGGTTAAGAATACACACAGAAAATGGTTTGTTCCTGCTCATAAACTGAAGTATGTACAGGACTTTGTGCACAGGTCCTGCTCTTGCAGCAACATTTGGCAGGAACAGCAGCCATTTAGAATCCCTTTCCCCACCATATGCATTACCTACTTGGTGGCAGCAATAGTAGCTGAGAACTTGAGCCAGGTAAAGAGCACTACCTGTACAGCATTTCCTGCAAAGGATTTGGAATTCAACAGACCATTCACCAGCACTGCCAACTCTCACAACTTTTATTTTAAGACCTTTCAAATATGAAGTGTGCTTCCAGACCTGAGTCCCAGGGTAATTTCCTAAATTGTATTAACTCAGCTTTTACTTTCCTTTCCCTCATGTTTATGTCCATCATGACTGCAGAGAAAACCTTGAAAACACATACACTAAAGCCTGAGAATTTCACAACTGAAAATAATTACTAATTTTTAGCTCCCATGATTACCAACCCAACTCAGTTTGCATGAGCCTTGTTCAGGCAGGCCTGCCAACACCTCAGAGGGCTATGACAATCCTGACTCTCCATCAGCCTGGCCTTTTTCTTCACAGTCTGTCCAGACAAGGGTGCTGTCACTATTTGGAAAACTGAAAATGTCCTAAAGTCATGTTTTCACTCTTCAATTTAGAAAAATAAAAAATTGTATTGAAATAACATTTAAAATAAATGTTAGCTAATCTCTGACTGGCCACCAGCTGCTCCTGGGTTTATAATGTTCATTTTTCATTTAACAGAGATAGATTTGGATTTCAAGTATGATGGTCTGGTATTTCTACTTTTAAAAATCATTACAAAACATACAGAGGTGGTTTGCAAGTGCTAATCAATGCTAGTGAAACATGCACTGTGAGAGCAGCAGTGCTCTGCAGCAAAGGGCACCAAGTACAATAGGATCCAAGGAAGGGTAAAAACTTCAGTCCATAAATAACACCCTATCTTTTTCTCATCTCAACTGGCATGAGAACTCTATTCTCTCTCATTTCTGGTTTTAGTCAACTTTATTTTCATCGTTTGTTTTACCACTAGACCCACAGAGCTGAATAGCAGCCATTTTACACATGACTTAGAGCTACCATACTGTATCAAAGTATTTATGTAGGATATTATAACCAGGATTTTTCCTCTAGTGCAATAAAACTGTGGTTATAGACAGTTTTAAATATGCCCAGTGATTTATGAAAATATCAAGCGACAGTGAATGATTATTTTAACCTCAAAATCATTAAGTCCATGAAACAATAGACTGACACAAAATTAGTAGCACACAAAAGAGAGTAGGGATGAAAGAAAAATGCCCAGGAATATACATCTTCAATTTAAGCATGCAATATCAACGGAAGAAAAGCAAGAAGATCCCCAGAATTTCACACTGCAATTTGTGTAAAAAATTTTTGTTTTTAATATCCAATCTGACTCTCTTTCTGTAACAGCTACACGTATAGCATGGGATGGTTTTGGAGTAATTTATATTGTACAACTATGTGTTTCTTGCACTAACTCCTATTTTTTTACCCAGCAGATCAACATGATAAACACAGGGCAAAAAAAATGACCTAAAGTCTGAATCAATTCCTAAATATTCTTTCCATGGGGCTGGAATCTATCATTAAAATCCAGACCTGCTGCCCAAATCCCTTGGATTCTGTGTGAGGGTTGTGGCTGCCAGCTTTACCACCCATGAGGCCTGAGCGACCTTCACATCCCACGTGTCCTTCTGCAGATCTGATATGCATGTGCAAAGGAAATTTGGCTTTTTACCTCATGGTCAAACACAGCATGCCAGTGCTGGCACACTCAGCCAGGCCCTGGGACTGCACCCACACATTCAGTGGCTCCTGTCTAGGCCCTCAGTTGGGCTGAGGGGGTGACGGTGTCATGCAGGCCATGCTGGAGCTCCTGGTGGCACACGGGACATGCCACAGATCCTGGTGGCACATGGGACATGCCACAGATCCTGATGGCACACAGGACATGGCTCAGCTCCTGAGCCTGCCGGGACACCCACAGTTGTCCCCATGCGCCGTGAG
Organism: Erithacus rubecula; assembly: GCF_903797595.1. Taxonomy (NCBI): domain Eukaryota; kingdom Metazoa; phylum Chordata; class Aves; order Passeriformes; family Muscicapidae; genus Erithacus; species Erithacus rubecula. The sequence continues at coordinate 75,334,027 of NC_136685.1, forward strand.
GCAGCTGTGCCTCAGCAGCGCCTCAGCAGCCATGTACTGAGGCACGGGCAGACAGCACTCAAAGACAAATGAAGAAAAGAAGGAAATTCAAAGTATTAAGTAAAAAAAACCAAACCAAAACCAAACTTTCAAACCATTACAATATTCTTACTGCTGTGTGTGGGACTGCTCCGGAGTTGCCTCTGCTTCACCTTGGGAAGGGGTGAGCGTGAGGGCCCTCACAGAAAGGGCGGGAGCCCTGAGGGACACCCTCGGCTCTCCCTGTCTCCTTGCTCCACACAACCCCGGCTTCTCCAGGCTCCCACCATGCTGCTGCCTTCTGGATCATGACAGGTCCTTCCTCTTCAAGGTATTACATGTATTTTTTACATTCTGATTAAAACTGAAGAGTTTTAAAAGTGCAGCCAGTTGTTCTATAGCTTGCTGCTGCCAAGGCCGGGTGTACGTTTACCTGCCTTGCCCCTCCCTTCACCAACACGATGGTGCTGGCAATTGCCAGAGCTCTGCTTATGTGCCAACTGCATTAGCTAAAATTGCCAAAAAAATACACCTGAAAAACACACAATGAAAAATTAAATAGATCTTTGCCATTCTAGAATTAAATTAGATCACAGCAGGGCCCAAAGTGTGCCAGAGCAGGCGTAAGGAAGGAGGTGTGCAAGCCAACAACAGGATAAGTGGAAGAGGGTGAAGAGATTGTCTCCTCTCATTTTACTGAATTTCTGTCTTTGTTTCATTTTAACTCTGAAACCCTGCCATATCAGCCTGGCATTGTCAGGCCTTTCCCCTCAGTCACTGCTACATGCCGAGCAAGTGCTGCCGGCATTTTGGAACCTGGTTCAAGCATCCATCAGTGTGCCTCCCCCGTCTCACAAGGGCTACCAACAATGAGCTTTCTCCTCCATAAGACAAAAACAAAACGTTCCTGGGTCAGGAGTTACTTTTATAATATTTATCATATTTATAATATTTAGGAACTGATTTTACCTTTATGCTACAGTGGCTTAAATGAAGCCTCTTTAGTGAATGCAGACTAGAACCTTTCACAGTGCTTAGATGTGCACATCCCCAAGGTTTTGTTCTAAGAAGCATCCTTCTGGAGTGGAATGTTAGCTTCCCCTGTACAAGGAAACACACTGATACAAATGCCTGTAAATTTTCTTATGCTGAATATGAATATTTTTCTTTAAAATAAAAAAAAAAACCCATGAAGGAAATGCTATGCAGAAGAAAGCATTATAACCTGCATATGGATAATGTAATAGAGTGTTCATATTGGCATAGTATCAGAAAGCTCTTTTGGGTGTGAAAAAATTTAGCAACTAATTCAGTCTATTGTTTTATCCTTTCCTGGAAAATTGGAGAGAGCAAATACATTGGCATTTAGCGTTGCTCTTATCCTTCTTCCCACCCCACAGACAGAATGGGTTTTATCAGTTCTAAAGACAGATTGAAGAGTTTCTAGTACAAAGGCATAGGGATAGCAAAATGCAGTGGTTGAAGTTTAAATCAGCAAATTTACTACAGGAAATAAAATACAAATTTAACACTGAGGTATGTAACTACTGGAGCAGTTTACCACAGGCATGTAAACCTCAGCATGTTTTGCACTCCTTAAATTTCAGCTGGTTGTCTTTATAAAAATATATTTTCTTCTGAAGTTTTTGGAGTAAGCATGGAAATTGCTGGATAGGATAGGCAGGAGGTCAGGCCAGGCCAGACCATTATAACCATCCCTTTTTACCACAAACTATCCTCTGTGCCTAACAAGCCATAGGCTGATTGCCTTGAATGACTATAAAAATACGTATTTTTTCTGACCAGCTGACTTGAAAACTGAAGCTGGAGTGTGCATTCCCTGATTCCACTGAAAAGCAGATGTCCAAAGCAACCTGCAGAAAACTGTGAATTTGGAAGAAATTTTGCAGCTGAGGCCAAATATATTTAGTTCACCTTACATGACTATGGATTTTGCAGAAAGTAATCAGTCCACAGTAATGCAAGTGCTATACAGTAATAAATTTTTGCTTTCCAGTTTCATTTACTATTGGCCACTTGCAAAAGAGTATTTGGAATATCTTTTTTTGCCTCTGTTGGCAATTTCCCCAAAGAGCAAAGGCAGAGATGTCATTGATTTTAATTTCACTAAATGTATTCATTGTAATTATCCACTGCCAGAGTCAATGTTACCCAGAAAAAGAGAACTGAAACCTAAATTAAAAAGACCTGACAAGTGTCAAGTCCTATTACCAGCTGACTTGAATAGCTGCACCTGATATGGGATATTTCTTTTTGTCTAATCCCCAGCTAGAAATAAATGTTCAAAGGGAAAATTTGGTAGAAGAGAAATAAGAAAATATAATAAGCTGTAAACATCAATATATAATGTAAAACTATACAAGATTACTTAGCAACAGTAATGGAATTAAATCAATACCCTGGCATCAGCACTATGTATTTCAGGACTACAAGTTTTGCTATTTTCCAGACTCTTCCACCTTATAGCTGCCCATTAATTACCTTCATTTGTCAGCTGGCAGTACAAACAGGGTACAAATGTTTAGTCTGCTGCTGGTGTTAATATCTAGGAGCTGCAGTAGACAGAAGGTTTCCAGAACTCTGCTGTATAATCACCCTATGAAATTGCTTAGCTCTGTTGTTAGAATTGCTAGAATGTTTTCTTTTTCCTCAAATAAAGTAACAGATGAAAACGTCTCAAGTCAGAAGTAGCTTGTTTGCACTTTTAACAAAATTGTTTTAGTGCAGAGCAGTGATTCTGCCTCAATACCAGTTTTAGATGTTCTAACTTACAAGGTGCATTTTAGCATGCAGTTTTAGGGCCAGAATGATTTACACAGTGGAAGATTTGTGTAAGCTGCCTTGTGTTCCCACCTCATGAATAACAGTGTAGAAATGGAGGTAAAAGCAGGTCTATAAACTAGACTACTTCTTGGTCTTCTCAGGCAGTGAAGCAATAGCATATTAAGACAAGAAGCACATTGAATGTTACTGTTGTGCTCCTACCAAGGGAAACAAACTTGATCCTTGGCATTGGCTCCCTCAGTCACTTGGTGGGGCAGAAAGCAAACCAGAGTATAAACACGTATACGTACAAGAGTTTCAATCGAGCCTGGCATTGGAGCAGGCATCCTCATTGCCATGTAATCTGGCCTGTGCAAGGCATCATCAAAACTGGAGATAGCATAATGTGCCATTCCTTTTGTGAAGTACCCATTTATTAGCAGCAGACACTTCAATATTGAGGGAAATCCTAGCAAAAGGTATCAAAAGGGACCCTGCTTCTAAACTTCTACCTTGTTAGGAGGTACCCTCAGCCTGTTTGGTGACACAGCCAGGACTGTAACCCTGTCAGCATTCCTTGGACTAGAGCTTTTCTATGAGCAGCATCATCAACAGCTTTTAGTGCTACTTCTTTTTTTACCAGCTGGAAGCTAACCAAACAGATACAGGTGAGACTCAGCCCTGCTCCTTAAAAACCTTTCCCAGAATATGACAGAGTGACTATTTTGATTTATGCTTGCTTTCTCAGGCTCTTTTTACACTGCAGCTGCAAGAAAAAAGGAGAAAAAAACTGAAAAAAAAGGTGGAAATTCAATGACCTAGTAAATTTTTCCACATAAAAGCCAGTAGCAGAACTGGCATATTGACCTAGTTCCTCATGTTTCAGGCTGGTGTGGATGTAACAGGCAGATATGCTAGGTACCCTGATCTTGCAATGTTTTACAAATGTTGCCTAGTATCAATAATTAATATTTTTAGGACTGGTCTTGAAGTCAGGTCCAATAAAATTGTAGGTCTTCACAGAAGAGAGAATGTAAGCAGCCTTTGCTGTCTGCCTATGTGGAAGTACCTACTTCATCTTGTTTGTGATAGCTCCTGAAGAGAAGCAATAATGCCCATTTACTTGTCTCTATGTATTAAAGGAAAATGACGAAGATTTCTGCCTTCAGCGTTGTTGCTTCTGGCTCTTGCAGAGGCAGCCGGCAGGTTTATACAGCTGAGCTTTCCTCATTCATTTTATACAGATTCTTATTGTCAATATAAACACAGATCAAGGCTAAAATGTTTTACAAATGAAGCTAGAGACAAAAGAGGGCAGCTGGTCCCCAGAGGGAGGGTTCGAGCCTCCAGGTCAGACAGACGGAGAAATTTCCTTTTTGTCTCTCAAAGGTTGTTGCTAAGGCAACCAGTTTTGCTTCAATGAAGCTGTGGGATGGACTGGTTGACATATATGCAATATTTCTGTGAATAAGAAAAAAAGAAGCACAAGCTGTGAAGTTTTTATTGAGATAGTGGACAGAAAGCCACTTGTCATGGGTCTTTTTAACTGCTGTACTTGTTCCTACCAACAAAAGTTGGTAACTTTACTATTTGTCTCCTTTCCTTTGCAGTTAACTTCATTTCAGATGAGAAGGAAAATATTGCTGTGAATGGCAAGGAGATGAGACCTACTGTCAGCAGAAATCCAAAGTAAGCACAAACTTTCCCAGGGACCAGCTCTTGAGATAGGCACAATCCTTCAGTTACAAGTTCAACAGGTAATCTTTCCAAACTTAGTTTCATCTGTATGCTCTATCAGTATGCTTTTACAATGAAAAGAGGTAGTGTAAGAGCATAAGCTTGTTTCATCCAGATAGTGCTCCAGTGTTACTGAATAGTTTCAACAGTGCTTTTCAGTCACATGAGTATTTGGCTTGGTTTACAGCTTAAAATTTCTGTTTTTACAATTAACCTTCCAGCATTCCCAGTCTTGACTTTATTGTTTCACGTTGACATTTGTATCAATAGATTTGACATTCACATCATTTGTGTGACTGAGGTTGCAGGACCTCTATTGTCCAATCTATTTTTTCCCTGTGATGATCTTTCTATGAGATAAATTAATCTAGATCAACATTTCCTAAAAAGGAAAATAGAGGAGTTTCTACTGCAGCACTATTGAGAATCAAAAGGTCATTCAAATCTGATATACTTTAAAAAGTTTTACCATTCTTACTGTTCTGATAAGAAGGGGACTGTTTCACAAAAATAGTTATATGAAGGAAAAGCTGTTGGGTGGACACCCAACCCATACGTAAATGCTGAGATACCTAACACAGCTTCTAGAATAAGTTCAACTTGAATAAACGTTCATCTGCACTAAGGAAATTTTGTCAAACCTTATAGCAGTAAAACTACTGTAGATAAGGCTCCCCTAGCAATCTGTGACTCATCTGGGAATAATAAACTATTAGCCCTTCCCCAGTTCCCTGAACCTAACATTACCAAAGAGTTGCACAATACCAAGGAAGGCCATGCAGGTTTTATCAATGAGTTTCATTCTCCTACCAGGTGAAGTGAGACTCCCTTCCTCAGTAACAATAGTGGGTTATTTCCTTCATTTGGCTTTGGTCCTTTAAATTTGGACACACTTTTTAGTCTTCAAACTTTAAAATATTATCTCCATCAGTAATATAAAGTGGCTTACAATACACACTTGAATAGCACACATCTTTCACATTGAAGGAAAATGTAAGCATGTGAGCAGGCAGAGGGCAAAAGAGGATCAAGGAGCCTTAAAAATATCTTTTCAGTTCATTTAAGCCATTTTATTTCACCGTAGCAGACACATTGATTCTCAATCTACAAGGAAGCAAAATAAAAATGGAATATGGCAAGACCACGTAGAGCCAATGTGTATCAGTTCAATAATTGTCAGTTCAATAATTCTTTTAATAGAGATTAACAAAACTTATCTAAATAACAAATTCATTCAATTATACGAATATATGTATTTACATTTTACATATATTGACATTATTTACTTTGATTATATTAGAAGAATATAATCATTATTACCTTTGAATTACACAGGAGGCATAAACTGTTTGGTTTCTTTATGGTCTTGGTACTTTTATGCTTGGAGGGGTGTTAAACTGTGAAAAATGTGTCAGTTTTTACCAGCTACTATTCCTACTGCTAAGAAGGAGCAGGTTCCATAGCAGGCAGGTGAGTGAGGGCTTGTGACAGATGGAGAAAAGTAAAGCTTCTTTAGTGTGGGACTGGCTGTTTTCCTAGGTTAAAAAATGAAGAAAGAATATGTGGAAAAACTCTTGAAATAGCCTAATGTGCCAGAATTTGCTTTGTAAAATAAAAGGTAATTTTGTTGTTGTTTTTGTTGCTACTTTTTATTTGGGGGGAGATATAATAATGTTCTGCAACACACTGTATTTTTATGGAGCATTGTTTCATAAAATCATCACCCCCTCAATGCTGAGCTAGTAGGAAAGAATGGATTTCATTGTAATGTCACTTAGATCTATCACTAATCAACTCTGGTTTCTTCTCATGTAATTATTCATCTCATCCTCAACTATTTATATCTTAGAAATACTTGGTTTATTTTTCCCACTCAGAAGGAATGCAACCAGAACAAATTGAAAACAAAAGGAAAACCCAAAGTTGCTTCAAAATGAGTGAACATGAAGTTATTCTTCTGAAAACACTTTTAGCTCTTGATAAATTATTAACACTTAAAAAAGAAAATGCCTAAATTATCAGAGATTTAACTGCAGACTTTTTGTGCTGAACCTTTTTTTTTTTCTCTTTTAAAGGTTTATTGAAAAAACACTTCTATGTTCACAGTGCATTAATTCTTACTGCCTGTAGAAATAATTTTGGAAGGTGTCATGTTTTAAATAGGAGTTTCCAGTAATTTCTCTGCATTACTCCTTTGCTTGTGGGACTGAGCTTGTAGTCAGTAATATACAACAGGAGCTTCAATTCTTTCAAAGTTGATGTGTTTCAGACCTTGAGTACATTGTTCAGTTTCTCTGACAGTTTCTCTGGAGAACTTCTGCAATATATGATGCTGGGGCTTCTCAATGATCAACCAAAGCGAGTCATGAAGTTGCTAGGCATACATTTAAAGTTCCTAACACCTTCACTATTCATATATCCTAAATGTATGGGGAATATTCTTTGCTAACAAAATAGAGTTTCAGCTAAGCTGTGGCAGTTCTCAGTAGCTGAAGATCTGCTCAGTTGTCACATATTGCTATAATTCATCTTCTCTGTGATAATATTCACATTATAGCTATCAAAATCCATTATAATAAGACCTGTGCAGAATTTTTTGCTTTACCAAAGAGGATTATCAATAGAAGCTGTGATATTATATCTTATGGTCAACAGGCCACAGGAATGTCACAAAGAGTTTTGCCATTGCTGTAAATACCAGTGATTTTCACTAGATTTTGCAACTTCATCTGCCTAGGTACACTGAAGACATAATGGCATGAATAATGAGAAATTTTGTCAGTAAATGAAGATCTCTCAGAAAATGAGAACCATATCCACACAATATGATCATAGCCACTGTGGCTTCGTCTCTGACATTTTTCCATTTCCCCCAGTCCTGAGAAGGACTCTTTGGTGGTGGCTCAGCTGTATCAGATTACAGCCTTCCCAGGTCTGTAGGACCTCACAACAGCTTATCAATAAAGGATGAGATGAAAGCTGCATAAAAACTCCCAGAGATTTCTTGCCCCATGGATGTGCAGGAGGGATGTACCTTGGGTTCATCCTTTTACTTCATGAGGATTTACTGAAGACAGCAGCTTCTGTAACAGGAGAAGCAGAGGAGCATCTGTTTTGTTGCTGCAGTCTGGGTCATGGTGCAGGAGGGTGTGCAGCAAGGCAGCATCTGTACTAACAGTTGGTGGATAATATTCAGGTCTTCAGGGTCTTCCTTTCAAATGCACAGCCCTCCAGCTTTCTATCAAAGTAAGATCAACCAATGCTTTGTGGACAGCAGTGGAAATGAGAGGGACACAAACACGGCCTTACAGCAAGGAGAGGGAAGTGCTACGGAAACACATCTAGTTCACACAAATGCTCAACAACTTTTAGGTTCTTTCAGGCATTTCAGTAAGAGTAGGTTTCCAAATAATGTCTCCTTAGGCCTGAGGCTTGACTTCTCTTTCAAAAGTAGGTCTGATCACAAAAATCTGCAAGTTCAGGAATTCAGGAACAGTTAGGCAGAAATAAAAACACATCAGTTATTGTAGCCCCTAAGTGGTTCACTACATGACATACTTTTCTATTGTGTAAAAGTCAGCAGTAGCATCACACTTCACTGCTGTGCAGTCCATAGAGGCTTCTGATTTCACGCAGGATATAGTAAATCACTGATGCTAATCAAGGTCTAAGGCTCCAGCAGGCTGTACCAGCACAAATTGGGAAGTCCAAACACTGGTGAAATCTCTTCTAAGAAATTGCATAGTCATCTGTGTACAGGAAGGATGAACTTAAACCAGAATGTTTGCAGAAAAGAGCTGGAAGAATCATTAGGGAATGAAAGGCTTTCGAAGAGATTGAAATAGAGCAGCTTGTTTAGTCTAGCCAAACTAAGAACAAGGGAGAAAATGAAAACTGATGACAAATACACTGGTTAAGAGGGGTAAACACTAGGAGAAAAAGCTATTTAGGGTAAAAGACAGCACTGGCACAAGGGTACAAACTGACCCTTAATGATTTTAGAATGGAAAAACCAGAAAGCAGCTACAAGACTGAAATGCTGGAGCTATGACAGCAGCAGTGAAAATAAAGGGTTTAAGATGGGGTTTGACCTTGCTATGAAAGGGTCTATAACATGGGACTTTACTGCAGTTTTATCTTTTTAAGATCTAGTCTACAAACAAACATGTACTGAAGTAACTCCTATCACTGCCTCTTCAGCAGTGAGCAGAACTTTCACACAGCAGATGAATTCCAGAAGAACAATGAAATGAGTCCAGGCTCCCTTGTGAGCAAAAGAAAAATGGACTTGGCTTTACTGCATTGGAATTTGTTATTTGTAGGACTAAGGAAAGGCTTTGGATCTCACTGCGTTAATAACTAAATACAAAACTGATTTGCTTGATTTCCTAGAGTAAGCATTATAGGCAAGGTTCTGATTTTAATGATCTTTTTGTTATTTCTACTACTGAAGAGAGAGAGTTGGGGGGAAAGTGTAATTGGGGTTTTCATAACTATTTTAAAGTGCTCATTTAATTATTTTTTTTTAGAAACATAGGCAGATATCTACCTTCAATGAAGGATTTGTCACCATTTCCTCAGAGCAGTTTCTCCTAGGATATGTGGTCTTAGATATCTTAGGAAGATAGAATAATAATTTCAAGACTACATTGTTTTGCAGTGCTGTATTAGTAATTAACTTGGCAAAAAGACTTTACCTTTACATATGAGCAGGCTCATGCTGTTCCTAGAATACTTATTCTGTTATTCTACATCCACAGACTCTATCTTAGGCTTCTCTCATCACCTAGTACTCTCGTGCTATTGATGAAATTCCTTCCAACCCTCTAGTCAGAACAGATAAAAAGGGTCCTTAAAGAGAGTGTCTTTGTCCTGTCCTGTTGCTGATGCAGAAGTGTCTGCTGGGCTGCCACATTTCCATACAACACAGTGAGGCCTTTCTTGGGTGTGTCACTTTTCTTAAAATGACTGGCTCTTCATGAATCTTAGACAGAAGCAAAGCATTAGAGCCACATGTCTTTATGCTCAGGTTTGGATTTGCTGGTTTTAAATTCCTTGTTACATTTTGTCTGATCAGAAAGAAGAAACTGTTCATTTGGTACAGTAAATTATTATAGGCAGACTGTAAAAATATCAGTTATTCTCTTTCAGTGTATTCAGCTAACAAGTAATCTTACCCAAAAATCTAAACTATTTATTTATAAAACACAATTAAAAAAATGATCTGTGCTGTAAACCACTTACTGTAGGAAGGATTTGGGCCAGTTGGATCTGGCAGCACATAGAAGAGAAGGAGAAAACAACCCTATAAATGGATGAGATTAAGAAGACTTATGAGATCATCTTGAAATTTCCCCAAGATAAACACGAGGAGTAAGTTACCAGAGAAAACAAGTGGTGATTATCTATGCATTCAAGAGATACCTGATTCTTTCTGAATCTAACTGAATGATGTTATTCTAGAGTAGGATCCTGTCATGGTTAAATTTCAGATCCACAGTCTAAAATGGGAGAAATGGGAAACTTCAAAGGCCACCTATGTATTACTGAAAATATAATTGAGAATTCTGTGAAGATTTCTCAACTCAGTGTTCATTTCTGAAACAATTCTTTGTGCTCTAGACTGCTCGAGGGGTGGTGGCCAGAAGAAATACATGCTTAGTCCTTTATTGTGGCCTTGATACAAGGAACTGGAGGAGAGAGGAAGAGGGCAAATGCAGAATCACTCAAGCATTATAAACACATATAGTTTCTCACAGAGAGCTCTATTTCTGATTGCATTCTGATAGCTACTCAGACATACAGATAATTTATATTAAAATGTTAATTCCTCCTTCATTCCACCAAATATAAATGAAATTTCATTGTAAAAATGAGTTGACAGATAGTCAAAAGAAAATTCACAGAGCACTATGGACTCAGCTTATCCTCAGGCCATGTCAACAGTTTTCAGTTTGTCAAACATTTTGCAGTGGAGAAATCCTAATTTACTCAAGCCTAACTGGTACTGCAAGAATCCCCCACAAGTGTAAATTACTGCAGCTTTATGGATGGATTTGATATATTTAATTGTTTCTTTTTTCCTTCTCTTTATCAAGTTTGGACATTACTGAGTTTTAGAGAATGTATGTGTGATGTTACTTAAAACAACACATTGCATTGTGGAGAGAAGGAAAACCAGCAAAACTATGTCATATTTTCTTTTAAAAGTGTTCTTTGGCAGCTTAAGTTATGAACTCTTGGTTTATTCAGTTTGAATGTCTAAGGATATTTTCCCAGTAACACAGCTTTCTAAATGTGGAAAAAGCTTTTTATCTTTTCTAACTCTCCTACACCATACACACATTTGTAACTAGAAAACACTAGCTGGACAAGAAGGTACATTCAAATAAATGTAGATTTAATCAGGATATGTTATTGAATAGATAATTGGGTGAGTTTTAGAAAGAAAATGTTGAAGATCAGTATTTCAGATTGAGTGTCTTCCTTGCTTTAACTCCTTCATGCACAGACGCTTTGCATACAAAAATGAACAAACAAATCTGGCTGACCTGAAAAGCTGGGACCTATCAACTAGTAATTGTAGTATAAATTTAATGCTGGTAGAAACTATAATGGAACAAGCAGGTACAGAATGCAATTAAGAGTATATGTTCACCTCTCTTGGATGAAAACTAATGGAAGTTTGCCGTGCCAATAGATTTACCCCTAAAAGGAAACAGTTCACAGAATCAAAAAAATAGCCATGCACAAGCCCAATTGCACATATCTCTGCCTGACAGTGATGAACTTTTTATGAGATAGTTTAAATTACATCTTTGAGACATTTCCTAAAAAGGAAGAGATAGAATTGTCCACAGCAGATTAAAAGATGTGTTAAGAAACAATGAACAAACAGTCCAAAATTGGACTCCGTAGTTTTTAAATTTATTTGCACTTAGTACACATCTGAATATCAAAACAGTAAGTCAAGTTCAGCACCAATTTATATGTTGCCTGACTTCCTAGACTTCTGTGTGGGTTACAATGCAGTACACAATTAGCCTGACTTTCTAAAGAAATGCAATTGTGAAATCTCAGCTAGGATTCATAAATGTGTGGTATCCTGGAGTACTTTTGGAAACATTGGCTTGTTTCAGTCAGAGTGAAAATAAGCACCTAGACAGCAGAGAGAGACCCTTCCAGTATGCCTATACTCTCCCAATGCAGAAAAGGATGTATCATGAAAAGAGCCCTATTTAGACATGACAGCATCTATACAGGATTCTGTTCTTTGGGAACAAAACCAGGATTTTCTGTTCCCAAAGACATGAAAGCTCTTAAAAACCCTAATGCATTAGCAATGTGGGTTTATTTTTATGAGTGTGCATACTTATGTCTTAAAATAAATATAATGTTATAGGTTGGATTTTATTCTCTACCAGAAAAAGTTGCATTGTCCAGTGGAACAGCCACTAATTTGTGATCTTTTCTCAGATTTGCCCACTGGCATGATGCATCTTCCAATATGCCAAGGGCTAAATGGCTGTAATTTGATGTAATAAAGAAACTTTCAGAAGGCACCTTGCAAATAAAAGTTACCAGTGGAGAGGGGACATTTTTAAAAATCCATATTCAATTTTTAGAACTACAAGTGGAGCCTTACTGGAAAAATGGAAAAGTGTGTAGTTTCACAGAAAGCAAGGCACAATGGGCACACTCACATCTGCAACACTCTACAAGGTGCATGGCTGAAAAGGAAAAACCCACAATTCCAAAAGGGGAAATCTTTAGGATCATGCACAAACTGGTGTGCTCTTGGGCTTCTGTCTATGGAGCATGCCTGGGATACATCCTGCTTGAAATCAGAGCTGACATTCATCTTCCATTCCAATACCCAATTTTCAGTAGAAGAAACCAAACATATATGGCAGAGGGCAGCTCAGAATGCTTTAGCTTTGTAGTGATGCTGTTCCAGAGGGCTCCTAATTCCATGTGCGCTCTGTTGCTCAACGCCAACAGAGTCTGAACAAATTTCTAAATTAAGTGGAAAAGCCTACAGAGTTTTAAGTTGGTTAAGGGCACTGAGACTTCATTAGCAATGCCACTATCTCCTACTGGTTATGGGACAGCTATGTCAGAGCCATTTCTTTGTTTCATGAAGTGCAAAGTAATCCCCTTTCTATTTGACTGTCTCTCATCTTGATGAAATTATTTGGTGAAAGGATGGCACCCCACATGCAAACTACTTACAGTTTCCCTCTTCTCATTCAATAACTGTAAGAAAGGAAAATACCTTCTGGTTACTCCCACATCAGGGAGCAATCCAAAATACTGACAAGATAAATATTTTTCATGATGCAGCAGTAATCAAGGATGCCTGTTTCTCTTGCTGGCTTCTTTAGGAATAGTGTCAGATACTCTGTGGCTCCAAGATAGTTTAAGATTACAAATACCATTTGGGTAGAGTATCCCATGCCTCACTTAGAACGACTTAACCAGAGAGCCACTTCATGGTGGTCTGGTTACACCTGTTCACACTTAACTGATCCTGCACAAATTTGACCTCTGCTAAGGTGTCATGGTGCAGTGAATATCCCCTCTGTTGCTGGCCATATGTTGTATTATTTCTTGAACTGTGCTATTCTCCAGACGTAGGATGGGATAATTCTAGTACCCCAACAGAGCTCCAAAAAGACAGTAATAGTAAAACAAATAAGTTAAATGCCTTACTGTAATTCTTGAATATTAGATTTCCTAAAGCCATCACTATCTTATTTTGCCCTCTTCTCCAACTTATGTAATCATATTGCCTTATGGTTGATGATTGTTCAAACTGAGCAAAGCCTAGATTTTTATTTTACTTTAAATGATAAAGTTTTTCATGGGAGTTTAGAGAAAATATGAATTTAAGGTTTATCATTGAAATCTTACACAGCCTGTTAAACATATGTATTGATAATATCATGTTGTGTATAGTCTTGTAAAACACTGCAGTTCCATACAACATTCTTTAGATACTCCAGCTATCCAGTACTCCTTAGGTACCCCAGCTAATGCTCTTAGGCTAAGCATTGCCCTCCAAACATTTTACCTGTAAATATTTTCACCTCATGTGAAGGAATTTAACTCAGAAGCACAGTGTTACCTTTCTTATTCTAGTGATGCCAGTCTCACCTGAGAAGAGCTTAAGTTGCCCTAGTTCATGGCACAGACTAAGTCTCTGCTAGAGCCAAGACAGGCTAGATGTTCAGGTTAACACTGTAGTCAGAGAAATCTTCCTCTTTCCCTTGGTACTTTCCATGGCCTGGTTGTCTGTCCTGCAGTGCCACAGGAAACTCCCTTCATTGTGCCAGTTATCAGTGCTGGAAAGCACATTACTTTCAGCATGAGAAATAGTATTCCTCAGTATGCACTTATTTAGTGTGGTTGGGACCTCCACAACTCTGCCAGAGGTTGCAGGGCTCACTATAGAACCCCAGTTAAAATTTAGCATATTTGAGGCTTACATTCAAATAATTTCATATGCCAAATGCAACAAAAGCTCTTACAACCCTGGATGCAGGTCAACCTTTACAGTTGGTTTGTTAATTTGCTCTCTCCATCTGCATTTTTCTAGTGAGAGCAGTTTGGACGACCTAGCAAGTGATGTAAAGCTTTTCCGAATTTAGAAAATATTTGATGATTAAACATAAGTACATGAACCATGAACTGCAGATATGTGCATCTGCCAGGAGAGGAAATAGAAATATTATGATTAAGGATATTCCCACAGTTTTTCCACCAGATGAAATTTAGTAAAAATTAAGGTGGAGAAACAGTGGAATATATCCCTAGAAGTTCTGTACTACAGCACAGCGCTTCAGCAAAAAGGAATAAGTGAGAGCCCTGAGAGACAACGATAACATGCTATAGTATCACTCAGAAGTTGAAAGTATTGGGTGGCACTCTGTTTCCTACAAAGAGAATAAATACTAGGAAAAAAACCACCCAGTTATTACATTAGAAAATAGATGTCAAGGATATCTGGTTGGGACTCCAAGCATTTACAATTATTTCTTTTGATTTTGATACTGCTTCTAGACAGGTTTCTAAGGAGCCTGGCATAAATGTTTTAAGCTATGGAAATGTTTTTCTTTCCAGTTGTCTAAACATAGTGGCAATGGGCATGTTTCATAACATTATTCCTAATATACATTTTTCTTTTTAAGTGTGTACCCTATCTGTAGGCAGCTAATGAGTAACCTAGATCTTACCCTATGCTATTATATAGAATGCATTTTTGAGTTCATGTGGATCAAAACTTGGAATTTGAACATTAGGGGACGACCTTGGCTGTAGTGCAGGGACCATGAGATGGTCAGATTCTGGATCTTGAGAAAAGGGAGACAGACAAAAGAAGGATCACAGCCCTAAGCTTCAGAAGAGCAGACTCTAACCTGTAGGGATATGCTCAGAAGAAACCAAGGGGATAGAATTTAGGAAAGAAGAAGGATCCAGGAGAGATGTTTTATTTTCAAGGACTATCTCCTCCAAGCTCAAGAAAGGTGACTTTCCTGAGAGCAAATTTTTGAAGGACTTGTCATGGTTCTTATTGGGTCTAGATCCTCAGGATATGTGCTTGGCAAAACAGATGGCATTATTCTTCCCATTCCTCATGATGAGCCCGTTCCTGGGTGTCTCCTCCCACAAGTCCCCACTGACTCCAACTGATATTCCAACAGATATCTCCTGAGGACCAAAGGATAGTGAGTAGTTTCCACTATGGCTGGTTGTGGCTCTGGGTTGAGTCTGAGCCTTACTTTCATTAGGTACAACTAAGCTGCCAGTATATATGGAGAAGTCTGGCAAAAAAAGCAAGGAAAGGCATAAGCCCACTGGCCTTTCATGAGTGCATGAGACCATCTTCTAGTGTAATGTGACAATATCTGGGGATTGTGACCTCAAAGCACTTAAGGCTGAAAGGATGCCACAATGGACTGGTGAAAAATCTACTTGGCTAAGTGCTGACATATGGTATCTAACTTGGTGTGAATTTTACCTTTCTAATATGTGGATGCAACTTTATTCTTGAGTAGTATCATCCAGCACTTTGTCTGTTAAAACTGCAGCATTTTTTAGTAGGGCAGTTAAGTGCCCGGGAATAGCAAAGGCCATTTGCTAAGTGAGCAGATCCCAGCCTATCCACTGGCTCAGGAGGCCCATTTCACCTCAGCCCAAGGCCTTCAGTCCCTGCCCCACTGATGTCTGGTCTTCACCCCTGCAGTGTTTCATCCTGGCAGGAGGTTCTAACAGAAGAAAGGTTCCTAAATATGTGACTATCTTATGAAGCAAAGGAAACAGCACAGGCTAGAAGTCACCCACTCACAAACCTGAAGTCCTAATTTCTCTGAGCATAAACTGGAATTATCTTAGGCAATGAAAATAACTTGAGTGATGTGTCGGGTTGTACTACAAGGTACCCATGAAAAAGAACATTATCTCTACTGCAAATATTCTGGGAAATTTATTTCTCTCTGGAAATACCCTGGTATAAATCTGAATCTGTGACTTTATTGCAACAATGTTAATTTATACTAGGAGACAATCAGTCCATTTATAACTGTTATGGGGAGAAAATGATTTAAGTAAACAGAAAGCATGAGGTACTTCCTTGATTTTCTAACACTTGTAAAACACTAATTAAAGAGAAGCACTTAGTGAGGGATCCAGCCTTATATTTGGAGTCAGGAAACCTCTATAAAAACAAATAAAATGAAAGTGTTATTGGAAGCAGATGTATTGCCATACTTTGTATTCATAGGGAAAAGCAAATAGATGCAAGCAGACCAGCTGGGTCACTAATTTATTTAATTTACAACAACTGTATGTAGTCCACTGTGTCTCTTAGCTTCTTCTTGCATCATTCAAACTTTATTTGGTCTCACTATACCAGATCCAGCACCTTCTCTGCTAGGCTTTCATCTGCCTTATTTAAATTAGACATCTCAAACAACTGCTTCCCATTCTGGTCATGAATCACATCCTCAAAAAGGCAGACCCTGTCTTTTCTCTCACTGATTTAGCAAAAAGGAAAGAAAAATTGAGCCAATATCTCCCATGCTTTTCTGTTCCTGTTGTTGAGAATTTCCTACACAAATTAGGTAACATTCTTCAGCTCTCACCTTCTTAACTAGCTTCCTAGTTAACACCAAAAAATGGGAAAATGTAAAAGGACTAAAAAGTAAAATCATTCTTAAACAAGGTTTTGATTTGTGTATGACTGCCTTTGGATGTATTCTTTTAGATTTTCTTCCTTTTTCTGTCATGTTCACATAATGAACAGTTATTTATACCTATTTGGCAGCAAATCCAGATGGTGCTGTCCTGTGCACTCTTTGTACTGTTGTGGGTAAACAGATGAAATGAAATAGATACCTTCAGTACGTGAAGTTTCAGGAGAATTAATTCAAGTTCAGGGCTTCTTCTAGCCTCCTTGTCAAGCTACTTTCCATGCTTCAGTTGAAATCTAGCTTGGAGACTTTTTTTTGCTTCTCAGTGTCTGGATTTGGTCCTTCTCAGAAACTACAGAGGTCCATGTGGGGTTGTGTACTTCCCAGCATTTTACCTGCTCTCTACCTCCCACTGACACCCTCAGCTGAATACTGATCACTCAGGCTGGCTAGAAAAGAGGGCCAGGAGTTCAAAGGTTCTTGAACTGGATGATGACTGGACTTTCAGGTATATTTTTCTATTGTATTGTGTACAGCTCAGTTTGCAGGACTGTACTTATGTAGGAAGTAGGCACATTCCTCTGCTTTCTTCTTCGAGCCCTTAAGATTACATGTCCAGGCATCCACTGCAGATCTTGCAGGCAGAAGTGATGAGAAAGTGTTTTCTGACACACTAGAAGGCTTTGCAAAGCATCTGTGGAACTTTCTGTGCAGTGGCACAGTTAGGACACCTTTCCCATGGACACAGAAAACTGATGAAATATCCAAGGCAATTTGGAGATCTCTCTCACTGTGTATCTATCCATCTATATAGATATATATCTATATATATCCAATTGATGCAATAACCAGAAGGCCCAGTGGGATATTGGTTTTCAGGAAACAGACCCATGACGCCTCCTTGGAAAGTCTAATTTCATTTACTAAGGCTTCAGGAGGGCAGAACTTTTCACTTTTTCTCCAATTTAGATTTTGATCTGACAAATTTAGGTTTTGATTTTGACAGATGAGATGCCAGATCAGATTATACAAAGCAGTATTTTACAGAAGACCATGTCAGAACAGAAGCTGGGCACATTTTGACTTTGCATCTTCTAGGTCTTTACATGTAAGACTGAGGAGATGCAAACAATTCAGGGATCCATCTTCTTAGGGAAGTAACAAGAAAGCTTTAAAGAAATATGAAATCTGCTTTGCCAGTGCAAAAGTCCTATTCTTGACATGAGGAAAGGTTCTCCTCCACAATACAGTAGTTTTTTTGCCTGGAGCAACAGCTATTATTTTAGTTCAGACCACCCACCCTCATCACAAGACTTAAGGATTTACAAATTTAGAATAGCAATGACATAGAAAGGATTATACAGACCAAAAAATCCTGCAATAGTGGGACACTTTTCAGCAGCCTAAGCCAGGAAATAAAGCATAAAACTGGACAAAGCAAAAATTACATGACTGCAACAGCTGCTAATAGAATCTGGTTTTGCTTTCTAGAGAATACTTTCTTGGAAAGCCCTACAATGACTTTCCATTCAGCAAATACTTTAATGTTCTAATAATGGTATTCGAAGCTGGTTTACACAGAAAATGTCTAATTCCCTATTTCACCCAAACTTCCCCTATGCTAATGAGGGACAGATTTTTCCAGCAAAGTTTTGGCCTAAATTCTCCATAGGTTCTAAACCCCCAGGTCCCATAAGAAACATGGCCAAGCAGAGCTTTGAACCCGCTTTCTAAAACAGAAAAAGCACCACAGTCATCACCATTCTTCTTGGATTATGAATACATTGGAAATTGGATACAGGCTTATGCACAGAGAATTGAAGTTAAAGGCAATTAAACATTATCTTAAAAATAAACACAGTTCCTGGGCATTCTACGTCTCATTTCCTCACTTAAAGGAATATATGGGAGACTGTGCACTAATGAGACACGCAGCTACAATAACAGATATGTTTAACAGGGGTAAAGACTGTGTTCCTAAAACCATGCTGAAGGAACATTATTATTTAGCATTGATCTGATCCCCTAGAAATTTTAAGGGTAAATATAAAATGTACTAAATAATCCATGACTTACATGTTCTTATAGGAAGATACAGTTAAATAGCTATCTAATGAAGAACAGTCTACAAACTGTGTTGGGATTTTACCTAAAGACTTCAGTGAAAGCTTCTGGAACTCTGCCAGCAACTTCACTGGGCCCAAAGTATTACTCTCCCCTCTGCCATTACTTTAAACCAGCATATATATTCCAGAGGGTCCTATCTACTTGGAGTTTGCCCTTAAAACTTCAGGAACTAAAGTGGAAGAATCAACTGAATTAAGTTAGAATTTATTTGCCCCTTGGTATTTCTGCAACTACTCTGTTTCCTTATAGCAGAAAACAAAACTTCATGCTTTGGTGAGGCTGTGTAGTGAATCACAAAGACATAGCAATTTAAAGGGTTTTTTATTTTATTGCACAAGGTATTTATGCAATCCATGTAGGTACTGTATTGAAGGATCCACATTTTGCAAACATCGCCTGTTGCTGCACACATCACTAGCATTGTGAATAACCAGTGCCTTCTTCAAGAAGTAAAATAATCAGTTGCAGGTTTAAGCATGTTGTGGAAATAAATGAAGAAAAAAGCAAGGACTAATAATACATATTTCTCTTCAAACACACAAATATACAATTTTCAGAAGAGCACCAATAATGCCAAGCAACTATTTTGATGAGATACTGTATGTGTAGGCTCTGCAGTAAAAAGCCAATATGCATACAGAAAATATATTTCAATTTTTAAAATAATTTAACCATAATATCTTGCATGTGACACCTGTTTACAACATAACATTTCACATACAATGTCAGGCCCAAGCCTCAACTTGTGTAAATTTGTGCATACTCATTTAAAGCAGCTGAGACTCTGGACCATGTATTCAAGCTGAAAAAGCCTTCAAACTGTTCACATCTAAATTTAGAGTGGTAGTATAAGATGGAGAAAGTAATTAAGGTGAATTTATAACAGAATTGGTACTATGGAAAATGAAGAAAAACACTATAAAACCCTCAAAGGTTCTAGAAAGAGGCCTACACGTAAAGTGATACTGTAATAAGTTATAAAAGTGAATAATTAATATCAGTCTCCTTTCTGACATTAAGAGATTCTCACATATTCAGAAGCCTGTAGAAGTGAACTAACCAAATGTCACAATCAGTTATCATCCTCAAATGCTGTTTCTTAAGTCTCTGATCATTAATACTGGTACTTAAAACATTTTATATTTGCTGAAACTGATTATTAAAATTTACCTTCCTGATATGAGAATTTAGTGTAATAAAAGTCATGAAAAACAATAGGTAAAAAAATAGTATTTTAAGAAAATTTTTAGAAAACTTGTCATACGACTGCAAATACAATGAATTTTAAGCATCTGTTTTTGAACTGTGGTCTTTCATTTGTTTTTAAGTAAATCACTTATAAAGAAGCAAAGGAGTACCAGTTCTAAGATTTATTCTTGTCCATTACATTGAGGACCTCATCCAAAAGTGAGGGCCCCAAGTCAAGTTGTAATGAGAGAAGAGAGCCTGCAAGATCTGAAAGGGATTCTTCTGACTTAGTCTTTGTCTTGGTTAGTTCACATGACAGCCGACTGTCATCCAGTAGATCAACTGTTTGCCAATCAGTGCATCGTTCAGAAAAGCTGGATGAGTGACTGTCGCTACCATTAGTAAAATGTGAAGAAGAACCATTTTGCTCCCACATGTCATCTTTGTATGTTTCTTCATCCTCCAGCTCTTGATCTTTTTCCTGCAGTTTTTCTTCTATTACTGGCTCACAGCTAAGCCTAGGATTTCTGGATGACCTGATGGATTCTTGCTTTGAATTAAATGTCACTGGTGACAATAAAGGCAGTGTAAGGGCTTGAGAACCCCCAATGGCAGGAAGGGAAATAGCATTTTTGAGCACTGGTGATGGAGTTTCTGTAAACATGGATTCAGAAGTGCTGTTTGCCCTTAAGAATTCATTGTGGATACCAGACTGGCTAAGTCTGGTTTCACCTTCATTTCCAGGCAATAGCTCATATTTGCCCTGCAAAAATGAGATGTCCCCGAAAACATCATGCTGTCCCTCTTTTCCAATGTGTATGGTGTGACGAAAATCTCCAAGTGGAGGACTGATCATATCAGGAGATAAGATATCCCTTAATTTGAATTTCTTCCCTTTCTTATTGTTAGCAGCTTTTAAGTAGATGGGTGTCTTGGCTGGCATCTTGCTTGTAGTTTCTGAGAAAAGTAGTTAAAAAAAAAAAAAAAAAAAGGTGAGGGAAGGAGAAGCCTCTTACAAAGCCAGTTGTTCTCAGTAGACTTTCAGTGTGAGAAATGTTACATCATCATCTTGAAACACACTTGCACACAAAGTCTTACTCTTCTGATACAGAGAACTGCGGAGCATGTGAAGGTAAATGTCTCCTACATCAGCTCTTCGTAAGATAGAGCACAAGCTTTGGGGTCAGGTGCCAACCAAATGCCCTGCTACGTCCTCAACTTGAGGAAACCTGCATGGGATACAAAATCACATTATCATTAATTTATTTTTCATGGTTCATTCAGTCTTGTTTTCACCAAACCCCAAAATTAGTAATGGTACTGACAGTTCCAGCCTGCAGATTAGCTTTATGATGTTGCTTCCCTTCATTAGGCAGGATAAAAGAGTTCAGATTAACAAGGGCTAGCTAACCTTTCTCTGACTCCATAGCTTTTTTTGAAGTCAGACTTTTTTAGACACAGTTGCTGAGCACAATTCATTTGATAAATATCACTATCTCAATCTTCCTTCTCCTAATTGTGCATTCAAAATGCTGACCTTTAAGAGCACATGCAGAAACACATTTCTAACATTCAAAAGCATTGAGTTTTTGGTAGATCCAGGAAGACTGACAGACTCATTCAGAAAACTATTTTGGATATGGAATAGACTTCCTTCATTTAGATAACTGGATAATCAGATTAGTATTCAGATACTTCCAATTAGTACTGCAACACTCACAGACTATAGTAACTAGTACTGTTTCTAGTAATTGTGCCCATTTAAAAAGATAGTTGTAGGAACTAGAAAAAAGAGCTGGTCCAGGTCTTTACAGTTTGTTAGGAACATCCAATCGCACATGCTTTAGAGGAGACTGATTCTTCACAGCAATTAGACTATCTTATTAATTATGCAGACCACGAGGCCACAGTGATTTAGAGTTGCTCTGTGAAACCAATTGTAACAGTCTTTGCAATCCATGTTGTCCTACTAGAATGTGAGCTTTGAAAGACCTGATAGAACTAACAAGGGCTAATAGGCTATTAAGTCAACAAGCTATTGAAAAACTCTCTCTTTTTAATACTTTAAGTGCGTCTTTCTTTTTTGTAGTGCCAGTACCCTTGGACACTGTCAGAATAAATGCATTTCTTCTCCTGGACATTTTTATACATTCTTCTATTAAGACCATACAACACATATCGCCCCTTCTCATCAGAATACTGAGCTACAAATCCCTCACACTTTGTCCATCACCACCCTCACTGTGCAAAGGAGATTACAGCTTTTACTCAGAAAGACTCTTCTATACCACAAGAGGAGGGAAGCTGACTGTAACAAGGGCTGCTTTTGCTGCCTTTTATCTATGCCCTGGTAGGGTTTTTCCTTCACCAAATTAAGTCAAGTATAAATCACCAGGTTTAAAACACAGCACTGCATGGATACATACCCAGGTTGTCAAGAAGCATTTAAGCATTTTTGCAAATCCTTTAACCACAGTAATTAGTTCCTACAGTGAGGTACTTAACTGTGCATCACAAGGGGAGCTGGGATTCTAGCCAGGTCAGTGCTTTGGCTTTTTGATTCCCACCAGGTATCTACAGCACTTTGATAATGCTGAAGAGCCCTCCCCCGCAAAATGTATCAGATGTAAACAGCTTTAAGTTGAAATACAAAATAAGTTCAATAATTTATGAGGGCATTTTATACTTTTAAGATCAATTTTGAAAATACAATTGATTGCATCAATCAATTAAAAGCACTTCAAAGCTTCCTTCTGCAAACAAAATGGTAATTTCAGGATCTACAATACAGTAGGAGATTCACATTACTCCATGACAGTACTGCAAGATACAAAAGTAACTCCTAAATAACATCTCTACATGTGCCACCTGCGATAGGAACAGAATTGATTAATCAAATCAACCTTGCAGTTTTGAAGTCTAAAATTCACTGCATTGTTTTCCCACCATTTATCATTCTGCCCAAGCAACCCATTCAACTAAACAAAATGTCCTCAACTCTACAGAGAAGACTAATATCAAAGAAAGATGAATGGCGAGATTTTCTATATTTATCTAGTGGACTCGGCTCTAACTCACTTCCTAGAAATAACAGGCCAAATTCTCTCTCATTTTAACTTCTCATTCTTGCAGGTCTTTTAATTTGAATGAATGGCAATGTAATGACAATGTGGTCCAAAGTCATACTTGGTCACTAGCTAAAAAATGAAAAACAAATCATTCCAAGTTTTCATGGCTTCAACTACATAGGATCTGAATCAAAAGCATTATCACCAAACTCCACAGGGAGGTTTAAAAAAAAAAACTGGAGGACCCAATGAAGCATCTGAACATCAGCAAATACAAAAAAAGAAAATGTAAAATAACTTTGAGTATAAATAGCCTGTTTTGACACACAAGAAAAGCACCATATTTTATTTAGCTCATAGCTTAGGGGGGAAAAATACAAAAATTCTGAAAGAAGCACAAACTTTTGGACATGCAGATCTCTTTTAGTTCTTGCACTATGAGAGAGCCCCAGTAAGGGGCAGTGTAAAACCGCACTACCTGAGAGGATGCTGCAAGAGACTCCACCATCAAGAATCATAAACCCTCTCTATACAGCATTCCCTTTAATTCTGAAGGCCTGGCTTCCATTTGGCCCATGCAAGAGGCTTTACATTTGAATAGAAGGAATTTCACAATTCCATGCTTGGTGCAAGCACCATTTTCTGCTGACAACAAAGGCAGATTTCAGTACCCACAGTATCAGAAATCTAAAAATTACACATTTTAAATAAAAGGGCTCCCTTCTCAATGGACAGGTCTCCATGTACAACATAACACAGCTTCAGACCAACTGTATTTTGTTTCTGCATACCTATCCTCTTTGTCAACTACTGCCTAAAGGAATGCAGATTTTAAGCTACTTCAAACAAATAAATCTGGAAATATTCACTAAGCCTAAACCACTATTTTTATTTATACTTAATTTACAATTAAATAAGGAAGAATACATATCAATATTTAACATATAGCATATTAACACTAACAAATATATATATATATATATATACACAAGGTAGTTCTTTCAGTAAGGAAAAAAATATATAAATCAAACTTTGGCAAATGAAGAAAAACCTGACAAGACTAAGCCTCCAGCTCAAATCCTTGAATACAAAAAAATTTGTCCACAAAATTTTCACAAGAATCTCAACACACTTCCTGCAATCAATAAGATTTAATGGAATCTCAAGTGCACATGGGCTAAGAGAAGGGATACAACACACTGTAATCTTGATACCAGGCTACACAATAAATTTCACATTGTCTTAAAATGAGGCCTTTTTCTGATCTTACTGCTAAAAGAGACTCTTGTTTTGAGTAATTTCAGCTCAGTGACTAAGTGATTGTATAGGTAAATTGGAAAGCTGAATGAGAAATTACGAGAAAACCAGAAGTCTGCAATCCTGGACTGCCAGCCTACAGTAGAAGACCTTAATTTAAGAGAAAAACAACATGAAAGGGTTTTCATTCCAGTTGAAAAGATATCCCCTCTCCTAACAAGATCCAAGCATGAGCCAAACCAGAGGAATTTCAGCCCAGTGAAAATTAAAGTTTTAGTTTGGCTATAGCACTTGCTCATTTTCATTCCTGTCACTTCACACTCTCCTATAAGTAGTTTGCTTGGTAACAAAGACTAATATTTTTAGAGGTGCTTCTCAATCTGCCTTCTGTCCACTCAGCAATCATCACCTTCCACACAGTTCAAAGTTTTCCATGGATGCTTTAGCTTATTCCACAGTTCATTTTAAAAGGATGGTCTATCAACAAATATCTCAACAGCTAAGCTTGCAAAGCCAGAGACAAATAAGGGTCAAGGTGCAAACTATTATTTGTGCACACATCCCAAGAGACCTAGATTCTTTAGCAAAGAAATTATAGAAAGAAAACCACATTTCCACAGAGCAGAGCCAGAAGCAACTGTGTGTGCTAGGAAGCCTACAGGCTTTCTACAGGGCAATTCCTTGCAAAGGCTCTGCCTTACTCATCACTGACTAGAAGCACATGAAACTCAGAGAAAGGCCTTGCCACAGCATAATTAAAAATATAATTGAATTACCTTATGGAGCAAGTCAGTAAGAAAAATCTGAGTCTGTACATTATCTAAATATCCAAATCAAAACACTGTAACATAGCAAAAGACAGACAAAAACTATGCAACAAGCAGCTGCAACTTTTCTACATGATGAAGTATCGGCAAACATAGAAGAATGAGTCTTTAGAGCTTCATTTTAGGTTTTAGCTATCAGTAGCTTTCAGCAGTACAAACAAACTGTTAAGAACATCCTGGTCAATGCAATTACTTTCACTACATCTAAAACAGCATCAAGTGTAAAACACATTTTTACTGGTTTTATAACAGGGGCCTGAATTCATGCAGTCACAATTCCTAAATGCTAGTAAAACACACTCCCAGTTAACCTAGTCCCCAGATACAAGGAAAGCATCAGATTATGCAGCACAGAGTTTACCTCTTGTGTTTCTGGGGACTCAGGTGTCCTTTTCAACTATCAGGCTCTGAAAACAAGAGGCCACAAGTCTGTCCACTTCAAGACCCAGCCACCAGCTCTCCACTTATAAAGCCATCACCTCATAAGTAGCTGAAACCACATCAGGTGCTAACACTTCTCCCCCCAGACTGTTTATCTAAATCGACATTGTTTATAAGAGGCACAGCCTTTGAATTCATCTGTATTAAAGTCGACTTCCCTTGATCAGGTTAGAAGTCCTTGCCTCCTTTGCTTCTCCTTTCATCAAAGAATTGGCACCTTACTGATTAAAGTTACAGATTTAATTACTTTATGAAAACAATCAGGCTAAATGCACTTCAGTTCAACTAATTTTCTCAACTGCACTCAACTGACTCTCCTGGATCAGATCTTACCTATTTCATTGTGTTATCACATACACTATTTAGAAAATGAAGGGGCAAACAATCCCAAATCATTCCCACAGCTACAGAAATACAGATCAAGACATGACCTGACCCTGTGGTATGGTGGATTCATTTATACATTGCCCTGAAAAGACAGGGATGCCATATGCTAGCTGTGAAGGTGTTTGTCCACCCTTCTCTTAAAATTCCCCATACATGCAGACTACATCCATTAATTTACTTCACAGAGGTCAGTCATCAGAGAATATGCACCTCAAGTGTTCCCTGTTCCAATCTGGGTCCTAATTAATACAATAAATAATTGTATCCATTCCAGCTGTGGGGAGAAAAAAAAAAATCACAAAAGGATATATTTTGTCTTCCCTTGCTATAAAACACTTTTTTCCACAGAAATCCAAGAAAAATAGTACACCAGCTTTGAGTCATCCACTTGAAGAAAGCTAATTGCCACTAAGTGTAAGCACAGACAGGGACAGGATGCATAGTGTCTTTCCCTCCAGGTATCTTCCATTTCTCCAGCACCCTCCTGTTTCTCCCCCTCCCTAAAACCTAGGTTTACAAACAAAGAAAAAACAAGATCTTGATTTTTTATTGTTGCCTCCTTTAACTCTTGCAACCCTGCTTAGCACTCTTTCAAACAGAGCGACCTTGTGTAAATCACATCAACCGAACCAGGGAACACTTTCAACTACTTTTAAACAATTGAAGTACTTGTGTATCATATGGAAATGAATGAAGTAATTAATCTATTTAAGAGCTTTTATTTTAGCTTGTAAGAAAAAGAAACAAAGGAGAGCAATCCTGATTTGGGGAAGGGAAAAAAAAAAAAAAAAAAAAAAAGAGGTCTAATTTGAGCAACTGGCCTCAGCCTCCAGTTATTATTTTGTTCTTTATCAGTCTGAGATTACAAATGCCCTTTATCAACCAGAAACCTTCATCCTTATTATGGTACTTGAACACTAACCAAGTTGTTTCTCAGTCATCCATTTGATTGAAGTGAACAGGGGGAATTCCTCATGTGGTGATAGTGGGGGAACAATTTTTCAACATTGTTTTCCAAGCAGATCGGAATAAGTGACAATATTTCAATATAATTCTCCCTAACAGCATATATAAAGATAAAAATCACTTCTTTCTTCCCATCATCACTTGTTTATAAACACAAACATACTTCTGCTCTTATTCTCACCCTCTTACAACAGGAATTTCTCTGTATTTACAGGGTAGAATTATATTACAAACCATTTAAGAATTCTTGTGCTGGTATAACAAAAACAAGTTCTCCAAGCAGAATAAACTATACTGGGAAAAGTAGAATTTTTTATCTTGGCCTTTTACTGGTTCAGAGTGGGCATCTCCATATTACTTTTCTAGGATCAATATACAAATATATTCATTTAATCAATGAACTTGGCAGCAAAGCCAGTGGAGGTGCTCATATTACACTGTTTGTCCAGTAAGACTCTACTCCTTTTCTTGGTGGGAGGAAAGCAAAGAACCTTTCCAAATGATCATTCTCCAGCAAATAAACTGGATTTATATTCTATAGGATAAAAAGCAATGCCATACTTCAGAAAGAGAAACATGTTATTTCATTGTGCTCAAGCTGTGAATCAATAAATCAGTTGAGCTTTCTCCATCTCCCTCACCAATATACTTCCTCACCAATATCCATCACCTGCAAATTTGTACTACAATTTTGTACTTCTTTGCAAGACGCTTATAGAAATACTATGCAACCAATACTGTATCAATAGATCTCTGCATTGTATCATTAGAAATTCATCCCTCTTTGATGCTGACTTATTTTTGACATTTACTCTGAGATTCTAAATGTTTTTAATACATACTTTGTTAACACTGGAGAGGACTAACATTTAAAAATCTGGTTGTGATGCAATATGAAATTAAATGCCTTACACAGTCTGTTTTTCAAACTGTGTTTATGATCACACATTACAATATCTTAAATAATTCACTTTTTTTTAACAAGCAATTTTTTTAATCCTGTAACAGGTTTGAATCACAGCTTGCTTTCTTTCAGCTTTTAAAAGTTAGCATCTTTTCTAGAACAATAAAAACCTTCCTTTCTTTTCTCCTCCAGAGACAAGGATTTAATGAGCTCACTGTATTCTGTCGTTCAGCTTAATGGACTGAAACAAGTCCCTCTTTACTACCTTCCCCTTAGCTTTGTTGGCTGGTACCCTCATATATACAGATTTAACACCATACAGTTCATTGGCTTCCAAAAACCGGGTGAGAGCAAGCCCGTGCAGCTTTGGGCAGAGGTGCATGTCAGCACAAGGTGCAGCACGGCACGGTAACTAATGCAGCCAGCCACGGTGAGCTCACGCTACGTCAAACAGACTGCACGCTGAGCACAGTCACACATCTCCTCCTACAAAGTCACATGCCAGATGAGCAAATAGCTGGGAACCATAAACCCATAAGCCACAAGATGCACAGGCTTAAAAACCTGTCCATCAGTTCTCCTCATACACAGGGTAAAACATGAAACGTGACAAAAAACAAAAAGCCCTACAACCTGAACCAACATGCCATCAAAAAGCCTGGCAAACTGCTCTGGTTGAAATCTCAGCTGCCCCTTGTGATGTCAGCCAGCTCTCAGATCAGTTGAGTGGGTTATGAATCCACACTCCACACCCTTTGTGATTCTGAGCAGGTTAGCACAGATGGCTTTCTCTTTTGACACTGAGGGTGTAGGTCCTCAGCCCAACTCTGCTCTCAGAGCTGGTTTAAGAAGTTCCCACCTTGGATTCCTCACTCCTCATCGCTGGTTCCTGGTTCTGCATGCAATTCCTTGTACCCTTCACAGGCAGAAGCACCTACAAGCCAACACTTCAAACTGGTCACAGCTGCAGTTCTCTCCACTGACTCAGTTTTCAGGACAGGCTTAGCAACAGCTGCAGCCACCCGATGGCAATGCTTCAAGGGAGTTCAAGCCCAATATAACCTGCTGTCAGAAAGGCATTCTCTCCTTCCCCCCTGCTGTGTGCAGCCCTTACAGGCCAGTCCAGCACATAACAAGGTGAAAACTAACTAGGAAAGGGGTGTAAAATCACAAGGCTTGGAGTAAGACTGCTACTCTCAGCTGTAAAAAGTCCTTTCAATAGCTAAGCTGTCTCTTGAGACATCACTCTTTGAAAGCAAGAAGTTGTGGCAGAAGAGCTGGGCAATCTTAACCATCTCTTCTGCAAGGAAAAAACGTCCATGGAATAACATCCAGACTTTATGCACTTCTGATGTGAAAATGGCTTTGCAATTCCACTTGTTTTTCCCTTACATTTCCCAAGACTGCTGTCATACCAAAATTAAGTTTGTCTAACTATATTTAATATAGTCATACTTTTTTTGGAAAAGATCCTTAGTTTAAAATTTCTGTAACTGCTAGCTACTGACAAAAGGCAATCTAAAATACAAGGATCCTGCAAGGTTTCAATTAAAAGAACACCCAACCACCAAACCCACAAAACCCTACCCTGAACTCCTGACCTCCAATTCTCCAATACGCTTCATCTCTAAGTCAAATACTCCATATCATCTCCTTGAAACACACAAGTGACATAGGCATATCACATTCACCAGTTCTATTATTCATTTTTCAGAGTGCTTCATTTTAAATAAGTATTGACCATCTTTAAGTGGCTAGTTTTAAAACAAACTTGAAAGCCAGAGAGCCCTCTGTATGCAAAGACTAACAATGAGGTAGAGATATAAAGATACAGAAAAATCTAAAGTTGCACAGGACTTATTTTATTGCATAGAAGAAGGATGAATCTTCTGCTCTGCTGCAGTTCTGCCTCCTTTAGAGAGTTGAATGGTCATCAGGATGAGATCAAAGTTGATGGCATTGGGGTAGATAGAAGAAAGGAAATGCTTCAATAGATTAAAAAAATCCTCACTGAATTACTTTTTGGTCCAATTTATGCCGTCTTTAAAAAACAGGGCTGAAATCACAGCGTAAATAGGGCTTCTAAAATGTTATCTATGTTTAGTTTCAAGTATATTGTTAGTATAGCTGAAGTAGCTGGTTAATCTCATATGAAACAAAAAAGGGAAAACCCAGAAATTACATCTTCACAGTGAGTTCATACTCTGTTTCTAACAGAACAACTCCACTATTTGAAGGCACCATTTGAGCAGAGGTAAGAATCTGGAAGAATAAGTGACAACTGGAAGACATTTCATATTGTGGTGCTGCTCTGCAGTATGTCAGTGACACCTGCAACATGCCCCTGCCAGGGATGCACCACGCCAGACAGCAGTGCAGGGGTCCCCACTTCCTCCTGAGACATTTGGTTCTGATAGCTTGAGTTGCTTGTACACAACCCATCAGACTTCCTTTTGTCTAGAATATATTAGGTAGTATCGGGGTGCATTCACTCTTTGTTCCAATAGTGATATTTCACACACTGCTCTTAAAAGCTGGCAGAGTTAATGAGTTTAATTTGAAAGAAATTAATATACTCAGTACTTGTACAGAGGGGTACCATCTGAATATTCAGAGTGCACAGTGGCAATTCAGTGCCAAACTAGTTTACTGATTAGCAGCTGACATTTCTTTCACACTCTAAATCCCATGTATTTATTTAAACTGCCCAAAATACTGTTGTCTGAAATCCCACTAAAGCCACCTTCTCAGCACTCAGGCTTTACATCAGCTAGCACTCAGCACCTATCTTCCCATGACTGTAGCCATATTTGAAAAGATTAAGACAGAGCTTAAGTCAAATGGTGAATGAGATGACAGCCCTTGTGTAAGACTGGACTACGAGCTTGCATGTGCAGGCAACATGAGAGAATAAGCAAATGGGTCAGGGAAGCATGTTGTATCCAGCGAACCCAAGCAGACCCAGTGCACTGCAAGTCAAGTCCTGTCTTTGCAGACTTCTGGAAAAGCATTTTGCAGACATTCGTTCTCTCTCTGCTCTCTGCAGGGGCTCCAGCTTAGAGGTTTGCCTCGAGAATACAAGAGAACATAAATCTCTATGTTCAAAGGTCAATATTTCAAAGTGCTCCAAAATTGACATTTTGTTTTCAGAAGTGTCAAGGGAAGGGGTATTGGTGGCAAAAAGAAAACTTCTAGTGGGCAGTCACATTAGGGTAATGTAATCATGACTCATGCTCCTCACCCATTTCCTGACTAGGGCTGTGCATGATCAAAAGAAAGCCAGTCACAGCAATGCTGCCGCTCGTTAATGTTAGCTGGCCAGAAAGGATTACAAACTACCAGAAAACAAACTCATTGCAGAACATCCTATTTAAAGCCTGACATAAATCGACACTGACAAACACAGTGGCGTAACACCAACCAAAACAACTTGCCTTTGTTGCGAGAAACAAGTTACAACTTTTACGATGAGTTCTCCTACCCGAACAAACCCTCTCACGCACCTTTAAAACACTGTAAATCCTCGGGAGGATGCCTAGGGAGAGGGAGTGGAGTGTCTGGTTGCTAGTTAGTATCTAAAGAAACGCAAGATACAAGGACTTTTGGAGAGGATCACACCAAACTCAGACTGCCTTAAAACAACTACCACCTCCTCAAAAAGGCTATAAAAGAACACACAAATGGGCCAAAACACGAATGTGTTTAAGTGTCTCTCACCTTATAAGAAAAGCACTGCACGAGGCAATTTCTGTCTCAGTGTTCCATACTGTTGAGCATCCTGAGTGAAGCATGTACTTAATGATGCAAATTGCTGTTCATTTGTATAAAGATTTCTTCGGCAGAAAACAGATCCTTGTTGGGACCTCAGTCACATTTAATTTGTTCCAAAACCCACATTAATGCAACCCCAAAAATTAATCAGATATTTCAACAGAAACTAGGCTAGACGTTAGGTAACAGATGCCAACACCCAGCTACACCTCTCTGCAGCTCTCACAGGCCAGATAGAATCATAGAATCATTCCGGTTGGAAAAGACCTTTAAGATCATCAAATCAAGGAGACAACTCCTTTCCCTCCTTCCTACCCCAGAAGCAGAGGTAGGAGCCTAGATTTGCAGGTCCCTTTCACTCCTTGACAAATGCCAAGTAACTGCTAAACATGCTCCTCAGCACCAGTTACTGTGTTCCTTATGGTACTTCCAACAAGGGAGATCAAAGGGGAGAGAGATTCTGTAGTTTACCATTAAATACTTAATCCATTGTCAAAATCATAGTCTATAGATTTAAGACTGATCAGCAGTGGCATTCCATTCTCAGGATACTGAGGAGACCTACACCAGGCGTCTGACAGCCAAATTCAACCTAGGTTTAACAACTGTCTTTTTAGTAATGCTTCAGCTCACCGTTTAGTAATCTCATCCTTTCCCCCTCACATTATACAGAGTACTGGGGGAGGTGTTGTAAAAGGCAAAAGTTATGTTTAGGTCTGACTAAAACAATACCAGCTATGGGTACTGAGCCTATACTTTATCCAGGCTGCAGTAATTACTTCACAGTTGAGTGAAGCTGGTTCTGAAACAGATCACACACACATTTATAGCAAGACATTTATATTGCATTGTGACACTTGCTGTTGGACTGTTAAAGCTCTGTTCGTCTTGTTTATACAACTCCAGCAGCACAGACATGAGGTGCAGCAATCCCTTTGGGCATGGATGCACCTCGGTATTGACCAAGAACGAGTTGTTACCACATGCTGCAAGTCCTTAATGTACCAATTCATACAACTGGTATGGAAAGCAGAGGTGTGTAGGCAGAAAAATAGAAGAATGTAATTCCGGGACCTATTTTCCCATGTAAAGGGCATATTTATTTAGGTAATCCTCTAATAAGTAGGTAAGATGAAATTCTACCTTTACTGCAGGCTATTTAAAGTAAATTTCTAATGGTTCTTGCAAGCTTCAGGGAGTCAAAATTCAAGCCACGGGAGGAGCACGACCAGCTTAGTGTGGTTTACCATCCTTCAAAAATTTAGGAAAATATGACAGTTGTAGAGTACAGGGCAGACACCTACAGTGCTGACAAAAACTTCTGCTGGGGGGAAAGGAAATCAAGCAAAATAAAATATGACAACAACAACAAAAGAAACAACAAAACACCAAATAAGAAAACAAAAGCAATGTAAAGATGGTCAGAAACCAAGCCACCTAATTAAGGAAACAGGTATTCCTGATTTTCTTACTGAAGGCAAAGGAAGAAAAACTGAGGTCAATTTCCTTGTCTTGAGTGCAAATTCAAACAATATCCAGCCAAAACCAAAACAAAACAAAAAACAAACAAACAAAGAAAAAAACCCAATACCACACCATATAATACTGTAACAATGCACTAGGATTGCACTAATTCAAGGCACAGTGTAGGCCTCTTCTCTTGTCCATATGTTTTTTTAATAGAGATACCATCTGTGAAAACACAGGCAAGGAATAAACTATAACTCCCTGAATTACACAACAGCAGAGACAGTACATTCAAGAAATTTAAGAGGGAACTTGCATCCAAGTAGGGCATCAACATCTCAGTGTTGTTGCTACAGTACTGAACCAGAAGAAATTAGTGGATCATGTAGGGCCTGTTCCATTGACTCTCTGAATATAGCTCCCTTGGGAAGAAATAGAAATACCATAACCAAAACACTCTGAAACACAGTCCCATCAAAAGACATGTACAGTAACTTATAAAAGGAAGATATTACTGAAGTGGTTCCCTCTGTACATGCCTGCTAACCTGGACTCACCAGAGGAATGCTCCTGCTGCCTGCAGAAGCACTAGGCAGCATACCTGGGCTTCTTCCTTGGAGCCCAAGGAAATCCTTACTGGAGGAAAGTATTTAATAGCTCACCAACAGCTACCAAGACCAGTGTGAAAAGTAGTTCAGCAACATCCCTATTGCTGTACTCATAGGCTTCTAAAAGTTAAACCACATCCTTGAGGAAAATGGAATTTTTTTGCTGTTTCATTTGCTCCTCAGAACACAACACTAAATAGGATTCATCCTACAATAACTCAAATTAAATACATATCTTCTTTTAAAAAATCCAGCCACAGATACTGCTGTTAAACTTTTGCTATTCCTGAAAAGACCATAACCCGTTCACTGGACAGGACAAAAATGGGAAGGCAGAGACTATTTAACATTAGAAGAGGAAAAAGGTGCAAACAACAATGAAAAGGAAAAAAATCTGCACCTAGTCAGTAAATTAAAACTCACCAAATACAACACATTAGCAGCTTGCAGGAAACTTTTTATAGTCACCAGGTTCCCAGATTAATGGCTCTGATTGAGTTCACACCTTCCAAAGTGAGTGTTTCAGGCTGTCTGAAACAAGGCAGGCAATTTCACTCAGGGTGCCAAGAGAGGCTGAAAGAGTGTTACATCTTAAAGCAAAATCTCAACTTTAAAAACAAAAAATTGTGAATACCTGAAAAATCCAGACTCTTTAACTGACTTGCATTTGGACTATTACATTCCCAGAGACTTATTATCCAACAGAAACTGAGTGCTGTTTTAGAACTTGATTAAAGCTAACAAATAATAAAAGTCCCTTAATACCTCTTGCTAGTTACCTTTCTTATGCAGAAGATACAGAAAAATTTTACACTTGTTTTACCAGACACCAAAATATTCTTCTTGAGCTTTCCACTGGAATTCAGTAATTTGCTATGTACCCAGAAATAGCCATTTGTTCCTGGATCAAACACTTTGCTGATAACTTTAAAAATAACTAAAACAACTTTTTGAGTCAATAGTTTACATATTTTCTCTTTTAACAGTAATTGAATCAGTGTAATTATTGGAGGCCATACAGAAGGCAAACCAGATCAAAATCAAAATTCTTGCTTAACTAATTGATTACAAGACATGAAACTAGCACATCTGCAATGGAAGGACAACTTGCAATATATACAGTTCTTCTTTCAGCCTAGCACATCCACTGAAAACCACGAATATTCTTTTTTATTCCTGTCACAGGATCTCAGACTATATCAATTATGAGTTCTGACACAGCAGTTTAACACGCCTGATTTCATAGCAGCTTCTCTCTATTTGCAGGACCTAATAGGTAGTGCCACTCCCAAGTCAGACAAATGTTACAAAGAGAAATTGTAGCTTTTTTTTTCTGTTGGCATTAGGAGTTGCGTGAGCTTTCTGCCCAGCAGGAGTTGCAGCCTGCATTACCAGTGAGTGCTCTTTAAATTCTTTGCCTTCAATTGATCAATTTCAGTCCAAGAACTACCCTAATATGATCTGCACTGGAAGACCTAAAATCAAGGGGGAAAATCAACAGGCAGCTAATTAAATTGAGGGACAGAGTGACCTAGAGCATCTGTATCCTGGTTTCAGCTGGGATAGAGTTAATTTTTATCCTGGTAGCTGGTACAGTGTTGTGTTTTAGATTTAGGATGAGAATAATGTTGATAACACACTGATGTTTTAGATGTTGCTAAGTAGTGTTCACACAGAGTCATTGGCTTTTCAGCTTCTCACCCCACCCCATCAGTGAGCAGGCTGGGGAGAAGTGAGAGGAGACATGGCCAGGGCAGCTGACCCCCACTGTCCAAATGGATGTCCCATAGCATAGGGCATCATGGTCAGTTACAAACTAGGGGAAAAGCTGGCGAGCGGCCACCACTCAGGAACTGGCTGGGCATTGCTCAGCAGGTGGTGAGCAACTGAACTGTGCATCCCTTGTTTGGTACATTCTACTTATTTTATTATGATCCCTTCCTTTTTTGTCCCATAAAGGTGTTTTTACCTCAATCTATTAATTTTATCTTTTTTCCCCAAATCTCTCCAAATCCCACTGGGTAGGGAAGGGATGAGCAAGCAGCTGTGTGGTGTTCAGTTACCTGTCAGGTAAAACCACCTCAAGCTGGTATCTGAACACGAGCAAGCCACTCGAGTTTTAACAGCAGCCCAAGTCATGTACTCAAGATTAAAATGGAAGACTAAATCACAAAGGCCACAGTTTCAGGAAGGCAGATTGTGCTTAGAAACAGAAATAAGAGGTCAGAAGAGCTAACCAGGCTGAACCTCATCCTCTTGAACTATAGTCAAAACGGGCCACTGCAATTCCCTGCTCCATGAGAGGGCACTGAAAGGAAAGGCCCAGTAATTCTGTATTTGGCTATCACAACATCCAGTTCCTGTAGCCACAATTCCAAGAGGAGATCATGAAACAAAGGAAAGTTCCAGGAGAGACACAAGACTGATATGATCACTTACATTTCATGGAAGCACAGAATCATTAAGGTTGGAAAAGACCTTTAAGATCATCAAGTCCAATTATTTAGCTTCAGTTTGCTAGACTGAAGCTAGTCAAAGCAAGTACAAAGGAAAACAAACCTTTTTGGAACAGCAAGAACAACTTACTCAGACTTATGGTACATTTTCCATTATTTGAATATTTGTTAATTTTTTCGTTTGCTTTTAAACAAAATTACTATTGTCTAGTTTGAACAATTCAGACAGAGCCAGGAGCCGTACTGACAAAAAACTGGGTAACAATTCAGGAAAGGCCTACAGCTTGTCATAAGACAAGTTCCCAGTGGTCTAGTCTGACTTTTATCATTTAAGATATGAACAGTATTTTCCCCTAAATTCATGGCATTTCTCTTAAGAATTAAGTGTTTGAAAAAGTGTTTTTATCTTGGGAAAGCCACACTAAATTTTTAGAGCCTCTCTGTCCATACATTGTGTTTGTTTGGCCATCAAGATGATTATGAAGGTTGAAAGGACAAATCTCCAGAAGTTATCAAAATAGAGCTCTCACCAAAACTGTTGTGTTTGGAAAGTTCTCATCTTTCAGCACAAAATAGAAAGAAAAAAGAAGCAGATCTCTGTGTTGGACACTACTTCAAATCCTGCATGGAGAACAAAATAGATTCTATCCTGTCAAATTGCCATGAACAGTTTGAGATCTGCAAGCTTTAAAAGCTGATTCTCCTTTGATACTGTGCAAGCAGAAGGGCATCCATCTCACAGCAACTTAGCCTCTTCAAAACAAACAAGAAAAATGTAACATTTTAAAGTACAACTGTCCAAAAGGGGTATCTAAGATCCTCGACCGAGTGGAATCCATGTCCAACTACAGATACTTAATTTTGAAGAAAAACAATTAAAAACAATTATATGTGGCTTCATTCACTTTTACTTAAAAAAAAAAAATCACACAGTTCTTGAATTTGAAAATATGACTGTCATTTCTTTTCAAGTCAATCTCCTATATATTTTTACTACTGTAAAACTTGACTTTGGACCACATTTATACTTTCAGAATATTTATCTCAAGACTACAAACTTTGAAATTTGGAAGGCCCAAACTACTGCCAGCTACCTCACCAGATGGATTGAAAGAACACACTGAATCAGAGCACCTGAAAAATCATCTGGTACCATTTCAGTCACGGTTCTAAAATGTACACACACACACACAACAGACAGCTGCTCCTACTTCTGCAGATACCACTTTTATTGCAGAAAGAAGACACACAATTTCTCAGATGATGCCTTATTAACACATCCACCTACACTTCAGCTGTCTTGGAAGCTTCCATTTTAAGGCCTATTTTCAGAATTGTTTATCAATATCTGACACTGCCATTCAACATTTTCTATCCTCTTCTGCAGCCATCTGTGTATGTTTGTTTATTGGGAGGACTAGAAAGGAGGTGGGAGAATCTTAACCAAAGTTTTTAAACTGTTTTGCTAATGAGATAAAACAAAATTATATATTTCTATTCCCCAGCTGTAGGATAATGTCCTTTACTCCTATGGATACACAAACCATCAAAATCCAAAATATAGCTAACAGGTTCTGGAACTTCTGTACCTTAAAATTTGTACCTGGGAATGTGTCTTTGCCTGTTGTCCTAAATTGCCAGGACAGGCAATGTCAAGGTGTTAAAGTGT
Source organism: Erithacus rubecula (assembly GCF_903797595.1). Classification (NCBI taxonomy): domain Eukaryota; kingdom Metazoa; phylum Chordata; class Aves; order Passeriformes; family Muscicapidae; genus Erithacus; species Erithacus rubecula. Next base: position 75,371,893 of record NC_136685.1, read on the forward strand.
ATAATTTTACAAGATTTGGTAGCTTTAGTGTCTGACACCTAGAATCTTCTGAAATCCACTTTATTGAAAATATCAGCCCTCATGCTTACATGGCTCCATCCCCACAAACAACTCAGGCAGGAATAACCATCAATCCAGATTCTGATCAGTGACAGAGCCTTTGTATAAGATCCAGGGATGTGGAACCGGAAGATGGAGGACAGTGGATGTAGGGAAGGTTTATTCAGAGATGCAATTAACAAACTTACACAGGCTTGATGCAGGACAATTGGTTAAAATTTAGCAACAGAAGTAATTTGCATGTTTAGGTTGTTCATTCGGCCATTGAAGCCTGCCTCTTTCCTTGCAGATTTTTCTGTTATATGCAGATTATATATTTGCATTTTCAGAGATTACCTGGATACACTTAAAGATTTATGCTTGAATGGATATAGTGTTCATACCAAAGGCAATGTCAAAAAGCTTCCAACTTCTCTGTTGTTGCTTTGTTAGATAACGATTCTGTCATTTCCTCCTATACAGCTGTCAGAGCATGTCCCAGTAATCAAAACGCTATACCATGCCACAAAATACCTTATTTACAATATATATTTCTATGCCAAGGTAGAGGCATGGTTGTACTCTCAAGACAAAGTAACTATTGCAACAGTGAATTCTCAGACAAAAATGTAAAAACTGTCCACAGCATAAATTACGTGATTGTTCAGCACTTCCATTTGGAGAGGCAGGTTTTATTTTTGTCCACACAAACCCCTTTAGGAACTCCTATAGATTCATAACCTTCTTGGACTCTTGTTATTGCAAATCTTTTTCTTTGAGACCAGAGGTATGCATTTTTAAGAGAGCTGTACAGTCCACTGCTATCAAATGGATTGCTTTGTTATCTTTGCTGTTGACCTCAGGGGATCTTATCTGAAAGAGTCCAGAGCTGAGATGAGTATTCATACTGCCTGAAGGTACATGAAGAGAAAAAGAGAAGAAATATAGCCTCTCTTCCCACTAAAATGATAGCAAGCAAGTGCAGAGATACATGCAAGCAGCAGCCATGCAAATTACTGGCCTGCTCAGTCCACTGTCTTTGTTCCTAACAACAGATTTTTCCATTCAGTCTCGAGGACTTCTGTGTACCACTGATTACTTTGCATGTTACTAATAAGAAACAAGTTTAGCAGATATAACAACAGTAATGAGGCAAACCTTTTCATTTAAGGCTTTCACCAAACTACAAGATGCTACCCTCTCCTTCTAGGCAGGATGACCAAACTGAGTGGTCAATTATTACAAATTGGTATTACTGCAGCATCACACCCCTAACCACAAGCCAGGCAGCTAGTATATTAAGAATTATTCACACATAAAATGACAGCAACAAAATCTCACAGAAGACAGTTCTTCAACTGTTATGTCTTTTGGGGCAAGGAATACAAACAGAATTCTAGCTGCTGTGAACATCACCTTCCTCCTATTTCACCTTTCCACACCAACTGTTAGAACTGAAGCAAAGCACAATGCTGTATGCTATATATACAGCATGGATATGCTACTCCATTCTTCACTCCTATATTCCATCTGGATTTCAAACAGTCTAGCAGAAGAGACCCTCCCAGATGCATTACATCTTACCCTTTTATGAACCATGGTTATTATTCCAAGGTCATCTGCAGAGCCATGAGCAAGCAAATAACCAGCCTAAACTTGATCAAGAGTAGCAATCTATGGTATCTGGAGCAGAAGCATGTCGGCTGCATCTGACATGCAGGACAAGTAATGGCATTACTCCCTCCTTGTCCCTCTTTCACTCACAATGTAGCTCTCCTACTGTTCAAGCCTTCCTTAAATTGGGCTAGCCCTTATTATTATTTGTAGGAGCAATGCATCCTTAAAAGGGAAATGCCAAAAGTCACAAACCATTCTCCAAATGAATGGAGACAAACCACTGAAAAGCTGAAGAAAAGTGTCTTTACAAGGACCACAGTGCTGGGGAGAAATGGCATGGTTGGCCTTTACATCGCATTACAAAAGGCAGAACCTGCATCTTCTTATCTCTTCACCCTCTCTGTGGCATGTGCAACTTCTGGTTTCAGGGATGCTTTTTGTTTTCATTATTTGTGGTTATAGAAACATGCATTCTCAAAGAGACAATGAGTCACATTAATGCTTCAAATGACATGGACTTAATAAAATTTCAACTGATTAGGCTATCATTTGAAAACTGAACATGAGAAAACTGATCTAACCATCCTCTGGAAACAAAAACCAAAACGATGGTTTAGTTTCCAAAAGAGTTTATCAAATAATACAAAAAATAAATACAAAAAATTGATATTGATGGCCATTCCCCTACAGAATTTCATTAAAAACAGTGGCAGGAGTGCCTTAACAAGATCTTGTCACAATGAGGACAAGATATTTATGGTGTGCATCTTCAGCACAGCAAAGGGGAAAGAAAAAGCAAACCAAAACATTCACCTTGGACATTCACCAGAGCTCCACCACACCTTGGACTAATCCGTTTCTGAGTTTCAGAACTAATTTACCTAAACTCCTGAATAAACAGAATTTAACTAAATCTAAATATGCACTGAACCATATTGACTGAGTTGAAAAAGTAAAGGTTTCTAAAAAATACATAGGCCTTCATGAAAAAGATATATATAAACACACACAAGTAAAGCTTCACTTAGGTAGGGTTGGAGATACATATAAGAAAGAATAAAGAATGGAACTTACTTCTGATCAAAATATCTTGATGGATAAAATGTAAAAGGTTAGATTTAGGAAGTATTGGAACAAAGAACATTAAAAAATTTTTCTGGCATCATAAAGGACTTTTAAGGTTCAAAATTACTGAAGTATTGATTTTTTGTAGAATTTAAAAGCTTTCTGAATGAAACGAGTCCATAAGTGCTGCCATATATTTCTTGAGAATATAAATGAAATATGAGAAAAACAAAAAAAAGTACAAGAATATAGATATGGAGCAATAGTCCCCAGCAACAGTGGCATTATGTTCCTGTACATCATTTGGTACTGGTGCATCACTCAAGAAAAAGCACCCACACAAAAAGAAGTCATCTACACAGGAAATTATCTATTCACACAGTTTGAGAATACCACCTTCTTATAAAGAGTTGAAGGAACTTCACTCGAAGAGAAGAAACAGAGAAAGTATTTATCAAAGCAGCGAGATCAATTAGCCTTTTCTTCATTAAGCTTTATTACACATACTCTTACAGGGACTCTCCTAGTGAAGATGATGGCTGAGAGCTCTGCTGGCTAGGGAGCTGGTTTCACAACCTCTTTGCAGAAAGGCTTCAGAGATGCTGACTGTGGTGGCAGCAAAGCACCTTTGATCTTCCTTGCAAAGTATCCCTGAGAATTATGAACCCCATAATTAGAAATATCATATGTAGAGCACGAAGGCTACAAACTCAAAGAGCACCAAGTTAGAAAATCCCAAGATTGCATTATTTGTGGAATCATTATTTGTTCCTTCATCATCTGCACTACCCAAAAGCACTGTGACAGAGCAGAGGCTTCAGCTTTAGCCCAGAATTTCAAACAGATCCTCCCTTTTTGCTACATCTCACCTAATTCACCCCACAAACTACATAAGGCAAGAGGGTTATGAAAAATAACATGACCTTAATGCACTTATATATGTATCACCATTTTCTACAGGCTTTTGCCAACTTATGGATACTTGTTTTTGCCAGAACAACAAGATTTAGGGTCTTGGATTTGCTTGAATTTAATGTTATATATATATATATATAATGTCTACAGATTTCTTAACAAGGAAAAAAAGAAAAAAAGGAAATTTCAGACTAACAGTTTGCTTTTATTTACTATTTTTATGCTAATGCCTAATATTCTAAGAGCAAAAATCCCCACATTTGTAATGAAGACTCAACACTTGTTTAATTTAAGTCACAATATAAACCCTCAGACAGATATAAAATTTCTATAGCAAAATAGTGAGAAAGAGACTTGAAACACCTGGTATTTCAAAGGGATGGAAAAAAATATAACAAACCCTACATTTTAGATCTTCCTAGCAAAGATATGAAGTAGTATTTATTTTTAGAAAGTTCTTACAGATGACTTAAAAAAATTAATTGCCATGTAAATGCACCTAAACAAGTTTGCAGACCTGATTAAGCAAGTCATACCTAGTCTCAGCTTGTCATCAGCTCTTGTATCTATACAGAAGGTCATGTAACATGTTTACATGTAACTACAGAAAGTTCACTCAGCTTTTCAGATGCGACCCAGCACAAAAACTCACAGTATCAGTCCATTTAATTTCTTATCTAACATGTTCCCCGTTGACCTTTATGATAGAAATCAAAGCAGTGTATCAGATTTGAGGAGCTTTTTTTCTATTATTCCGTGCAAGTAAAAACAGCATTAACACAACATTTACATAGTTAAATTGTATGTTGTTTTACCACACATAGTGGGGGTTGAAATCCTTAATGTGGCTCCTGGCATTCATGAGATACTAGGTCATCAAGTTTTAAGAGTATTGCAACACTCTCGCTAATTTCAAAGATAAGAATAACTGTAATTCAAATGACTTGTGCTAAATATACATTTCAGTAAAATGGTCTTGCATTAAAAGCTACTAAGATCATGATGATACAATTTAGTTTGAGCATTCCAAAACGACTCACATTTTCAGAGCTTTAGGAACTAAAAGTGCTAACTTGGCTGTAGGCTCAGTCTGTAAATGGCCCGCAAATGGCTTTTTTTTTTTTTTTTTTTTTTTTCTTTTTTTTTTTTAAGAGGAAAGATAAGTACAACACAAAAAGGAGCAAAATACATTCAGTAGTTCACAAGCCTCTCAAAAGAAAAATCTCACAGCTGCTTACAAAGATTATTAACTGTGCTCTTGTAGACTGGACTAGTGGTAAAACCGTAAGACAAACGTTAGTTTCTATGTTTGACTATTTATTCCACAAATATCAATAAAACTAGGTAAAGGTATAAATATATCTTGTCACCCTGGCAAACTTTGTCCTCTTGTACTCATCCCATTTTATCTTGGCAGTGAGTTTGCTGAGGCTTTCCTGAGTCTTGATTTAACCCTTGAACTATGAGGAAGTTAGTCTTGTCAACCAGTTCCAGCTGCTCCCATCAGACTCACCTTCCCAGCAGTAACCTGGCTGGATCAACATCGTTGCTCAATAACATTAGGAATGTCAATTATGAGTGTAAATACAGAACATAGTAAAATACAGTAAGCAATGCTTATCTGCACGAGTGACAACTTTCTTATTTTGACGCAGCGCTAGGAGTGTGCCCCTTCTTCAGCATGAGCTTTACTTGAGCTCATGAGCAGTCGCACCTCACTCTGCCATCCTGCTTCACTCAGGATGTACTGAACTCTGCAGAGGAGCCAGGGCTCTGCTCTCACTGCTCCACCCAAACACATCCCTTAGCACCCACGAACCGCTTTCACTGCCTACTAACCTGTCTGCTTCGTAGTGAGAGGAAATCATTTAAAAACAGTCCTCTACCCAACACCCGAATACAATTCTTCCCACACCCTCGTTTAAGTTCAGACTTCAGGTTATTAGGGAAATTCACCTTGCTATCACACAAACAAACAATCAACACTTTTAGCCAACTGCCTTCCTTGTAAGCACCACACTCATGGAGATACCGTGGCTTTTAGGTACAGACCACCCAATTAGTTCAGTTTTACCTCTGGGGGAAGGAGAGTTCTCCATAAGAAGGCTTGGATCTTGAGAAAATATATTTACTCTGATGTGATCATAAGAAGGGGGATGGGCGGGGGGAGTGATGGTTTTATTTGTTTGTTTCCAAAAAAGTCAAATTTGCATGCAGGAGGGTAAAAGCCTGTGGTGGTTTGCATTATTATGAAAAGCCAAACAGGCATCAGGTGACCTGATCCACAGCAACTCTGTCAACTAGTGTTAACTAGGGTGAGGAAGAGGAGGAAGAACTGGTCAGAGAGCATTGCTGAGTCCCTGGGACACACACAGTCTCACTGGCAAGAAGTAAAGCAGAACCTGACAGCAAATTCTGCATGGCAGAAAGAATTTTTTTTTTTAATTTAAGTTCCCTTTTCTTCCCCAAACTATTTCTCAAAACTTGGGAAGAGAACCAGAATTTCTTCAAGAAGAAGCCATCTAGGTCAGAAGACTATAAACCAAAGCAGCCTACCTAATTATGAAAAGATGAGAGCAAAACGTGTTCTGCCATGAACTGTGGCTTTTCTTGGTTACAGTAAAGATGATACAAGTGGTTTGGAACAGTTTTAGATGCCTCTTTCAAGTTAATATGACATCTAGCCACGGCAGTCAAAGAGGGATGGTGCAGACCCACGCTGCCACTGCCTCAGGGAAAGAGTGGCTCTGGGCTGCTTCTTAGGTGATATCCATCTCTTTCCTTTCTAAAACTCACCCAGGCCGCCTCCTGGTGATTCATGCTGACTTTACCAATCACAGAAGAGAGGCAGAACCACAGAGGTAGTTTCTGCAGCCTGATTTTTACTTGTGTGGATGTACAAGGTGCTGCCCAGAGAACAGTAACTGTGATTATCTTAAATCTAAGGAGAAGATAGGCCCCATTGTTTCCTTCCCAGATACCGTTGGCTTATGCTGAGGCCAGGAAAAATCATTCCCTTCAGTACTATCCTATCGACCAAAGAACCTGCTCAGTTCCTCTCCTTCCCTTCATGTGCTGTAATGCAAAACAAATGTTCAAAGCAAGAAGTGCCTCTAACATAGGAGTTTTCTCTTGCTTTCCTGGATGTCTCTGCTGAAAGACTATTTTTAACATATAATGGAGTGAAAGTAACTCTTAACGCTAATGCTGAAAAAGGCTCAAGCCTTTCAGTACAAGACACTTTAAAAATAAATCCTTGCAACAGTAATCACCTGCTGATACATGCTTTTATGTTTAGCCAGCTGCCGAGATGCCACATCTGTCACTTCTTGCTTCCAGAAATGTACTTTCCTTTTCTGTAGGGAAGGAGAAAATTCTGCTTCTAGAATTGCGCTGAGTATGATGATGCCTTTTTTGGTATCTCTGTTATTCCTCTAAACATCTGAGCCACAGCACATGGATTATAAGATTTCTGGTAGTGTGTATCTAAAGAATTGTTCAGCCTTAGGTTTTCATACCTTAAGCTTTCTGGTCTTTTTCATCTACATTTTCCTGAACAGTGTTACAAGCTTACAACCTATATGTAACTAAAATTAATGGTCTACGCATGAGTCCTTGCCACCCCCCCCCCGCCCCCCGATATTTTTCAAATGAAAGTAAGAGATCAGGATCATATTTGTTACCTTACACATTTCATAATAAGCCTCCTTCCTATTTTTAAAACATAGCAACAATCTACAGTGACGCAAGTCCTAAATTAATTGCTTCCTCTATTTTGGTCTCTTTTAAATATCAACTGAAAATAAATCAAATCCTTCTTATTAATCTACAGCCTGTATTTCTTCATCAGCAACCCAACCCAATTTCTCAAATTTGACTTCACGACTTGAACTCTTCGCTCGACAATCAGCATCACACCGAGCACTGACTTGCCCCCAGCGCCGCGCTCGCCCTGCAGCCCAGCCGTAGGGAGCAGCGCACTCAAGCGCACGGTTATTCTTAGCCCCACGCAGCAAGGCGCGGCGAAAGGGGACACACCGCACAAAAAGGAGCGCAGCCTGCTTCGGGGGGAGGTGTAGGCTGGGTATGCCTTCTGCCTCCAAGGCAAAGGCATAGTATCAGGTATGCCAAAGTACACTGGGATGGAAATTTAAACCCATACAAGGGCGAATTTCAGCTCGGAATTTCAGTGATGTAGAAACACCCCAAGTCGTTCCAAGCGACAGCTTGGGCACGAACCTCCCCAGCAGCCAGACAAGATCACTAATGGGTGCTCTCTCTGGGTACCCCGAAACGCGTACCCTCCCTCCCAGCCCCCCCGAGCGAGAGGCTCGGCAGCTCAGGAGGGGCAGTGCCGGACGCGCAGCCCGGCGGTGGCGGCCCTCCCGCTCCGCGCCCGCTCCCCGACTTACGGCGCTGCCGCTGCTCCCGCGCCGCTCCTCCCTCCCGAGCTACCTCCCTCCCGCCGGTGCGGAGCCGGGAGGCAGCGGGGCCGCCCTTCCGCGGCTCGGGGCGAGCGCGGCACCTGCGAGCGTCTGTCAGTGCGCGGGCGGCGGCGCGCCGTGTGCCGGGGGCGCGGCGCGGGGCCGCGGGCGGCGAGCGGCAGCCGCGGGGAGGCGGCGCTGCCGGCGGCGCTGCGGGCGGGGAGGGCGGCGGGCTGCAGGGAAATCCTGGCACCGCGGAGCGCCGACGGGGAGGCGGGCAGGGAGGCCGGCAGCAACCGCAATAACAATAAAGGGTTTTCCCCCACTTTTTCCTTTTTTTTTTTTTAATTTTTTTTTTTTTTTAGCTATTTTGGGGGGTGGGGGCGTTGCGGGCAGTGCCGGGAGCCCTGCCTACACCCTGGTCGTGCCCTTGGGTGGGCAGCCCCCTTGTCCCCCGAGCACGGTCAGCTCCGAGGCGTGCTTTAAAGATGATGATTTTTCACCCAAACCCTTTTGCCCCTCACCTCCTCGGCGCCCCGATCCGTCAGGGGTGAGGCTCAGGCCGCCCGCCGCACTCATTCATCCTGCCTGTCCTCCATTATTTACGCGTTGTTAAAGAGCGCTCGGGCTTTCATGGCTCGGATTTGCAGGTAACCGGCAAATGCTGCGAGAGCCGGCGAGGCGCAGGGGCGTCTCCTCCCGCCCAGCGGCGGGGCCGGAGCGGGGCAGCGGCGCGGAGCTGCTGCGCGGGGCGCGGACCATCCAGCGTCGGCCAAGAGCCCTTTAATGACAGATTTAAAGGCACCTGCCCGTCTGTTTTATAGAAGTGAAACTGCCTTGCCCAGGACGGGACAGGGCTCAAAATAGCTGTTGGCAGTCCAGCAGATTACTGACTAGGAAGCCCATAAATACTCCGCTAATGTTGGATTTTTTTACAAGTTCTCTGGTTAATCCAGATAGAGACCCCGGTATTGTTCCACCTCTCGCAGTGACATCCTCCCAAAGGTTTCTGTTGGCAGGTACTTGGACTCAACACTCTGTGCCTTACAATTTTACCGAAGGGTCATTTTTCAAAATGTTACTTTTGGCACTGCCATACAAGCACTGCATGTGCCCTTACTGAAATATTAAGTGTGGTACATACCTTACCCAGGTTAAGGTATTTTTCTAAATATTTGCATAATTTTCGTTACATATGCCCTTTTAAAAACAGTGTAAACAGTGAATACATTGTATGTAAACGTGTATACTTAGTATAAAATATGTTTACATACTCGCATCTGGGTGAGAGAATTTTCCCCTTTGCTCTCTTTGCATTGGAGCACTCTGACCCTAAAGCACTTTACCACAGGGTAATTCTATTTTCTTTTATTGTAAATACAGCACCCAAATTCAGAGAACATATTCCTTTCAAAGTGTTGAGAGACTAATATTCAGCTTGCCTGCAGACCAATGTGCCCAAATGCATACAGGGTGATGTCTCTGGGCAGGAAGCATCACGCCATGCATGGCCCAATCCTCCTATCTGAAATAAAACTTATGGAGAAAATAATACCCTTTCACATTTTTCACAGTTTCTCATTGCTGAAATCTTTTCAATTCTGTGAAAATATTTTTAACCATTTGATTTACATATCACAATGCTAAAAAAACTCCATAAGTCATCTGTATGTCATTTAACAGCCAAGGATGAAGTTCCATGGAGCAAGGGCTTTGTGCAAATATTCCCACTGCCTCCCAGGTAGCAGGCAGTGACAGAGCAGGTGGTTGGAGGCAGCAGCCCCACTGCTGCCCAGGGGATTGGGATGGCTCTGTGCCCCAGCTTCCAACAGTACTGGAGGCATGGCCAGAGACTACACAGTTCCAGTAATTCTTAAGTGCTATTGCAGAAGCCAAAGTAAATTTGAGAGCAGCCTAGAGGCTGCTCCCAGTTTATACAAAAGGACAGTCAGAGAAAACAGCTATTATAAAGTTTGTGTAAGCAAAAGAAAAAAGAATTCTGTAATAATTCCTGGCTTCTTTGGATACATTTCCAACTTAGCAATTATTCAATTATTTATCCTGTGTGAATGCACTTCTTGCTACCTTTCATCTACCAAAGCTGTGCCTGAGACTGCTTTCTCGTTTAGGAACCTAATTTAAAGTTTAAAACTTTTTAAAAGGGGCACTGAAGGGATGGCATTGCTCATACATCCTTTTAGTTCAGAAAGGACATGTGTGTGGGCATGCATGTGTGTGGCACCATGTGCTGAAGCTGAAGAAAATGCACACAACTGTTTCTGTAGACAAAAGAAACAGACACATGGATTCATTTGCTATAATATAACAGGCTGGGAACACTTGACAGTAGCTCACTCAGAAGTTGGTTCCAGTCATGTTACACATCCTTGGCTCTTCTGAATATTTCTTGGGTTCTTCTCTCCAGAGATAGTTTCAAACCTGTAGGCCACTGTACTGTGCCACAGTTGGTTTTACTCAAGTTTCTCTCTTGTGCACTTTCATGTTGTGACCTCTTACACCTCTGATCTGTGGCATATGTTCCAGGTTTTCATTTTTCCTTCTTTCTTTCCCCTTGTCATTATCCCATTTGAGCTTCATGCACATTTTCACTGCTTTACTCCAGCCCTAAAAGCCTATTTGTCCTGAAGATACAGCCATACCATTCCTGGGTGTCTTGTATCACTGCTCTTACCTTTTCCAGTTCCATGTTAGCCATCCCAAGGTTATCAAAGCCAGGCTTTGTGCCCAAATGTGCCATCATAGGGCATAATGATACTGATTTGTTCTCTTAGGTAGGAGCTAAGGACATATTAATATGAAAGTGATAAGTGTACACATCGATATCATTTGTGTTTTGAGGCAGTAATGGTTTAGAGCAAAGTTCCAGTTTCTCTGCAGAAAAAACACCAGTCCCTTCCCCAGCTAAGCATGTTATGGGAAACCCTGAAGCAAAGACTATATATAGAGCCCAGAGGCCTAACCAAGGTTCCTAGGAAAACTTCAATTCCTAATTTCTTCAACTCATTAAAAGCTTAAGTATCAGAATTCTTAAAAACATGAAGATTTTTAATTGATCACTGGGAAGGAGTGACGGGATCCTCTATTGTTAAGTCTCTTTTGACAATAGATTTATGCTCTCTCTCTTTTTAATTTCAAACCTCTTTCATTAGGAATTAAAACTGGAGTTTAAAACATGGTCTTAAGATTCCTAAATGGCAGGCGTACTTGAATACTTCATGTTCCTATGATATCTAGGGAATGTGAGTATCTGTTTAAGTGCTTTGCTGAATCAGGAGAACTTCTATTCATCATATTTGGCTTATTTATATATACACCAACTTAAGTGTGTGGTGCTTTTGTTCTTCTTTCAGCTAAAACTGGACCATGAGTTTAGTGAGAGTTGTTAAGCAGTCTGTTCTGCTTTGAAATTGTCTGTTTAGAAGGTTTTATGATCCCTAAAGTACACATGATTAATGTAAGCTCAGGAAGCTAATAAGTTAAATTATTTAATGTAAAAACTTCATACTACACAAACTAGAACATGTCACTAAGACCTTTTCAAAAGCTCAAATTTTCAGGGTTCTTGAACATAAATAGTATTTAGAAATACTATCTAGGGATGGTCTAAAATGTTTTAGCAATTTGTGTGGATTTCTAATGCACACATATCCAAGCATACTACATTTCTAATAAGTTACTTCAGAGACTGACTATACTACAGGCTACTGTAGAATTGTAGAGTCAGAACTGAAGAGACTTTGGTGTCATCTACTCCACATTGTGCCCTAATGGAGGATCAAGCACTTACTGCCATGCTCTTTTCCAGGGCAGTTCTCTAAAAATTCTTCCATAGTTCCCTAGAATTGGCTGCTGCAGTGTATAAAAACCTCACCTTTCACAGTCTCTCCCAGATCTCTGTGGCACTGTGGGCAAATTGCTCAACCACATACCCAGGATATTCCTACACATCTTCATTTATCCTCTGTTCCCAAAATCATCCATCTTGGAAAATCCACAACCTCCAGAAGTAGCCCCATAGTGTCATTTTTTCACTGTCTGTATTTTTTCTGTTTTCCCATCAGATACACAACTTATATCTTTATTGGCTGCAAATTAGTCTAATTTCTTCTCTCAATGATCCCAGAGAACAGTGAGATCATCTTCTTTATAATAATCCTATTAGGAGGCTGTTATTTTCCCCAGCTTTATAGTTTATGCTCACTATTTGCTCTTACCAAGTGAAAACAATGATCAGTGCTATACAATAAAGCTTCTTTTCATGGAGATTATTACACAGCATTGGAAAGCAAGGATATGATCTGACTGAGGGAAAAAGTCTTCTGCAACTTGTTTGCCACAGATTATTTCTGTAACTGTCACTTTGGGAATTTCTGTAAATAAAATCACTATCGCTCTTCTGAGAAGTGAGCATTTACTACCATGTTTTAAACAATGAAAAAATACAGATCTGTTTTTCATCTAAATTCTTTATATATTTGAAATCACTCAGAGAAGAGAGTCCAAAGAAGTGTGGTTTAGTTTGATGAAAAGAAGCCTCCCAGTGGGATATTTAGCAGAATACCTAGAAAACAGTGTTGAAAGACTTATAATATTTGGAACCCTTTTTTTCAGCTCTTGTACCATGACCTCTGATTTCCAGAGGACTATACTTGGCTTTAACTCATTGTCCTCTGTGGTGATAACACTTTGGACCCAGGGAGAAAAGAAGGACTAATTGACCCAGAGTTTGAACAAGGGTTTTACCTGACCTTGTACACATTAGTGATGGATGTTTGAATTTCAACTGTTTTTGATATTCAGCACAAGTATTGACTTTCCTAGTCTGCATTTTCCTACTGCATTGTAAAATGCCAGGTGGAACTATGGGTGTGTGCAGGTACCAATCTCCCTCCCATCCCCAGTCTTCCCAGGCTGCCCAGTAATGCCTGGAAGAGTTCGCAGAGTGATGTGGTGATTCAGCCAGTGAAAGAAGGTGGTAGTTTACTGATTGTCTCAAAGGGCTTTTCCTTTCTCTTTTCATCTGTTCTCTTGGTCCTCTAAGCTCAGAGCACTTTTCCTTGCAGAACACCTCAGGGAGATGAGGACAAAAATTCCACTGTGTTTGATGGGAGGGTATGCACATAAGTATCTAAACAAGCATCTAGTGCTAGACGTGTGCCACTGTCTATGATCAACAGCAGCTGCAAATACATCACTAATTAATTTCAATAAAAGGACATTAATGCTTGTTTTAAACTTAAAGGAGGAAAAGTAAACCACAAGTCATTTGAAAGGATATGGCAGTAGCTCACATAAATGCATAAAACTGATAGAACAAATAGAATAAATAATACTTTTAGCAATGAATACTCACAAAGAAAAAGAAGAGTAGAAGAGCAACAGCTCTACAAATTATCTTACTTAATATGAAAATTTGAGCATCACTATCAGTCTTTAGGGACTAATTCTGAAACTGCTGAGTAGTCCTCCATTAACTGCTGTGGGAGTTGAGAACACCTGGCATCTTGAGAAATTGGGCTCTTTGGCGGTTTTAATTTAGTCTGACAATAACGCTGAATAAAATATTCTTGGGGATAGCCCACAATTATATAGTATGAGCTCACTTCTTCATTATAAAATGTGAGCTGAAACCATTCATAACTGCCAGCCAATATTACAACAGGCAATTCCAGTTTTTCATTGCATGGGAAAAGTACTAGCAAGCTTTAATGAGTTTCAAAAATAGCTGCCACATCAGAAAATTGTAATGGTGCTTGTTTTTCTAATGTGAATACCTGTTCAGCAGACATCAGTTAAACAATGGCATCCAAATAGACCAGGGCATGTAAAATAGCTACTTCTATTTGTCAGCTGCACACCCATTGTTTTCAGTCAGAGCCTGCAGAGCAGCTTCAGCTGTACATTCCTGGGAAGTGAATAATATCAGTTGAGATTACACTACAGTGCCACATCTATTACAAGCACATTATAAAGAATGAATATAACCTAATTAGGAAATGCTGAAGTCGGCTGGGTGTGGATATAGGCTGGGAAAGAGTCATTTTACATGACCTTCACTTACTGAAAATGAGAGTTCACAGAGGATAAAGCAAAGGTAACAATGTAGATTTCAGTCTCTAATCCAGATATCACGTGTGCATCCCATATTCCTCATACCCTTCCCACTAAGCTAAACAATTGTTCCCCAAGTCTCATTTCCATGAAACTCTTTTGTAAACACTTGGCAAATCCAAACTGAGTTATATTCCTTATTTTCATGTAGATTAGAACTAGAGCTCTACACTGGTTTATAATGCTGGAAGGAAGAGATTGCAGAGGGAAACTCTGAAGCAGAGGAAGGTAGGGAGTTTCATCTTATAACTAGATAAGTAAAGTGCAGGCTCTTCCAACTACTTCATGGAACCTTCCTCTTCATGTAAATCTGACTCTTCTGACACCTTTTCTAGTCTGCAGCACAGGGTTGTTTCATTGCTTTCTGCTCTCTGCCTTACCACAGCATCACTGACCAGCAGTATGGGATTTCACAGCTATGAAAATCTGTATCAGCTTCCCCCATGTCTGCATGTTGTTAACCAGGCATGCTGCTGGCTAACAAGTCACTGAGAGAATGTCTTCAAACATCTCATGTCTTGCATTTACCTCTTGGTTCCAAAATGAAGGTTGCATTAATGCCAACAGCTGGAACAGATCAGTGCTCCAAGTTGGATTCCTGCCTTACCACTGATTGGAACAGAGGTTGCAGAGAGAAAACTGCAGCATGCCAAGCTGAAAGTAGTTTACTGTGTTTATGGGACAAAGTCTCATCTGTACAGGTACTCACAAAGGCCAGACCAGTTTTCCAACAGCACACCACAGAATGGTGCAATTGAGCATGCAGTTAAAACCAGTAAATACAACCTCAGACCTCACGGTCTGCCCATAACTGAACACAGTACCAGAGTAGATACACTTGAGTTCTGCTGTTTGTGTGCTTAGAACTGACTAAAAATCAACAATTACCCATTTTCTTTGCCATGAATATATTTTTGGGATCCTGTTCCTACCAGAAAAAAATGGAATGATTAATGTTTTCTTGTGTTGGCTTTTGCACATTGTTTAAGGACTATGAAGTTGATTCTCAGTTGATTTTACCGTAAATTGAGAATAACTATTAATATCAATTACATGATGCTGATGTGAAATTATATGCAAGCATGACTTAAAGAAATGCACTTCATATGGTTGCTTTACTATGTTTTCACTACAGTGTGCATTTCTGCATCTCCTGATGCTACTGTAGGTGTGCAGCTCCTGTCCTCTGCCTTGTAGATTGGAACCAAGTCTGCCTCTACTTACTTCTTCTCACAAATGGGATAAGCAATAAAAATCTGCATTTAAAATGCAAAATGAAATTATCTATTCTACAATCCCACAAATATTCTCTAATTCACAATTTACACAAGTCACAAACCAAGCCTGAAACTGCCAAGACTCCCAAGATTGTGAAGATGTGACTTTTTTTTCTGTTCCCCAGTGTCCCCAAAGTGGTTAAGAGAAGTGAGTTGCTACCTTACTTTTGAAGAACTTGTTTTGAACCTATTGTCTGTGGGCCCTTGGTGCCCAGTTCTGAGGGTCTTTGATGATATTTTTTGATGATAATTAAGAAAATAATGCTTATTGTCAGTAGGTATGCATCTGCACAGAAAAATTTTTAGGAGTCTGCAATTTGAGAAATATGGAAGTAGCTAATCCAGGACACACCTTTTCCTTACATAGTAAAGATTTAGTATTTATTTTAGACTGAAGGGTATTAGTAGAAACAACATTTTTGAAAAAGCTTTAAAATTGTCAGCATGGCAAAATCCAAAATATCTTTTTTAAAGACACCTCCATTTCATAAGATACCTAGTGCATTTGCAGAAAAATGTCTGGAAACCTAATAACAAATATATCTGGTATGTGTGTTTTAATTTACATAATCTTTCCATCAATTATGGTAATGTTTTTAGCAATGCTTCTGTTATATAATTAGATGACCTGACATCTGGCTACACAAACAGCATACCATATGTGATTAAAACACTGATCAAATTGAATCAGATAAAAATATGACAGCGCTGGAAAAATTCATTTGCTAGTGGTAAATAGTGGTAAGTTTTGATCTGCAGACAAAAATACTTTCATCTGAAGAATATAACCATCATGAATTCCTTCTCTCCTTGCCATCTCACACATACATAAATATGTTGTCATCCTGGAGTATCATTTGGGAAGCAAATGGACTAATCTTTTAAAATGTGTAAGCAGTCTAGAAACTGGCTATTAACTACATGCCAAGAATGCATTGTTAGTGTAATAAGAAAACCATTAATTCAGATAGGAATTTTGTGTGCACTAGCTTAGTCCAGAATCAGGTTCAATGGAATTTTGTCACTTAGTTAATATTTTATCTCCCATTCTTTTTTAGCTCAATTTTTAGGTTCTTAGAGTAACTTCTTAAGAAAACTGGTATGACATATTTTAGTGAAGAAGATGTGTATCAAACCTTAATGAACAGTGTTTCCGCTGAATGATGTAGTTTGTTTTTCTTAGGTAACCACAACACTTAGAGGTTTTCACTTGGGACCTGGTACGTTAAATGTTGACCTCTTTTTTTTTTTTTTTCTCCATATGTCATTTACCATAGGTGTATTAAACTTACACTTATGTCTGTCAGAACTTCTGGAGTGGAACATAAAGAGTCAGTTAGCAACATCTGCCAGTTTACTAGAAACACACAGAGCGTTTTTGTTACAAAATTTTCATTACTTGCAGTGGCCAGTGCTCTGAAACCTCCAAAAACAGCTCCTTCTATTTGGTCTAAATTTTCAGATTGCTACACAGAGGTATGTGTTAACCCAAACCAGAGTATAGGTTTGAATTGATACCGTCTGATGAATTTTTTTAGAGTGCAGAAGTTTGTTACAAGCCTGCCTGTAAATGCAGCCAATATGTAATATAATGAACCTTCCCAGATCTGAGCTAGCACTGCATAGAGAACAGAAAACCACATTACTCTGCAACCATTTGTTTATTCAATCTTTCTGAATACTTATAAAATACATTGCATGAATCATTATATTTGATTTCTATGTGTCTGTTCAAGTTTATAAATCAGGAAAAAAAAATTGCTTTCTGTACCTAATTTTCTTCCAGTTTGATCTGATTTTTAAGAAGTGGGAGTGTCTTTATTTTCCATCAGCTTTGAGTTCCTTACAAACATTTAAAGTAGATTCAATAATCTTCAGTTTAATGGTTGAGCTTCATCAACTTAAAGCTAGGGTTTTCCAGCTTTGGTTTTCCAGCCATGCATGGCTATCTTGTACTTCTGTCCTTGAAGAGATGACTTTTCTAGTCAGTCTATTCCATTTTTATCTGCACTCCTAACTGATTTGCAAATCACAGTTGTATATTTTATGCAGTTTTGGCAAACAAAACCTTGGCACCGTGGAAGAATGTCATGTGATGACTCTCTCATGACACATCCAACTTAAAAATGCATCATTGAAGAAAAATGCCAGAGCAGATTACAATAAATTCCTTAGTGCATTCCATCAAGAAAGGAAGTGGTCTTACTCAGCATTTGCTCACAGTCAACCAGTTCCTGAAGTTCTGAACAAAGATTTACTCAGGGTCCGATTTGGTTGGATGTGCACATGGAGATGCAGAGATGACCCTTACTGAAGGAATGCAGAGCTCTCAGCACTTCAGTGGCTGGAAGAAGGGGGGAAGGTATCAGATGGGAGGAGACATGATGGGATCCTATTTCTGCATTTCAGTGTTTTCTTATTTACCTTTGTTTGGTCTTGCTATTGTCTTGTGTTTATTTTAAAAATTAGTCAGAATTTATGGAGCCTTTCAAGAGGATGTCCTGCAACCTGTGATTCATGACATCCTGCAGAAATTGCATGCTGATTAATAATGCCCTCCCTGCATGGAACTGCACTTCCAAGCTGTGAAACAGAAGTGCTGACAAATCCTTCTCAATGAATTCTGTCAAAGACCTATGTTGTGATTTGCAGCCTGTCAGTCAGAGTATGGGTCTACCCCCCTAAAAGGCTTCCACAGTGTTTGGGGATGCTTTCAGGCCTCACAGAGCCCAACCCTCCACACACACACTGACCAACAAGAAATAAGGGAACATTTTAAAAATTATCTGAAAAACTGTTGGATATTTAAAATGCAAACTATGAAATTAAAGTTTTTGTCTGTGAAGTCAGTCACCATGTCTAGCACTTGCTTCTATGGAACAGTTCCAGGGATTTTGCCTGGAAGAGGCAATCTAACATCCCAACTGAGCTCAAAGGAAAATGGATGACTTCAGGTAGCCCTCTGCCTGGCATTCTATCTAATAAAATTTACAAGTTTGGAGCACATTGACTAACAAGCTATTTATAACTAATTTTATATTACACTGTTATTTACAGTGTAATTGAGAAATTAATAGTATTAACAGTTAGGGAAATAAATTTTGAAATGTGCAGTCTCTTCAAAGTGAACTAGAAATAAAAATGTAGAAAGGAAAATGCCATTAAAACCAAGCTGCTGAAATGATTCAGCATGCAATCAGGTGGATTTATAGTTCACTATTAGCTCCTATGTAATGTGCTGGTACTCGCTGCTGAGATTCACCAAAATGGGCCTTTAACAGAAAGTTCTGTCTGGGCATCAAATTCTCTCACCAAAAAATTATGCCAATGACATTATTATGCATGCTTTGCTGTTGTGGAAATTCCTTTTCTGCAAGGTGTAAGAGTTCTACTCTCCTCAACAGGAATTACCTGAATGGAAATTATTGACCAGAGAGATAAATACTGATCTGAACTGAATCACAGCTAAAGAGTAATTTCTGTGGGTGCGGACATGACAATCAACACGAGAGAAGAACAAGAAACACTGCCCCTCTCATGTTGCAGTAATTCCATGTGCTGTAAATAGCTGTGGCTTCAGCAGCATAGAACAGGATGTTGTAAACTGAAACACTTCCTAAAAAACACAATGCCTGCACAGGTGCAGTGAGCCAGCAGGATGACATAAAGAGTTTTTCTGTGACGCTCATCCTCACAAATATATGTGTCTCCTGATCCCTGTGGCCATAAGAAACCCTTTGGCCACCTTTTCTCTCAGCATTGAAAACTCCAACATGCGAAGAATGTTTTCAAACAGGATGACAAGGCTACATCCTGCACGGATTTGAAAGGAATTGGTTGCAAAAAAGCAGGCAACAGCCCATAATATCCTTCCTGCTCAGTTGGCCCTCCTATCACTGCTGGTATCAATATGGGAAGTCCCAAATAAATAGAAGCTTTAAATTTCCCCTGTTGTGCCGCATTCCTATTTGGCATCTAAACCCCTATTATTTGCTATCCAATGGGGAGACAAATGGATCATCAATTAGCTCATGGTGTGTTTGAATTGAGGAATGTGAGTACATGAAATTGCAGCACCATTAGGTCACCCTGGGTTCTAAGCTGCTACAAACCAACCTCACCCCCTGTTTTTCAAGGATCTTTCCCATTCCCTGTGGAACACAAGTATCCATGGTAAATGGATGTGACACATATGGACACAACAGGCTGTGTCCAGGCTGAGGGCAGATGACTGCTTTGGTATCTGGTGAGGATCCTGATCTCCCCACAGCGCTGTCATCTTGACCACATGGCAGCTCTCTGCTCAGTTTCCATGTTGCTTCCTGAAGAAACCAGGAAGGAGACAGGGATGTGTCTGAGTTTATCTCCTGTACACAGCTGGGAAGTGACTGGGCTGTCCTGACCCAGGGGATTGGAAGTGCTTCTGGATCCACCAGCTCAGACAGGCCTCAGGCTGGTTCTATGACAACGGTTTGGTTTGACAGTGAGAGTCCCTTCTGTAGGTTCAAAACACGAGCCACACCTCAACCTTGTTTGCATCTCTCTCAAGATATCCAAGCTCTTTCCAGCATCCAAATGGTGCTTCTTGACCCTCAGCACAAATGAATGACCCTCTAGTCCCAGCCTTTCTCTCTCTCTGCAGCTGCTGCCTGTAACTGGGGACAGTGGGTGGGTAGGAACAGGGCACTCACTGCCTGATTGCTGCACAAGGACTCCTTGCACTGATGATGTGCAACCCTAGGGTGTTTGGAGCAGAACAGGAGCGCCCCTCACATGCTGGTATCCCTCTGGCCATGAGTTAAGGGTCTGCCAAGAGTGAAGTGAGGGATCTGCTGCAGAGATTGGGGGTAGATTTGGTATTGGCCCCACCAGGGCTCTGCTGTGGGCACCTTGGAAGGGAAGCAGGGACTGGTTTAAACCTGTGGCTGACTGCAGAGATTCATGTGTTTTCTCTTAAATGTCCCTTCAGTTACACAATAATTGTGTAATTTTAATCTGGTCATCTATGTCTTTTATTTTCTCTGATTGTTTTTCCAAGTTTCAAAGAATGAAAAGAGAATTTCCTATGATTTCCTGGGACAAGACTCCAACAGTAACTGTGTCTTTCACTTACTTGCTTTTTATCAGCCAAAAACCCAAATGTGACTATTAGTATTTATTTCCATAACACAGGTCTCATAAAGAAAATGGCATGATCAAGTAATGCAGCATTTTGTATTGTTTAATTAATGGAAGGCAAAGGCTGAGATAACTTACCGTTTCATCATCCTTCAAATATAAATTTCATTCTTTAGGCCTCTACCCAGAGCTCCTCTTTGTTACTACTAGGTTAAGGAGAAAAGGTGTAAGTATGGGGACAGGCCAAATTCTGATATAATTATGATCTTTTAAAGGGCTAATTCTGCTTTCATTAAGCATAGTGCAAATTAGAAGGAAACTCCACAGGCTTCAGGGGAGCTGAAATGTGAATACATCAGTGATAATATCAAGATCATAGAGATTTATAAGAAATGGTGTATGTGTCTGTCCTACATCAGTTTAGTTTGAAGAAGTAGGTGCAGATCAAAAATCTCAGACTGATGGTGATCACTTAATTCCTGTTTTCTTTTACATATATGTATTTTTTTCTTCCTTATATTAATCTACCTTATATTTGGACAAATGCACAAACTAATGAATAAAAAAGGAAATAAAAGAGTCTGCACTAAGTAGATAATATTGTACTTTAAAAGCAAATCCTTAGTGTAGTAGCTAAGGCACTGGCATGAAAATCAACTTCAAGTGAAGATTAATATTCTTTTAAAGTGTTCTCCGTAAAACATGCTGAACCTCCGTGTATATCAGAGGAAGTAACTAATTTTTTAGCAATGGCCAAGTGGTTCTGGATAAAAGGCTTAAAACTGGACTTTGAAGCTATTATTTTTTCATTAATTGGAGGGGTGAACAGGATCAGAGCTGATGAGTCATTGCAGGAGCCTGCTGGAATGTTGCTCCAGCTGTGTATTGGGATCTGCAGGTGCCCATTTCTTGACCCAGATATTCAAAAATGGTGGGGAGGCATTCAACATTCAGTAAATTCTTACTAGATGGAGAATGTTAGATGGAGAAAAACTAATCTACTCATGGCAGCATATAGTGCAAATTACAGTATGGACATACAGTGATTCTGACCTGCTTTGACTTTGCACCTTGGTTTCTTTTTTTAGCAGTTCAAACACAATAATGCACTAGTGAGAAGGACGCAGTACCAAGAGGTTCCTTGAATGTTTTCCTATACTTTTTTTTCCCCGCCATTTTTGCCTCAAGCCTACACTGAAAGGGAAAGTGCACATCCTGGGACTGGAAACCAGCCAAAAGCTCAGGGACTTCTCACCTACAAGAGTTTGTTGTGGAGCATAGCAGAAAGAATGTGCAAAAGATGAGCTGTTCTTACTCAGTTCGTAATCTGAAAAAGTGGAGTCAGATCTGCTATGCTCTGTAAAGGATTCTACCTACAAGATTCTTTGCCCTACTGGTACCACCACTAGTCCAAAAAGACTGAAAATTATGTCTACTTTTAAACACCATGATTTTTTACTATGATTTGTACTTTTTATCATGTCATGTAAGAGTTTGATTTTCATTATGAATCAACTACTGAGAGAGAGGTTCTAGCATGTTTTATGCTGTTCCTCCTAAGGTTTTCTTTAACTCCAGACAAGAGAAATTACAGTTTAATGTCTTTAAGGCTTTTCTGACCTGATCAACAGAAGGTGACTGTAATCATGCAAAAATACGCAATGAATCTGAATTGAGTTTGATCCAACTCTGTCCATTAATATACAATACAGACTTTTGATTACGTGACTTATTAACATGATTCCTTACACGACCTTAAAGCAGTCATTTGTGAAAAGTAGCCAGTAGAAGGACATGCTTCTGCAGGAGGACTTTTGAAGATTGTAATGATTTCCAGCAGCAACAGCATGCATTAATAGTTGTGAATGATCCAGCAAAACTGCCATTCCTAGGACATTCCCTTTTTTGTTGTTTGCTTTCTGTTTCCCAACATGTGCCCTCTTTCTTTCTACCTAGAAATCTTGCCTGGGCAAATTTTTATTGCTTTCTGTATTTGTCTGAGATTTTCAGCCTTCCTAGAGGTTCATGGTGAAAGGTCAGATGGTGTTTAGCCTATGCCCTGAACTGACATACGAGCTGGCACTTTTGGCCTTGGCTTCTGTGCAGAGGTCAAACACTTCTGTACTGTGTGTGGACACACAGCATGGACCTACACCTCACTCACATAATGCCTGTGAATTTGGCAAGTGAAAATACCCTGCATGCATTAGACAGCCACCTTGGGCCTGTGCAATCAGTTTGACACTTACAGGAAGAATTAACTTTAATTACTGGGCTTTGTGGGGAGGCAGTAGGTCTAGGAAACCCTAAAGATATGTATGTTGGTGCTGCAGAGAGATAAAGCATCTGTGGCAGAGTTCATCTGGTCCTATTCTTAATTGCACATTTAATGAACTTTGATACTGTATTTCCAGTTAATTAGACTTGGCTTTCTTGAGTACTTTCACAAAGACAAGCCCTCACTGGAGATAATCTCATTTCTCATTTGACCCAGCTCTAAGGTTTTTCAGGACTACCAGAGATTTAGACACGGCTGCATTTTGTGGCATGTTGTGAATCCACATTAGACATTTAATTATATTTAAGATCTCACAGAAATCCCAATGATCTCGTGACAAGATCATTCATTCTGTGGCCTGCTGAGCACATGAATATATGATCCTCTGAAATGTAGCTGAAACACTGAGGTATAGTTCCTTTTCCAATTGAATTATTTTAACTGGAATTTAGAATAATCAGCCATTCTATTTTTTTTAGATTTATGTAATTATATAAGCACCACTAAGACAACAAATAAAGCCTTAGATGATTGTGAAAGAGCAACAAGAATCCAAGAAAAACTCCAAGTTACCAGAAGAATGTTCACTCATGGATGGAAAGATAAATATTTCTAAGACTCACATCATAATTTTAGCAGTATCTGAAAGAATGTTTGCTTTTTTCAGTTTATCTTTTACCTTTGGTAATTAGAAGTTATGGTTCTTGCCTGGAGGAACTCCGGTTTCTATTTGGCTTTAATTTCAGTGCATGAATGGAATGCAGCCTTCTATGCAAAATGCACATGCTGCCCCATGGCTTTCTCATGGCTGAGGATGTGATCGTCTGGTGCTTGGTGAGCTAGGGCTGGAAAAAACCCCAAAAAATCCTTTGCATTTTAGATTGTGCAATGTCCTTTGTTTATGGAGGTATGGGATACATTTTTACATAATAGAGCTGTTGGTATCATTTCCATATATGTGAGCAAGGTTAATAGATATATTTACCTTTTAATCATGATTGTATTTATGCTCATTACATGGTTTTGTTTCATTAACCCTTTCATTCTGAATTTTCAGTCAAAAAGGGATTCCCTACCCATTCTTTTCCAGAAACTGTTATAGAGGAACAAAGATAAACATTAAAAAAGGAGAATAATGTTTTGCCAAGATCATACATCCTAAGGAATTTAGTCAGTTTGTTTGGCAAAAATGTTTTATTTCAAGTAATAACTGCTTTTATAGCACACCAGCTCTCTTTCCAACTAAGCCACTTTGAGATCTGTAAAAGCAGTTAGAAAAACAGATGAAAGCAATTAAAATTTTATCAGGAGCTGGTTTACTGTGCAGTTTATTTAATGTAATTGCAGAACTCAGGCATCCAAAAATAATAACATAGCTTCTCCCCAAATTATAAGAATCTAAGTAATAAAAATGTTGAGACTATTTTTATTCCTTGATGTTAGATACACTCTGCGTGACCTTCTACCTAGTCTGTGTCATACCTTGCTCTAAAAACAGCACATGATATTGTATTTCATTCTTCTTAAAAGTTCCCTATGTCCCTGGACATTCAGCAGGTCTCTCTGACGTATCATCAGTTCCTCTGCAATTTTATTCACATCAAAAATAGTTTTAAGTAAGAATCCTTCCAGATGTGCATTCAGTTAATCTGCATGAGTTTTCTCATCAGTGTGGTGTCTGTTTGCACAAACACATATTAGCTATAGCTGCTATGAAGATTTTATGCTAAATGCTGTTTTAGCAGAAGTTGGTATCATATACCTTCATTTAACCTTATCAATCCCAACATTCTGCAAAATCTGAATCAAGCCTTGAGGTGAGGCTATAAATCATGATATTACAAAAAAAGCCAAATGTATTTAGAGGTTTTTTTATGTGTGTCTTTTTTTATAACATATCTTTGTAACTTACTTAATAGCACCATGTGTTCATTCTTTTTGCAGCACAGAATTACAGGAACCATTTTTTTTATGAAATGTAGTAAATTTCATAGATTTTGAGTGAAGGCCATGTTGGCAGCTATACTGCCTTTGTAGCATCATTTAAAATGTTCATGGTTTCCTCCCCTGCCAGCTATATATAAAGACATCCAAAGTGATGCAAGAGTAAACATAGAGCAATCTGGCTAAAAAGTGATTGAGAAACTGTCACAAAATCAGTGTCTAGTTTGCAAAAAAAAAAAAAAAAAAAGGAAAAAAGTTTCTGCATTTTGGTATGTACTTAAAATATAGTGAGGAAATATAGATGAAGAAGGAATAATGGACTGAAAAAAAAGATTAAAAAGCAAACCAACATATGTTAAATTTCCAGAATATATCTCATTCCTAGAATAGCATTCTTAGCATGGAAATAGGCAAAGTCATCTAGGATTTCTAATACTGTGTGCAAGGGTTTACAGTGCCTTTATGTTAAAAATGTAATGGGAATATTTTTTTAATTTCTAAAGTTAGCTGCCAAAGTCACTTGTTAGACCAAACTATGGCTGCTGAAGGGCTCTTTTAATTTTGTCTAATAAAATCAAAATTAAAATTATATTAAAATATTAAAATCAAATATAGTGACATTAACTGTTAGACACTGAAGGCTGAGTCATAGTCTACTGGAGAGTTTAATGCTGGTAATATGACTTCACATTTTTTTATTCAAAGAACATTTGATTATCAACTAATTATATACTGATTATCAATTATTTACTAATTTATCCTCTCTGGCATAGAAGTGACTTCCATTTTATACATAGAATAATTTGGGTGGATCCGATTCAGTATACAGTGATTCAATGATACCATGAAGATCAGACTTCAAATTTCTGAGCACATTGTCTTCCACTGGCTGTTAATAATTTGATACATTTGTGTAACTGACTAAATGTGAAAAAAAGATTTTAAGTAGTTAAACCATATTATAAAGGATAATTTTTAATTAATCAAGTACTGATTGAATTTGATCTATCTGGAAGTCTGCAGTTTTCTTGAGAGTTTGCATGGTTGTTCCTATTAAGAAAAGTGTAGATAAATTGCTTTCAAGCCTGAAGTGCAGCATTTTACATTCATTGTGCCCTTCCAGACAAGTGCAAGTGATTCTACAAGTAATGTGGATCTCTGTACACGAACCCTCATACTCTAATCTCAGGCTGTAGTGCCATCATGCACCTCACATGGTAAGGCAGACAGAATGCATTGCTCTGCTCCAAATGTGAACTCTGGGAAATAAAGGATGCCAAAGCAAGATACAGGTCATCTCTACAGCAGCATCTTGCCTTCTTTGGCAGTGATGACACCACACATCAGAAATGCAATAGCTCTGCAGATGATGTGGGGACACTTTGGGAACCAAAGCCAAGGCAGAGCACTGAAAGCCAAACGTTTAACTCTTCTCTTTGTTCAGACAAATCCCAGCTCAGTCAGTTACAGTGAGTAGGAGACACTCCACATGAGCCATCCCAATATCTGTAAATGAAAAATTTCTCCTTTCTTCTGCTTTCAATACAATTTGCATCTATTTAACCATTACTAAATGTTGGAGTTGCTTCTACAGGATACTTCCAGCTTGCTCATAGTTTCTGTGGTGATAGGAAAGCTTGTATACCATTGTGGGCACAATCTACAGCATTAAGTGTTGACAAAAGTCTTGTTTCATGTACATGTTCACTTCCCCTCTTGCTGCAGGAACAGCTGTGGTGAACTGCTGCTCAGTTTGTTTTCCAGTCCATACAGCCCATGGCTGCAGCTGGACTGAATGCAGGGAAATACTGTACTTTAAACCATTAGAATACAGCCCCAGGGGAAGCAGTTATTTTTGCTGTTTACTTCCCAGATTTTGGACACCTCAGAGATTATGTATGATCAAAGCATTTCTTTTGAGGAGCACCAAACTCAGCCAGAGGGTGCCTTCAATTTGCAGCATGTAGACAGTGGCTTGTCCATAAGGACAAGCAGGGTAGGCAGAGGGTTTGGATGGAAATGGTAGGTAGACCTGCCCTTCTCTCAGCTCTGGCTGCAATGTTTTTCATTGCATTTGGACCTTGCAAAGCAAGAGCCTCTGACCTAATCATTCAGCAGCTTTATTTGACCACACTCTGTCTCTCTCTTTAGGAAACATGATTACTGGGTCCTAAATGCTTCCTAGAGTCTTTCATCTTTCCTCTATCTAATTAATGCTAATTTCCTTGATGGTACTCCTAAAGTACAGTTGGAGCCTGGATGTAGATTACAGAGCACTTTACAATATCAGCAGTAAATCAGACAGAGATTGTGAAGCACATATAATATGCATTTCCTGAGAGTTGTGAAGGGTGGGACTTTATCTTGCAGTGCATTAGTGCCCCTAAGATTGTGCAACACTGTAAGGCACTCAGTTATCATGACACTTGGTTGCCTGGAAATCCTCTTCCATTGCACCATATGCCTATTCCATTTTTGTAGACAAATCAGTTTGGCACAAGTTAGCCTGAAACTATAAATTTTGTCTTTTAGGCAGTGTTCAAAAGTGATTTTCCCACGGAGCAAAATATATTGAGAGGAATACAGAGGGCCTTAAATTGTCCTCAGGAGTATCACTCTCATATTTTGAACCCAGAAATGTACCTGAGACATAAGAGAAGAATACACATTAAAACTAAAGGATACACTCAGCTTGCACTGTAGGAGAAATGATACAATTGAATTAATTAAAAGAAAACTATCCTCCACTTTAGAGATACTTGCCTCTAGTAAGAAAAGTATGTAGGTTATTTGTTTATTTTTAATGTAATGCTACACCATTTGACTATATAACTTAAGCCAAATCATGCAGTCAGCATCACTCCATGTATAGCTGAGAAATCTTTCAGGATGTATAACTGGGAAGTCTTTCATATGACAATACATGACTGCTTGGACCAGCATGTTTCAAGGTGTATCTGTGTATGTACATGCAGAAGTGCAGATGGAATTTGTAGAACAAGCTCTGAATCCATCCCACATGTTCTAAAAGCCAAACCTATCCAGCTCTGTAAATCTGATATCAACTGTGCTCCATTGTCTGGTCACTTCTGGTGGTGGAAAGCAGAGATAAAGTGTGACTCTTTTGGCTTGGTCGTATTTTGTCATCACTTCTTACTGATTAGCCAGGACTCTGATCAATCCAGGGAATTCCCACAGATTTAGTCTGTGCTATTCTGAACAGTAACTCTTTGATGGCAATACAAGCACAGTTTACAACTTGACTCAGGTTGCTGTTATAACTCTCAGTTATAGGATTGGCTCAGCTTCTCTCTGAAATCTTCTCTTAGTATCTTCTCTTACTGCTAAAGATCACAAAAGTTGTCAGTAGATCTTCCTGGCTAA
Organism: Erithacus rubecula; assembly: GCF_903797595.1. Taxonomy (NCBI): domain Eukaryota; kingdom Metazoa; phylum Chordata; class Aves; order Passeriformes; family Muscicapidae; genus Erithacus; species Erithacus rubecula. Next base: position 75,400,086 of record NC_136685.1, read on the forward strand.
AACACAGTATCTTCTAAAATCCACTCAAGGAAGAAAAACCCAACCAAACTGACACTTTCTTTCCCATTTCACCATGTTTTTACCTGAGTTTTTATACAGATTATAAAATGAGAACAGAATCAGAGCAAGTGTGTATGAATTTAAGGGAAATACTATATTGAGCTTCATTTTTTCAATAATAGCTTAGCTTCAGTGATGCAAACTCAAATTATTTTCGGTGTAAATTATAATATCCACATTTTACAAAATCTATGTGTTATTTAATTTAAAAACCCATTCCCTTTTAATGAAATACAGTAGCTGGCTCTTCTACTGAGAAAATCATTAAATATTTCCATACTGGCTTCCAGCTTGTCTGGTGTTTTTGCCTGGTAGAATACAGTGCATCTTTGTGTCTTATTAATGGGCTGAGCTTCTGGACAAGACCATGCTTTTTGCCACTGCAGAATTTCCTTACAAACAATGTGCTGTATACCAGATAGGAACAGAAGCTTTCATAGATCCAGAGGACGATTTTGACAGAGTAAATTAAGTCACTTTCATTAGACAAGTGGTCAAATACCTATTTTTTCTCTTCAGAGCACAGATAAATTTATTTTTGAAAAAATCCCAGGCATTTTAGCAGTTGCAGAACTGTGAGAAATGTGGAAGGCTGTTAATCTTCAGGTCTGGTCTTAGGCCTGAATGAGTCCTCCCCTCCTTTTGGCTCTAAGATGAAGGATAATGGTGTGAACACTGCACATGCAGAACTACACAGAAGGGTTGCCAGATGTGGGTGATGCTGACAAATCACTGTCAAGTGTTAGAGGAACTTTTCCAGGAGTGCTGCAGGCTCTGGGATGAGAAATGTGCCATTCCCAACAGCACTAGAAGCCATGTGCAACACTGCTACTTCTCCCAAGCACTCCTGAGGTATCCCATGGGCTAAATACTGAGCTTTTCAATATTAGGTACCCTTGGTGCCCTGGCACCCAGGAATGCTGTAGCAGAGCAGTGCAGCTGAGTGTCTGAAATTCATCTAGGACCTCTCTGTACTTCATGGCATGCTCAGCACAGGTGGTGGAACTGGAGAGCATCTGTGCCTGGCCCTGTGCCCAGCGGGCAGGAGCTGGTGGAGATGGTTCTTCTCGTATGGAGGAGTTAAACAAGAGGTTTCCTTGGCTGTGCATCTGTCCCCTTAGTCCTCACTCGTACAGCTGAACATGTCTTCTGAAATGAAAGCAATTCAGAAACTGTCAGCCCTTTAAGACCTTTATACTACAAAGACAAGTTTTGGGGAATCTTCCAGATACTGTCATGCCCTGGAGCAGAAATAAACATGTGTTTTGGTCTCAGCTACACTATATGGTAAACCTGGGTAGTATGTTAAAGCTGGGAAAGGGAGTTGTGCTGTTGAGCCAGCATGTGAGTTGTTGGGGGCTTAATGACACACTTTCCTTTGGGCTGTCTCCCTAGCAGGGTACAGAAGTGTGAGTTGGGGCAGCTCTCTCAGACAAAAAGAGAGGAATTTTCTGAAATTAACTAATCTAAATTTGCCAAATGACACCATGTCCCCTAAGAGACAACAGGAAGATCTCATGGAGTTGAATATTTTATTGGCAGCATTTCTGTCTTCCTTGATTCTAGAATGATTTTAATCGGGATAAAAACAGATGCAGGTGAAGTGGCACCCTGAATCTCTTGTTCATGAAGTTTAATATAATAAAAGACAAGGCAAAAGTCACTCATTTAAACTGCCTCAATCACATACACCAAATTTATGTATTTAACCATCAGCAATCTAAATTATTTCGAGTGTGTTTCTTCTCCATTTTTCCATTCACCCTCATCCAAAACCTACCCTCCTGCCTCAAGACTCCTAGGTTTTGAATAAAGAAAAGTGATGTTATCTGTTGCTTATCAAAGTGAAGATCTCCAACTCGGTATAGGGTGAAAACTTAAGAGTATGGCCTTGACTAGGCCACAAAGTGAAATTCATACAAAGGTAAGAGTTCCATTGTTAATTCACTTCAAGGGAAAGGGATGGGGGTCTGACCAAGGTGGACTTGCATTTGCTGAGTGCTTGGCATACATGGATTTCTCAAAATTATTTTGTGCACAGAGGGTGTCCTATACTTAGAAGTCTCATATCCTGTAATAAGATATAAAGAAATTAAAAATGAAGTAGTAGTAGTTGATAAAAAAAAAAAAAAAAAAAAAAAAAAAAAAAGATACCAGGGTACGAAAATGTGTATTTTTTTTAAAGAAAGAAGAGTGTGGTGAAGGTCCTAGCATAAGGTCTGCAGTCGAAGAAACAGCCTGTCTCTGATGACAAACTTTTCCTCTTTTTTTCAATTTTTAAATTTTTTTTCCTGAAAGTTCTTTACTCAACATTGCAGGAAAATAGCATGATTTTTAACCTACTCTAACAAGATGAAAATTCAAATTGCTTTTTTCTTCAGCTATTTATACCACCAGCAGCCGAAGCTCGGGAACATGCTGCATATTCTTCAGCACCATCTACTGGTACCTGCCCTCTCCACCACTGGGGCACTGCATTACCTACTGCCCTTGAGAGAGTCAGGAAGAAAGAACAACTAAAATCCTTCAAGAGGCTGCACATACATAGTAAACCTAAAGACTAGCCTGGCTGAATTGGTGCTTAAATAGATTTTGGTTCTAATAAGAAACAGTCCAAATCATCCATTTAGAAGCTGTGTAATTGAACTTACAGTCATACATGTCCCCTAACTAAAACATAATGAAGGCCAGGGACAGAGTAAAACAGGTCAGAGTAAAACAGAACTCATGAGGTAATGGAAACACAAGATGAGGTTATCTGGGGAGGGAAAAAAGCTACAGGAAATGTAAGAAGATATCAACGTAAAAAAGTGCTTTTGGAAGCTGAGACAGGATGTATTTCCTGAGATCTGTGCCTTAAAAATTACATTCCTGAACAGGCTTGGACTGTAAGTATTGAATAGGCTTGCAATACTCTTTTTAAAATATAAAACTGATTAAGAGGGAGGTGTGACTGTGTTTTTGAAAAAGACTTTATATAAATAAGCTCAGACCCCTTTGACTAGAGCAGCTCTACATATTCCTTCAGTGAGACAGGTCTGAGGCTGGATTTAGTGAATCTCTATTGTCCTCAGAAACTGACATGAAAACAAAAAGGAAATCAAAATTTGGAGCACAACTTGAAAACAGTGTAAATTAATGCAGCTCGCTGACCTTAAAAGCACTTCCTGATTTGCTGCAGTAGAGGAACATTCTGCTCTATTTGATGCCTTTTCTGCCAATGAAGTAATCCCAAATTCAAGCACATCCACGGAGTGAGCCCTGAAATATATTCAATAAGCTGAATAATTTTTGTTGCCAATTTCCAACATTTATTTAATTGACAAGAGGTAGTGTGCTAAAGGTATTCCAGACAGTCAGGAATGAGGTTTTCCTGGTGCATCAGAATATGAAAAAAGAACAGAGAAAAATTACATAACATGATGTACTACTGACATATTTGGATAATATGTTGATCTTGTTGATGTTTGTTTGCTTGTTTGTATATGTACAGCACTATCTTCACAGAAGCAGTACATAGAGAAAAGTATAATCCCCTCACCATAGAACTTGATATCAAAGAAATCTCTTCAAATAAAAATCCATTGGTAAAAGGCTTCTATACACAATTTTCTACTCACAGACATTACCTCTTAAAGACTTTCTGAATAACATTATACTTAATTGCAGTATCAGCAAAGTGTTGACAAAATGAGTATTTTGTAGCTTCAGCTTGCAGTGTCTCTTTTTGATGGCAACACATTTTGAAAGGCATTTCAAAGTTTTCAGCTTGGTCTTATGAGAAAAAAATTAAGCAAAATATCATTTATCATTAGTGCTTGCTTATGGTGTTGTGGCAAACACAAATGCCTCCAATCTCTAAGGACAGGATAACTCAGTTTTTGGCTGTACCTGGGGTATCCAGCAAGCTTTACTTCCTCATGACATGAGGAAGGCTTGTGAGCTTTGTAAATTTTTTCAGAAGATGATGTTTCCAAAGGAGATACAAGTGCCTGAGACATCTCCCACAGTTAATAATTGTAGCTCTGATTGGTAGAAATGGCCATATGTGTGGCCAACATTTTAATGCAGATAGCAAAGGATGAACAGACCATGGGTAATGAAGACTGGATGAGAAGTGATGAAGGACTGGAATTAAAAGAGCCAGTACCATTCTTTGAAAAGGCAACTCATAAAGAATGGGCAAATACAGATTTAGAAAAAGTTAAAATTATGGGAAAATTTTCCTCAAGAAGTTATTCTGGAATTGATACAGATCAAGCTGTTTACTGTTTATGTAATTGCTCAAAAATACTAAAAGAAAACACTGGAGTATGTTTTTGGGGTTCTAACATATTCACCAGGCTCCTCTGGTGCAGTGCAGTTTTACCATTCTTCCAAATTTAGTCATTTTAGCAAATACAAGTTCAGAAAGTTACTACTGTATAACTGAAGAGCAGAAGTTGGCAACATATGATTTCAGATGGCTTTAAGACAGATCCAGGATGCCCAGGCAGAGCTGTAAAGTGTTTGGTGAGCATATGGGTAATATGTTAAAGTGAATTGCTTGTAGGTTTTGTGATACATTCATAGCATCACATTTCTGGCAAAAGACAAACTATTTGTTCCCATTTACAAGAAATGAAGGCATTGATAAGTGTTTGTCTTGGATGACAGAGAGTGAAATGAGCACCAGAATTTCCTAGTAGCATCTATAACTGAGGTAGAACAAATCCTAGAACTTTGCGTGAAAACATAAAACAAAGAAACCCCACAGCTGGAGCACTAAAGCTGGAATTTGGCCAGGACTTGCAGATGTAATGATAATCACATCTTTTAAGGGATGCAACTTACTGTGTCATTCAGTGTTACAATTTGGTCTTCAAGTACAGTTCAAAGCACTAGTTCAAAGCACTATGTCTTCCGTCCTCCAGGGACAAGTCAAAACCTGACATAAAAGGAAGGTGCTATTCCTTGGTCTGAGCCTAATCAAAGAGGTTTAAAGATTCTGAGAGTCAATACCTGAGCAGATGGCCTGTGGTAGTAACAGATTTTAGTCCTATTCCCTTCCCATTCAGTGTTTTACACATCATACATAGATTTTGCTAGTACTATCATAATATGTCCTATATGCAAGTAGCAGAGGCCAGAATAAGATAAAGGAAGAGTAAAACATACCTCCCACATGCACACATGAAGGATGGGATTTTTCCATGCTTATCAATAAACTCATCCAAGAATTACAATGAAAGGAATGTAGCTCTGTTAATAAAGCCAAAAACTCGTGGCAAGCAGTATTTATAAACAAGACAGAGCTGACACTCCTACCTTTGGTTAGCATGGGGACATCTGTGCACCCACAGGATGTATAGGCAGATGGGGAAGGACTCTGTGCCGTGGGCTCAGCCAACCCTGAGTCTCCTCAGCTGTGCCTGCATGGAGATGTTGGTACTCCTGCCCCAACCCACAGCCATAAGGAATTAGCCATAGTTCACAAGCAGATTGCAGGCTCAGACCCTGGTCCACAGTCTGCTTCATGTACCCTTCAGAGGAATTGAAGTACTGCCAGTGGTGACATGCCCCAGCTCTAGTGAAAGTCACTTCCACTGCTGAAGTGGTCACTGGATAGACAGATGGGGAACCCAAAAGAAGATTCTACCTAGGGGTAGGGTCCTACAGCTCAGTAAGCATATCACATTATTGTAGCAGGAAGTAACAATTCTAGTAGCTGTATTCTGTATTGCTTCCCCTCTGGTTAATATGTCAAATAGTGGATGACTCTTCAGAGAAAACAGAAAGAACCAAGAATCCGGTCTCTTGTTTGCAGACTTCCAGCCAAGTCCAAATTTCTGGGTCATTTAACTACACTGTCTTGCTGCTGGGAGCCTGAACACTGTTCAATGAGGTAGGATAATTACAGCTATGTCCTAGTGACAGCTCCATATTGTTGTAGATAGGCAGGATGTAAGAGCACCTGAGACAGTTTTCTAGTAAACAGGATTAATCAGAGAGTGGTTGAGAAGATTCTATTTGTAGAGCATGAAAAACACTGCCTTTGGGAAGAAAGCAAATTTGGAAATTTCTCTTTTGAGTGGTGGGTAAGGGATTAGGGCTGAACTACTGGTAGAGTATTCTACAATCTTTTTAATAAGCTAGCATTCATTGACTTTTAACTGGAAATTTTGTTGTTCAAAACAGCAATATATCCTTCTGTTATTCTGGAGACCTGCATCTCAGCTTTTTACAGGCTCCCATGTGCTCCTGCTCCAAGGCAAAGGAGCCCACAGGAACACTGTCTGGGATTCTGCAGGGAGCAGGGAGTCAACAAAAGTGTGCGTAATGCCCACTTCAATCAACACTGATATCAAGTGGAATTTGAAGTTGAAGAATATTCAATAGCATTGCCTATTAACATTTTAATAAACTGATCGTTTTACTCCAGAGGATTGCTCACAGTCACAAAGTAAATTGAGTTTCTTACAGTCACTGCAACTGCATTGTAACAGATAATTTAGTCAGAATACACAATGATATCTCTCCTGCATATGGCATGTACAATAGAAATATAAAATTACTCAATGAAAGTTTTGTCTTACCTGCAATCATATCACCTTTAAGGACAATATTTGTGGGAACAGAGGATTCATTCAAAAGACATCATCCTTTTGTAGAAATGTAGAGCACAGATTATTATACTTACACGCTACTTCTAACTCCTAGAATGGATATTTGAACCTATTTCAGTCTGATGATACCTGGGAGTTATTGGACACTTATGTAAATGGAGCCTGTGGGCCTTGATGAACCATTCAAACCTATGCTTAAAACCATCAACTTATCTGAAATTTTGCTTAAGCATTCAAACACACCATCCACTGTACAGCTAGGGCTCACTGCCACTAGTGTATCATAACAAGTGGTTGAAGTAATTTCAAAGAATTCTGAATGTAGAAAATGCTTTGATTTGCTTTTATTTCCTAGCTACTTGTAAAAACTGGCTTTTTGCCTTACTTTTGACTATGCTTCATTTGCTATGAATCAGAACTTTAAGTCTCAAAGGGACAACAATGCAGCATGAAAATCAAGTTGAATTACTATTCTAGAAAAAAAAACCAATAAAGTTAGTATGCAGCATTTGACAACTTTACTGGAAAGTCCAAAAGCACTTATTCAAAAAAGTGCTATGTAATTATAAGAAAAAAACCTTAAATTCCTGTTAATTACATGGTCCTACTGAGCATTTTCAAAAATACTATTTTTCTTTTTTAAAATGTTTATTTCTAGACAACTGGGAAAATATGCATAATTGTGGAAGCCACCCTGCTGGGATGGGTAAGTAAACAAATTTTGGCAGACTAAGTTGTTAATTATTCTGCTTATTATAGCAAGGTAATTACAATTCTTGCTAAGGGTGAAGAATTAAAGACTTTCATAGATATTCAGTAGAATTTAATAACGAAGTAAGAGCATGTGAGCAAGTTTTAATGATGTTGGATAGATTCAACTTCAAAGAGTGGGCATACTGAGGCCATTTAATTAAAAATTTATGGAATATGTGGATAAAATATGCTCTTGACTGGTTATTAGCCAAGAATCTGCTTTTGACTGCCTATTAGCCAAGGTAACATGTATGTGGCCAGTCTGCGAAACAATAACAAGAGTCCCCTTGTAACAAAAATGGTAATGGTTGAAAAATTCAGTCAGAAAGACACTATTTTTAAATTGTGAAGAGAAGATAACCAGTCAGCCTTTGGCTGCTTCTAAACATATCGTAGTTTTAACTGAAAAAATAATTTCTGATGTGGTCTGTGCATTTCAAATGTGGACTGGAGAGCTGAAAGCCAGTTAAAAGGCTGACAGTGGAAACAAAGAAACCTGAGCAGTTGCAGTTTTACTAGGAATATCACTGGTGAGGTAGACTTAAATAAGCTGTGAGGGCTGAACATATACTGTAAACCAGAAGGGTACAGGCAAGGCTTCCAGCTGAGATAGCAGCTCTTTATTTTCCTTAAGGCATCGTTACCTGGCTCATCATCACTACAGCAGCCATCCACTGCATCCTAAGCAAATGCCCTGACTCTCTCTTTTCTTTCAAAGTTCTGCTTTTGGAAAGTGCTTTTGGACAAAGACTATTACAGGCAAAATCACAATTCATTCCTTCAAAGCACTTTCTGTTGCTTCCTGAGCAGCATGGTGCACCTGGTGACAGCAATTAGGAAGAGGGGTTTTTGGCACATCTCTGTAAAGGCAGGGATTATGCAGTGGTGCACAGAGCTATAACTGGAGAAAATGGATTTCTATTAAAGAAAAGTGAAAGGCTGAGAGAATGAGATCCCGTGGGAGATTAAGGCTTTCAGCAAAGTCTTGCCCCTGTTCAGAGGCTGGGAGGGTTTAGAGTCACTGAAGGAGCTGTAGAGAAGAACTATGAGAAGAAAAGCAAGGGTACCATAGAAGGTTGTCCTGCAATGTAATCACTGATGGTTTCAAGTACGCAAGGTAAAAGACTGGAGTGTAATACCACCCGCTTAACAACAAGTGCTGCTCCTCCTGCTAATCAGGTGTGTAACTAAATTAACAAATTTTGTGAGCCCCTGCCTCTCCTTTGCACAGCAGTCATGCAAAGAGTGTGGGACTTGGCTGACCTTGGGCCAATACACAAGTATCCAGAGGAGTTAAAAGTTGATTTCTATCCTACGGTGGCTTGGAGTCACACAAGGTCTTGGAAGAGGTATAAACCAGGGAACAGCAAAACAAAAAATTGTCTGTGAAATGTTCATGAACAAGCACGTCAAACCAGATTATGATTACCTGGAGAAGGGCTGGTACATCAAACAGAAGTGTGGTTTTCTGATGAGGGTGGCTTCTTGCGTTGGGGTATCTGTCGGCTGTCTTTGTGGGACACAACAGAACTTGCCCACAAGAGAATATGGTGAGGGGCTATTTTCAAAGAGCTCGGCTGACTCCACAGAAGCTGCTTGTGGCTATGATTTCTGTCATGTTCCTTCACAGCATTTTTCCATTTCAACAAAAATGTACGTTGTGTATCTGCATGTGGTGAGCTGCAGATGTGCTGGAGAGGAGGAGAAGTTCATTTCAAACTTGCATGTTGAAACACTTCATGCAGTGTGAACTTATTTTCTCTTGAAACTAAATATATATTTGTGTACATTAAAAAAGTGCTGATTTTAACTATTTTTGTTTCTGATCTGGGAACTCAAAGGGCAGTCATTTGAACAAATTTTTGCTTTTGACTGAGCTATTATTACACCTTAGAGACCTGAATGGTTCCAGTGCGTGAATTTGAAGGTAATTTGACAAGACATGTGGAATCCAAGGTAGTATAAGTACAGATAGAGGCTCATTTTCTTGCAGAAAAAAAAAAAAATATTAAGAGTATAACTGACCTGAAATGCCAACTCAGCAACAAGGTGCCACAAAAATTTATTTCCAAACATTGTGGCATCTTTTAATGCCAGGAAACCTCACAAAAGTTAAAGAATGTGATTGAGATGTTCAAAGTAAGATCCTGAATTCTACTTCTAGCTCTGGTGATGACAGTTCCTGGTATGTCTATGCAGGAAAAGTATTGGTTTATATGTGCAGGTCCACATTTTCAGCAAAATCCAGTAGCATGTGTGACAATAATAACCAAGATTCAAACCTCCAACATATTAGCACATGCCAGTAACTACATTAATAACTTTCCAAGACTCTTGGCCATGTTAGTTTGCTTTTTAGCATGTCCCAAAGGCCAGGCCACTGATTCTTCTTGGCCGTCTTCTGTCCTTGCCTGCTGATGCAGCTGCAAACACCTTTCCTCATTTTGCTGTGATGCTGGTATCACAGTGAAAATACTGAGATCTGTAGATTTAGATATCTAAAGAGGAAAATGGATTTGCATTTCATTCTGATGGTATCTGAACTTGTTGCCTTATGGGCAGATGTGCACTCCCACATTTTCCTGGTATCTCTCTCTGTCCCAGACCATGCTCTGTCACCTGGGTGGCCGGCAATGTTGGCAAATGAAAGAAAGCAGCATTTCAGAGTGAGCACACAGAGATGAGGAGGTGGAATGCAAATGGGTAATTCAGAAGTAAAAACTAGGTAGTTGTTCTAAAGTAATAAGTAAGATTTATCATGTGCAAAATTCTCTCACCACATCTAAACCCAGGAGTGTTTTGGAACACCTGTGCTTTGCTTTTGGAAGCTCATTTAAGCTGGAAAATTCTTCCTCCAGAGGCAATTTATTACCCATGTAACGGATGCTATTCTGTTGAATATGTAGCATATTGAGGTTTGGCTACCAGTTTCACTCTTTCAACGCAAAGTGAAAATATGGAGATTGTGGGTTTGGAAGAATTTCTTTTATTGATGTGGAAAACTGAGAATTTAACTTGGAAAATCTTTGATTAATTCCTGGTTCTGTTTATGCAGGGAAAAGGCTGTTAATGTTGGAAATTAAGTTCAAATATTAAGTCCAATAACAAATTCCCTCCTTTGGAGGCAGCTCTTGTTTTATCTTTTGATGGGACACCATTCCCTGAACAAAAAGTCTGTCTCTCAATAGGCTGCTATCAAGATTTTGTATTTTAAAATTTTGCAAAGTGATATACTTTACAAATGAAAAAATTGAAGGTCTGAGAGGCAAGAAGGGAGCATTTGCTCTGTCTTACTGATGTGGTTTTAAACTGCTGAGAGCAATTAAGAAGCCATCAACTCTGAAAAAAAAAAGCACATTGAACTGTGTACCCTGAATCAGATTAAATCACTTGATTTTTCTATGATTTGCAGTGTATTTCCACAGTTTTGGAACACTCTTCCCTGGAGTGCATGCCTACCAATCTGACTGATGTACAAGATTAGAGAAACTCTAAAACTAGAAATAAAATCACTTCATATTTTCTTTCTAAATTTTTATTTGAAAAAAATTTCTTGTTTCCTTTTGTATTTTAATTTCAGCAAGCACAGGAAGACAGGTATGACTGTTCATTCTGTATATAGAACCATGAAGGAATTACCTCACTAGACTGTTCACATCTATCTGGTGTCTGATTATTCAAAAACACATACAAGAAATTGTAAAATGACTAATCACAAAATGAAATTAATTCATGTGAAATTGCTGTGGAGTAGTCACTGGTCTTTGAATCTCAAATGTTCCAAAGTGATCAGAATTTTACATTACTTGTTCTAGTTCACCTTAAAATGTCAATGGCAAGAATATTTCTATTGTCACTCCACAGTGGTTTGATTTACACTCCATTAAATTACAGTAGTTTTGATATTGTTCTTAGTTTTGAATGGCTTACAAATATTTTAAGTGAAATATAAGAGTTGCTTTATTTTAGCTGCAAATGAATAGGAATTTTAAAGCAAAACCAGTTAAAAGTAAATCAGTTTGATTCTTCCCTGGTGTGGATAGCTGTAGTCCAGATAAGCTTTTGTCTTGAGGCCAATCCCCTATCAGTCCTAAAGGAAGGACTAGATTTATGTGTTCTCTCCTTACCTCCTCCTTTGTACATACATATTTGGTTTAATGTCTTTGCAAATGTTCTAGGGAAAATGCCAGATCTGCAAAGACAAAGAACAGGTATTGCTATTTTTGCTGAGAAGCTTAAGTTTATATAATGCAGAATGACAGGCTGCTTGTGCAAATGCAGCAGTACAAGTAAACAAAGTGGAAGGAAATATCTCAGAAGCCTACACCAGCAGATAAACTTAGCCATAAAAGGTCTGGAGAACAATTTGTGGTCTCTAAGGAGTAAGTGTTGAACTAGAATTGGTGTGTTCATACAGTTTGTTGCTATTGGGAAAAAAAGAATAATAACAGTAGACAGTACTGATCAAATCCATTACTTGGTTTTTTTTTGTTTATTTGTTTATTTGTTATTAAGACAAATACTGAAAAACTATTAACTCAAAGGCATGTGGTGACATGGAAGTGGCTTATCAGAATTGTATCATCCCGTAAATAAAGGTGCATATCTTGGATTTTGGAAGAGACAGGTCACACTTCAAGAACTGTTTATCAAACAAATATAAAGCCAGAGCTATAAGTTTGTTTTGCTTTATTTCTTTCTATTTTTTTTCCTTAATACTGTAGTTATAATATGATTTTCATGTTGTTTACATGGATGCTTTGCCATTAATATTTGTCATTCAAGGTCTTTTCCAAGTCTTGTTATCAAATCAGCTGCAAAAGCTGTATTTGCTTCCAGTTAAGGTGACTGCCCCATTCTTGTCATGGACGCTTCCAAAACCTTCAGTTTGCAGATAATAAAAAAGCGAGACCATGATATAAACTGCAGGGTTCCCCCTTTCATACAAGCCTACATCTGTTTCCTGATTTATACAGGAGTGAGGAGAATTGGGTCTGTCTGGATTTTTCTCCTTCACCCTCCAGTTCTTAGTTTCTTTCATCAGCTGTGCAATTGAAAACAGTCTTTTTCCAGGCTCTCAGCATGGACAACAGGAGGTGTGAGAGTCATAACACACTATAATGCCAATTAAATCTCTATCCTGTATCCTTACCATATCTGTCTTGAAGTTGGTCTTTCCCTCCTGGCTATTTGTTCAAAACACATTGTTTTGCTGCATAAACCTGCCCCATAAAAGGCCCCAGTCCTTGTCTGAGGACAGTGACCGGAGTCGCCCTGCCATAGGGGACACCTCCTCATGCCTGAGGAGGACAGTCAGTGACTTTGCTTTTTTCCACTCAGCATTGCTTTCTGTGTTGCCATTCAACTTTGTTCTCCTGCTCCCTCCAATGGGTCTGCCTTTGCACTTCTAACTCATTTGCACACTTTTGAGTGTGGAGGTGGAATTATCTTGACTTCCAGCACTAGCTTTGATGAGTGCATAGCACACATTCAGACACCACATAGTGTGTGATTTGGACACACTGTAAGTGCTGTGCACTTGGGGTCAGCTTGGAACTGATAGAGAAAATGGCTGAATGATTTAGCCCAGGTCACCACAGAAACATAGCAGAGGCTTCAGCCCCCAGTTCCCACATCCTAGGTTGCTTCCATAACCTACTTGGATATTTCCCCTCTTCTTCTGTGTTCACATTAGTGCTGGAAAGGGAGTGGTACTGGGGCTGCTCTTGTGCCTTACTCATGTAATGGATGCTGTGCCCTGCAACCTCACCATTGCCTCATGTACCCCCATGCAGGGCAGAGCCTCACCTTAAATAAACTTCTTGGCATTTAGTGAGTAAACCTCTCTGATCATCTTACAGTACACTTGTGCAGCAGCACAGAAGTTGGCACATTTTTGCTCTTATGAGCTTACCTCCAGGAAGATGAGAAACCACAAGGAATCTGAGCACTTTGAACATAGGCTTTGCATGGAATTCCTACCATCTCTCCTGATAAACACTTGGAATCAAATTTATTTTCAGATGTCCCCAAAGAATATTTTCATCAGATTGCTAAGATCATGACTGATAGCTTTATTAGTAAGAAATGTTGTTAATTGCCTGTTCAGCAGCAATATAAAATATGATGATGCGTATTTTTTGGCCAGATCTTTTGGACATTTTTTTCTTCCCTTCAGACTTTCCTCTGGCACACATGAATGAATTAACTGTGCAGCCCTTTGCCATTGCCAAGATCCTTCTTATCCTGCTTTGTAGATGAAAGGATGAGGAATCCATTCCTGGATCTGTTTTGCATCTGTCACTGCAGGCAAATTTCCCTGTTATCACCAAGGAACACACCAAGGCTTGGTTAGGATTTTAGGTACAGCTTTGCTGTGTTCAGGCTCAGGTCAGAGCTCAGCAGGCTATTGACAGCTGGATCTGAACCTCATGAGCACTCGAAGCAGACAGGCAATATTTCAGACCTGAACATACTAAGCTACTGTGACACTGGCATGTGGGCCTCTTTTTGATCCATTTTACCAAGCTAGTAAACACAATTGCAAATCTTAGGTCTTGAGCTGGGTCTTGAATTAAACAGCCAAATACTACACTTGCAGAAGTGCTGAATTAGTCTCCTGGTTGTGGCTTGAAGGTTGAATGTTTGTTTTTTCAACGTGTTCTGTAAATCAGATCATTCAGAGGCATTTGTACTTCCTACACACTTTTGAAAATTAGAGTCAGGATATTACTTTGAAAAAGTAATTTTTTATCTACTTTGAATTCAGTGGCACACAGAACATTTGATACAGAGAAGGGGCTAGGCTGGAGACTTCTTAGTATATAAAGTACTTAATTTTAACACAGCAGAGACAACATGAGGGCCATTTCTACTCCTGCTTCAATGTCAGTTGGCTATTTACTTCCAAAAGGAGGGCTTTGATCTGCAAGTTGTCTCTACTAAAATAAATAAGGATAATAACCTAATCCACTACCATCAGTCTATTAACAACATTCCAGGCTTGAATATAAATTTTCAGCTGTGACTACAATCCATACAGCACCAACATTTTTCATCTTGTACATTCTATATGAGAGACCATTGTGGTGGGCTTACTGGAGCTCACATCTAACATGACTTACATTGAGAAAAGTGTTTTTAAAAAGTTTTGTGAGCTTCTCTACACTTTCCTATTACTATGGATTCCTCTTTAAAATTGCTGTTCCATTTGAACCTCATTACTGAAAACAGCTTTCCTCTTTCCTTTGGTCTTAATATGAAGGATAACTCAGAAGAAGGAAAGATGGTATCTGCTTTTGAAATACATAGCATTTGAAACTGGAGCATATATGGCAGCTCTGACATTACAAATATGAATGACAAGTATGAGTGTCACCTCTCAAAGAGGTGACATAAGGTGACACAGCCTTGAAAGTAGCTGAATTCTGAGGCAAGAGCTGAAGTCTGTGGGAAGACTCAAATTCTTATTCTGATGGGGAATTTTTCAGTGAGGGACATTGTCCTGTTTCCTGTCCAAAAGCTTCCACCCTTTACCTATTTACCTTACCATTCTTTACCTATCTCATATATCTACAAGATTATCTACAAAGAAATTTGATAAGAAAAAGTGGCTTGGAGTTATATTTTGCTTTGTTTTATTTTAAGGTAGCTTCTGAATGGTCTTGCTGAAACTGGAATAAACCTGGCTGACTTTTATGTAAGTTTCCAGGTAGTTTAGATCAACTATAATAGTTAACAATAAAATCTGTAAACTAGTTTAACTGAAAGTGTCGGGTCTTGGCTGTTCTGCTGTAAGGACTGTTCTTTACTCTGTAATCTTTGCTAAATGCAGCAGAGATGGCTCTGGGACTACTGAAGTAGTGGGTTTTAGAAGCCCAGAGTTTGTTTACATTGGGAAGAAATGTTTTAGCCAATTTTTACCTTCTGTTTTAAAAATACTTCTCAGAGCAGCAGAAAAAGGGATGTATTGCTCAGCAAGCCACAAAGCATTATTTAGTCCTTAATTTTCTTTACTATTTCTTACTTCTGGCTCTGCATGCAGCTTCAGTGGGTGCAGACTCCAGCATTAATGGCCAAGATCCACTTCCTTACAGCTGAAGAATCTGGACCTACTGGCACTCCATTACATTGAGCAGGAAAGAAAATTTCCTAAAAGGTGCCCCAGCATAAGGGAATGGGAAAGTAAGCGTAAATAAAGCAGAGGCTGAGCTGACCAACATGAAATGTTTAACATTCCATGCTCTCCACAAAGGGCAGGTCAAGGAAAGGGAATGAGTGGTTGGGATGAAGCACATGCCATGGATATTTTTCAAGTACATTTCAGCAGAGTATATCTAGTCACGTAAACATCCACAACAAACAGAACAGCCTTGTTCTTGAACGTGGCAGACCTCCTGAGGTCCCTCTATATACACAGGAGATGGGTCTCACTATGCAGGGAAGCCACAGCTGCTGAATTCGCAGCTGCAGTTTGAATTCATTGGCACAAATTATACTGAAAGTGCCAGACGTTCTCGGGTATGACCAGCTGAACAACTGCTTGCTGATGCCCAAGACAAACCAATGTATTGTCAAGCTATGTGTGCCCTAAATGTCTGGGCAGGTAAGAGGTGGAAAAGTGAATTTGTCAAAAGTCATATGTCAGGGTTTGGGGGAATGCTAAAACATCCCCTTTGCAATAAATGAAAGTTCCATATGTAGTGGGCAAGACTTCTTCTTTCTTATTCTCAGGTGCAATCCAAATTAATTGAATGAAAATCAGAGTTATTAACTGTATCTTTATATAGACTTGAAGCAAGAGTTCAAGTCACTCCAGACTTTGAATTTGTGAGGCTGCAACAATTTAAAAGTCATAGGAGTTTAAAATTATATTTATTTTTGGTTTATATTGAAACTTAACCCCTGCAATGTTTAATAGCAGTTGGGAATGCAGAATGGGTCTTCAGAGAGATGCAAAACCTTCAGGAGGTGTAAAATACGTCTATGAACTAAACCTTTATGTGAGTACATAAGTGAGTACCCCAGTCTGAGAACTGCCATGCAGACATATAGAAAGAAGCATGAGCACGTCACAGAAATAGCCTCACTCAATAGGGAAAACATAAGCTGCACCTGCAAACAACAATATGGAAAGGAATACAGTGAAGGTCAGATACCCACAAGGAAGACATCTTGCCCACTTGCTTATCTGGATATTATTTTGTTAACACTGCTTGCCCTGCCAGGGCAGGACCACCAATTGCTCTTGAAGATGCTAAAATCTTCTCCAAGCATTCCATGAGTTCACACCATGCTCCAGCTGCTGCAGAGGTTCAGCAGTGACCAACAGGTTGCATTGGCTGGCACTACCTTTTATTTATGGGTTATGAGGGAGAGGTAACTACATTGGGACCATGATTCTTAACTATAAGGGTTTTCAAAGGAACAAAAAGAATGGAAGAGTTTTCTTAATTCCTCTTTGCAAGACTTGAATATAGCCCAGGTTAGCACTAATAGTTCTCTAGAATACCAGAAATTTTTGGATGCCATGCTTAGAACTACCTCTGCCTTAGTGTAGAAGAATGCTGTTACTTTCTTCTTGGGTCTGTCACAGTACCCATTTTTTCCTTTTTTATAATTTTTTTTTCTTATTTGTTAATAGTTAGTAGCTATTTTGCTTCATGTGCAGTTTGAAACACCTTACTAGGTAGCTTGCATGGTGATCCAGAGAGATAAGTTTCCTGGAGCCTAAGAGTTTAGCAAATATGTGATTTTTTTTTTTTTTTTTTTAAGATGGTAGGGTTCAGAAATCTAGCTGGAGTTCATGAACCTATTCTTCCTGTAACTGAAACCCATGTTTTACTCAGGGTTGATTCAATTTTTAAAATAAATGTTTTCCTAGTTACAGGGAAAGCCAGTTATATGTATAAGGGGTAGAATAACACCCTTCCAAAATCCTTGTGTCATGGGTGGGTGGCCTATATGCAGGATATGCATGCACACAAAATCTAGCTTAGAGTAAAAGAGTTTTCCTCTCCCCATCTCTTCTACCTACACCCTTGCCATAATTTCTGTCATCTTTCTGCCTTCTCATGGAGCTACATCAACTACTGTATTTTTTAAAACTAAGTTTGTGGACATTATTTTCAGTTTCTCTAAATACAAACTGTGCTTAGACCTCACCAACACAGATTTTTTGTCCAGTTTCCCTTTAAGTTCCATTAACTTTTCCTTAATGGAGGTGGGTGTCTGAACCTGGATTAATGACATAAACAGAGTGATAAGAGGTTCTTACTGCTGGGGCATGTCATCTATCAGTCTGATTTACCAACAGCACCTACTGTCCTGAAGCACCTGGAATATCAGATGTTTCTGGAGACACCCAAATGTGGAGAGTAGGGACATGCAACACAAATGTCTCTAACTTAACCTCTGCAGGAGCAGAAACATGTAAACCTCCAACAAGTGCTCTCCAGTCTTTATGAGTCTTTAGCCCTTTTGCTCAGTGGAGTACCACCAGTGTCCCATCACTCCCAGGAACAGATCCCTTAGGATAGCAGAATTTTTTTCCATTTTTGGACTGTGGTCATACACTTTGTATGAAATTCCTATTCACACTCAGTAAAATTCCAGGTCCAGATCAATGGCCTAACAATCTTAGATATGCAGTCATCTGCTAGGAACAGACACTGATTTTCTTTCATAAAACAATGGAATTCCCCTCTGTGAAAGGAAGATAAATCATTAAAAGCATGTTAGGACATCAAACAGGAAAATGTAAATAACCATACATAACAGCAGCTGTTCCTGATCAGGTTCCATTCTTTGATCTTTAGAAAGATGGCTATTAATTAGCAGGGGCAGCGCTAAGCTTTTTTTTTTTTGTAACAGTGATCTTCTGAACCACCCAAATAATAGGTAGTTGCTTGTAGCTTTGCTATGCTAAGCTTCTCTGGGAAGGATTCTGCGGATAAATGGAATAACAAAATTAACTTAATATAAACAGTTTTGAAGTTAGGTCACATTTGCAGAAGAAAGAGGATACATTTAATTGGTATCCAATCCTGAATCTGTTGAAATCTTGTATGAAATTAGTTCCAATCATACTCAAATTGCAGTTAATTCCTATTGAGATTGCTATTGCTGCTTAACGTTAATATCTACCTGCTGTGCCAGGTTCCATCTGCAGCATAAAAGTCACCACATTACAGACTCTAAGATTGCTGAAACACTTCTGCTAAGCTGCATTTCCATTTTGCACTGCTAGTTGGAAAAAATTTCACTGAATGCATTGGATAAACTGCAGAGTCCTACTAATGCCCACGTGATCGGACCCCTCGACAAAGTGCAGTATCAGACTCTGAGGCTGGTATGAAATCCAGAGCAAACTGGAATAAACATCCAGAGCAATTCAGTCAAATCCTAAAGCCTAGCAGCAAACCTGTAAAATCCTGGCACGTGTAAAATCCTGGACACACAATATATTCCAGAGTGAGGTCTGACTAGTCTCCAGCATGCAGTTTCTGACTCCACTTTGGAATTCAGCAGCAAACTGGAACAAGTAACACCTGCAATTTAATAGTGGGTGATAAAATTTACAGGCAACATCTTTCTTGTTGACATAGTATAATCACACATCTTTTCAATGAAAGTCATAGCAACATGTATGGAGGGAGTCCACTGAAGGAATGGAAAATTACCTTGATTTCTCCTTTTTCACACATCAATAAGGATGAGAAGTTCAGGGTCCATGATTATTTCTCTCCTGTCACAAGACATGCAGGAGATTAGCTCGTGTGAATTTGCAAATATGTTTCAGACAAGACCAGTTGGCCCAAAATCATAGACTTAAGAATTAATCTTTCACAATTTCCGTGGTCAAATGTTTGGAGAATCATGGACATGCCATCTTATCTTGCTGCTAATGTAGTTTGACAGTGAATAGCTCATCCTCTCAAAAAGGGTATGTAGTCAAATACACAAACACTTCCTCCTACATCTGGCTGGAAGAGTAGAAAAAAGTAAACTCATCTGCCACTGGTTCATAGTTAAGGTCACAGTGTTTCATAGTTGAAAACCATTGCGTTGGATGTCATGAAGGGAAAGATGTAGTATGTTAAGACTAATTCTTCCTGTTCCTTAGCACATTGCAGAATCATAATACTATGTCCTGTTTTAAGTATGAAAACTGGTCTGCAGATTTCAGCCAGATCTTCACCAATTTATTTATACAGCTCGTTCTCCTGGACCTGTCAGTTCCAAGGCAGAAATGCTAATGTCTCTGTGGCTGCTTGCAGCACCAAAGAACCATGTCAAAGCACAATGTCTGACAGCATGCTCCCCACTCCACTACTGCTTCTTCCCTTTCACAGCCACACTCTGTGCACACATTTACTTCTGGGCATAACTCACTGCCCACCTCTCTCATGAAGAACCTCTCATTGAGCTGGGGTTCATTGGATTACAGAATGTTTGTGACTGTGTCCCCACACTGAAACATTTACGTAACATGATTGATTTGGTAAAGAAATGAGGTGCACAAATGCCTCAGCCACTTGAGCCATACTTGTTCAAAGAACCCAGCTGAAAAGCAGCAAAAGGTGGTAGGACCTCTTTCATATGAGTTTTGCAATTCATAACTAACATGAACAGACTTGAGTTTTAGGTGATAATTAAATGTAATGCCAGAGCTATATCTTGCTTTTGAGTCACTTGCAGACAATATCAAATTACTGACTTAAAATGGGTTGATATATGTCTGTTTCCTAAGATGATCCTTTTCTCCTCATCCTCATTCATGTATAATGTCCAGTCTTGTAAACTACAGCAAAACATTATCAGCACAGAGTGCTTGTGGCACCCTGCCTGCAGTGATACTCAGGTGCATTACAAGGGAATGGAGAGGAAACTTCTAAGAAATAAACCCAAATATTTCTGTGGAATTGTTCCCTCTGTACAGAGCTGGAAGTGATGAGTTCCTTTCTCCTTTGGTGGACCCAAGCCCTGAGTTTATAGTATCTAACTGTGATGGCATAAAACATACAAATATTGTATCTTCCTACATCTTCTCTGTTCTCCTGTCATCCATGGCTTAAAGACAGAGCATTGCATGGCCCCCTTCTGGGACTCCTAACTCTCTGTTTCCAAAAGGCTTTATTTCTGCCCAGGGAAAAAGGGGCTAATAGGTTAAAAATGTGGGGATGTGTTTGGAAGAGTGAACCCTGTAGTTCTTCCTGCAATTTTACACCCTACTACCAACTAGTGCATAGCAACAGCTAACAACAGGGACTTCTCTGCATCCCCTTCAGTCCAAACACTAAGCACTAAAAACAGATGCTAATTGTATGGTTCCAGAAAAAAGAAAAGGCATGCTGGGGTGACTCAGGACATATTCCCACTGTTGTGCAGGGACAAATACTATTTAGATATGTGGAGATTTGTCTGTGGTTAACTGTGGCTTGTTTGGGGGCAGGGGAAGGGCATGCATGTGTATGCAAAAACTCACAAGCACCACCCTGAACTATTTTAACTCTTGGAGATGAAACTGGTGATTATCTTCTAAGCTGTTAGCAAATGGCTATTCAGTGCTATGGTGGGACAAACTGAACTCAGTGACAAATAAAGAATGGGACAATAAACAGAATTTTATGTGTTTCCTTTGAAGCATAAAACTTGCTACAAATTACATATCATTAAACAAAGGCATAAAAACTTATTGGAAAACAGAGGGTGGCAACACTTCAACAAAAATGTAAATATGACTCTGGTGCATATATTTTTACCTGAGGGAAATCAATGCCTGTGAAAACACTCAAGACAAGAATGCTTATGAAAATGAAAACACTCAAGGCAAGAATTTATTACCCTACCATTTTATTTTTTTATTGTATTCTCAAATATCCAGCCAAGTGATAGGAATGCATTGCTCTGGATTGCAGTCACCCTTCTTTCAGTGCTTGATTGTAAGCTCTGTCAAGGAACTTAGGACAACATTTTACACCTCAGGTTAGACACTTTATTTGTAATTAGGCAGATAAATAGTTAGCATCATTATCCTAGCAAATAAGCACATGAACATGAAAACTTCTTCAGAAAAGTTAACTGAAGTTGCTAATTTAGGTGACTTGCAAGTCAATAACTTGACAATGTTGTCGAGACCCTTCCCACACCTTCGCATACTTTAGTTGGAGGAATTGTTACATGACATTGCATGCTGCAGCTGGTTTTTGTAACTGTAAAACTCCATATGGTGGAGTCAGGTTATTAATCAAGAAATATTTTTTGGCACTCTAGTGTGACTCACATCCCAAAAGGACCTGCAGCATGCTTTAGTTCCAAGCAGTTAGCTCCCCAAGTCCTTTCAAGTGTTTCCTTGAATGTTTAAATAACAAAATCCCTCACTGAAGGATTAGTCTTCTCTTTGGTACAGTCCTTCTTTGTCTCATCTGATCTAAATTCTGTCTTTAGGGCATCTTCTTCACCTTTTGGACAGATATAATTCTATATCCTTTAAACTGCTAATAGATGTGTTTATACAGACTGTAAGTAGTTAGCAAGAAGGAAAGCTATTTTTACAGCCATTAAAAATGAAAATCATGCTCCTGACATCACTTTACAAACTAAGCCTTCAGGTTATGAGGTCTCATTTCTTGCAATGAAATGTCAGGTTCATTGCTAGACATCATGCTACTCTCCAGTTCCAACCTCCAGGCTGCAAAACCTTCATTACCATCTCCAGACCAGACAGGACTCTGCTGTCAGGCTGAAGCCTGGAGTGAAAGAGGAGCAGGAGGCTCTAGTGCAGGTAGCCCTCTGGGGAGCTGCCTGTGGTGTACAAGGCCATAAGAGAAGTAGCAATCAGCAACTTGTCAGTGGTCACCAAAGGGCTCCTAATGACAGAAATCCACAACTTGCAGGTCTGTGGCTTTGCAGTCCACAGTGTGACTGTCTGTGGATGGAAGGAATAACCTTTATGTTGGGCCTGAAGATATTAATTTATTTTCCTATAATGCAATATCCTGTCAGGGTTAGGTATGCAATCTGTATTTACATGAATTATTAAGGCAACTGTGACCTGAATATTTGTAAGAAATGTCTCTGGCAGGCCCAGTTTATCTGCCTGTGCACATTTGGGTGGTGCTGATGTGACTGGCAAATGAAGAACCTGGTGTTTGAAGAAACCAAAACTTGCTTCCAAACTTTTAGCAAATGTATGTCAATTGCAGATATAGAATCAATAGTGGCATTCCACTGGGCTAAGGGCAAGCTGGGCACTCTGCTTGTGGGGTCCTTGGATATTTGGGGCAACATCTGTATTGTTCTGCTTTTTTAAATGTACAGAGGCTGTTAGGCTGATATCTGTGAATGTGAACTTTTGTTAAAAAGAAAATAGTTATTTAAAAGCTAGTCTTCAGTATCATAACAAGAAGTTTGAAATTGCAACCCTTAAATGACCTCAAATCATGAGGAAGCAAAGGCAATACTTCTGATTTATTTAGAACTAGAATTTTTAATCCAACTTTTGGTGGATGCCCAGAAATGGCCTCAGTTTCACCAAGTTGTTTGGCTTTCCCTGTACATGTTCTGCCACTGGAACACAATGTCCAAATGTCGTGTCTCTTACCAGTGCTGCTGGAGCGAGAGGGTTTGCCACTCTGAGCTTATGTTTACACTGGATGCACCATGGCTCATTTTTGTGGTTCTTTCCCTCCTTCTTGCCAAATACTTAGGTTCCCCTGCCAGAAATAAGAAGATGGGGTGAGTGAAGGGTTATGGGGTGAGTGAAAAGGAAAGATGGGGTGTGTGGTGACAAAGGGAGCAGAATTGGAAGGTATGGGAGAAATGCAGAAGTGGAGGAAATTGAAATATTGGGAATGCATGTAAGATTCAAATGCTATGTGTCACTGAACCTCCAGCACTTCCAAGACAGAGTTCTAAACACCATTATTTTTGTCTGGTTACTATAAACCAATAAACAGGAAATGTGTTATAGTAATAAACAAAGGACAGGAAAAAGGAAACACCACTAATCAAACAGGAACACAGCCTGGGAACATGAAAAAGGAACAAACAAGAGTTATGTTTTGCCCATTTCTCACTGAGGATTGAGAATGGTGACGAGTACGACAAAATACATGACAAAAAAAAAGAGGCACTTGTGGCAGGACAGAAAAGTGACATTCTCAGAGACATTTTGGGCCTTGTTTCCTGATAGGAAAGAGTATGAGAGCTCTTGGTGCAAACTCTAGCAGCTGTTCTACCTCGAACACTGGAAGTTTTAGAAGTGTGTCTGCATATGAAACTGTAACTACCTCACCTCACCTCAGATCTGTCTTGTCTTTTGCACAAATTTGCGTCAACAAAATGAAGCTCTTTAGCTTGAAAACATGTTCAGTATCCAGCAGTCACCAGAGCTAGGCTGTGTTCATGCTGGATGGAAAGTGAAAATATAATTTTATTCACTGTTTATATATACATATATATCCACATATATATACACACAGACATGCATTTCTTTGTGCAGGAACATCCTGTTTCCAGCATTTCTAGGTTTTACTTCAGGGCTAGAGACTATCCTTTAATGTAGTCTCTGTTCTTTTTTCATTTGTTTGTTCCGTGTTTTAGCCACAAAAACCTCTTTAGAAAACAGACTGTTTCTGTGGAGAAACTTTAGTCAAAAATAAGTCCAAGTGTTCCTTTGGGTGTTTTTCCATGAGATTCATTCTGAAAATAAGACTACTTTCTTGGAAATATTCTGTTTACAAATTTGATTGGTATATGATTCACTTAATAATTCCATGGCTTTCTGTTCTACCTAAAACACAGAGGTGAATAATGAAGAATCATTTGGATATACTTTCTGCAAATAGGATATTCATAAATAAAAGACTCAAAGGAGAAAATGAGCTTCCAGTGGAAAAAAGCTATCGGCATTTGAAATGTGTGACTGTTCTTCACTAATGATCTAGATAACAGGGCAGACTGCCCCATCAGCAAGCTTATACAATATCAGCAGGAGCAGTTGATGCACCAGATGCTTTTGGTGTCATTCTGGGAGACCTTGACATGAAACAACAAGAAATTTAGGAAATTCAGAAACAGGAAATGGGGATCCAAAGGTACTTAGGCCACAAGCAGGCGCTGTGGTGATTGAAAAGACAAGAGGCAATGGGCAGACACTAAAATACAAGAAATTCCATTTAAACATAAGAAAAAAATATTGCTGTAGGGGTGACTATACATTGACACAGGTTTTTCAGAGTAGTAGTGGAGTCTCCATCTGTGGTGGTATTCAAAAGCTGACTGAGCAACCTACTTTAGCTGACCTTGCTTTGAGCAAGGGGGCTGGGGGTGTTGGCCTGGATGATCATGAGAGGTCCCTTCCAGTGTTAACTGCTTTGTGGCAGTGTAAAATTAAATACACCCCACCCACCCCCCGCCCCACCCCCCTTCCCCCCAAATAATGGCAGGCTGAAGATAAATGAGTATCAACTCACAGTAAAAGACAAGAAGGGGAGCAATTTACAGAGCACCTCTGGCTGCCAAAAGCAAGGAGATGCTGCTGGACAGTGCTCTGGAGGTACAAATGTCTAGACAGATGACATAAAAGGGGCTAAGCAGTTGAAGGAGCACTCGGAGACTTCCTCCACTACAGATGGCTGAACCAGGAGGCAGTGGGTGAGGCAAATCATAGGTTCTGGAATGAAAGAAAAGAAGTGCAGGTGGAGTCTCAGCAGGATGTTTGGAGAGGGTTTACATGCTGGCACAGTATCTGTGGAGATATGGCTGGCTCCTACTTTATGCCTCAGTCCTCTTACCTCTAGTGAATGAATACAAGCCCAAATGGATGCTAAGCTGCTTGGGAACAGGCATGGCTCTGGCATGAGTGATTTCTCATTTACCTCTGGTCATCACCTGCTTCTCTCACTTTTCCTCCCAATTGGCTTCAACTGATCATCCAACTCCTACCAACCATGGCATTACTACTTAGCTACTCCTCAAGAAACTCTTTGGAAAGTACTACCCAGAGTAAGAATGGTAGAAGGATAGGCTGAAGCATATCCATTTATCTGGTCTCTTTTGGGTTGTTGTGCCAGAAAATAGCACCTTGGAGGTCTGGAGAAAGGAGACTAACCAGAGCTGACAAACAGAGCATTCATGACCTTCCCATGTGGTAGCTTAAAGAAAAAAGTGAGATAGCACCCTATCAGAGACCAAGGTATTTGCAGCTTTAGCAGCAGACTGTGCCTATAGCTATATTACTCCATCAAGAAGACTTGTGCTTGCTTTGCCCATGGTCAGGATGAAGGAATTGCTTCACTTCTGTGCCAGAAGCCTGACTCTGACAGGCTGTGAACACATTTTATAGATCTACATTTTCCCTGCAAATGCCCCAGCATCAGACATGCCTTGAACTGGCATCAGAAGGTAACTTCAGGTGTTCACTGCTGTCAGCTCATTTGTGCTGTCAAATACAGACCCTATTCATTAGTTTCTCTCATTATTGCGGTCTCTGTTGTCTGGTTTTGCCTTCCCAATACACGTAAAAGCTTTGGCAGAGCAGCATGTGAGGAGAAATAAGAGGTTCAGAATGGACAGCCCTGCTGACAAATCATTTCATTAGGCAGAGGGCTCAGTCAGACTGGGCAAATAAAATGTAATTAAGCTGATTTCATTTAATTTGTGCATTAAAGGGATTCATCCCTGCTAAAATGACAGTAACAGGAGAAAACACAAGTTTTGCCTACATGAAACTATGCTGAAGTTATGAAATATCGAGTGTGGTGAGCAGGACATCTCTGAGTCTGAGCACCCAAAATACTGCACAAAGTTCATCTTCAGAGCACGTAAGGATATCAGCATGTATCACCAAATACGTCTGTGACTTTAAATGCTGATAGATTATGGTTGTCAGACATGTGAGCCAGATCTCCAGCTTTAATAAACTGCCACATTTTTCTTCAGGTCATAGTTTGAACCTATGCCTGATTCAGATAAAACTTCTGACGCTGAATTTTTTGGTTGATCACAAGTATAAAGGATTTTGGTAATAATGGTTGAGCACTCACACTGGCCAAGTGCACAGCAAGCAAATCCTTTCTGCAGTCAATTTCTTCTCAGTATTATTAGTAAAACCATTGAAAGCTTAATTGGTCTTTTAAGTTCTTGGCTAGGCTTTTATTCTGCTGTCTGAATGAAAATAAAATTAAAAAACTCTAATGAAAAATTCCTGACAGATATTTTGTGCCACTAAGCTGATACAGGTGCAATAAACCATCTCACTAAAGCAAATTACTCTGGCTCTGAAAACTTGAGACATTTGTTCTTGAGTCCAGATTTTAAAACCTTTAAAATATCACGTTAGAAGTAGAAACCTGGGAGTAAAGCAAACCAAAGTCTGCATAAGTTAGTTTTGGCAAAATTAATAATGAAAACAGAACAAAATAAAATATGATCAAGGGAAGGGGAAACCCACAAACATAAAGGCACTTATGGTGTAATTTTTTCAAAGTAGATTTTCACCAAAACTAGTGCATAAACTCAAAACTTCATTAAAACATAAGGCCTGAAAAGGTTTAGTGGACGAGGCTCTTGTTTATTACGTGTGACTGTGATGTCAGTCCAGGTGAAGCCTTTAATGAAAACAGTTCCAAGATTTTAGTGCAGTTTCTTTGAAGGTTAACCCAACATAACAAACACATCAAGTCATATAACACCCATGGGCAAGGCCAGGGTTCCTTCCATCCAGAAAGCCCTCAGACTATATGGACAGTACATATACTAACCTACAAGTAGTTTGTGGGAGAGTGGCTCAGTAAACGTAAGCTAAACTATTATCAATATTTTTGGAAAAAACAAATGGTCAATCTTGCCAGAAAAATGCATCTGTCAGCGTGAAAAATATTCTCCAGGTGTGAATGCCCTCAGTATTTGCATAAACAAGTACCCGAGGGCACCTAATTTGCAGTTTGGTCCTGAGTGCTGTGCACACTCATGTCACACATGATGCAGAACATTAAAAAAGTAAAGCAAGCAGCATATTTTTAGATAATATGCTAGAAACCCAGAATGGAGAAGAGGAAAGATGGGAACTCAGCTGAGACAGGAAACTTACCTACATACCAAAAACTTGGCAAGATTTTTATGAGACGCTTAAGAGAAACTCCTCTCAGGAGACCCCATAATGGGCCTGAACCAGCCTCCAAAAGCCAAATATCTCACAAACTTCTTTGCACAAGCCTGTTCCTAAAGAAGATAAGTGAGGGGGAAAGAAATTCCTGATTTTGATTTGGAAAAGAATTAATATTTTCTTTCGAGATAGAAAATTTGTGGTAAGCTACCTCTGTGTGTTGCTGTCGAGAGGGGAAAAAAAAGAAAAAAAAACTGCAGGGAAATTTTCTATTAACACTTTTCTGACTTCTCCTAGGTTAAAGGAATTGCCACAGGCCTTTTTGAGGCTCAGCCACTGTGCACTGAGGGAACTGTCACACATATTTACACACAAAAGGCTGCATTACCTTATTATGGTGTATGCACCCCAGCCTTAGCAGTGTACCTACATTAAACAAAGCAATTCTTTGCTGAGGAGGTATTTATTCCAATATCAATTCAAAACCAGTCTCTTGAAAAGCATGCATTTCAGATTTCTAATTCAGGTTGTCTGGGGTGCTCTGTGTGCCCTCAGCTCTCCCTGACCACATTTTCTCTCATGTCCAGCAGAGGGGATCCACCACCATTTAGTACCTGGATACCTTGTCAGACACTGTGTATGGAGTCCCTGGGATTTTTGTAAGCTGAAATGCTGACTGTGAAGCCAGTAGAATGTGCTGGGAGAGAGAGCAAGACTCTGGGGCAGGTGAGACCTAACTGTTGGTTGCATGCATTTACCTCTCAATATTCATCAGCATGTGCCTTTTCCTCAGCAAAAGTCCCAAAACCAAGTCAGACCCTTTTAATGAGAAGAGGGTAGTGCTATTTTTCCTTTTACATATATTGAATGTCCTTTTTGGGAAAGGTGGAGGGCAGATTCTCATGTTTTCCACAGGTTTCCTTGGTAGATGAACCATGAGGAAACACCTTTGCCAGGAACACTGTGTGTCAGACCCTGTGACAGCATGAACAGAAAATACCTTGAGAAGCAGACCTGCAGGCAATGTAGATCTGCTAATAGCTTGTTTAAGAACGGCTTAAACAGGTAACAGCATGGACATATCCACACTTCAGTAGTTATGACATGCTGAGAGGCAGTAATTTTGGCAGGCAGACAGCTCCATTGCCTCCCCAGGCAGGCATGTTGGAATGGCTGCTTGAAGATTTGAGGGCTGAATTCAGGTAGCTGAAGTGGCAGGTGGGTGCTTCAGCCCCTCTGGGGCCTGATCCTCCTATGGTTCACTAAATACAGAGTAGGAAACTGAAATTTTTCTGCATGACTGAATGAGAAATTGTGCTCTCAGTAAAAAAACCCACACTGCTATAAGTCTTTGTGATTTCAGCAAGGAAGACCTTGCCACAAGCCCAGGCAGCTGCATCCCAGCACAATCTTTAGAGACAGATTTATGGAGCTCTGCCACTGCCCTCCATTGAGCATGAGCTGCTCCAATGCTTACACAGTAATGTGGAGCACATTTAGACTCCAGCTAGCCCTCAAAATATCCATCTCTAGATGTATTTTCCTGACCCATATTTCTCATCATTGTGGCAGTCTTTGGCTCTGGTTTGTAAAAGTCAGCACCAGACCCCTCCCTGCAAAGTAGCAAGTTAGAAAAATTTCTGCTATAAGTTGCCACCTAAATAAGCTACCACTAAATTCTGCTAACTGGGCATTTTAACATGATGTATGAGGACCCAGATTTGCCTGGTGTCTGGAACTGACTCAGATAGTCCAGGTTTCTAGGCAAGTGCTGCCTGTCTGGGCTATGGTCCAGACCTGAGTGCTAAGGGAGCCCTAGGTTGAAGTAAGAGCCCACATGATGGTGCAGTGCTTTGGTTTGGGTACATACAGATTCAGCAAGTCCAGGGACACAGTACAGGTCCTAGTAACAAATGCAGAACAGCACAAATCCTGAGATCTTCCTTAATTGAACATCTTTGCAAATGCAATGACCATTGGTAAGTTGTACAGACATCCCCTGGATTTTATTTAGAATTAGAAATTTTCATAGAATTAGATAAAGTCTTTGATTGGTTAGAACATTCAAAGTCTGATTAAAAGGACTTATGATCTTTGACTTGAAAGTCAAATGCCATATCCATATGCTCACTAATTCCTCAAAAATAGCAAACATATCTGCAGTTCTAAACATTTCTGTAGTTCTAAACCAAAGGAGAAATTAATGCTATTTTCAAATAATTATTTGATGATTTGTGAATAAGAAATGATGGCAGAATGGCATTTGTCATTTGCCATTGTCATGGCCAGCACAACATATGAGGGGAAAGAAGAGATTGCTGGGCACAGCATAGCTCTACCTCAGAAATTCACCAAGTCTTGAGAGGGTCCCCAGAGCTCTCCTTCCCCATAAGCATTAATTAGTTTGTTGTTATTGTAAAGTATTTAGACTTCTAAGCATCTAATAGCAGTTATGCATTTGCTATTGCACCTTTGTTGGAAAGTTAATCTCTGTTGTTCTTAGATTGAACTATTGCCTTTATTAGGCAATTCCAAATAAATTGCCTTAAAAAAGAAAATATATTTTTTGCAAGATTATGTTTTGAGAGAAAACAAATGCAGTTTTAAAAATGTTCTCTATGTTTCTAACCTCATTTTTATGTTTCCTTCCTTCAAACTAATTGCTCATTCCTGACCAGTTCTTTTTCCAGTATCCCATCTGAACATCATTACACTCTGGATGTATTCAATCACCTTTTTACCAACTCAGAAAGAGGGGCTAGTAACATACTAGTTTCTCTAGCTTACTTTTATTCAAAGAAAAAAAAAATGTTACTTTTTTTTAATTATTTTTTTATTCTGGTTATTGGTGCTATCCATCTGATATCCATCAATGAAGCTTTTTATTCTGTGTATATCCACATATAATTCAATTGTCTGGAGAATCAATGTGAACTTTTAAAAATAATTAAAACACTGTACAAGCTCCTTTATAGGTGATAGCAAGTGAAAGCTTTGTGCAATTAAACTATCAGAGCTGGTTTGGTTTGGTTCCCAGACATGCATATTCCACTTCTCCTGTAACTCTCTGAAGACCTCTGTTTGGCTCAGTATAGCAGGTCTATTAAAAACTCCCTTGTGACATCCATGTTAGTGCAGAACTGCTTGGCTGCTAGAAGGATTCTAGAGTTTGAATGTTTTCCTGTTGGATGCTGGGCTGTGACATCACCTTGTCCCAAATTTTATATCTTTCTGGTTTAAATTGCTTTGCTTTCCCATACTTAGAGCAGTTTAAGCTCCTCCAGCACCTTGTTAGGTCAGTGAAGAAATTTTTTGACTCTTTCATCTGAAGTCTATCAAGCAAATGTTGGTTATGAGCATGGGGGAGGGCTTCACTTGCTGCAGTCTGCCTCTTAAGGGAAGTTTATTGGCATATTTGAAGTACTGAGGATGTTTTTGTAGTACAGAAGCCAAGTTGACCATGATAAGACCCTGTGGGGTGGAACACCAGAGTATTTTCTGTGTTTAGTTAAACTCTCATATCTGTGATTTATTTAAAATGCTGATTAGATTTTATTGAAGACTTTTGATTCCATTTTCTCCAGAGGCTATAAACATGAGGGTCATCTTAGTCTATGAATAAGACATATTCCAAAGCCAAGATCTAAAACAAATAAAAAACTCCAAAATCTAAGTAAGACAATAGTTGAGATCCTAAAGACCTATAAATTTACAAACTTTCCAGAATGAAGAGAGGGTGAAGTCTAGGAGAGTAAATGACTTCCCAGAACAATGTGCTAAGCAAGCCAAGCTAAGATCCAAGGCTTGCTGAAGGAACTGAAACGACACTTTACAGTCAGACAGGAATTTAAGGAGTCTGCTACATCCAATAGCATCATGAAATATAGGGGACTGTAACTCAAATGTTATGACATTATGGTCGTTTGGATACAGGACAATTGGAAGAACTATCTACATTGTGGAAAAGAACAACAAAGAACCTTCAATTTTATATACGTGATATTATCTTGACATAAATCTGTGGTGTAGCAGAAGTTATCAGTGATAATCATTGCTTGAACAGTAATAGAAATTCTTGCTTTAGTTTGTCTCATCCACACAAAGAGCTCACAAATACATAGGCCAAAACTGCTTCCAAATTTCTGTTTCTCCGTGCCGAGCAGATGCTTGTATGGTGTGTGGAACAGGTACAGCAGCATGTTGTGCACACAATCACTGTGCTGAGACTGCTACCCTGTTGAAACGTGCTCCTCACTGCGTAGCTACCCTACAGCTAAGAAATATTCATGCTAAACATTTCTCCTATTGGAAAAAACCTTCCATGTTTGTGACAATCACTAAAGGAATTGCAAATGTGCAACAATTCCATATACTTTGAATCTCAAATACTCCACGATTTACAAAACTATTTGTTCCATAATTTCCGGGAAATCTGCCCTGCTTTTTCCCATGGGCTGACATGAATCACTTTCATTTCCATCTAACCCACACTGTTTTCTTGTAACAAACACAGAAACCTCTCTTCTCTCTGTAGCAAAGGTTGTAAACTATGGATACACAAATTGAGTAAGCTCTATAATACTTTGCTAGTTGCATGTCGGATCTTTTCCTGTGCTAAGGTTCTCTGTTTCTGTAGGACCACAGTACCACATCAGCTGTGCATTTGCTTTAAACAGCCATATAAATAGACATCCTCTGGGGAGGAGAGGAGGGGATGCAGTTGATGGGATTTTGACCAAACCCACAATGAAGAAAGAATTGTGTGTGGTTATGACAGAACAGGATAAATTTGTGAGTTTAGATTTGTAGTATTAGTCTAAAAACCTTTCTCTAATTATGAATGTTTTAGAAGCCAACCTACTCAAAGTCTTAATTTTGCAGCATATTACTCAAAACAAAATTGGAAACCTAAATATCTAAAGATGTGCTTCTGATTTTCACATATTTGAATTCTAATTCATGAGCACCCATCTGCTACTTTAGACTATTAACTAAAAATAAATAATGATATTAAGAAAAGACAATTATTTCTCAGGGTTTTTTCTTTTTCTTTTTCTTTTTCTTTTTCTTTTTCTTTTTCTTTTTCTTTTTCTTTTTCTTTTTCTTTTTCTTTTTCTTTTTCTTTTTCTTTTTCTTTTTCTTTTTCTTTTTCTTTTTCTTTTTCTTTTTTTTTTTTTGAAAATTGAACTTTCATAATATTCTGGGGTATTTTTGCTACATATGCTATGTAAAGGACTGTGAGAAATATAACTTCATGCAGCAGGGTTTTTTCAGTTCTAGAGCTGAGGGATCAAGAAGCCAGCCAAGAAACACCACAGAGGAATGTGTTGAGGGAATAACAGTTCAGGTAGATGGTTTGGCATGTTTCCTTCTCCTGCACAGCTAAATTCCAGAGGCCTGTGCTTGCCAGGACTCAGTGCCTTCTGCATAAGTCCAGTGGGGCTCCCAGATTCACTAGACTCACACACCAGAAACCCGCGAGCAATACTGCAAAAAATGTAACTCTTTGAAAACCAGATGCAGCCTGCAGCAGTAGAGAGGCTGTTATCAATATTCTCACAGTATGTCCAGAAAATCCCACCTCATCAGCCTTTTGCCATCAGCATTTAAAGAAACCTTTCCAGAGTCTCCTATAAATCACTATTTTTCTGGAACAATATGCCTTTCATGGAGTTGGATAGGTTTTATCACAAAATACAAGACCTTGAGAAGTTTTCATTTTATTTTAAAATGCCTTAGAAGTTCTGCAGCAATTTGTTGAGGTCACTTTCTGGCTTTATCCTTATCTAATTTTGTGAAATGTTTCATAAAGGAAATAATTCATTAATGGTGGTAGCCTTTAGCACAGGCCTAAATGAGGAAGGGAAGTCTGGGTTCCCTGTTGCTGGTGATGGCAGTACATAGGAAATCCTTGCCCAGTCCTCCCACCCAGTACTTGGCATGGACATGGACGGAGAGCAAAAGGTCAGAGCCTGGGGAAGCGCTATATTGAAGGTGATTACGATTTATTAGGGCTATATACAAACAAATCCTCTGCACTAATTAGGGAGACTGGCAGAGGAGGGGGTAAATTGCAGCTGAAAAGGAAGACAGGAAGGTGAACTGATAAAAAGTCTCCCTAACCAGCAGCTTGCAGGCAGTGCTGTCAACACTGCCTGTTTTCTGTCCCATGCTGAGCTACCACATTAAAATCAATGCTGCCCATCGCGTGTCATAGGCTCAATAGAACCCTCATTTCAGATGTGATCTCTAGAGACTTTATTCAACAGGAATGAACTTGAGCAAGATAAAGACAGAGGAACAATGGGGACATTCCATAGAATTCTCAATAAATTCATCCAGAAGAAAATACAAGCTGTGTGGCTTTAAATTACTTGTAAGTTGTCTCCATAAAGTACTGCTACAGGGAAGAACCAAGGCTTTTCAAAAGGGAAAAAACGGTCCTTTCTCAAACTATTTCCTTTGGCATCTAAATATTCCTTTGTCTTATATTTGGAGTGACAGAATCAGGTTTTCCTACTTTTGCTGAAGCACAAAACTCTCTGTGTTAGAAAATTGTCCTGTTTAATCTTTTCACAGTGGCTTACTTGGTCTTTGGCTCTGTTGGTTCACTCCTGATTCCATAGTCTCCATCTGTAAAGAGCACTCAATGTAGCACTGCCTTAAATTTTGTCTGCCGCTCTTGTTACTAGGAGCATGATTTCAGTGATGAATGTTTATAACACAGCTTGAGGAATTTCATCCTCCCCTGGTAAACTGTGTAGGAGATTGCCTTAATGGACAAAGAAAAATGTCTGCTGGACTTTAGCCAAAAGCTTGGACTTGCCTATAAAGAAGAAAATACAAATATAACCTTTTGTTGCTGTGTACAGAATACATATTTTAAAAAATATTCACCTCTCTTCTCACAACATAAAATGGAAACACTGAAATATTAATGTGGTTTTCACTATTTTATGTCAAATTGCTTAGTTGTGACAAGTTTAATTCTGCTTCTTGATCAGATGTCTTACAAGGCTGTACTGCTCTATTTTCTCCTATAAATACCTTTATCTGAGAAAATAAATTACAGATGGCTGTGAAAAAATGAAGACAACTTAAAGTTATGAGAAGAAAAAATGGTCATATGTTTCATTCACAGGTGTAAGGAATCTAATTTGAAATAGCAAATCAAAAGTTGAAGCCCAGTTTTAACTTCCCTAAATAGTTTACTTGAGCAAGAATTGGGAAATGAATTCAGCAAAGCCATGATGTTAGCTTGATTTATGCTTGTTCAGTTTGTTTAATCAGGGCCTGAATAACGACTTTGGGGTTTGAGCTGTTCTGAAGGCTACATGAGACTGGGTCTTCCTGTGCTCAAGTTAAATTCCCTGTAGAGTAGATTCTAACCTACGCAGAAGAGAAGCAGGATCACCCTGTGTTCTCTGGCTAATCTATTGTGTTACATTTAGGGTAAAGGAAATATACGTGCTATATTTCACTGCTTGCTGAAATAACCTGTAGATGCCTAGCAGTTTTAAAGAAGAGTTTCAAACAGGACATAAGCATTGCTGAGCTTGCAGCCAGAATGCACTAACACCTTTCTCAGCCTGAGAACAGTAATTTGAAACTATGAATCACGCTCTGTTTCTTCCCCTCACTCCCTGGTGGAGGTTAAATGCCTGTTAACTGTATCTCCATGGAAAACGTTATGTGCCAGGAGTGGAAAAGCACAGCAGCAGTAGTCCTGTATAGCTGATGGAATGATTAAAAGTTGATGTGTCCTTTCTGCCAGTGCATCTCAGAAAATGAAGAGAGGATGCCTCTTTTTCCTTATAGCACCTTAAAGCTGATGGATGCTCTTTCAGCTGTTGGCATTGCCTGAGGTGCTCTGTAGTAGGAGATCAACTGCTCTTTGCTTCATTGGAGCAAAGAGCCCTCGAGAACCGGAATTTGTCTCCCACATTTCTAGAGAAGACTACCCATCCAAAGTGGAAATGTGACTTTTAGCATACTCCCACATCTCTGTTTCACAGGTTCCCTCACTTTCCCTATCGAGCTGTCAAGAAGCCCAGAAAGCATGTGAACTGCCGATAGAGAAAGCCAAGTAAGCCTGGAGGGGAAGCAGGCAGCTTGGGATCCTGCCTTGCTTCTCTCACAGCCAACGTGCTACTCAGAAACCTGTCAATTACAGTTTGGGTTATTTCTTTTCCCAGTGGAGAAATTTACTGTCAGAAATTTCCAGCCAGCTCTGTTCTGTGCTGCTACTGCTGCTCCAAATGGGAAAGCCAAAATGGCCCAGAGAGCCTCACACAGGGAAGGTGCAGGGCCTTGAGAGCCCTGGCATGACAGCAGGTCTGCAGTCCTGGCTGCCACAACCCAACCACGAACAGACTTCCGAAATGTCAGATGTTCCCTCCAGAATTACGTATGCCTGTTCACTCTAGTGTGACCGCCAAAACAGCGTGTGAGCCTTGCCAGGGACTTCAAAGGCTTTTGTACAACACTGTAGTTCTCTGATAGAAAAGTTCTGCTTCTTATTAGAGTCCCAGTTCTGGTCAATATTCTTTGAATTTAAGACCAAAATGAATTCTTCTGATTTTTTTTTTTTTTTTTTTTTTTTGGCATAAAGAAGATTATGTTTTTTTCTAAAATTAAATTTTTAATAACTTGCATTTTTTACCTTGCCTGTCTGAAATAGTCAAGTTGGACAATGATGTCTATCTGAAGTATACAGAATTACCAAAATTACTGTGTCCAAAACTATTACCATGAAAGCTGGGTTCTTCAAATGAATCAGGACAGTGCTCCTGATGAGTAATATTGTAAAAGCATTACTATGACTGGTTGGCTCAGCTTACACAACAAATCAATTATCATGTTATTTTCCTAAATAATAACTCTCCATGTACTACCCTTTTCCATATATTAGAAAGTGAAACATGATGAAAATGATGATGAAATGTGATGAAAATATCTGCTTAGTGCACTAAGTTTTTTACCTTCTCATGGTATTTAGAAGTAGATATTACAAAGTAAATGAAGCTGGAAGTAAGTAGTAATTTGACTGGTTAACTAAAGTGCCTATAATGCTAATGTTTTCTAGCTCAGTTTAAACTAATTTTTATTATGTTCCTTTTTAACAGTGATTGTGGTCTTAGAGCCATCACAGATGAAGATGGCCATTGCCCCAGAGCAATTAAAGTATTAAAAAAAAAGAGAAAAAATATGCAGCTAAGAAAAAATGCATTGATAAATCCATGTTTGTTTATAAATACTGACCAAGCTTGTTTGCTGCACCAGACTGCTGTTCAGTACAACTCTTGAGGAGAAGGCAGCCAAGATAAGCAGGGAAGTCACCACAGATTCGTGATATTCTGCTCATCCTCCTGTTTCAGTTCAAAATAGATTGCAGAACATTTTGCCAAAGGTTGTAAATAAAGTCACCCTTTTTACTACCAAAGGGATAATGAGGATCACATGGGCTGGCCTCCCATACCGTGCAATCCAATACGTGCCTCAAATAATTTCCATGACAAGGATGTCTTGCAAGTGGCAGAGGTCAGTATACCCTAGGTACATAAAGAGCAAGACTGAAGCCTACAGCCTGAAGCAGTTGAATCACTACTGACACTGAACTTGAAGGGTTGTTCCCTTTTCAAGGGGCCTTTCTCCCCAAAAGAGTTACAGAAAATCTATAGGCACCCTGGTGACACATGTGAATTCAGGAGGCAGGAATCCAGGTCATGGCCACCTTTGTTGCAGAGACAAGTGGCATTTAAAATTTTACAGAGACTTTCTCCACCTTCTTTGCTTTTACCTTTACTTTTCATTTGTAGTTATTCTACCTCTGAGCATATGTTCTGCTGCATTTCTGCTTGGGTTTTTGTTCGGGTTTTTTTTTTAAGACTAGAAAGACACAACAGTCTGAGCTGAATTTTTCTTATTAAGGGGCAAATTACAGAGCCAGGCCATGATAATGCACTGTCATTCAGATCTACACTAGAAACAAGAGCTTATACTACAAATGTATGCTGCTCTCTTCACTAGTACTGGGATATCTGATAGTCTGCCTCAGGTACAGATACAGGATACAAGGTGTTGTCTTTTCTTTCTCAATTTGTATCTCTTTATTCCCTTTCTCCTACAACAATTGCAATTAGAGATGCACTTCCATAAGATAAACCAAATCAGTCATTTTTCTCCTGCAGCTTCTGGCCACGCGCTCCTGCCCTTTTTTTTTTCTCACAAAGGGCTTTGCCTTGAGCTGATCAGCCCAGCATCTTGGCAGAACAGTGACAACAAAACCGCGGCTTTCTCCGCCAAGGCAGCGAGCTGAGCTATCTAATGAACACGGCACTCAGCGCAAGGAAGGATGTTTTGGATGGCAGCTGGAACCAGTGGCACGCCGCTGCCATCTGATCTCTGCAGATGCACCCGCACGGTACACGGACGCGTGAGGAGCGCCGGGGATGGGCGTGCTTTAGGACGTTTCCTCCGGGCTCCTCCAGGGCCGCCGCCGGTTTGGGATGGAGACCGGGAGCGAGTGCGGCAGCCGCCCGCCCCTGGCGGCCGCGGCGCTCGGGCGCCACCCCGCGGTGCCGCTGGGCTCGGCGCGCCTGAGGGCGCCGGGGCGAGGCGGAGGACGGGGTGGCCCCGTGTGGCTGCTGGGCTCTCGAGAGCCTGTGCTGTGTGCGGAGATACTCGCGGACAGCGGCACGCACGCCATGTATGGCGCAGTACACGGTGTGACTCCTGTCTGTCCCCTGCTGTCCCGGTGGGGCCGTCCCCTCACGGCCCCT
This sequence comes from Erithacus rubecula, assembly GCF_903797595.1. Classification (NCBI taxonomy): domain Eukaryota; kingdom Metazoa; phylum Chordata; class Aves; order Passeriformes; family Muscicapidae; genus Erithacus; species Erithacus rubecula. Next base: position 75,438,395 of record NC_136685.1, read on the forward strand.
CTGAAACGGGGCAGCGGCGCTGCTTCGCACGCTCCGTTGCCAGGCTGTTGTGTCACCCGACTCTTCTGACAGCTCGTGTCCGCAGGCCGTGCCTGCCCATGGCCGGCACGGACCGATTTGCTTTTGTGCCAGGTGTGTGCTTTGGCACGGGTACCCCATCTCCCTGCCTGCCCCGCCCGCTGGCGGCACCCCCGGCAGGAGGTGGGGAAATGGCGGGGCGGCCGTGAGGCAGGTGGTGTCCCCAGGGCGGTGTGCGGCCTCGGGGAAATCCTGAGGGCCTCCAACCAGCCCTGCAAAAGCTGCGCCGTTGGGAGGGAACCAGGCTGCTTGTACGGAGCCACTCGGTCCATGCATTGCCTTGGAGGCGGCCAGTACCCGGCTTGTGCCTTGACCTTCCTAACCTGGTGTTGCTCGATGCGCACAGCACCACCTTGCCCTCCAAACTCCTACTTGCGAGCCCGCAAAAGCAGTTCCAAACATCATGGCCCAGAGGCGTAATTGCGTCATGACACTGGCATGATACTGTTTTTAGTGAAAATACCAAAGCATTTTTAAATGTTGTTGCTCAACTTTACTTTACTTGACGCTTTACTTTGCAGCCCAACACAAATGAGTAGACAGTACCCGGAGATGAAACAGATTTCCTGTTCTGCACATTCACAAATTCCATTTGCACTCTCACTTGGGATAATGCTGTGGTAAGTTTAAAAAAAAAGCACATTTTTAGAATTCTTTCTGTATTTTGGAATCAGGTTCTGATGCAAAATACAGAATGCAATGGATATGTTATCTACATCATTTGATGTCTCACATGGTGCTGGCTCTTCTGAGTGACTCTTGATGAGTATCAAACTTGTTCAGGGTGTAGTGCTAAATTTTATGCATATTTCAAACTTCTTGCTCAATAGGACTTGTAATTGTATGAGGGATACAGATCTATAGACTCCTTTAAAAGTGTCTTAAATAATAAAAAATAGTTTTTAAAAAATAGGAATGTGAGAAAAGAACTGCTTCCCAACTGGAAGATAAACCATATTTTAGTATATATCACATATATCATAATACTTTTGGAATTATTTTCTTGCCCTTTGGAAGGGCAGGACTGTATTTTACTCTTCTAGGTGTTTTGGTTGTATAAGTCCTGCTTTCACAACCCAAGACTATTGAGTGACATATTAAATACTTCTTTTATGAAAACAGATGGTCTTGAAAAGCTGCTTAGTAACCTGGTAAGGTAGATTATAACAGTATGCAATAGAAGTTTGTTCTAGTCTAAATATTCTATGTGCCTGTTGACATACAAATCTCTATTTCCATGTCCTTTTGGAAGCTGGAAAACAAACAAACCCTATAAAAACACGTTTCAGTTATTCATACTATTTCTTCCTAGCTCTGGAATCTTACTCTGTTGTTCTCAGAAAAAAAAACCACCCTGGTATTTCAGTTTGACTATCAAAGCATGTGGCAATGAAAATGCTTCTAAAACTACTACTCTGGCCAAAAATCTGCCTGTTTCATAGAAATACTGTAATGTTGCCCAAGATGCTTTTCTATCTTTTCGTTAGATCTGGATTTTTGCAATTGCACATTGCATACCCATGCAGTAGCTTTAAATAGTGCCTCTAAGATGTGGCAATAGAAGAAGCAGTTTCACTGCTTTCAGGGACAGCAGTGCTGCTTATGCTCCAGGATGTCCTGGAAAGGGTTTTGTACCTTCTGCTAAAAGCAGTACAAAATTCACACTGAAGAGAGCCAGACTGCAATCTGAATAATGGTTCCCCATATAACCTAATGGATTAATCACACTAAGACAGTTTTTCTAAATTAGAAAGAAACATGCAAACGTTTAAAAGGTCATCTTTACAGTTCTTGACAATGACTCAATATCAACTTTTGCAAGTGTTGCAGTTGCTGCTGCCTTTTTTCCCACAAGATAGCAGCACTGCAACTATGAATGAGCAAAGGACCTGTGAACCCATCTCACCAAAATTCAGAAAGGCCACCTGGTTTATTTACTCTTTAGGAAGCTGCAGCTCAGAATCACAGGGAAGTTTCTTAAACACCAGGATGGAGTGCAAACACCAGTAAAAATAATAAAATCTACATTTACATTTTACTTTGACAGACCAATCTCCTTATGAAAAAGCACATCAGATGTCTTGAAACCATTTGCAAAACTAAAATGTTGTGTGCATAAATGTATTTCTGACTGTGTATGTGTATGCATACAGTAATAATCTTGTCTTGTTATTGTATATAGCAAAACTCTTTGAAGTGGTTAGGTGTTTGTTTATGCTTCCCCTGGTTTCACCACTCACCTGGTTTCACCACTTTTCCTCGTGCTTTTAGCTGCACTTATTGATTGTCATTGTTCAAAAGTGATCGCATGATGAAGGAGGAACCCCTTTGCCAACACTCAGATATTGCCAGGGGGAGGTGAACTCCCCACTGCACTCACTCTGTCCTGCATGATTGTGTAACCCACATCAAAGTCTCCTAAAGTAAATATGTATGTATACAGTAATGATTTGGGTTGGGTCAGGTGTGCACCTCGGAGGCAAATCTCCCAATTGTCCCAGCTTGGCAAGCTTTGCTTCACCACATACCAGGCATGGAACACCTGGTTGCACTTTGGGAATATCCATTGCAGAAGCACAACTGAGGCACTGCAGCCACAAATGGGCACACAGCCTCTGTGATCAGGTTGGAGTTGGCAAAAGTTAACCCGGGGCACAGCACGGATGTCATGGCATCAGCACCAGCTGTTTGGCCCAGAGACCCTCTCCTGTCAGTCTCCACTGCTTGCTAATATACACAAAGCCTTAGTGGCCTAGATGGAGACTTCAAATCAGAAAGGAAAATTTTTTATAAGCTAACAAGTGGTAGCAGAGAAAAGGGACAGAAATGATGGAAGAACAAACCATATAACCTGGCTGATGATCTTTTTAATGTGAAATTGCAGATATCCTAGGGCCATTAGGCAATATTTACCGGAGTTCAGGAAGGGGCATGCTGCCATTTGCATGGTGGAAACAGTAAAGCTCTTTAAAATACATCAGTATGGTCTTGAAATAGCATATTTATAGAGAAGCTGAAAAAAAAGACACTTCATTCAGTAAAAGAAAAATTACAGTGGGTGGAATCTAGTCTGTACACACCCACATCTTTATAAAGAGTGTGATTCTTTTTGAGTTTTGACTCCCAAGGAACATATGCATATACATGTAAAATACGCATTTATACAGACATATTCTTTTTCTTTTTATGACTATTCATATATTTTTCCTCTTTTTACCCAGGAACTCCAAGGACAATTTCTTTTTGTGAAGAAATCAGTCAGTGCTGTGGAATTACATCGGATTTAGCCTTGCTTATTTTTCCTATTATTGTCAACACAACATATGCCAACTCTTTTGGGCTGTCAACCTCATCTCTTACATCAAGGAAACTGAATCATGTACCTTGGCATAAAAAAATTAACAGAGCTTGTATGAATATATTTTGATAATGTCCTTGAGATTCCTGAATACACAAACAAGCAGGAACAGTACGTACATTTCTTTTTCTTTTGCTGTTTGAAATGCCATGCCACCAGTGACCATTTGTACTTAGCTGAAATTGCACCACTGGATTTTAGCATCACAGTAAATAAATAAATGAATTAATAAACAGGTGGTTCTGAGTGCAGTTGAACTAATGAAGCCAGGTTTCCTATCAAGTTATAACTTGTAGTTCTGCTTGTTCACATCTGATAAAATGAAAGCTCTGCTTTAAATTTTCCTGGTCTTGCAAAATGCTTTTCTCTTGTATGCATTTTCAGCACCAAGGGATAAGCAATGTTCCCCATAGCAGTGACTCTAATTCTGGGGTTTCCTCTTTACAAGATGAACTAACTCAAGGAAAATTTTTAAGAGCTTCTCTGTTGAATTTGACCGAGATTGGCCAAAGATTCAACAATACTGGGGAGGAGGGAGAGGTAGAATTATGTTTGCACACACAGAGACATAAAGGCAGAGGCACCCTCATCTCCCCAGGAAATTGTGCTAAGCAGTATATCTTTATTTCAAGAAAACAGAAAAGATCAGTGTGCTATTACCCATCTCCTTTTAACTTCAATTGAGTAATTTTTCATTAGGGGCACTGGAACAACCATTCAGGCCAAAAGCAGCAGAGAATACTGACAAGTCTGACAGTGAGTGCTTCCCTTTGAGGTAAGATACAATTTGCTTTATTTTTTTAGCAAAAATATCAGAAGAATTCAACCAAACTTGACAAAGCAGTGATTTCTGACTGTTCTGACAGCCAGACATGGCAAGGTAGTTGCAAGTCTGGTCAAAGGTATTTAAGCTTTCACAATGTTTGGTGACATATTAACAATATTTGACTTTACGCCTACAAGACAGCTGCTGAAGTATGAACTGCTATTGCTTCATTAAAGGTTTCTGTATCTGTTACAAGCAGTAGATTAAACTCTTGGGGGTGGGAGAGGGAGTGGCATTTCAAAATGAACAGCATATCACAGAAGAAAATGGACAGAAGAATTACCACTAAAGAAAATGATGAAAATTGTAAAATACAAATGCCTTCCATACAAGAATTAAACCACCAGTAGGTTATGCTACACCTTGTCTGGAAACAGCATGCATCACTTACTATGAAATGGTTCTCTGATCCATTAACATAATCACTCTTTCAATACTTCAAAGAGTCTACATAAAAGAGGGAAAGTGGCTTTTTACTTGGGCCAGCAATGATAGGACAAGTAGGTTTAGATTAACAGAGATTCAGATTAGATGTAAGGAAGCAATTCTTTACTCAGAGGGTGGTAAGGCACTGGAATGGGGTGTCCAGAGAAGCTGTGGATGTCCCATTCCTGGAAGTATTCAAGGCCATGTTGGATGCAACCTGAACAACCCGTTCTAGGGAAAGGTGTCCCTGCCCATCACAGGACCGTTGGGATTTGATGATCATGAAGTTGCCTTCTAACCCAAACCACTCTACGATTCTACAATTCTGTGATCTTGACATATTTCTTCTGTCACAACTGGCTGAAATTAAGCTCCTTGTTTATGAGCTACTGGATGGAGAAAGTGTCATGGTATGGCCTGTCAGAAGGACAACACACAGACAACTTGGGAGCATAAACTTTGTGTTCTTAGGAAATAAGGCTGAAAATACACTAAAAATATTTGGGGATAACTATTTTATAAGAGATGGTTGTCTGGACCTGTTTTTTAGGACTTCAGGTACAAAGTTTCTTTTAAACTAGAAAAAAATAATCTGCAGAAGAACAGTAGTTTTCTAACAACATTTATGTTTTTTAGAACATATGTCATATTTAAGCCAACTGAATTATGTCTGGGTAAACTGATGTTTAGTTGCCCAACTTGGAATGCTGCTGTGTTCTAGAAAGTTTCTACATATATACAATAACTTCTATGATTCCATGCTGCTCTGCCTGAGTAAAATGGCCACAGATAAAAAGCAAACAAGGAGTTTGGGACCAGACAGGTGACCTGATTTTCATAGTTGCTACATATTCAGGCAGCTGTACATGGTAGCTTTCCTGGGCCATTTTTTTTTAAAAGAGTTCTCCTTGTCTAAGGCCTGAAAATCTTTGAAAATACTCACTTAGCTTTTTGCATCCATCATATTTTGTTTCAGCTCTGTGCTATATTTGCCTCCAATTAATACTTTAAAAAAAATCTTTTCCTGTTTTAATTGGCTTATAGAAAGCTTTTGGTAGACTATACCCAAAAAAAAAAAACCCCAAAAAAAACCACCCCAAAACCAAAAATTAAAGTTTTCCAACACATTTATATTACCATTCCTGAACACTTGAAACACTATCAGCATATGGAGATTTAAGTTTTCTTGTTCCATTTTAAAACACTGGGGGATTGTGTATCTTAAAACCACTATCTAGAGTAAAATTTGTTAAAAAAATTTGAGTTTAGTGAAGTTTCCATAAAATTGAAGAGATTTCCTTCCTTGGTTTAAAAATTTCAAATTACAAACATATGAGCAGATTATACACTTTCTTATTGTTGTTACTGTTGTATTGTAACTGGGAAATCTGTAAAATACTGAAACAGTATTCATTTTTACATTCTAACAGATTTCCACCTTTGTCTCAGATTGTAGTTCGGTTTCATAAGGGTAATTTCATCCTCAGATTCTTAATGAAGAGAGCTGTAGTTGTTTTAAACTAAATTCTTTGGATATAAGTAGACATTAGACTGATTTACAATTGCTAATTTGTACTAAGACTGAAAATTCTTGCGTTCTTGATACCTGTTTTAGGTACTTTTTTGTTTTGAACAGCATTCTGTTCACTGTTTAAACACAATTAGTATGTTTTTTAAGAATTGTGTTCCTTTGTTTCTGATTTATATGGTTGAGGATAATTTCAGTTGTTGAAGAGCTTCTTCCATTGCACAGGCACAGTGGTTTCCATGATGATTTCCTTAAGGTCTCACAGAAAAACTTGAGTTCTGTGCTTGTAAATTCTGACAGGATGCTATGCACAGGCCCTCCACAAGCCTTCAGGAAGATGAATGGTCAGAGCAGGTTGTCTGTGATGATCCTTTTTCCATTCAAGGCCAGAATCAGGAGCCAGATCCTTTTGTAATGGGCAAAGGAGAGTCTCGTGAGAGTCACCAATAGAAGTGATCTCAGATGGGGCACAGGAGCAATACCTCCCATACTCTGATGAATCCAGGTTCTCCCCTCTACTCTGCTCTGGTGAGACTCCACCTGCAGGGCTTCATCCAGCTCTGGGATACCCAACACAAGACATTGATCTGTTGGAATGAGTCCAGATGAGGAACTCTAAGTTATTCGGGATGGAGCACCTCTCCTTTGAAAAATGCTGAAAGAACTGAGATTGTTCAGCCTGGAAAAGAGAAGGCTTTGTTGTGACCTAATTGTGGCCTTCCAGTACCTGAAGGAAACTTAGAGGAAGGATGGGGCAATACAATATATAAGAGCATGGAGTGACAGTACAAGGGGAAATGGGTTCAGACTGCAAGAGAGTAGGCTTAGATTAGACAATATTAAAAAGTTCTTTATTGTGAGGGTGGTGAGGCACTGGGACAGATTTCACAGGGAAGATGTGGATGCCCCGACCCTGGAAGTGTTTATGGCCAAGTTGGATGGGGCTTTGAGCAATCTGTTCTAATGGAAGGTGTCCCTGCCCACGGCAGGGGGACTGGAACTAGATGGCCTTGAGGGTTCCCTTTCACCCCAAACCATTCTATGATTCTATGGTACGTTCCTTCAGACTTTGAACAATCTATAATGGACTTTGGTGAAATCAGCTTTGGGCCCTTAGATTGCTTAAACTGCAGCGAAGCATTTGTGCCGGGACTACCCGTCTTCCTGGCAACTGGGCGGGGTTTCTCCGTGATTTTGCAGCTTCAGGTCTCCACCAAGGCAGTGGAAGCACAATTTCTCTGTGGCCTAGAAGCAGCAAAAGGTTGAAAAAAGGTTGAAAAATCGGTGAAACCGAGCATCCACCAGACCGAGGACAGACAGACGAACAGGTACACTTGCTGTAAAGCGGCGTATTTGGAGCCACGTCCGCGGCAGGTGCAGCCCCCGGCGGGATTCCCCGGGCCGCGGGAATCCCTCCTCCGGCGGACAGCGCGCGTCACCCGGGCGGCGCGGCCGAGGCCCGGCCCCCTCGATCCGGGTACCGCCGCCCCCTGTGCCGCGGCGGGAGAGCTGCGGCTCCTGCGCCGGACGCTCGCTGCTCCCGGCCCGGCCCGGCCCGGCCGTGCGTACGTACCGGGGCGGCGCTGGGCTCGGGGCCGGCGCTGCCGGGGCGGCCGGGGCTGGGGCGGCTGAGGGGCGGGCGGGACGGAGGTGGGCGCGGGGCTCCGGCAGCCCCTCGGCGCCGTGGGGCTGGGGGACCGGCGGGACGCCCCTCCGGGCGGCGCTCCGGCCTGACAGCTGGGTTTCCGCCTCTCGGCGGTGTCGGAAAATCCGATTATATGAGTTTCTCGCATTAAAACAAACAAATCCCAGGATGCCGGGAGGGTTAAGAGTGAAGGCTGCGGTCCTGCCCACGTGCCAGCGCCTCTCACACCCCCAAATCCACTTTTGTCTTGTTTTTGCAGCCTTGTATTGCAGAACCTACAAAAAGTATAACTTTGTGTCAGCAGTTCTTCCTGCCTTACACCTTGCTGATTTCAGAGCAGAGCAAGTCGCTTGCGTAGAGCAGGGGGAAACGTCTTAAACTCTGTTATTGTTGTCTCACAATTCTAGGAGCGTGCAGAAATGTCTCCCTTCGAAAATAAAGGACTAATACTGGGCATAGTGGCAGGAACTGCTGGATTGAGCCTGGTGCTCGTTTGGTACCGCAAGATCCGAAAGCCTGGTGCAGCTGTGCGTATACGTGCGTTCCAGGATATAGGTAACAAAATTCATTCTGTGGGCTTGCAAAACGAGGCTCCCAATGAGCAAGGAGCAGTAATGGTTTTACATGGAAGGCAACTGCAGATACTAGAAAAATTGAATGGCCTACTACTAAGTGTGGATGAACTGAAGAGAGAGGTGGAATTTCTGAAAGAAGCTATTCCAAAACTTGAAGAGCTTGTTCGAAATGAGCTCCAAGGAAAGGGTGATGCTCAGAGAGTTAGCCCATCACACAGAGCAACAAGGCGAAGAAAAGCAGAGACAGCTTCTGGTGCAAGAGAAACTACCAGCTCTGAGGAGGCGGAAAGTGAAGGAGGGTGAGTTAATAATTTGTATATTCTACTGTACACATGCAGTGCAAGTTACATCATTACCTATATGAAACTGTAAACAGGAGCTCTTTAAAGGTTTTGCATAGATTTTATACATCTGGGGGAAAAAAATACAATCGTTCAGATTAGCAGTTTTTGTATCAGCGAAGACTCTTGGTGACCATCTCTGAATCTGCACTGTAGCTGAAGTTAGCATAATGCCAAGCATAATCCAGATTTATTCTTTGTTTTTTTAAGAGTGTGTTTGGTAACCCTGATGCAGTATTGCTACATAGCTATGCAATGAGAGGCAAAGTTCAGAATAATGGTGTAATTTTAAAAGTGCTTCTAGTGCAAAGTGTGTCTTTGGCAGAGTTCGTTCAAAGTGTACAAATGTGCTTTTCCTGATAATTGTTTTTAATCAGCTTCACAGATAAGTTATTACCGTGTTCTGCCTAGAGGCATTGCATCCAGTGGCAGCTACGTCTGAGCAGAACCTCTATACAAGGGGCAGTGTTTATGTATATGTGCTGTTGTGTTCACTTTCTGGTGGCTCAAAAAGTGACCCTGAGGAATTTAGGGTACTGACTCAGTAAGGCAGAAAGTTCCTAGTTTTGACCACATCTTGTAGTCACGTTGTAGTTAATGGGATCTTTTATCCTCATGAGTTGAGGAAAACACTGCAGGATGATGTACCAGCAGTCCAGGAGAGGCACTGTATTTTTGTCTTGACGTTAATCTCCTGTAATTACAACTTTGTTTTGGTATAATCAGATTAGATACTTACATGCAATTTACTAATACTATGTTTATAGCAACTGAGTTTTTTGAGCTGCTTTCTCAGCTGCTTAAACATCTGTGTAGGCAGCACTATGTCTGTAAATTGCCCATCTTATGTCACTTTTCTCTTTAAAAGTATTTTAACTAACTAATATTCTGAAGACAGCTAACATGCTGCATATTAATAAAATTCTATATTTAAGAGTTTCTCCACATTCATTCTCAGTTCCTGTGAGCAGAATTTCTTTTTGTGTTACATCTCAGCCCACATGGTTCGCAAGTCTTATATTTTGATACCATATTTTAAGACCTGTCAGTTCTATTATGACCCAGTTCTTTATTTTAGGTATTCAGGATTGGCATAAGTGTTCAACAACTTTCCTCCTTTATCTGGTATGGAAACTTCTTGGTTCTCTTAGCTTCTTAGATTATTTCATCCATTGGTTGATTTGCAAAGGCCTTCATGAATAAAATATTCAGAGATGCAGATAAAGAGACCAGTTTATGAATTACCAGGACCACAGATACAATGCAGGGGTTATTTCACATGTAACATTTGAGAAAATCTTGTTTTCTGATAGGAATGATGTATTGCTCTTTGAGAACAAGCCAAGGAAACTTATGTGCTCAGGTTCTTCTGTGTGACGAAGAAGCTGATGCCGTGATCCAATACAAGTGATTATAGTGTGCAAGAGCATTGAATGTGTCCTTAAGAGAGGCCTTCTCTGACAAGTATTTGTGTACAGTCAGAAGCAAAGAAGATAATTCAAGGTTATAGTTAGCATTAGTCATTTGGCTATGTTCTTTCCCAATGCTGTTTTTCAATCTCTTTTGAAAAGAGGTGGGTTTTTTTCCTATTAACACTTGTACTTGATGTGCTTGTTTTTCATATCTTCTCTAAATTTGAGATAATTTGATTTCATTTAAGTAAATAGTATTTTTCCTTCCTCTTGCTAATAGATTATTAATCCTAATATATTTTTCTGAGGTCTTCTGTAACTGTAATGACTATCGTGCATGGCCAGGAGGGTCAATAGCAACACTTGGGTTTTTTCCAGTTACTGTACATCACCACTTCATATGCTGTAGACATTACACCATGTTCATTGTTTTATACTCTTCTGTGAATTCCACACACAGTGGTGCATTCAGGTGCTTGTTTGTACACTACAGAAAAAAAATTGCTCTTTGTTACTGATAAAAGATTTTTTCACCTTTATGTACTCCCATCTAAAGTACATGCAGTGTGTTTCGCTGCCTCAGCAGTAATGTAATGATCTAGAAGATAGGATTTTGCTTGAGTTAAGCAAACTTCTGGTTTTAATTGACAAATGTGCAGATGCTGGCAATTGACAGATAAACTAATCTGAAGAGTTTTATGGATCTGTGCTGTATGACTACATTGGTTTCAGGTTTGTAAACTTTTTCCAGAGAAGGTTTTAATACTATTTAGTTTCTTCATTAAATATTGGAAGCTGACAGCCTCTGATAAGGCCCTCACTGCTCTGATCTGCTCTGGGCATTCTCAATGTCACTGTTAGTATTCAACACCTTGGGAAGAGAGGCTTTCTGTTTTGCCTTTCAAAAATTATGTATTTCAGTGAGTGGAGAAATATCACATGTATTTTAATAAATGAGCTATATTTTTACGTAATGACAGTCAGAATGAAAGGTGCACTGAATGGATGAGACATTAAATGGCAATAAGTCTGCGGTTTCTAGTTTGTGCTTTTCTTGGGTTTTTTTTTGGTTTTTTTTTTTTTTTTTTTGCTTGTTTTATTTGTTTGTTTTGGTTTGGTTTTCTGGGGTTTTTTAAAATTTTTTGTTTTGTTTTGTTTTGTTTTTTACTTTGTTTCAGTTCTGGTAATGTCCTAGTGAAAACTACAATTTTTATCATTTGAGAATGTATAACAAGCACTCATTCATTTACAAATACAATAAATTGTGTCTAGATGATCATCTGGAATGGAACATGTCACCGAATTCTCCTCTTTGTGATTTTCAAGCTGTTTCCTCCCTGATATGGCAGTGATGAACTCTGGACATCAGTGTCGTGTGTGGCACCTGTCTTCAGCTGGCCCAGCATCCAAGCTCTTCAAATTGCATTTGGCATCAGGCACCAGGAAGATTCACTGCAGTAAATTCTTTTCTGACAGATGTTCTATTTATAATTTTTCCTTGAAATAGTTTAGTCAACAGGAAAAAAAAATTTCCCTTGCCTGCTTCTGAGTATCACTTTGCTTAGCATTTTCTAATTTATTTTGCTGTGCGTTTCTTTTAAATGCAACTTTCAGTTGGCTTAAGAATTCAATTTGCCAGTTTCTCTTGAAAGCCACTTATCATTACTGATGGATATGCTGGATCATACAGCACAAATTTGATCCAGATCCATCTGTGACATGCAATCACCTTCCTGTGGAATTAGCCAGAGCAGATGAGAGGGTGTTTGTGTCAGCTTATGGCTTTTTCCTAAGTTGGCAGGGAGACGATGGATGATATTTGATCTGTCTAAAAGCTGAAGTGTTGTGGACAAATGATACCTGGTTAGGCCCAGAGTCTGCCAATTTACAGACACCCCAACACAGTTTTTGAACCACCCAAATGTGTTTATACCACAAGGGTGTTTTATTTATACTATGTAGCTCAGGGTTTGTTTTAATCTGGTACTAGGTACTGGGATTTACTGAACTGCTTAGCCACGGTGGGGTGAGTCTTCAGCACAGTTGCCATTTGTTCTTTGAACTTTGAACAGTCCACTGTGATACAACTGAGTCCTGTTGGTTGATCGTTGCTCCTCACATTCTTATCACTGTTTTTCTCTTTTATTTAAAATCTCTCGGTAATAAAGGTGAAAACAAGTTGGCACTGACTCTAGACATTTTTTAAATGTTTTTCCATTTTCTCAAATATTGATCAATGTGTTTGTCACTTGTAAATACTCACTTTTCTGTTTATCATCTGATAAAACCTCTTGCAGGAAAATACCAAGTAAAATTGCAGATTTGTATTGTATGGAATATTTGTAAAACAAACCATAATGACTGTTCCTTGTTTTCTTTTATTTCATTTTTGGAGTAGTGTTATCAGTTCTTAAAGTCCTGGAGTTTTTAAACTGTGTTAAGAAGAATCTCCACTTCTGTTTGTGTCAGTACTGATTTTTAGTGCTTTAGAATGTATAGATGTATAAGACTGTTAGCTGCTTTATTACTCAACAAGTAAATTGAAATTTATGGTGTTCTATTCAGCATTTAAGAAGATTTAAATTCTTTGAGGGTTCATAAAGCAGGTAGAGGAGGTAGGAGAGAATTTGCCAGGACACTGGAGATGAGAGAGAATGGGTAAGAAATGACCCTACCCTCTCTGCTGTCTGAAATTAGCTCCTAATGGCTTCACATGATCTGTTAGATAGTGACCTGTTTCACACCTTTTTTATGAGTCTCCAAAAAAATATGACTTACCTCATGTCATGTGAATTTGATGTTTGGCCTCAATTTGATGTTTTGTCATGACATTTAATATAGTGCTGCTGGAAATCTCTGCTGAGTTTGTTTGGACTGACAGCCCAATGTCAACCCAACCTTGCATTTGTCATGCAGCCATTATATTTTTGCTGGGAGAATTGCGTTTTCTAATAATCATTTTTGTCTGTTATCTAACACTGGAATAGTAGTGATCATAGAAATTTTAGCAGATGTTTATGCAGCAAAGGTAAAAGATGCAACATCCACACTGACTTCCAAACACTGATTCCTCACTTTCATATCTACCTGATTAGGTAGCATTTGATGCATTGCCCAAATTCCTATAGCTAAGGATATTGTCTTTACTGCTTAGTTGTTGCTCTTTTATATTATCTAGCATCCTTATTTTAGGTCCTCAGCACATTTATCTTTCTATTAGGGGGAATGGAGCATCTAAACCGTGTGAGGGAAGATACTTTCCAAACATACTTCACATCATAAGAGTTTTATATTGGAGCTAAAAGCTTGTCCCACTCCTCAGGAACTCCTTTGTACATTTGATTAAGTTTGGGCTCTTAAAAATGCAACCATCATATATTTCTGCGCCCATTTCAAAATAACTATGAAAGAGCAATATGCTATGTTTTTAATCACACTTCAGAAAATGAAACTAAGTGTTCAGTGACTGAATTAGTCTCTACAAGATACAGCATAGGATGTGTCATCAACTTCTGCAATAAGATTATGTGAAGCAAGTCTGTAGAAACATACGAAGTTTCCCATCTCTGTTCTGTTCCATGATATTTTTCAGTCTGAACATGTACACGTGGACTGTGTGTATATTGTTTTATCCATATGTATTTTTGACTCCTCTTTCCTGTGTCACTGGGTTATTTTGCAGCAAAACTGTTGTGCCAGACCTAGCACTTCTGCAGCAGTTCATAAGCAGTTGTCCCTTTACAGGCTGTAGGTGTATCTGCTCTGATACACTGATCTGTTCTGAAAGCAACATATTGAAAACAGAATATTTGATAGCCATTATTAATAACTTTCCTTTTGACTGCTAGCATTCTGTCCTGGTTATATTTCTGAAAAAATAAATAGATTTTATTTATTCAGACTGTCATGGCCTACTTTGAATATTCAGTTACCTAATATGTATAGTACCATTCCATGCTTTTTGTACTCATAGTAACCATTCAGAAAATCTCTGAAACTGGCATATGATAGGTTTACATTATTACTTCTCCCCAGAAAAGTATTTTCAAAAGTGGAAATGCAAAAGATGAGGCTTCTCTGCCCATTTCTAGTACATAAGCAAAAGGCTACTTTTTAAAACAATGCCATCCACTGCTCCTCTTTGAAATCGAAGTACCCTAATGAACTCTCAGCACTTTGGACAGTAAGGCCACCTGCTTATCTCTGAGTGATATTTATGCTTTTACAAATATGTCTTTGCCCTTGACCTTTGCCTTGTGCTGAGTACTTGTGTACTAAGCATCATTAATTAATATCATCTCTTTTCCAGTTTCAGATATTCTGAACTTCAAAATGTTCGGAGGAAATAAGGAATTTGTAACAATGGTGTTATTTTTATTGGCTTGTATTTAGATCTTAAAAGTGTTTAAGAAAATATTGTATAAATGATTGTTATGGCACTTATATTTTGGTTAGTAAGCTCATTTCTTTTTCAAAAAATAGGGAAATTGAGGTAGAGAGTTGAAGAGGCCTATTCAAGGTTGCAGAGCATGTCTTAAAGCTCAATGATTTCAAGTGTTCTGCGTTTAAAACACAAGGCTACATGTGTTTCTAATATGTATCAGCCTTTTTTAATGGAGTATTAGGCAGCAGGACAGTATAATTACTTACCTGTTATGTTTGGAATATGACTATTCTGTCCCTTTGAAGATAAAGGTTTTGTAATAATAACAATAAACTTGATATTATTAATAAAAATCCTTTAAAGTTGGACAACTGCGATAAATTGTGCTCTGAATTCTTTGCTTTTTAATTTAACAACACCCTTCTTTTGTAAGAAAAAAAATGTCATTATTTTCTGTTATTTTAGTTACCTTACCGCTCATACTGATTCTGAAGGAGACTCCGAGGAAGAAAAAAGATGTATGAAGTCATCTGATGCCATAGTGAAATCAGAAGAAGATGAAGACTTAATTAATTTTTTACAGAAGGTGGACAATTTGCATAAGGGTTCAGAGGATGATAAAAAAGAGGGCTTCAGACTGCTGCTTGAGAAAGATGACAAGGTATTATGGGTAAACTTAATATAAAGTTGCTATTAACTTCTACTTTACACTGCTTTTGAGAACTGTATGCAAGCTTTAAAATGCACATAGAAATGTATGATGAAATTTCAAGTGTATTGTTAAAATACAGTCCAAAAGCAGTATTTCAAAGTTGTGTCAATATTCACATTGTGTGGGCATAGGAGTTCTGCTATTATATATCCCGTTCTAATTCAATAACTTAGAGGCTTTGTTTGACGCAATAATTCTTGCATAAAACAAAGAAAAATAATAAGTGTTTTCCAATGTAAATTATACTTACTTCTGCTGGTTTTGAAACAGTCTGTGTGAGAAAATCCTGTAGAATTAGGTAGTAACCAGACTTACTGTTCTCAAACTATGAGCATCTAGTCTGCTTATACCTTTCTAATATCCTTCTTGTGAATTTTTCCTTTGATTTTGCTGGGCCCATATGTAACTCCAGATGAAATTTAAAGGTTGTTTGATGTACAATGCTCAGTTCAGTGTACCATTTTATTCTGGTTCGTCAAGCATTAGTTCTGATTGTATTTTCATCTGAATATTGGAATACCAAGGAAGGTAAATGAGATATTGTGGGTGTGGTGCTTATGGCTTCCCTAGAGAAAATTCACATAACTTTGTTCAGGGATTTGTTGTGCTTTACTGGATTACCTTGTAAATGTTTATATTAAAAGAAGTTTAAACTGATTTGTAAAATAAAACCTCTTTAAATGGTCTAGGGTGTTTCCAAAGGATGTATTCTTTTTTGTTCATTGAAAATTGGTCAGCTGGTTCTCACATGATCTAAAAGTAGTAGGTAGAAGGAAGGAAAATTAACAAAAAATTATGCCATCTTCTGATTACGTGCTTTCAGCATATTATTAATTTT
Organism: Erithacus rubecula; assembly: GCF_903797595.1. Taxonomy (NCBI): domain Eukaryota; kingdom Metazoa; phylum Chordata; class Aves; order Passeriformes; family Muscicapidae; genus Erithacus; species Erithacus rubecula. The sequence continues at coordinate 75,454,518 of NC_136685.1, forward strand.
AAGCATTGTGAAAGCAAACTGTTTAAATCACATTTTGATCAGTTTAATTATGTAGCTGTCTTCTGCTTTCAGTATGAAAAATGTGTGGACTTTCTTTGGAGGCTTGCACGTGCTTATGGAGATCTGTTTGAGATGACTACTGATGCTGAGGAGAAGAGGAAATATGTAATTGATGGTAAGAGGAAAAATATTTATGAATAATGCTGTCTGTAGTGAAACATTCTTTGATCTTCAGTTAAGTTTTCCAGTATAAAGAATTTTTGCAATCCAATAAATGGGAGCATTTGTACTGTAATGATAATGTTTTGTGTAGTTAACCACCACAGTTAAAAACTTCAGTTCATTTTTTCCTCAGATCTAAAATCAGTGGCAGAGAAGTATTGCAGGTCATAATTGAGGCCGTTATCTCTGCAGATTGCCTTAAAATCCTTTATTTTGTTGAGAAACAGATGGATACAGAATATGAAAACTCCCAGATGCTGTCAGCACAGTTTCTTAATTTTATCTTTTAGAGAGCAAGAGGAATAAATAAATGCTGAGGCTGGGTCAAGGTTTGTTTTTCTGCTTTCCTGTGGTCAGGGAGCACTCCTGCATATCAGCAGCCTTTTTGTGGTGATGGTGGGGATGAAACTTTGTGAATCTGTAGGAACTGTTGCCCAGAAACAGAAGTGGTGTGTGACAATTGATGTTGCTTCCAGACATCCCTCCCCATGTGTCCTGTTTGACAATTTAATCTCCACAAGATTTTAATTTTCTTCATCATAGCACTTTTTTTTGGGTTGCTTTTAAAAGCATTGCCCTTTCTTTCACTGTCTGGATGGATACTGGCTAGGAGAACAGTTTGTTTCCCTTTTTATTTTGGGCCTTCTTTTTGTTTCATTGAGCCCTACATCTCCTCTACACTGTGTCACTCTCATCGAGTCAAGGCACTGTTCTTAAAAGAAACCTTTTTGCATTTATCTCATTTATCTTCTCTCTTTCTTTTGTCTCTCCATTGCGCCTTCCTTTTTTGCTGCACCAAATGAGATATTGTGAGTGTAACCCAAGTTTGGGTTATTTTTTCTTTTGTGACACCTCTCATTGATTTTTTGTTGTGTTGGCAGTGACAGTGTCACTGACAAAGCAGTTTGAGCTGTCCTTTGTCATCCTTAAAGGCAGTGTCATGCCTTCATGCTGTTGTAACAGACCACAGACAACCTCTGTTCAAGGTCCTTCCTTTTTCCAGTCCTTTTGTCATCTAAATACTCCTGAAGACTTGCACTGTCTTAACAGCTAAATTGATACTGGTTTTGCTTTAGTAGCAACTTGGCTTTGTACATAAATCCCACAGTGCAGTGAGGATTATGACACAAATTAAATGAAATCAGTAAATTCTATTGTTGGATCCTTTGCTTTTACCAGTGACTGGACTTGAAGCTGGCCAGGACTGTGAAGGCCAATAAAAAGAGATTTCTCAAATGAATTAATGGCAATAGGCAGTGTAAAAATAAATCAGCCCATTGCAGGATGAGGGTGGTCACCTCACAAACAGGGACGTGGACTAGGCAGAGATGTTTAATGTATTCTTTGCCTCTGTCTTCAATATGGATGATGGAGCAAGGAGTTATCAGTTCCCTGAGCTGGAGGACCAGGACTGCAAGAATGATCAATTCCAAGTCAACCTGGAAATTGTGTAGGATCTGCTGCTCCAGCTGTATCCAAATCTGTGGGATTTAACCCAAACAACAAAGAACTAGTTGGTGTCATCTCAAAACCTCTCCTGATGATTTTTGAGCAGTCTTGGGAATTTGGAGAGGTATAGCTGGCTGGAACCTGACTGACATTGTCCTGATTTTCAAAGAGGGCAAGAAGGAGGACCCTGGCAACTACAGGTCTGTCAGTCTTACTTCAGTGTCTGATGAAGTTATGGAGAAGATTATTCTCGTCATTATTGAAAAACACCTGAAAAACAACATGGTCATTTGTCACAGCCAGCATGGAGAGGAAAATCCTCTTAGCTTAGCAAACCTGATTTCTTTTTATGACAGAGTATCCCACCTAGCTGATCAAGGGAAACTGTGGATGTAATATTTTCGGATATCAGTAAAGCTTTGGATATCGTCTCTCACCTGATCCTTCTGCACAAAATGTCCAGCACACTGCTGGATAAACACACCATGAGATGGGTGAGCAACTGGCTCACAGGTCAGGCACAAAGGGTTACAGTGAATGAGGTGACATCAGGCTGGGGACCTGTTCCTAGTGGGGTTCCACAGGGCTCCATCCTCGGGCTTGTGCCCCTCATCTTCATAAATGACTTGGACACAGGACTGGAAAGGATACAGAGCAGGTTCACAGACGATACAAAACTGGGAGGAACTGTTGAGTCTCTTGAGGACAGGGAGACCTTTTAGAGAGACCTCAACAATCCAGAGAGCTGGGCAATCACCAACCATATGAAATTCAACAAGGAAAAGTGTCAGATTCTGTACCTGGGATGGGACAACCCTGGCTGTATGGACAGGCTGGGGAATGAGATGCTGGGAAGCAGCACCGTGGATCCTGATCAATGCCAAGCTGGACAAGAGAAAGCAGTGCCTTGGCAGCCAGGAGGGCTACCTATGTCCTGGGGTGCATCAGGCACAGCATCACAGCCTGGCAAGGGAGGGGATTGTCCTGCTCTGCTCTGCACTGCGGTAGCCTCATCTCAAGTGCTCAAGTTTTGGGTGCCACAATGTAAAAAAGACATCAGGCTATTGGGCAGCATCCAAAGGAGGGTCATGAGGATGGTGAAGGGCCTGTTGGGAAACTGTATAAGGAGCAGCTGAGGTCACTTGGTCTGTTCATCCTGAAGAGGTGACTGAGGGGAAACCTCACTGCAGTTACAACTTCCTCATGAGGGGAAGAGGAAGGGCAGGCACTGATCTCTGTGATGCCCAGTGACAGGACCCAAGGAATCGACTAAATTTGTGTCAGGGGAGGTTTAGATTGGATATCAAGAAAAGGTTCTTCACCTGGAGTATGGTTGGGCACTGGAAGAGGCTCCCCAGGGAAGGGGTCACAGCATCAGCCTGACAGAGTTCAAGAAGTGTTTGGACAATGCTGTCAGACACATGGTGTGACTCTTTGGGGTGGTCCTGTGCAGGCCAGGAATTGGATTCAATGATCCTTGTAGTTCCTTTCCAACTCAGCATATTCTGTGATTCTGTGACTGCATGTAACCTCAGCTGATGAATGATAAGGGCGTAGCAAAATACTGGAAGAGATAAAGAATGATGGAATGAAAGTGGGTCTTAGGTGTTGAGTAACCAGCCTAGTTTGGCTCATTCTCATGAAGTGGGGGTGGCAGCAGCCTTTTTCATCTCAGTTTTTGGAAGTGCTGCAGAGGGCTTGAGACTGCAGGAGAGCTGGCAGTAGTTTCATGATTATTTTTCATTCCCCTGGGTTGGAAGACTATGTATGCTATTCTTTGTTTCTATGAACTTAACTTACAATACAGAAATGTCAGTGCAGCTTAATTGGTTGCAGCTGAGACTCTGCAAACAGCAAGCATCTCATCTGAACTTCTTACCAGGAGCATGAGTTTGATTAAATCACCTACTGTCATCTTTATTCAGTTAAAATTTGAACTTAAGGAAAGGCTTTGTATTAGAAAAGAACTTCTACTAGTTTATTCCTGTACTCAAGGCAGGAAACAACTTTGCTGGTTCTTCTGACAGGTGCTTGTCTGACCTGCTTTTAAGGTTCTTCAGTCTTACAGACATGGCCTCATTTGGCAGTACAGTCCAATCCTATCCTGATTTAATTGCACCTGAATTGGATTTTAAAGGAAAATACTAAAATTGCAAATGTAGTTTATGTATACTTATGTGTAAGTGCATGACTATGTAAATGAAGTAAAGCCAGGATGTTACATTGTTTATCTAATTGTTTCTAAGAACAGGGAGCAATTTCTTTGCTGCTGCAGTAAATCCGATTGCTTTGTTATTGGGAGTCACCTAAAACCTAGAAGAGCATGAAAATCCTCTCATATGTATCCATTTACAGGAAAGCTTAAAGCTGAAAAGGCTGTTCAGCTGGATGCTACGAGTGCTGAGAGTCACCAGTGGTAAGTTTAAAAACTTTTTTATTAAGTTAAAAAAAATAACATCCAGTCTGACATCAGCTTCATAAATTTAATATTTTTCATAGTTTTATGGAACTCAATTTCACCAGTTGCTGGTAAAAATTACATTGAAATATTCCATCAAGCATTTACTATAGCATTTGAAACAACTCAATAACCATACTTCAGTAAGTACCAAGAAGTGTAGTTAAGAATATTTGCTTAAGCCACTATTTTGTTGGTCAGAGAAGCCATAGTTTTCCATTTACCTTTCCTTTCAACAATTCACAATGTAAAGGCATTTGATTTTGAATTTTGTCCTTTGCTTTTCTTGTAATAGTCTAAATTGTAATAATTAAAAATAGACATAGAGGACTATGGAAATTTGAATTAATTGCTCAATTTTTGTTTTATAATATAGTTTTTATCCAAACATGATACTTAGTTTAGTTTTGTAGACCTTGCCAGAACTAACAAACTCCACAAATGTAAATATTTTTCTTCAAATCAAGGTAAAAGGTAAAAGATAATTTTATCGAAGGTAAAAGATAATTCTGCTGAGTTCTAGCTGATAGTTCCTCACCTTAGTATTTTATTAGTAAATTTTACTGAGCTCCTGATTTCTAATATTATTAGCTTTTCCTTTCCATTATGGTTTCTACATTCTTCATTAATTTTATCTTTGCACTTGTGGGATGGGATTTCACTAAACTTCTGCATATCTGAAACAAATACTTTTAGCCCAGGCTCCTTTCACAATCTAAAAAGCAGCCACTTTCTGGGGTGCAGTTTGCTGGAGTCAATTTTGCCCATTTAGTCTTACATGAGGGTGGGATGAGTTTCTCGTGGGTCTCAGTTGACAACATCTCCATTGCCAACAAAGGGAACACATGTCAGCTATCTCAGGTTTAGATACTTGATTAGACACAGACATTGTCATTTAATTAGGTAATTCTCTGTCTTGCTTTCTCTTCTTCTAAAAGCAGTTTCTGCTCTTTGCTAGACCACAGTCATGGCCACTTCCTCACAATACTGCTGGTATACCCCTCTCAGCTAGAACTTTGTGTATAAACAACCACAAAATCACGTTGAAGTGTGAATCCTGCCCCTCCCTTCTTCCTCAGCCCACAAGACTGACAAAATATCCTAGTATAAATACAGCTTCACTGGCAGAAAGTATGCTGATAAACCCTTACATGATGTTCAGGGAGATGTAGGTGGTCTGCTGGACATCACATGTGAGATCCTGTCCTGGCAGGAACATCTAGCAGGGGAAGAATTATGAGTGTAAGGAGATGTGTTCCAGAGGTTAGCTCCAAAAGCTGAATTGAGAGGTTTAAGAGGAAAATCTTTTTTTTAAGCTACTGCTTCCTGTAACAGGCAGTGGATTTCTGTATGCTTTGCATTTTCATCCTTCATGTATCTGGGTTGCAAGTGAACATGAGGTTTTTATCAGTTATTGTTCAACTGATGTCTTTCTGGAGGTATAGATGGACACTATAGATTAAATTAGTTTGCTTTATTTTTTTCTGAATATATTATCTGCTTGTCTGTATTTTCTGGCATCTTTCTGACTTGCTGCACGATTTTCAAAGTGTAGTGAAGAGTAATGGTTGTGCCAATGTAACTGAGGCTCTAAATACTGGGCAGAAGGGACTTCCATGCTCCAGAGGAATATTGGTATATTTTTGTTCAACATAACAATAGATGTTCAAGCTGTGGTCCCAGTAGATATTTTTCTGCTGTGCTGCTACTTAACCAGTTGGACTTGCTTTGTAACTTATTTTTTAACTTGTTTTATTCTATTTTATTCTTTATAAAGTATTTTACACACATTTAGTTGATTTCATTTTTATTTCCAACCATTTCTCAGTTTTGAAGCCATTTAGGTTTGTAAATGCATCCCCTCATGGATTAACAGTTTATTTCAAAAGTGGTTTTTGTTGTATGGATTTTTTAAAATCATGGACTTATTAATGAAATTACTGGAGGATGATGGACCTAACACTAAACTTTGTGTGACACCCATAGTGATGCTCAGGTTCACATGAAAGTGGTTCTGCAACCATCTCTACAGGTGATTTAATCCAAACAATATTTCCACGGTTAGATTTTTGAGGAACATCAGGTAGGACAAAGTCAAAAACCACATAAACAAGGTATTTGCTGCATACCTCTTATCCAGTCTATTTTATTTTGCCAGAATTCTTTTTTTTTATACTCTCTTTTCTCAAAAAGCTTGTGTTAACTGTTTTGTATGCTTATGCACTTCCAGAATAATTTATCCTGGAATGTTTTCAGGTTAGGCTGGTTTGCCTGTTGTCTCCTTCTCCCTGATAGCAGTTATATTTTCCTTTTTGCTTGCCGTTGGGGCTTTTTGCATTACCCACAAGACTTCTGTAGTCTGCTGTGTGTCAGATCTATATTGCTTGAATCTGGTGTAACACAAAGTTTTCCAGTTTATCTAGACATTATTTCACATGTTAACTCACTTGAACAGGAAATAAAACTTCAGGGAATTGTCCCTGTAAAAGCTGTGCTCTCAAAGTTGTACACAAACAGAATGTTATCTGAGGTTATAAATAGACAAGACTGTGTATCAACTGATAACAGTGCAATACAATTAAGTAATGAATAAATAATATGTGAAAGTAATATGAAAATCATAGCTAATAGGAATATTTATAAGAGAGAAAACTGAAAAGAGAAAAATAGAATAAATATTTATACAAAAAGATGCTAGGATCATTAGTGGGTGGTCAAGATCAGAGCTGAAGGGCAGCACTCAGCTCCAGATGGACACCTGGATGTTCTGTCTCTGTCAGGTGTGTCTGAATGTGAGCAAGGGCCTGGTCCTGAACATACGGAGGATGGAGAGTAGAAAGGCAGCATGTGCCATTTGATGTTTGCATGACATAACATGTGCCACACAGGACCTTTGGGGTCTCTACACTTCCAGGCCATCATCCAGAAATGGTGAGCACCTTAGGGCATCTACTGTGGCAGTAAGCACCTGTGTCCAGGCAGGGATCCTGTGAATTGAGCAGGGTCTCTGCTGGCTGTAATTGGAGATTAAATACACAAATGAGGAGCTCAGCGTGAGTGCAAGCTCAGTGTGAAAGCAATGCTGTCTCAGATAAAAATCCTTCCTTTTCATGTCACAGCCAACATAAAATTTTCTACAGCTAAAGTACCAGGCAAATAATCTTAGCCTATGTAAAATGAGCCCATCTGTTTGTTTCCTGTAGAGCTATAGTCTGTATCAGCTATTGGTGACCAAGCTGTTTTTCTGACCTTGACTGAAGAGAGTTTTTGTTGATTTCTTACTCATTTTCCAATCAGCACAAAGGACGTTTTCATTCACTTTTGGTATAGCTGCTATGTTGTCCTCTCATACATTATTTCTAGGTCTTTTAAACTGTTTAATATATTATGGCTTACTAAATGAGTGAGGATTCAATGATAGCCTATTCTTTTCCTGCTCCTGTATCTTGCTCTCTACTTACAGTTAACCCTTGTGGAGCAGGAGGGTAATAAGTGAGAAAGAAATTGAATTCAGCTTTATTGGTTTAATCTTCTGCCATTATTTCCTCATTGCTAATTGTTCTGCGCTTTCATTTCTGGGTTTTTTTTCCTCCTGGTGTATTTATAGAACCTCTTCTTATTGTCTTACCAATATCCCTAGCTTAGATATGTACTCTTGTTTTCATTTTTAAAGTCAATTTCTTTTGGGTTTTAAGTTAATTGAGAATTACTCACTGGAGCTGAATTGGTCTTTGAAAATATTCCCTGCTATAAGTAAAGGATCATTTGCAGTTGTGCTTTTGAATATTTCTCTTACTAAATCTTCTATTGAACTTTTTCTAACATGGCATTTCTTAACAATTTCATTTTTTCCATTAAAAATGTACACTGTGCCTGTCATGCAATGGTTAGGTCTATGGACACATTTGGAACTTTCTTTTGGAAGCTTATCCCTGCTGCTTGAAAGTTCTATTTACCACATAAACAGGTTCTTGTAACACCATGACCCACATAATTGTCCTAGTGTAGTCAGAGTTATGCAAGCAAAAATACCTCTTTTCCAGAGCAGGTATTTTTATTTTGTGAAACCGCTATAAGATGTCTGTAAGGTGTCACATTTTTTGTGTCCACCAATGGAATTAAGTGGAATGGTTCCATGAGCAAACTTGCTAATATAGGCTTAGAGTTCAGATGTCTTGCCTTACTTTTGATTATTTACTTCAGTTAAGAACAAAAAAATGCCATATATCTTCTTAGTGTATTACCTATATTTTTCCGTAGAATTATATGATGAAGTACATCAACACTCCAACTGTTCAACTTACTGATTAGAATACTAACAAGTAACTAGTATTCAGCTTCAAATTAAATTTGCAGAAACATATGCAGAACAAAGAAAGCAAAATATCTTGAAGTAGTCAGTTGGTTTTCGTAATGAATTGCAGCTGCAAATAATTTCATATCTGAATCCAGATTTTGAGAACATGTGATCATACTTAATCTCGTAGTTGCCAATGAGATCAAAAACCTTCAGACTTTTTGAATGTTGACCTCTAAATAACTGAAGTAAATGGCGACACTGGAAAGGAAAAGCATAGCTTTATTAAGCAAAGACAGAGTAAATCTTCTGAATGATTTCTGGCTTTGTTCAGCCTGTGCCAATTTTTCAAGTTGTGGAAGAACTCACCTGCAAAAGTTATCACCAGACATTGCAGATCCTCTTGTTTTTTCCAAGCCTCAAACAAATTCATTTTGTGGGTCAGTGATTCCCAAAGGACAGCTGTGAATCCTCGCAGCTCATCTTGGATCATGGAACATCTTTATCACCCAGATTTTAATTTTAAGTGCTATATGAACAATTTGGTGCTACAGTTGCTTTATAGTTCTGTTTTGCAACTTCACAGAAAACAAACTGTAAATGCGTATGAACAGTGCTTTCATTTGAAACTGAACAATCACTTTTAAATTCTTTTGCAAAACCAGGGAATTTTTGTATTTGTCTGAGGTTTGTTGCTGTTTTCTTTAAGAGTTTGGGGCAGACGTCTGGAAGGTTCCTCTGCTGTTGTCCCAATCCCCACACCTGCTTCTTTGTTGATGAGAACTCATTACAGGCTTTGCAAGGAACAAAAAGATTACTGTTATGGCAAATCTTCAGGACATTTACTTAAAGGGGTCATTCTTTGCATTGAGCTTTGGTTTGTTTGCCACAAACAAACTTAGTGCTGCTCTTGGGTTTGTGTTACTCTCTAGAACTCACCTGTTGGTAGGAGTCATATAGCATGTCTCATTTGGGTGCAAGTGAAGGTAGGAAGGGAAAACCCAGTAGCTTTATGTGTTCCTCCTGAACACCCCTCCCTCCAAGAGTCTTCTCTGTCATGTGAGTGAAAACTAGAAACACAGACAATTTCATAAACCCTGGGCTTTCCATGGAAGTGAATTCCAGAACTGAGGGACAGTCCCACACTGGCTGGCAACACTACAGCTGAGGTACAGGTTGGTTCCACTGAGGACACAAGTAATCATTGTCGTTTGGGTATTTTGGTGATTTTACACAAACTTCCCACAAAAAGAGTGAAAATTCTGTCTCAATAATAGAATTCTAACAAATAATTTTTCAGGTTTGTAAGGAATAATAATAATAATAATAATAATTCTCCAGTGAGACAAAACTCTTGAAAATTTTGAAATTTGTTATAGGATATGGTCATACTACAAGAACTTTTAAACTTAAATCCTTACCTGTTTCTAACTAAATGCTTGTTACCTGCTGCCCTTAATTATCTCTTTTTTAAACTTCGATGAGGCAGGTAACTTGCAAGCAGCAAGCATCTGTTTCTATCATGCAGTCCGATTTTTCAGGAATTGATACTTTGTGCAGAAACACAAGGATTCCAGCTAGTAATTGTTTGCCCTGTATTTGGTTCATAGAAAGACCTAAGAAATTTTACAGCAAACTTTGTTCTTAATTACGTGTAATATTAGTTATTAATCTTTGAATTATGTAATTTTAAAAAAGAATAATTAACCTTTCAAATTCAGAAGCCATTTCTCAAAAGCTGTAAGTTGTCCTGAAGTAAGTGGATCAGTGAAATACTGCAGCATGCTCATATGAGTGCAAAGGAGGAACATTTGTGAAAGATCTGTTTATTACAAGCTTTTTGCTAGAATGGTCAGAGAGGAAATAATTCTGACAACCTAATGGTCCCTGTTACATTTCTGTCAAGGAGAACTGTTGTGTTACTGTCTCTGAAAGCTATTGTTTCACTCTGTTTCTACACTTGTGAAGACTATCCTTCAAATTTCTTCAAGATTTTATTTCCATCTGTAACAACTGTCTGTTATAAAAACAAAAGTGAATTTTCTGAAAACAGGAATTTGACATGGTTGTGGGTTTCACAGCCTAAGGAATGCAGAACATGACATTCATGTGTTCTGCTAGTGAACTTCTGTGTATACACATTTCTGTGAACAGCAGCATTTTCCCTTGGTTTGGTATGCTGCATGTGTTGAAATAAATTATGCCAGAATTCTTTATGTCCTTACCTTTGAGGTTTTTTAAACCAAACTAGGGGATTGTTTCTCATGGTTTTACAAGTGTTACCTACGCAAGTGTGTGCTACATCTGATGTTTCCCTGGAGCTCAGCTTCAGTGTTTTGGTGAATTTTTAATATGAAAAGTGTTTTTCTGCCAATTTCTACAGTACAGACTCATTTATATTCCAAGAACAAGGAAAGGGAAATGAAATCCCCATTAACAAAAAAATCTCACAAACAAAAATTCACCTAAACATTTCACTTTGCACCTCGGTCCATCTTTCTTGTTGTGTTGGCAATCTGAGACGTTCTCAGCTTCCATATCCCCATGAGGATGATCATATCAAACCAATACTTTACCTCTCCATGGAAATTTCGTGTCAGATGTGTTTTTGTAGATTAAATATCTCAGCAGCAAAGTGATACAATATGAAATATGCAAAACTGGGATCTCAGGAAGGGCAATGAAACAGGGGTCATAATCAGTAATTTAAGTTGCAAAATCTCCCTACATAGAAACTGATATCTTACTGAAATTGTCTCAAAAAGAAATCCTGTGGGTCACTGCATTGCAGAGTCTGTCAGAATATGTAAGTGGGTGAAACTGGTAGGTGAGGGAGTCGGGGGCTGAAAAACAAGATGCCATGCACAGAACTGAGCCATGCAGAGATGGGGAGATGCAAGAACACATTTAGAATTGGCATGGAAATGAACTTTCTTTTCACTGGGCCTCTTGTGTGCTGCCCACACATTAGCCTTTGCTCACACTACTTTACACATTAAATATTTCTCATATAAGGAGGAAGGAGTGAAAAACAGTTATGAAACACATGAATTAGACTTTGGTGCTGATAAATGTCATAAACTCTCATCCCACTTATAAAGTCTTCTGAGATACAATTAAGAAAAATTGATGTTTTTCTTTCCTGTTGTTATGGGGATGCTAAAATGGACATCTAGATTTCTAAACGTAAGCCCTGTACCCACACATTTCCAAAGTCTATGTGACTTTAAAGTTTTTTTTTTAGGAAGGAACAAGTCTGGGAAGGGTGCATATTATTTCTGATTTTGGCCATGTGAAATTTATCAGGGAAAAGATAAATAATGCTATATCTAAATGCCCTAGTGTAGCTTAATCTTCATTTGAGATTTCAAAATTTTCATGTAAATCTGTCTCATACAGAAGAAGCTGTGCATGGTAGAGTCTTAAGTGTTAGTATCATTTTTTATATTATAATTCAAATTGTCTTGATAAAATTATTGGATCAACCTGCTTCTCTTTCTTTTTTTTTTTTTTTTTTTTTTTTTGGCAGTAGGTAGGACATGACTCTTACAGTTATTCCTGGCCTGCATACACATAGAAATTCTCTAGCACCCAAAGGGAAAATGTTAATTCACTTTGATCAGGACCTTCTGCGTGAGGGCTACATAGATACTTGGCATCCATCTCTGTCAGCTAGAGTTTCTTGCAAGTCTGAGTTTCAGGACATCATTTGTAAGAGAGGAACATGGTGCTGACCTATTATATTGAGTTTGTTTGACTGTGTTTATGCTTAATAAAGGTTTGTTAATTGGTGATTAATCATTCACTTCTACACTGTGTTCAGTAACTTTTCTTCCATCTGGGAATAATATTTTTTATACCAACTGAAGTACTGTGACTCTCTTAATGAGGTAATTATTGTTGTGTTTATCTAGATGAATGTGTCTAGGGCTGGTTTTTTTACAATACCCAGGAGTAACATCAACTCAGCAAATAGGTCATTCCTGGCAGCTCTTTGCTGATACAATCTCTTTATTTTTCTCTGGGAAAGCTTTGTAAGGAGTACTCTGATATTCAAAGGGTGTGAGGGAGGGAATGGCTGTGCAGAGAACCAGTGTTGCTTGCACTTCTAACAGACATGTGCCTTTTACCCATTTCATTCAATATTTGCGTGTAGTTGTGTGATCATCTTTTAGTATTCCCCCTGTCACCACAAGATGGGGCAGGTGACCAGGGAGCGCCAGGCCGAGGAGAGAAGGACACGAACCAGATGGAAACGTTTCTGGTTATTCCCTGCCTCGTTTTCTTTGGTCTTTTTCTTCACCATGAGAGTGGTGAGGCACTGCAACAGATTGCCCAGAGAGTGGGCATCCCTGGAGGTGTTCAAGGCCAGGCTGGATGGGGCTTTGAGCAGCCTAGTCTAGGTCTAGTGGAAGGTGTCCCTGTCCATGGCAAGGGGGTTGAAACTCGATCTTTAAGGTCCCTTCTAACACAGACCATTCAATGATTAACATAACCCTTTGCACCACTGAAAAGAAAAGTTTGCTTTGTGTTTTAAACTCTTAAAAAATCATTTAAAATTTTAAAAAATTCTTTTCAGGGAAGAAAGGACACAGTTTTTGTTTTGTTTGGAGGATTTTTAGAAATGAAATTAATATCCAATATGCCATAGAATTTCAAAAATGGAATAATTTTTATTAGTTGGCTGTCTAGTCCATTTCAAAAGTATAAAATTTTTAAAAAAACAAAACCAATCAAGTTTAAAAAAACAAACAAAAAAACCCTGGTAAAGATATGAAAGATATTTTCATTTTTTCCTTGGAAAAATAATGGCTATTTAAAGTTAGTAGGTTAGCTTACTTTTAATTCAGTGAAAATTGCATTGGGATTTCCCTCCCAAGAGATTTTAGCTGTAAGTAGAAGTTTTTCTTTGAACTAGTTTAAACTAAGGCCCTCTTTCTTGTCACGCACAGACAGGGAAATACTGCAAGATGCTGGATTAGCTTGTTCGCTTTTCATTGTTTTCTTTTGTAGCAGCAATCCGTTTAGCTATGGTATGCTGAGTTTATCTGATTAGCACTTAATGAGTGAAGGGAATAGGGGCAATGTTGCCTGAGTTACTTAACCCTAATAAAGTTTTCACTACCTCCCCCCTCTTTCTAAATACCTGAACTTTCCTGACCCCCACCCCTTGCCTTTTCCCTCAACTGCAGCTCATTCCCATAGGAAATGCTCTCGGTCTGCAGCTCTGTCAGCAGTAGTGCTGCCATGAGCTGGATTTTATCCAGTGCACGTTGGTCACAACAAACACCCTGCTCAACGGTATTTGACAGTCTGCCTGGAGGTCTTACAAACTCAGCTGCTGTTTTTCTGACTCCCTGCCATACCTGGGAACACTTACTGACCAGAAAATGCAAAAACCTGTAGCATGAGCATTTCTAACTTAAAATCGTTAGGTATAAATGTAAGGAATAAAATAACTTCTTGGGTTGTGTTAGCAATTACATTTTAATGAGTATTTGCTGGAGCTTGAATAATTGCATTATATAAAGAAATTTAAGAAATCTGATGTTTAATAGTGCTTACAAATTGTGTGTTCCATACAGATTGTGGTTATGTTACCATAATTAACTCAGTAAGCTTGCATAACTCATGTTTTCCTCAGGACTTCAACTTGATTTCCCTCTTTCAGGATTATTTTTTATTTTCATTTGGTGTTGCATTGTAAAATATTTGATAAAAAAGCAAAATTCTGGAAAATAATAGAAAAATAATCTACGTGAGGTTTTGCTGCTTAATTATTTTGTTGGTGGTTGTTACTTTTATACAGAGGTGCAAAGTTGTCTTAATATCAATGAAGATAGGTCCAAGGAAACTAAAATTTATATCTGTGCAAGAATTTCCTTGTGCATAGAGGTTCTATAACTGTTAAAGACATAAGAAAAAAGCAATAGAAATTTATATGGAGTGTCAGTAAGATACTAGTGTTGCTTAGGAGATCTGAATCTTATAGGTTTTCCTCTGAAAATATTTTCACCTGCTTAACAATTCAAATATTTTATAGAAATTATCTCACATTTGTTTTACCACTCAGTGTCCCTAGTTTATGATAAATGAATGTAATAATAATAGAAATAATAATAATAATCTTAGCAATAGAAATTCTAGTAATGGCAGTAGTGATCCTGTTAGAGCAGAATGTGTGTATTTATTTTCATATTTTAAAGATACTAGAAGAATGTCAGAAGTGCAAGAATGCACTGGGGTACTTGAGAAGGGTAGAAGGGCAACTGTGAATGTTTCTGAGTTCTGTACAGCTTCCTACTGGCACAGCTCAAGCATTTGCCTTTGTGGGTGAAGTGCTGCAGCTGGTGGTGCTCACATTCACAGTGAAGTGCCGAGCACAATATGTCAAGGTAAACTGCTGTCAATGGCAGAGCCAGTCTAGTGTGGCACTCTCAACTAAATGGCTGAAATTTTGGAGGAGAAATCTGGTTTTTCATTTAACTGACAACCCAAATTGTGTCATTTAAACTTCTCCTTGTTTCCATTGTTTTGTTTTGGTTTGTGTTTTGTCTGTTCCTGAATATGTATAGCTCATGCCAAACTTCCATCCAGCCAGCTAGATGGAAAAAAAACAAGTGTAAATGTGTGCATTAGGTATTGAAATATTTTGTAATTTGATTCAAAGGTTTATTTAAATCACAAAAAGTATGTGTGTGTGTTTTTCTTTTCCCCTCTCAGGTTTGCAATTATGTGTGGCTATATGTCTCAGTTTGAAAGTGTACAAAACAAAATCAGGAATGGTTATCTCTTTAAGGTATGTTTTTGTAGGATTTGGGGTTGGTTTTTTAAAGCTATTCCTTTAAGTTATTTCCTTATATAGTGTCAAAGACAGGTTTTTCCAACATAGTAATTCAGCCTCATAGGTCTATTTTGGTGCTGAAGTTAAATCAAAAAGGTTATTATTATATATGCAAATAAATTATATGCTTGCAAAATATAAGAATTGAGGTAGGGTTCTGGAAGCAGCATTAAGATTTCTGATTTCCTTTGTAGTCAAAGGGAGGAGGAAAGGCAATAACAATTCTATTTAGAAAAATCAAAACTTACGAAAGAGTAAGTGATGAACTAATGCAGTTCTGCAATCATCCTTCATGTTGCCCTTAAGTAATGTTTGTTTTAACACTGTTCTTTCAAAGGTGACTGTGTTTTTTAGAGTTAGCTGTTTGTGTTACATGTGCTACTCTCCCCCTCCTTGTCCTCAGCATTGCTTAGACACTTTCCATCCATCCCTTGCCCTCTAAGCTGGCGTCCCCCCTTTTTGGGTGACAGTGAAAGGCAACAGACATGTTCCAGTCCCTGGGGAATGCCTGGGACGGGCTCCTCTCACATAATGTCTGTGTTCGGACTTGGAGTGTGGCAGAGCCTTCCTATGGGAGAGCATTAATTACATCTGAGCCGTGCCAAGCGCGCTAAGCCCCGAGCACCGGGACAAGCTGGGAACGAAGGGAAAAGGACAAATAACACAAGTGCTGCAGCTGCTCAAGGATGGAGTTTTAAAAGAGTCACGGTGTGAGCAGTAACCATTTCAGAGAGGTTTTCCTCCTCACAAGTAAATCCTGAAATCTATTGATTTGGGAAAATAGTAGTATGGGAACAAAGCTCCTATCTGAATAGTTAGTGGATATGATAATACAGTAGTCTCTTATATGTGTGTAAGTCAAATACTTTTGTGACTGACGTAATTAGAAAGAGAGATATGGGGGTGGGGGGGAAAGAAGTGCTCAAATGAAATTTGTTTTGAGAGGAAAATGGTAGGGCTGAAATATTTTTTTTTCTTCCAACTCAGGTTGAGCAATAAGAGCTTTCTTTGGTAAATAAAAGAGAGAAATAAAGGTACTCATGACCTGAAATGAAAATGGTTTTGGAAGAAGGACCTCATTAGATACTTTATAGGTTTTGTAGTTTCACTATAAACAGAACCATTTTATTTTCTGAATTTCACATTAAGATAACATTTGGTTGTGTCAAGTACCATTTCATTGGGGTAGTCACATTCCAAGGTGGAAGGAACTGTGTTTCAGTAATGGGTGCTGGCATGTAAGGTCTACTCAAGAGTAGTTGCTTCCTCACTGATTTGATCTGTGACAGTTTTCTAATACCAACTATAAACTAAATTAATTTAATTGAAGTTGTTGCCTTTTTAAGAGGAAAGTTCTTGAATTTTTTGACTGAACTTTAGAGCTATTTAGTCATGTTTTAAATACTGCATGCCTTCTTGCATCGTGTGCAACATTGCTAAATAATTTTGTGGTTTCCCTCCATAAGGGAGGGATTTGCTAGTTACAATATTTTTAGATTCTTAGAAGACAATTGCAGCAGAAGAGAATTTCTAAGTTTGTTTCTGATTTGCAGCAAGCTACTTAGAATGTAAACACACTTGCCAAAAAAACATCTAAAGTGATACTGATTTTCTTTCCAATAGGAGCACCTAGACAAGGCAATTGAACTTAAGCCTCAAGATCCTCTTTTATATTACCTAAATGGAAGATGGTGCTATTCAGTAAGTTGTGTTTTATTTATCTAACATACGAATTGAGTATACTAAAAAATGATAATAAATAGTGGGACTTAAAGTAGGTGTTTATTTAAGTAGATGTATGAACTAAATCAAGCAAACATTTATACTTCCCGTGTTCACTACCAGATGCATAATGCTCACATCTGACCATTCCTGCAATGTAATTAGGTAAGCTGTACTTGGATGACCCTCATTGTTATGTTCAGGGTTTTTATCCAAATGAATGAACAAATGAACAAATGGATGAATGAATGAATGAATGAATGAATGAATGAATGAATGAATGAATGAATGAATGAATGAAAAGTAACTGGTATTTGGAAGGGAGGAAGGATGACCTCTTGAGTACATTTCTTTGTTCTGCCATAAACTTTCTGGGTGAACCTGGGCTGGTTATATAGCCATGTGGTAACTTTATTTCCCATCCAGAACTTAAGTTAAAGGTGCTTACATGCTGCAAGATTATATCTGTGGCGGCAAGGCTACAGTACTGGCTTGGTAAATTCCAAGGGAACGTCCAAAAAATATTCATGCATAAAAATCTGTAATTCACCAATGGGTTTTGCAGTAGATGCAATTTGTACAACAGGTGCTTTTAAGGATTGTTTTAGTTACATATTTTTATTTATATTTTATAAAAGTTATATTAGGTTGTAGTAGATTCTGTAAATACTGATATATGAAGAAATAAAACAATTGGTTTACAAGATGAGCAGTTAATAAATTTTTTAGTAAAATTGTGCTTGTGCTTTAAAAGAGAGTTGTCTTTTTGGTAATCCACATCTTTGAGGGCTCAGCTGGCTGTCGGTACTGGTTCATCTCTAGTGCTTTGAGAATATTCTGTTGGAAGAAAGCATTCTTGCTTTGTCTATGCTGTAAAAGATCACTGTGAGTCTTCTCAGAATAATGACTGCTAATGCACAGTGAATTCCAGCCAAGCTTTTTTCTTTCGGATACTTCCAATACAAGTCACTACAAAGTGCCTGCAAACTGGAAAGAAGGATTTACTGTGACACATTGCAGACTTTGTCTTTATCTGCAACAAGACTTACTGCAAAGTAATCTTTCAGCAGTTTTTCAGTTCATATATTTAACTTTCAAAGAGCTCTCAGCAACCATGTTTTTTCTCTGTTGATTTGAATAAGGAATGACACCAGCTTTTTCAAGGAACTTGGCTTTTTGCTTTTTGTCACAATGTACTCTTGAATATCATCATTAGCTATGCAAAAATAAGTTGATGAAGATGTTCCCATAGTATGCCTGCTGTCCTGCCTCTGAGAAGCATCTCTGTCACCAATGATTCCTTAAGCACTTTTATACTGTGCTGTGGTCAACAGCTAACTGCAGCTTCCATTTATGCCAAATACTCACAGATGTTTTTCATGGTTTATTTCTAATGTGAGCTGTTGCTTTTTGGAAACACACAGTCTCAGTATACTTCACTTTGTTCTTATTGCACTTTTTTTATTTTTTTTTTTAAACTCTTCTTTCATTTTCATGATAATCACCACTTCCTGACTAATACATGTGGTTTATTTACTGCATTGGTATAAATTCATATCCCACACTTGCACCATCTATGCAGGGCTTCTCTACTAAACATTGAAACCACGGATTAGCATTTGCTTCAGGTTATGACCTGACCTGCATTTATTTAAGTGAAGCAATCTACCTAAACAGATGTAGCCATTGAAATATATAAGGATTTATTTCAGATTTCTTCTGGGGTTTTTGTTGGTTTTTTTTTTTTTTTTTTTAATTCTTCCTTTCTAAGACTGCCGTGATGAAATAGTAACCTGAAACATAAACAGATTTTTGTACTCTAAATAAATTCAAGTATAGGACAGAACAACATCTTGTTCAACTTCTGGGGCTGTCAGCTCTTAAAAACTTACTGTCTTTGCACACTTCCAGTAGCAGGATGAGGTCATTTGGAAACATTAATTTTGAGGCATTACTAGTTTTTTAACCCTAGCCCAGTGAAATTGTTAATATCCTCAATATTTAATTTAATTTGTGGAATTGTAACAGAATTTGGTCTAACTGCCATTTCTCACCTTCCTCAGTGTAGCACAGTCCTTGGCAAGGAAGTAGTGGTAGAGCACTGCCAGGTTTCTTACTCAGCAGTTATTTTTGCTGGGCCAGAAATGAAGCTGCTGTCATTGTGTCATTGCACCTTCCAGCAGAAAGATGAGTTGGGTTTTCACTGCCTCACTAGGGTTTGTCTGTGAGGCAGAGCCAGTCACAGTTGTGTACCACCTTGTGTAAAAATCAGTTTTTGCTCTTTCTTATTTCTCTTACCATTACTAACCAAAGTCAGTAGAGCAGTACAAAAGAGGAGGATAATAAAATCATATCAGCTCTGTTGTAAAATTATTTCTGGTATCACAATCAGGTAGGCAAGATTTTCACCAGTCATTTCATAGATGTTATGGTGGACAAAATTTTGCCTGTGAGACCTGCTGTGTATACAAGAAATGAATGGATCTATGGTACCTGGGATATAAGAACTATTTCCTTTAAGGTTTGGGAACAATTATCTGATAATTCTTTATAATTGTATGCTTGGGGGTGGGGTGGTGTTTTAATGTTTCAAATAGATTATAAAACTATCTAGTTAAGACTTATGTCTACTTCCTATTACAGTACAGGCACAGAACAGCTAGCATGTACTTGTAAAACTGGATCAGAGTCCCTGGTAAATGCTAGTAGTGTGTTAAAAATTAGATCTTCTGGGATTTTCTTTCTGCAGATTATATACCATGTTTTGGATTCGTCTCTGGTGTATCCCAGTATCTGTTTGGGTTGCATCAGGGAACAAATTGATCCAGTTCCTTTGTATGCTTGCTAAGTGGGCTTCCCTCACTGGAAAATTAAAAGCACAGTTCAAGCTGGATAAATACCTAAATGCCTGTGCAGATTGTCTGGGTTCCTCAGCTGCCAAGAAAGAGAATATTTTTGTTGGAAGCCAGTATTTCAAAATTGGTGTCCAGTTACTTAATCTCTTCCAGAAGTCAAAACATTGCAAAATGATTTAATACAATTTTACATTAATACATTGTAATGAAAAAGAAAAAGAAACTCTCTGGGGAAAGTTAATTAGGTGCCATTAATATTTTACTGAAGCTCTATCGATGGTGTGATTTGCCTTTATGGATGACAGTTGTGTGGTATGTGTTCAGTGAGCTGTTAGCAAAGAAGCATTGGAAGAGGATGTCCTTTAGGGCTGAAAGTCAACCCTGGATGGTTTTTCAATTCAGGTGGATTAGTTTCCCTCATACCAACATCCTGGAATTTGAAAGGAGCTGTCAGTGGGCAGGTTTTGCTTCTCATAAAAAAACAAACAGTTGACAAAAATCCAGCCAGTGTTTCACTATATGTATATGACTTTTGCTGATCCTAGGCTAAGGAAGAGAAAGAGATATTTTGAAATTCATTTTCCCAGTATTTATGGGAGAACCACATTTTTTGCCTCAGCCCTCAGAGATACAAGAGGTTTGATGGAAGAGTGCCGAGTATGAGCTTAAAGTTCAGCTGCAGTTTAACTCTGGGAATGCCTTGCTTCCATCTCTGGATATAACAGAGATTTTGGTAGAGTAAATGAATGACAGCTTGTTGATAGATCTGTAGGAGAGGTTGGTTGGTTTGGTTGGTTGAGACAAGCATCTCTATTTTCTTTGGGATACTGTAGAGTGGCCTCCTCTCCTTGGCAAAGGCCAGGCTGTTAGGGTGACCCACTGCCCTTCAGTTCTAAGGGAGATCAGGAATTGGCTGATGTTTCCTCAGGCCTTTGTTTGTTGCTCTTGAGTGGGTGGGACTAGCTCTCCTTATGCATGGCAGCTGCGGAGTGATGTTCCTTGAGTGACCCAGTGCATTAAAACATGATATTCTGTGGAAACACAGTGTTCCTTGCAGTACTTCTCTGAATTTTCAAGCTTCTGGCAGGATTGACATCAGGGTTTAGGGGACCTAAAAAAACAAAACTCATTTAACATTTGCAAATCATTTGGAGGGCAAACCAATCTTGTTCCCTAATTTTGTTGTTGTTGTTGTAGCTCTTACTTGCAACAGTAGCTGTTTGCCTTATTACCTTATGTACTCTGCCACTCTTGGAATACTCCCTAAGAGAAAATTACTGTTCTGCTGTAGTTGATGGCAGTTATGCTCTCTTTAGACTTGATTTTGATACACTTTGCACTATTGGAGTAACCTTGTCTGCAGCAGTCAATACTGCAGTAGACTAGAGCATGTTACGCCGAGCGTTCTGTTCCCTGTCCTTGTTCACAGAGAATGATTAATGACTCAGTATAGTAGAAACAATGTTTCCATTTCATTGAGTACGGTGTAAGAGTTACTCAAAGTTATTTCAAATTAAGGACCTTGCTCATGTGCGTTTAGGGGAAGGGGATAATTTCCTGTTCATCGTTATTGCTCTGGGACACAATTTTGTGTATTGCATAAAACTGGTCATTTCCATTTGTCCCACTTCAGTAGTGGAGTGGTGCAGACAGACTCAGGTGGGACACAGTTAAGCTGTTGTGATGGGATTCACCTCAGCTGCATTTAGCTATGCCCAGGGTCTGTGCTCCTTTTGTAGTTGAAGGAAAGAAAGAAAAGAAAGATAGGAGTGTTCATCCCAGGCTAATGTAGGTGAAGAGGAATTGCCTAATGGAAATGCCTCTCTGTATTGACCGTGCAAAGAACCTGGACAACTTGTGTCAACTAGGTACTTCATATATGGAAGGCTAGGGATACCGGGACAAATTCATCAAGCCAGTGGTATATAAGTCTGATTGCTGAAACATTAAGAATTCTCAGATTGTCTCTGGAATAGTCACAAAGTATAATGCTGGATAGAGTGCACATTAAATAAACCCTCTCTATTGCCATAGAGTCATGGAATCAAGGTTGGAAAAGACCTCTTAAGGTTAACCCAGCACTAATCCATGTCCCGAAGTGCCACACCCACATGTCTTTGAACACTTCTAGGGAGGTGATTGTATCACTTCCTTGGGCAGCCTATTCCAATGTTCAACAACCCTTTCAGTGAAGGAAATTTTCCTAAGATCCAATTCAAATCTCCCCTTGTGCTATTTGTCTGATCCATCACTTGTTACCTGGGAGAAGTGAATGACCCCCACCTCGCTACCTTTCAGTGTGGGTGGTTTTGTGTAAAATGTGTGTGTGCTTACATGCATTTCACACAAAATGTGCTTACACACATTTCACTTTTAAACATTGTTTTAGCTTGATGGGATTTGTGAAATAAAAATGGCCAACTGCATATATATTTTTTAAAAAAGTTTGAGTAGTGCAATGCAGCACCCAAGCCAGACAAAATAAAGACTAAAACCTCAGCAAATCAGTTCTGATTAAATCTCGTAAGAAAATAAAGTAACTGCCAGGAAGAGCTTGTTTTCAATGGTTAATTATAACTCCTCATGGAAAAACTGCAATTTTGTTTCTTCACTATTGCATAACAGCAGACAAGAGTGTGGTAATTGTATCTGTGCAGCGTGTATCTCCAGAGTGTTGTGTGCTCTTGCAGGGTAGTACATTCCCTTTGTTTTTACCCTCTCTCTTCCTCCCTCTTGATGTGATGGACCAAGAAACACAGAAATCCCCTTCCTCTTCCAACAGAAGAGAAAGCAAGGCAACAGCAGATGGGCATGAAGAAAACAGCACTTTAGCAAAAATTATTTTAATAATTCTTCAGAATATGTCTCAGAAATTTACAATAGTGAGAGAAATTAAATGGGGAAGGAAATTATATACATACCTACAATTAGAAGTTTGAGGTGATATGCTGCAGTTCGTAACACAGTGGGAAAACACTGCAGGGGCAGCAACATCCTGTTGCTTCAGTGAATGAGAACTCCATGATTGCTGGAGAGGTTCTGTAAAACATTTTATGTTCTTCGAAGAACTTTCAACAGCAAGATATGTAAAAAAGAATTTAAAGAAAAAAAAGCTTTGTTTTTGTAGTATTGTTTCTCTCTGTGTTATAATTTTTAGTGCTTTTGTGTGAGACACTTATTGACAACATATAACAAAGAAGGTGTTGGAATCCTGCTGAGCAGTTAGCAAGACTTGGCCAGGATGCCTTCTGTCTCCAAGCAATGCTGCTCTTAAGTAGCTAGAGACACTGGGGCCAGATGAGAAAACATGATGCTGTGTGTTTTCTGGTTGCATGCTGACCTGTACTTCTAGTCTTTGCAGTGGTATTTTTAGGGCAGTTTGCAACAAGTAGTAGATAGAACTTGATGTCTGTTCAAAGGAAAAGCATTGTAGTGTGGCTAATGAGTAGATGGATTCTTGAATTTTGCAGTTATTGACTGACTTCTGCTGGATAATTGGTGGATATAGGTGGAGCTGATAGTGGGAGCAACAACAGCCCTGCAGATATTGACAAGCCAGGAAATGAGACAGGAATAATCTAAAACCAAGCAAAACTATTTTAAATTTTATAGTAGCAGGAGAGACTTGACTTCAAGGATGAACTCTTGAATTGCAGTTCCTTCTGAAAAAAAGGATGTCCCTATGAGATTCATATTTCATCTCCAAGTCTCTGATGAGAGACTCTTTTTCTTTGCCTGTGTGTGCCTGTTCTCTGTGTTGCCTCTGCATAGATCAGGCCGAAAAATGCAGAACCTTTTTTTTTTTTGTACCATTCTTTGACTCATCTGCTCTATAACAGGACCCATCAGTGCTATGGTTCAAATACTGATGTGAAGGAAAAAAGTCCTGACTTTTCTTTACAGATGTGGTAGAAGTGTCCAAAGGAAAGTAGCTTCATTCCATTTAAACAGGCTCTTCTTTCACATTCCATTCCTGAGCAACTCCATCCTTTGCTAGAGATATGAAGCCAAATACCTTATGGCAGTAACCAAAGCAGTTTCTGTCAGGTGTCAGTGTGTGTAAGGGAAGAAATCATGTGCATTGTGTGGCAATATGACAGTTCCCTTAAGTCCTTTTATAGCACCCCATCTTCCTGAAACAAGGTCATTCGAAAGTGTTATTTTTCAGACTGGAAGAGCTAACAGTGGTTTCTTAACAGTGGTTGTCACCATCTTCTGTATAATAAATGAACTTGTTATATAAGCTCCAAAAGTACTCACATTTTTACTGCAGCAACAGCTTTTTATAATGTAGGAAAATAGTGCATAGATTATCATGCAAAGCTGTCTATCTCATGAAAACCCTAATAGGTTTCAAGCACTATTTCTAGCCTTTTATAAAAAGGTAAGGTGCTATAAAACCTAAAATGTACTTTAAGCTTTGAACGTGGGAATAGTCTTATCTTGAGAATGTTGGTGTTTGGTCATATGACTCTAAAATCCAAAAGACTGCTTTGAACTTGTCAAATTGACACAATAAAGCATTCCTTTACAGGTTCTTTTCCAAAATACATTATGTAGGTAGTACAATATGGAAGACAATATTTAGTGTAAAACTGAGAACCAACTCTTAAGAAACCTGACTTTTTACTTTTATTTTTTTTTTTAATTATAGGTAGCTCAGTTGTCTTGGATTGAAAAGAAAGTAGCTGCTGCTCTCTTTGGAACTCCACCAACTTCAACAGTAGAAGAAGCATTGCAGAATTTCCTTAAGGTAAGTCCTAGCCAAGGATTTTCCTGTGTTGCTGTTTACCAGCTGTTCTATGTAAGTATTGTCAAGATGTCTGTGGAACAGACTATGTTCAGTAGTGATGAATTCAGGACTCTTCTAAACACCACTGAGCTTTCTAATAAAATATTTTTTCTTTTCATTTTTAAAATTTGTGTGAACATGAATGGTTAGCACCTTTCTTTTCATTATTTAGTTTCAGGAAATTCTCCAATTAATTGCCATGGTTAATAGTTATTGAATTGAATGTGATATGGATATAGGTTAGTTACATATGCTGTTGAAACAAATGAACCATAGTGATAGTTGCTGATTTGCCAGTTTCTGCAAGAGGGTTGGCAAGGAAGGACATAGGCAAGGAAGACTTTAACATTGTGGTGCTTCTCTTTTTTCTGATCTGAAACTTTTTTTCCATTGAATTTCAGTAGAAGACTTTCTTATTTGTGGAGATGAAATGGCTTTTGCTGTGAAGTAGAGAAGAAAGTTCTGTCATATAGGTCCATGTTCCTGGGCATTCTATTTGAACACAGTTATGAGAAAACACCACATTAATAAAATAAATATTTTAGTGCTTTCCATATGAATAATTTCTGCTTCTGGAGCTCAAAAGCATACAAGTTTTTCACATGACTAGATTCAGAACATAAACTTCTATCATTGCAAATACTTTCAGAAAGTTTTTCTAAGAAATTGGACAGGCATATTTTTCTACCTATCAAAAGTGCTTCTTTTCTGTCTTCTTAGTCTATTTAAAGATTGAATGATCTCCTGAATTTTGGATAGTACAATACAATACCATCTTCTCAGTTTAGGAGATTTTATCTTGAAGGTCAAATTCCAAAAATGGTAGAAATAATTTGAAACATTCACTCTAGCTTCAGGGCATTTTGTAGTTGACTGCAGAGTGACTGTGGTTTTAAGTCATCTTCAGCAACAAAAATCAAATTACTGTCTAAAAGACAACTGTTTGTGTTTCCTTTTTAGTTGTTTGATTCTACACAATTATGGTGAAAGCAGCATTGTTTTGGTCCAAGGATTACAGCTACTATAAATTTCACTGATGTAATTTTTCCCTCCCAAAAGCTGTTTTTCAATTAAAAGATGCTTCTTCATTAGTAGATAATTAGTAAGGGTTTTACTCATCTTGCAGGCTTCTATATTCTTGATTTGTTTGTTTAAAAAAAAGACATTATTGAACTTCTTAAATTACCTGAAGTTTTCAGAAGACGAATATTAGAGGAGAAAGGTGAACTCAGAGCTAGAACATAAGAGACTGTGGAAGAGAAATAATTGTAAAATTGATAAACAAAGTTCTTTACTCATTACACAAAGTGTGAATGGTTGATTGCTTTCTTATTTCTTTGATGAAGAAAATAAATATTAATAATCTAGAGACAGTGGTGTCTTTAAACTTACTCTATAAGTGCACGAATCCAATAGATCTTGTACAGATCTTTATAAAGCACTGAGGGAGAGGGAAGAGCAAGCAATACAGAACATTTTTGTGTGTTCACTATCAGCATCTCACATGCCTGGTTTAGAGTTTGGGTTTTGTATTTTCTTGATTTTTTTTGAAGTGCTGCTAGACAGATTGCATTACACAGAGTAGGGATGATTCTGTCTTATGTTTGAGGAAATGTAGTGCATTACTAAAAAATGTTATGCAGACCACATAAATCTCATTACACAAGTTTTATGTCTATTTTCTTTCCTGTTTTTTTATTATTTAGGCAGAAGAAATGCATCCAGGATATTCCAAATGCAATTATGTGTATTTGGCAAAGGTAACCAAATCCTTTTAAAAATAATGATTTGTAGACTCTGGTGTTCTTACAGTGGTCTGATTGAAAACAAAATGTTTTTTCTTCTCAGTGCTATAAAGATCTTGGCCAGAAAAACAATGCACTGAAGTACTGTGATTCTGCACTGTCAATTCTCTCAGTTACTAATGAGGTGGGTATTGAGAGTGATAACTTGTTCCCTTGTGACTGCTCTCTTGTCTTTGGCATCCATTACTGCACTGCCGGTAACAACATAATGTTTCGGTTTTTCCTCTGAACACAGAACATTCCTTTTTCCTCCACTCTAGGTTGGCTCATTACAGTTGTCTGTATCAACAACTTTAAAAACATCTTTGTTTGGGGAACTGTCAGGGACTTGTCTGTATCAGAAATTGAATTGCATTCTTTGTAATTCAATCCACTTCATTAGATCATCTTGAGCATAAGCAGTTGAGTGTGTCTCTCTAGCTGTGCTGAAATTTTGCCCCAGACCTACATTTTTCTCAGTTGAAAGCCTTCTGGATTTTTGTCCTAGTCTCTGCTCCTGAAAGCTTCTGGTTTGTGATTCTTGTCACAGGCAGTATATTAACTACAGCAGAGGCAGATGGGTTATTAAAGATTGGCTTTGTCTTCAGCCACAGGGCAGTTAAGGAAGCACAGTTCTTCAAGTCACATCTGCTGGCATATAATTTGTGCTGAGAGATTATTATATTCCTTTTCAAGCCCATTAGAGTGTTTTAGGCCCATTAGAGTATTTTGGTATGTGGACTCAAAATTTCTACAAATATTTGAGAGATTTTAAA
This sequence comes from Erithacus rubecula, assembly GCF_903797595.1. NCBI lineage: Eukaryota > Metazoa > Chordata > Aves > Passeriformes > Muscicapidae > Erithacus > Erithacus rubecula. The sequence goes on from NC_136685.1 coordinate 75,481,717, forward strand.
TTGTTTAGTTTCTCGAATGTAAACCAAGTCATGGCAAGAAGGTTCACTCTGTCTGATCTCATGTAGAAGTGAGTTCCATGACTGACCTATGACTGGAAACATCTTACCATCCTAGAGCATGACGAGTTCAAACCTGAGCTTTTTCAGCCTGAGGGACCCACTCTGAGACAGCAGATGTGGTATGGAGAGAGAGAGGTGATTCCTGAGAGGAGTTGGCCCCATCCCTTTAAATTCTTTGAAGTTAAGGAAAAAGACCATTAAATAACTCTGTAACTTGATTGACAATAAATGCTGTGTGTGGAGCACTAACATGTTTATGTCAAGTGTTCCTGCTGGGAAGAAAGACCCCTGCATGCCCCACCAGCCGCTGCTCCTGGGTGGCCTAATTTTTGGCCCCAGTTGTAGTATGTACCAATCATAAATTAAGTCATCATTGCTTAAGTTCAGTGTTTCTTTAAATATGTATTGATAGTGATGCGATATTAACAATTATTTCATTCTCTTTATTCTTTACTTGCTGTTAAAATATATCTTCAGCTGCCCTATTACAGAATATAGGAAACACAGGAACATAGGAAAGGCTGCTATAAATTATCTGTTTAATATCCCATCACATTTCTGAAATATCAGCAGACCTGAGAAGCAGAAGGAACCCTGAGATGAGAGCAGGAATTCAAGAGCAGTCTGAGGGATAGGTGTAGGTATTCTAGCAAGCAGTATGGTGATGAAAATAAGAATAACATTGATTTGTGGACAGAAGACCAAGCATCAAATGGGCCCCAGAAATCTTTTGTCCTTCTGAAAAGGACAAGATGATTTGACCTCTCCTGTTTTGACTAATTCTATAGATATCACAGATTTGTCTCCTTTGTCTTGTTTACTTGTGATGTGTTTTGAGTTAAATTTTGAAAAAAAAAGAGTCCAGAAAAATATGGCGTTAGGGCAGTAGTATGTAATTCAATTTTAAGAAAAACAACCAAGCACTCAGCACGGGCTAAAAAACCCAAGTGCACACTGAAAGAAATTACTGTGAAATGGAGATCTGGAACATGAACTCTGCTGTTGCTGACTGTTACCTCAAATCCCATCTGAATTCAAATATTACATGTTGTTTTGGTTATTGTGTTACAGCAAGACTGTTACTGATTTTTGGGAAAATGTGTTGGAAGCGAAGTGGTTCAGGACTTGGAGCTGTATGTAGGAATAACATTTAGTGAGATTAGTTTAAGAGGGGGAAAAGACTGTAATAAGACTGAAGAGGCATTGGGGAGAGAGTAATAAACAGTTGCTAATAAAGTGCCTGAATTGACTGCAGCTCTGTAGAAGATGGGGTTTGTGGTCTGAAAAAAAGCACAGGTCAGCAGCAGTCTGAGGATTTCATTCTATTTGCCACAGCTCAGGATCTCAAGGTTGTCAGCAGTGTGGTATTTTGTCACAGTCATGTGAAACCCGTCATTCCCAAGTGTAATCATAGTTTCTCATATAGGTTTTTTCTTCAAGCAGGGGAATTCCTTTATTGTTTTTAAATGTTGGCTTCTATGAGAAACATGTATTTGTGTAAAGGCATAAAATCAGGAGCAGACTGAGAGACAAAGTTGCTGGAAAGATGCCACATTGAGGAAACATATAGTATTTCATGGTACAAATCATCCTGCAGAAAAATAATCATAGACAATGGTTTACTTTTTATTGCTTCTGCACATCCACAGTTTCCAGTGACTTCTGGGAACCAGAGGTGCTTGCCATCAGTAAAGTAGCTCATAGCTCATTTTAATCCTCAGGTCAAATTCTCAGCTGCTGTAACTCAGGACACTTCTTTGACACTTTTTCTAGGATTCATTTCATGTAACATTTCAAGTTAAGTGATATTATTTTTGTCTTGAATGTTATGTCACATCCAAATATCCCTCTGTGCATCTGTTCTACAATTTACAGAATTTGTTTTAATTCAAAGGGTAAAGGGGCTTCCAAATATAGCTAATTCTTGTTAAAGGAAAAAAAAATCAGATGGCCTGTTTCAAACCTATTCTGAATCTTAAAAAGGATACACAGAAATTATAAAAAAAGAAACATATTTTGATTGAGTGAGTCCTGTAAATTAAGAGTTACAGGAGGACTTTTAAAAATAGGACAGTTTTTCAAAATAGTTTGGCACATCAGTCTATGTATTTTTTTTTTTTTTAAAGGAAATATGTGAGATTTGGTTCAAATTACATCTGGAAAAACAAAGCTGATATTACAGTGCAACTTTAAAGACCTTGCTCTATCCTCTCTAAACAAAAAACCTCCAATGAATCATACAGTCCTCCCTTGGCCATAAATAGTGTCGAGTGGTACTTCACTGCTGGAGGTGCATGGGACATTAAATTGTCCAGTTTTTCTCTGGTTGCTACCCAGGTGGATAACCTCAGGGTCCTGGGAAACATTTGCCCCTTTAGTAAAAGAGATCCCAATGTTCAGAGCTGCTGTGAGTTATTGTAAGTGCATAACAGCTGCTCTGTTCATCTAGTGGATGCTGCATTACCCTTACTGAGACTCATTACTTTGTAGTGTGCTCAAAGCCTTGCTGAGTGTGACTACATGAAGGGCTGTTGAAACCAGATGTGATGAATTATTGTGGCGGAACAAAATTACTTTTTTAGATTTGAAGACAAAAATGTAATTTAATTTTTGAAATCATTAATGTCTATCTTGCCTACAGAAAGACATAACAGGTGTGTATGTATTTGTGTGTGTGTGTATATGGTTAAACATGTGGTCTTTTGCTTGTAAGGGGAATAATACCCTAATTTCTTGTTTATAATAAAGATTATTGGAAGTTTTCAAGGCTGGAACTCATAGAATTTCAAGTCTCTATGTAGGACTATAAAGTATAATAATCACAGAATTATATTTTTCTTGTGTCTGGAGAGGAGCATGAGTGTGACAATGAACTCTGTGCTTGAAGGACCAGTAAGCTCACCACAAAGGAGTTAACAGCCTAGCAGAGAAAGAGATTAATATTTCAAGGTTCTAGTCTCTATTATGTTTTTTAAAAAAATTAGTCTGAAAAGTAGCAGTTGTGTTACAAAAAGTGTAGTCTTGGAAGAGATGAAGGCAGGAAAGCAGGAAAAATGCAAAGGAACTCTATTTGCACTGAGTTGCTAAAACTCTTACTTAAAATGTAGATAAGAACTTCCCTAGAAAAGAGTTTTCCCTAAGAAAATGTTTTGCAAAATTATTGGTGATTTTGTGCACTCCATACTTCCCTGTAATTAGAAATTATGGCAATTCAGTGTTGAAATTAACAAGTGAGAGAGATTTAGAAATTACAAAAATTCATGATTATGGCATTCACTTCTTACAGGTGAGGAATGGCAGGAAGCAGAGACTTAAACACTCTGCCTTCAGCCTCAGTGACATCTGAAACCCATGTGGAGGAGGTGATAAATGTAATAATAGGCAGAAACAATGGCTGAATGTTTACACAAAAATGCAGCTGCTGAGGAGAAGTCATGCTCATACAATTTTCTTAGAATTTTTTTACAACACCATAATTGATCTCTCTGGCTATTAATTTCATTTTTAATATTGTCTATAAGGAAAAAAGTGGGAGTTGCAGAGGGATGGAAGAGAGGTCAGAGTATAAACTTCAGCTCCCATCAGCTGTTCTGTTCCAACAGACCATTTGTGTATCTGGATTTTCAAGATTTTCTGAGAAATACCGACTCCAGCCACTATGGGTTGGTCATTTGAGCAGACCTTGTTGTAATATTTCCAACAGATCTTGTTTGAAGCTGCTATCATAATCTGTCCTTCTAAATAAGATTTTGAGGAGAAGAAACTAATTTACTCTTGCTTTTGAAGTGAAGGTTGCAAATTTTGACTTATTTTTGAAATAAAACTACCAATTGAAGCTGAGTAATTTGGGCTAACCTTATAAGTGTTTTTGTTTTCTCATCAACCAGAATATTTTCACATCTTCAGCTCAGTACAAAATGCCATTGTTTTCAGAGAATATTTGTTGCTTTATATTTTTTGCACATTTTTCCTCCAAATGGCCAGCAAAAGTCAATGGTGTTTCAATAGAAAAAGTAATGAAAGTGTTCAGATTTGTGTTTATTTTGAATTCTAGGCTATTGTTTTCTTGCTACTACTGTTTGTGGAGTTGAACAAGATTTTCCTAACAGCTACCACCTAAAGCTAAAATATTTTTTGTGCGTGCTTAAAAATTCTATTCCTTAATTAGTGGTTTTCTATACAATGAATGTGATTGCTTCAAGCTCAGGGAATGAACTTTTTAAAAACTCATTATAAAGAGATCAAATTTCAACTAAAGTTCTAGGGGAAAATGAGACATTTGTTAAAGATTTGCTGAAATAATTTGAGACTGCCCATATTTTACATTATTTTACACTTCAAAGAATAGTCTATTTTTCTTTATCTTAGTGATCTGATCAGTTTTCTATCTGCATGTTTTTGAAGTCCTTGAAAAAAGGTTTGTTGGCATTGTGTACTTATTTCTTCTCTTCCTCTGAAAATGATTCTGAAAAGTGATGAAGATATTTTTTGTGGTGTCACTGTTTCATACATAAGGATGAAATTTATCCTGGTAAATACCAAGCTTATTATATTTATTATTAAACTGAGTATCACACAGTGTTCGTTTCAACATCCTATCAAAGTTAACACAGTTTTAGGGTAGTTCTTAGTCCAGTGAGCCAGTTTCCCCAAGTATGGAGTGTGTCTCCTCCACTGGCTTTCTGATTATGCAGGGGCAGAGCAGAAGAAGTATTCACAAAGGTGGTGGTACACTCCAGGATTGCAAAATAGATTGGCAAAAAACCCATTTTGAATGTTTGTAGAGTAGCTGGGCCAAGTCAGACTCCTGGGATTTTGAAATATATTATCTTTGAGGCAATATACGGAGTGAAGGAAAGCCTTGAGAGGCACCTTTCTGAGGGGGCTGTATCTGGGTGTGATTGTGGTCAGACTGTTTCAGCAATGACTGTGCAGAAAGAAAAGCTGTAGGTCCCATCATGGGAGAGGCAGCAGCCAGACAGAAAGAGGAGAATGTATTGAACACCAAAAGCTCTGCACTGTATACAACACTAAAAGAAAACCAGATCGTAAGTGAAATTCAGTCTTTCAAGTCAGAAAAGAACTAGCCAATTAAAATTTTACATGACTAGTAACTATTCTGAATTGTATTCTGCTGTTCTGTAATTTTTCAACAGTAGTCCTTGAACCAGCTGAACTATTTATTCATATTCTTCTGGGTGTGAAAGGGTACTTTTCCCTCTACTTGAAGTAATGTCCAAAAATATGTAATTATTGACAGCTGCATATTTTAAAGCCATGCATGCCTTGATCCTAAAGTCTTGAGAAATTACGGTTAATGCCCAGAGAAGATAGTGATAATATGAAAGAATATAGAATGCCCCAGCTTGGGACATACAGCAGTCATGTAGAAGGTGGCACATGATGATTGCATTGGTACTGCAATATCAAAGGAGAAAACTAAAGGTATTTATACAATGTTTAGTGCACACTACAGTCACACCATATCTGAGAGTCTGTCAGGAAACTGAGAAGGGATAGTATAGCATTTAGCTTTGTATGATTTATACTGTCCACAAGAGCTATTGCTGTGTAACAACCCTTGTACATGTTTGGGAGTCTCTTCTGCTACAGTCCAGGATTTCTCCTGGAGCTGTGAGGGAATGATCCAGCTGTACCCAAAAGCAGGAGCGTCTCTCAGCACCTCATTGCTGTTACTGCATATCAGAGTACAGCTTTGGACCACCCTTGCAGCCCAGCTCATTAATATACCATGCTGCCCTGCTGACTTCAGTGAAACCCTACAGGATGCATGTCAGCTTGGGATTTGGCAGTGGTTGCACACAATTATGTTTTCATTGGCTGGTGTGACCATTTTGGTTGTGGTCATAAGGGTGTATCGTTCTGTGTTGACAGTCGGGACTTTGTCAACAAGTGCACACATGTGCAGTGCCTTGGTTGAGTGTGTTAGCACATAAGGAAATGATTAGCTGAGATGGAAGGTAAAGTCATTATCTTTCTGTCTTGCCTTTAATTACCATTTAATTTTTACATGCACATTTATATGTGTAATTTTCCATGTATATATATCAGTAATTTTTTTTCAGCAAAGATTAGCTGTCAAAATGTAGACTACTTCCAGTTAAGCCAACATTCCCTTTTTCCCACCAGCTCTCTCTTCCTTCTTGGTCTTGTTTTCAGCTCCCTCTCTCCCCTTGTTCAGTCCCTGGCCTCCTAGGCCTTTTTTTCCTGTGCATATCCCCTGTGGATGATGAAACAAAAAAGCAAAGCAGCAAAATAGGAATAAGGCAAAATACAGTCCCTGACCCTGTAATTTGAATACCTTTTGTGTTGCAGTTTGCAGAACATTTTGAACTCATATTCAACTCTGAAAATGATATAAGGAGTGTTTAATAAATGTTAGCCTTGACAGTAGGAAGACAAGGTTGAAAATGGCTGTGTATTCAGTCAGTGCTGAACTAAGCCTCAGGGTGAACAAATGGGACTGATGCAAGCATATGGCATTCCTCCTACAATTTGCACTTCTTCTGCTTGCCACATTCTAAAGAGAGAGCCTGCTGTCTGGAACAAAAAAGAAAAATAAGCTGACCTTATTGTTCATTTTCAGAAAGCCACGGACCCAGAAATCACGAGGAAGAGAGTTGGCCCAAGACAGGATTTATGGGTTTTTATTTCCATTAGTAGTCAAGCTTTGGGCAATAATGAAGTTTTGACCCTTAAAACCAGAAACTAGTACACTGAACAGAGTTGTGGCTTCTCTCTCTTTTTAGAATGTCACGTCTTGGTCTGGAAGGACTCTCTCCAAAGGTGACATAATAGTTCCCTTCACTTACCATTCTCAGCCTTGTTTTTAATGCCATTACTGATTTTTTTCAATGCTTTTGCCATAGGAGTTCTTATTGACTGGAAGTTGCTGTCTCAATTAATGCAACCCGTTAAGCAGTTTGCAGCAATAATTCCTGCTTTAACTGATGTAGTCCTGTTTCAAACTGGCAAACCAGAGGTAGAACGCTTTGCACGTTTGCAGTTTCTCCTCCAGACAGTTCTTAGAACAATCATGGGTTTGTTCCGTTCTTTTTCTTAAGCCCAGAGGAAGATTCAGGGAAGATTGCCCAGTGTTTTCTGGACCTTTGCAACTTGTAAAGCTTATTGCCCAATATAATCCTTTACTTCTAAAGAGACAATTATCCAAAAATGTTTGGAGATATACTTTTAAAATATATACTGCAAAATGAATAGGGAATCCCATCAACTCATGAAATGCTGAACATTATTCCAATATGAGAAAACCTGCACCTTTATAATTTTCATCTTAGAAAAGTGTCATGAGAGTACAATCAGATACAATAAAACTTTTCCATTTTTTATTAGCATAGGACAATATCTGGCTTTTTACTTTTTTTATTTAATGGTGTTTAGAATAATTTTCACAAGTTGACCACAGTCAGTACAGAAAAGAGTATATTTTCCTTGAATTAAGGGGAAATTTTGAGTTTTTCAGTTTTTGTTGAAAGCAATGGCATGGTACTCCAGACAGCCTGTAGTGACGTGGAGTTTAAGGGTGCTCAATGTCATATGACATTTCCTTCTGTTAGAGTATTTTGGCAAGAGCTTACTGGCTTTGCAGTGTGTGCCTTTTAAGGCCTCTGATAAATGATTAGGCAGATAGTTTAGCATATTGTTGCCAGTAGGAGTAAGGCAGTAACTCCAGGAGAAGTATCCAGCTAATGTATTAATGCCTTAATCCAGACCAATAATATGATGTAGTTTGACATGTCTGGCATATGGTTTCTATCATCTCAATATTCTTCTCTGTTCCTCCATGACATTATAGACAAGTAACCAAAATAAAGAGAAGCAGGAATTTCTTCACCCATAAAATGTATTCTAAAATGTTCTGTATTTTGTTCCAGCTCTTTGATTGATTGGGTAACGAAGTGATCCTGAAATTTAGTGATTACTTCACTGACTGCCTACAGTATTTTCTTTCAGAATATCCTGTGGCATTATCATTACTGGTCCCTGTCATTAGAAATACACAAAATCTGTAACATGCAGGCATTTTTCACTGCAGTATTAAATATCCAAGGGCACGTGTTTGGGTACTTTGACCCTTATGAGCCTGCAGGCATGAGGTGCTGACATTCTAGAAATGTGGTTTTAAACTAGGGTGCATTTTGCAAGAAGAAAGTTTTGCAGCAGCACCTGAAGGAAGCAGATTATATCCAGGAGACATTTAAAAATAACTAGAATAATGGAGTTTTTGTACCATGGTTACATGCCTATATGCATGTGCCCGTTTCCAAGCACATTATACATGGAATAGCCAAAACATGTCACTGAGTACCTGTGAGACAGTCTTAGGCCTGGCTTAAGTTTAAAGCTCTATGCAAACTGTGCACTTAAAACATTGGCCTAAAAGGAGCCTTTTCCTGCTGCCCTTGGAGTACAGGGTAGTATTGGCTCTGAGCACAGCAGGTCACTTGCCTCTTGCTCCCACATTGGCCCTACTCTGCCATGAGCCCACTAGCATAGGCAGAGCCCAGTCTTCAAGATACAGAGGGTGCAGTCAGCCCATGGTGGTTATTACAGGTGGGTATGGCTGGTATGCACTGAAACCACAATTTTAACTATGTCATTAATTACATTCCCCAATGTTTTCTTCTTAGTTGTATACTAAATCATTAACAAACATCGCAGCACATCTATGGAGAAACTGCATGTGGTCAGGATGCAAGTATATGTTAGCTATAAGGCAAGGCAATACTTTATGCAAAGTACACCAATAAAAGTTATATCCCAAGCTGAAGGGCTTACTTGTCTGCTGAGAAGGCTATTTGTGGGCTAACATTTCAAGTGTTTTAACAGAGTTGTAAAGGGAGGGCCACCATCTGGCTCTTGTTTTCACTTCAAACTTTATTTTTGTATTCACTGATAAATTAACTTACTATGCAGTCTTTACATTTTGTGGCTGTTGCAGTTGTGTGTTATGTCTGTTGTTAGTAAAGAAATGTGGATAGGCACGTATTAGGCAAATGAAGGGATTTATCCTCTCTTAAGTTGATGCATGGTTGTCTGTTTCTTTCAGGATAAAGAGGCCCAGAAAGACTTAGAGGCTTTACTTCTTACACTGAAGCTCTGATACTACATACTTTTAACTCTTCATGCTGTAATAAAATTGCAAAACCAAAATGAGAATCTACAGTGACTGGAAACTGCGGGTGAATTTCAACTAAGTCAATGGAAAAACAGTTGTTGATTTTGATTAGCTTGGATCACAGCCTTTAAGTGTCTGGCAATTATGATATTAAAATAATACATTAATTTTTGATTATTTGTAATCTTGTACTGAAGTTTAATTTTAGATTTTTGACACTGTGAGTCTGATTCTCTGAACATGAAGTCCACTGCTGGCAATGGACATACTGGGGGTTAGAATGCAAAAGGAATAAATCTCACTCTTTGAAAAAGATTGATCAACTAGTACATGGTGCCAGCATAGAACTGTGTGTAGCATAAACAAACAGAAAAGTGTTTCTATAGTAAATTATATTTATATAAACTAATTTACACAGACGTGTACAGAAGAATATCATGAATATTTATGTTTACACATTTCTCTACTCTTAAAAAAATTGCAATCTTGTTGGAGTTAAACAAAGCTGTTGCCGCAACAAAGCTCTTTTTACTTTAAACCTATTGTTGGTTTTGCAAAGAAATGTAAAAATTTTATAAACTAAATACTATAATTTATTTTTAACATCAAGTACAATATTAAAGATCAGACCAATTAAATAAAGTGGTTTAGATTAATCTATTACAGCTGTGATGTTTAATGGATTTGTATCAGGACCTCCATCAAGTTTGTGAAATCTGGCTCTCTCTCTTTGAAGAGTTGCCTAATGTGGTTTTCTCAGAGTGTCTTTGAAGAAACTTGTCCAGCATGTGTCCATCACTAAACTTTCATCTATATAACATAACCTGTACATAAAAATAGACTACTAAAGACCTACTACTTCTGTCTTAGTGTGTTGGGCAGCAGTGTTTTCAATAAAATGTAGCAAATAGGGAAAGAATTGCCATTCACTGGAGTGATCCAGAATACACCAGAGTCTGTAGAAGAATACAGTCCAGCTGGGATTGGCTTCTAATTCAGGATCTTAATCTAGATGCAGGAGTGTATTGGGGAGAAGTAGGCTTTATGTTAAAGGGCATAGAATTGAGTAAGGACAGCTATATGCTCCCTTGATCTATTTGATGTGTAAGATAATGTGGACCACTTTATGGCAAAGACAGGGAGATCTTCACAAATTAAAATGTGCATTTTAGTTTTTTCTAATGTTCATCTTGTGGAAAAATGTTCCAATATGTCTTTCTCAATTCAAGAGTTCTTTTTTTTAATACATAATTTCAGAGAAAAGGGAAAACACAATGAAAGATTAATCCTAAGAATTCCTTCTGTGACACGGTTGTGATTCACACAGAGTAATTGATTTGTGAACAGGGAAGCTGGAAAGGTGACACATCATGATTTTGGTAAGGAACTATTGGTAAAGTCTGCTTTTGATGTTTTCATAGCCAATGCAGGAAGCATAGTTTAAAAGAATCTATGAGAGTGATTTGTACTTTGGGTTGTTGTTAACAATTCACTATCACCAAGGAAGATGTAATAAGGAGGCCTTTACTAAAATCAATTTTATGCTAATTGATATCCTTTGTAAAATAAATTGGATTATGCAATAGATACTTTCTTTACGAGTAATTATTGGTGATAAAAGCTGAAAGTGTATTGGAGGAATAGATTAGAACAAGAAGTTACTTACATTAATTACTGAAATTACATGACGTAAGTAGGATTCGCTTCATTAAGGGCAAATATTAAGTCTTGAATTGAAGTAATTAACAGAAAAAGATTGGAGGAGACTAGGCTAGTTGTAATTCTATGGAAAAGGACATGCAGATTCCTGTGAGTGCCAAGTTAATCATAGGTCAATAATGTTATGTTTTTGTGAAAAAGCAAATTTCATACTAGACTGAATAAGTAAACATTCCCCATTGAATTCACACGAAATAATCTTTTACTCTAATTAGGCCTAATAAGTTCTAATGAGGTCTGAGCTAGTATTCTGTATCTGGTTTCAGGCACCACACTTGAGGGAGGCTGGGGGCTAACTGGAAGGAGTCCAGTGGAAAGAGAGACAAGAAAGATGAGAGTGCTAGACAACATTATTTTGCGTGTAAAACATGAAAGAATTTGGTGTGTTTAGTCTGCAGGAGCAAGGACTGAAGGAGTATTCACATTTGTAAAAAGCTTTTGCTGAGAAGACAGTAAGAAAAGAACCCCAAACCTCGTTGTCCAAACTTCCTATTCATAGGACAAGAGGTAATTGCCTACCTTCAGATTAGGCATTAGGAGTAAATAATCCTGATGGTAAGTTTGCAAAGCCCTGGAATACATTTCCTGAGAGCATTATAAAATCATTTACTTAAGTTTTAGTATAAAAGTTAAATCAGAATTCATACATTGGCAGTGTTTAAGGCACAGTTCATCCTCTGGCAGAGGTTGGACTACATGACTTCTTAAGATCCCTCTTGGCCTTGCTGTCCCTGAGGAGTGCACAACTCCAGCTCCCTTTGAGCCATAGGTACTTCTGCAGGGGTTCCAAAGTTGGTGGGCTGTGTGTGCACACACTGGCTCAGCATTTGGGCCGAGACTACCAAATGAGTTTGCACTCTGAAGTATTTATCAGCATGTTTCAATGCTTGAATTTAATGGCATCATGACTGCCATTGACAGTTTATTATAACTGTGGTGTTAATCTATGTGGTTAAATTTTTAAAGAAATTTATTATTTTATAAATTAAATTACTGATCTTTCTTTTCAGCCTTCTGAATTAAGGCTGTTATCTGTTTTAATTTTTGTTACTTCCTAGTGTATGTGTAGAATTACAAATTAACTTTTGTGAGAGAAAAGGCTGGACTTAATTATTTCATTCTAAATTATCTTTACTAGTTTGCAGAAATATTAGTCACACAGGTAAAAATCAGCTAAGATATTTTGTGCTTTTAAAAGTTTTTACTAATTAGTATACATGAGCATTCTCAATTTTTTTGCTTCTTATTTGCTAATCTGAGAACTTTTTGAATTGAAGCATGTTCCCTAGATTGTTCCGTTATTGTTCCTTGGGATAAAGCTTTTGCATTTAGTTGTAGGCCCAGGCTATCTGTTCTCTGTGTCATACCAGCTGGAGAAAAAGCAAGCATAGCTCCGGAGAGCCATATGTTTTCTTTTTTGTTTAAAATATCCACAAGCAGACAGTCACTTCCGTAGTTTTGTCTCTGTGGAGGAGCTAGATTCTGTGATTCTGCATTAACCCCCTGCGGGTTTGAGCCATATGGAGCAGATGGAGTTGCAGGCTTCCTGAAGCCACAGTATCTCCTTCAGTTCTTCTACTGTGGCATCTCTTGTTTGTTCTCTGCTCCAGTGCATACACTGTAAGTCCTCTGTGGTAATTTGTCTCTTTACATACTTGAAAAAAAGTGAACTCGGGGCCTTGACCTGATACCAGGATTTATTACAGTTAAAACTACTAGTTCTGCCATCTGGGATGGTTGAGGTAAGTTTTATTCCTTGTGGTGAAGCTAAGGCTTCTGTCACTGAATCCTTATGCCTTTGCAGTTGTCCCTCTGCAACACACAAAGCATGATAGCTCTCATACTACTTTGTTTAGAGTCTTTCCTTCTGCAGAGTCAAGGTGAGATACACATTTCTGCCTAGTAATGCCAATACACAGATTTCTGCAATCAGTTAGAAAGCTGTCCACCAGTGGTGAGTAGCTGATGATCTAGAAAAGGAAGTGACAAGTCCTGTGTCCATTTCAATTTTAAAAAACCCCTCACCTAAATCCATGCTTACAACTCTTTTATTATAGTAGTAAGAGCCGGAACTGAAAAACAAACTAACAAAAGACCCCCAAAAGCAAAAAACAACAGTGAAACCAAAGCAACAATAAAAGAAATAGGATGAAGAAATGACTAGCAGAGATCCAGCCATGTCGAACCCAAACATAGCAACTTGTTCAGATCGACTTATCTTCAGCCATTACCACCTGGTCACATTCTACTTGAAATACTTAGAACTGTAGGGCAGTATTATGAATTTCAGCAAGATTGATGAGTTTTCTGGGATTTTCCTGGACATTCTGGTGGCTAGTCTTATGGTGTTTTTTTCAGTAGGCCCAGTAATGCCTTACACCTATTCCAAATCTGAAAGTCTTGTGGTAATGTGACAAAATTGTACTGCAGCATTCATCCAGAGCAAACTCAAGAAGGAGTGACTCTGAAGGGCCAACATTATTATTTGCTCTTTTTTTCTTCTGCACTTAAGATTATATTCTTATTTTCCAACACTTTTCCTTCTTACAGGCTTCCAAATTCCTTGGAGAAGAAACAAATCAAACTGTCTTGACAATACAAAAAGAAGTAAGCTTTTCTGGCCCTGTCTATGTTTGTGTAACCCATGCATGTGTGATGCTGGGAAATGAAGCACTGGAACTAAGAATGTGAAACATTAATAATTTTTTTTTTTTTAGGAAATATTTTACTCATTTAAATAAACAACCATTTACTCTAGAAGTATCTGTGGGATCCAGTGCAAACTTGAATATGAACAATCTGATCTCTGTGCTTGGTAGTGCTGCTGACCCATGATGTGACTGGGGTTAAGCTACTTAGCCACATACCCAAGTTACACACACGCAAACACTGCCTGTCCACTCTTCATATGTTTTGTTTATTAAGATTAATTGTGAGCTGGATTGAATTGCCTATGTGTATAAACTAAAAATAGAGCTACACAATATTTACAGGGAATATTGTAACCTAAACATGTGTTAAGGATATGGGCATGAATATGGATGTGCTTTTTCCAAATTGAGTTCAGGTTTCTAATTCATGGATAAAGGTAACCAACATGGCTGTTGAAATTTCAGTCTCCAGAGAGAAATGTTCTTGTTTGTTGTTCAGAAAAATGTGGTGAATCAGCACAGTGGATACAACTATTTACTTGTGTTTTCCTAGTTCCTAAGAGAATAATTTATAAAAAAATAAAAATTAATTTTTTAAGCTCCTGACTGTGGCTCTGAGTTAAGGATTACTGTTTTGCAGAATGTTAGGCCAGCTTACATAGTGCCCTATAAAATCATATAAGAAGTCTTAAAACAGTAATAAAATACATGTTTTTTAAGTTAGAACAGCAGAATACAGCTAATGCAACGCTTTTAAGTGCAGTGAGAGCTTAATACAAAAGCACTGCTAGAATATGTATTGATTTTGATCCCATCAATGTATGGGTATTGGCAGTTTCAAGCACAACAGTGTTCCTGGTGCCTTCACCATGAATCCCTGAGCAAGAATTACCAGTGCACACTGGCAAAAAGACCATATTGATTGTGTGATCCCACAGTCATTTGACATCTTCTTTGTTTTAGAAGTGTTTTTCTTACTGAGGACTAGTTTCACGTGATTTATCCTGTGACATTTTGGTGCCATTGAGAGCATGGCACCACAGCCTCTGGACATCAATGAGTCCTAGATTTTGTGCCAGGATGAGATTTTTAAAGTACCTGCATGACCTTATGTGATGTTTGCTTTTGTACACCCTAGTACTCAATCCAGCTTGTTCAGCAGTGCACTGCTTTCATGCCCTTTTACAGCCAGCTCTACATGTCTGAACAGGCTGACTCAGGAAATGAGAAGGCAGGTACTTTCAGCTGTCATGGGAGAAATTCAGAACAATAGATCAAGGGGGAAAAAGCCCCCAAACTACTGGATCTGGACCTGTATGATTGTTTGAGCAATACTTTTAATTAGTTGTTCACCATACATGATTTCTCTAAAGGCCATAAGTTTATTTTCTCTAGAGTTTTGTGATTTCTCTAGCCTATTGCACACCACAACATTTTTCCTTCCTCACACAACTTACTTCTCCATCTGAAAAAATGGGGCTGACAAGGCTACTTTCACCTATGAGGATGGTTTGAAATAAAACATGTAAGATAAACACATGGAGAATACACAGAGCAACAAGCGGCAAAATAGCCCTCACTTTTTAGGCCTCTTGTACTCTTTTGATCAGCCCCCAAAATGCTGTGAGGGGGAAGCTTTATGCTGGTTCCGGGCTGGTTTGGAGCGTGTGGAAAGGCCGTGCAGCTCAGTCTGCAGGCGCACAGACGTGTGGGCTGAAGTGTGTGAGCGCTGCCCCAGCCCGGCAGGAGGGGCGGCACACCTGGCCGGGCAGCGCGGACAGCGAGCCCTGATGAGGTGCAGGTGGGCCTGGCGGGGGAAATGGCGCTTTTGGAGCCTGTGGCCGGTGCCTGAGCGTCCTTTGGGATGTGCACTGGCAGCTGGGGAGCTGTGCTGCTGCAGGATGGCAGCTGGGCTGTGCGGGCTGCTGGGCTGGAGGCGAAGGAGGGGTGAGAACATATCCAGCTTCACCCTGCTGTGTCAGTGTCAGGAGGAGCGTGTGTGGGAGATGTGTGGTGAGTACTGTAATGGTGGGTGTTCACAAGCCTGCGTCTCTGCTTGTGGCACATTAAGTTAAAAGAGGAAATGTGGAAGCTGTCCCTTGGTGAGCTAACCAAAGGTCGACAGGATTTGGTAACTCCTGTGGGAAGGCATGTTAAATCTTGAGCCTGTAATTACCTACATGCGAGACTTTTTTCTGTGCGGGACTTTAACTCCCCTCAGGCCTGCCGTGACACCTGAGGGGACGCTCCAGGACTCTGCCACTGCCTTGTACTGTGGGGCACTGCTGCTTGTGGCAAGTTACAGTGAAGCGAAAATGGTTATTTTCTACTTTACTTGTTTCAAAAGACATTTTGTTTGTTCATGTTCATTAACTGAAATATACATGGAAAAATACAAGGCAGAAAAGACAGCTCAAATGCATTGCCTATGAGCTGCCGTTTTCCTGTGGTAAGAGCTTGATACTGTAAAACGTGCAACAGCAGCGTGAAAACATTGCCAGTAGTTTATTCCATTTCTCCCCTAAGTGGTTGCAGCATTCAGAATCCCCCGAGGGCCCTGCGGGCGGCCGGCGGTGGGTGAGGCAGCCGGCAGCTGCTGCCAGCGAGCGGCGCTCGGCGAGGGGAGTCACGCTGATTGCTGCAGCTGAGTGAGAGCCGCTGCCTTAGCTGGCAGCCTTAAGCGAAAGAAAAGGGGTGGCTTTCCTAAATGGTTATTTATAATGGGGGCTATTTGATCCTTAAATTCAGGCTACAGAAGGAACTTAAATGAGCTTTTCTTAGGTCAAACTGTGACCAGAATAACAAAGTAAATGTTTGGTGTGTCCACAGTGGTACTGATTGAGGACAAAGAGGCTGATTGGTTTCACCTGCATTGCAACCTCCTGATTTCTGTGTTGCACTGGATCTACTCTGGCAGGATTGCTATGGATCCTGTCTGGTTTTGAACGCAGAAGTGTAATTGCATGAGCAGAAATTGTATGGAGACCACAGCTCTTGTGTTTGGGTACATATATGTACAAAAATATTTGTGTGGTTAGATACATCCCTAAGTTTTATAGAGGAGCTAAAGTAGATATAACTTGCTGTGTTTTGTAGTTTCAATAAGGAACTTGATTACTTTGTGAACTTTTGAAATTTCTATCCATGTGTGAAGTGAAAACTCGAGGACTCTGCCTGCACATACTTTTATATCATAACTTCTAAATGCAGAGTTAAAACATGAAAGGGAATTGCCACAGCACATAGTTGGACCTCCCTCTGAGAGTAAAAACAGGAAAAATATCTCTTGAACACAGGACACCTTGTGTGCCAGAGAGGAAATGCTAGATGATAACCCTGCAGGCTCATCTTTATATAGAGTTGTCAGCTCCTAATGGAAGTCTCTTACATGTTCAGTTTGGGGCAGGCAATGGTAAAGAATATGGAAATTATGTAAATCATTGTTTTAGCTTCCTTTGCCTTCCATTCTCCAGCTGTGAGCTTGTGAACTCCATGAAGGGGTTACTGAGTCAGTAGGAATCGACACAGTCCATCAACCCTTCCTTTATTGTCTGGATGATGGTTCCCAAAACATCGTATCTCTTTCCAGGGAGTCTGTGCCTGAAGGGAGGTTGTAGAGGAGGGGAGAGCTTTATGTGTTGAAGTAGAGTTTTGTCTTTAGAGGCTGCTTTTTTTTCTAAGTAGGGATTATGGTTTGCAGAGAAGTGCTCAAGAGGGATTGTTTAATACCCGTCTGTGGTATGTTTGACTTTGTTTGGTTTCCTGGACTCAGTACTTGTTCACCAAAATGTGAAGTAAATCCTATGGGAGTGGGGAGGGGAGAGAAATTTCAGGCAAGGCTGAAGCTGTCTTAGCTCTTAAATATCTGGAGACTGAAGTGCATCCCTGCTGAGATGCTAATAACTGGTCTGCTCACCCCTATTACTCTGAATCTCTTCCAGTTTTCTTGCCAAGATGAGTGGTATTTTCAGTCATATTCCAAGTAAGGAGAAGTCAAAATGTAACCTTAAACCAGTGAGCTTTAGAGGCAGCTTTGCAGGGGCTGTCAAGTGCTTTTTCTGCCAAGTGTATGGGCAGAACTTTCAGCAGGAACCACAGGCCTGTCAATGTGTTTGACCTGAAACAGTTGGGGCTCTGTGGCCAGAAGGGAAAGTGTCCATAAAAATTGAGTCTGCAGCAGAGTTGTGTACATCTCTAGGACTTCAGTTTCCATGGGTTTTGAAAAATTCTGTTTTATGATGTTGATTTTCTGTGACTCCTCTCTGGAGCTGGCTTTGATTTTCATTCTGATTTTCCTGACACTTGGCAGTCAGAGGAATTTGGAATCTTAGTTCAGCATTTTATTTCTGCACTGGTATCTTCATTACTATGTACAACCTCCAATATATTTAATGCTTAGTGCATGCAGTGTGCACAACTGAGGAAGGGTAATGCTGTGTTTACTGAGTTACTCAGTCACACTTTTAATTTCCTGTTTAATTACTTACCTGTTTTATCAGATAAGGTCCTTTCTCATCTCTAGGATCAGCTTTTGCAACTTAGTGGAGAATCTCTTTTTTCAGAATCTTATAAAAGCTACAAAAATATTTTTTGCACCTTAGATGTGAGAACTTGCAGCCAGTTGCTCAATATAATTAAAATAAAATACAGGTGATGTGGAAACTTGGGTACAAAGCAATGCAATTGCTCAAGTCTGCATTTTTTTTTTCCAATGACATAATAGGTTTTCCAGTTGTTATTGACAGTTTTCAGAAGGATATCTCTCATACTCAGGCAGGTTGAGTAGTTCTTGATATTGCAGGCATCGAGGCAGCCTTAGAGAGACTCATGGTCTTTTGGCACAGAGGGAACTTGCTTTAGATTTTTCACATCAAAAAACCTGCAAACTGTTGTAAATTTAAGGGATGGGAGGAGCCAACAGATTTTCTGGTGTAGGAAAGAAAATAGTTTTCAGCATAATGTTATCATAGTGATAATACAGTACAAAATTAAGAAAAATCATATTAATACCAGAATGAATGTGTTAACTTTGAGTTATATTTTACTTATTAACGCCTTTTTTCCCCTCATGAAAGTAGCTTTTATGTTTCCTTGAAATTGATTTGCAAGGAGGCATGTCCATCAATTAAATTTATAAATGCACCATGATTATGCTTCCATTGAACAGAGTTCACATGCCAGCCTGCAGTTGTAAGAAGATGGCCCTGCAAGGGCACATGGGGCAAACAGTGATGCTGGGCAGCCACTGAGTCACCAGCCCTGTGATTTCTCTCTCTGACAATGTGCTGCTTTGCAGGAGCCTCATCCATTGTTTCAGTTGCTCTTATTAGTCACATTCAAGACAGTACTGCAAACATTAAGAAGGAAAGGAAGGAGAAACCCTGACATGTACCAGGATTTTTGCTTTGAGTCTCGTGTGTTCTCAGCTGTTGTTCAGCTGGGACAGCGGGACACTCGAGAGGCTCAGCCTCTCTCAGTGCCGGGCTGCAGTTGCTGAGG
Organism: Erithacus rubecula; assembly: GCF_903797595.1. Lineage (NCBI taxonomy): Eukaryota > Metazoa > Chordata > Aves > Passeriformes > Muscicapidae > Erithacus > Erithacus rubecula. Next base: position 75,500,803 of record NC_136685.1, read on the forward strand.
TGCCTGGGGCACAGTGCTTGTTCCAGGAACACAGCCTTTTGTTGATTCCACAATTAAATGCTATGGGATTTTAATTTGCTCCTTACTCATTTTTCATTTCCTTAATTTTTGGCATTCAAATGCAATTTTGTTGAGAAGATTGCCCGGGGACGTGAACACTTTCCTGGAGCTGAATGTGTGATTAGCAAAGCACTTCCCTAGGATCTCCTCCTTAACAGCCATCCCTTTCCCCAGGGAAGGGCTGGGATTACTATGAGGGCTAGAGTTTGAAACGAACACATGAGTTTTGTGGTTACAGGAAGCCCCAGAGAGAGGTTTGGTGAGGGGCTTGGCTGCACTGATGTGCTGGTGTTACAGTTAGCTGTTTCATTGTGGACTGTAATTCATCAGCCTGCTTGGGATCCCAGGCCGTGCAAGGAACTGAAAGAATTAAGGCATCTCACAGTGTAGCAGGATGTCATTGTTTCCCCTCAAATGCCTGACACAGCATGTGTGTCTGCATCCTGTGATGTGTTCTCAGACCATGCTCTAAAACTGCCAAAGTTCTCCCCTCACTGGAGAAACTGATGTATCTGCCCTTTGGGAATGAAGAGACTTCTGTGCCCTAAATCCCATGATTGCCCTTGCCTTCAGTGTAAAAGTGCTACCCTGGGTTTGTTTGACACTTGCATTTTGTCAGACGTTACCAGTGGTGTATAATTTAAGGAATTCTATTTAACTGTTTGTGACTCTGGGTTGGTCCCAAACAAGGTGGTCTACTAAAATCACCTTGTGTTTGGGAATTGGCCCCAGCATTATTTACTAATTTCTGAAATGCAAGGGAGAAACAATTTTAATGTGGATCTGTGTGGAAGATGTTTGGCAATATAACATTTATCTGGGATAACTCTTTATTCAATGATTAATTATTGTAAGGGCAATGAAAAAAAAATTTGTTTTCCTCCTGCAACATTATGAAACTCAACTGCAGTACTTGTATCTCCTTGCATGAAAGCTTTCACAGAAGGATTATGGGCAGGCTGTTATCCTCCTTTTACGTGGGAATTAGGTGTCTAATGGACTTCTAGGGCATATTGTCTTGAAAGCTTGAGAACTCCACCCTGAGGTGAAGCAGAAATATATTGGAAGCATCTGGTACTTATTGTGGTTAGACATAACCAGAAGTTTTGTCCTGCTAATGTAATCCATCTTCTGTTACTGTAAGGACCAGTTGAATTTCCTCTGTAACAAACACCCCTCCTCTACTCCCAGAAAACTTTGGCTTACTTGCAGACTCCAGAACCAAGGAAACCAGATGACCCAGATCTTTAGTATCAAAATCTCCATGTGATCTGTTCACACTGGGAGAACAGTGTTCAGTCCTGCTGCAGCATCAGGCTGCTTAATAGGATATGTGTGTCTTTTTCCAAATGGGAGTGATGCATGAAACAAAACAGAAATCTGGCCTTTTGTTTCTTCAAAGGGAAAAATGTATAAAAGAGTATGGTTGATCTCATTATTCCTATTTTTTTTTTTAATTGGGAAATACTAACAAAGCTTGTGCTACCAGAACAAGTTCTGTCAGAAGAAATGCACCTCCCAGATGTGAAGTAGGACATGCAAGAATGTTTAAGGTTTTTCTCCTAGCCAGCTTATATGGACAAAATCTTCTACTCCTTGGAATGTTCTTATTAATAACTAAAACACACACTGGTTCTTTAATTTTCCATGGATTAAGCTCTCAGGTTTCATCTTTCTGGCCAGACCGAAGAACAGGAGATCTCTGGCTGCAGGTGGAGATTGCCCTTTGCTAGGAGATGCTAAGGTCTGTTTTGAAGGGGACCAAGAGCCTCTATTTCTTATATATTCCTGTAATAGCCTTTTACTGTTCCATGTGCCTTGCAGACCAAGATATGAGGAGCAGATCAGTGAACTCCAACCCCAGCTTTTCTTTTAACAGCAGAATTTTTTCTACTGGTCATAACTCAATTTTTCCTCTTCAAGGATAACAGTGTGTGGAAATCTCTAATGCTGGGCTTCTTGAAGCTGAAAGCCCCAGCATGACTGCAGGGTTATTCCTTGCACCTGGCTGTGTATTTCTGCTCTGAAAAAAAGAGCCTGTAGGCTCTAATGCCCAATATGAGGGAGATGTTCCAGCTAAGCCTTGATCCTTGATTATCATGGGTATGGTACATCATGGTATATCCAGGTGCACCAGACTTGGAGCCAAAGATGGATTGTGAGGCCTTTCTTCCTGGCATATGCTCCCATGTCATTTCCAGCAAAGGTGTTGCTCCCTCTTGTATAGTCTCTGTAACTGTCTTTCCTTGTTTGAGCTCTTCCCTGAGGTTCAAGTGGGCAGGATCTCAGATTATCTCCTGAAGGTGGTGTCTTAAGGTAAATGGATGTGTTTGGTTTTGCATATGCAAATTTCTCAACAGATTCACAGCCATAGGTGTAGGATACCAGGTTCACAGTCCCAGCTTTTCTAGAAGGTTACCCTATAGATACCAATGCTGAAGGAACTGAGACTGAACTGAAGTGGCCCATCTGCTGTCTCTTGTATTTTCTGTCACTGCAGGACAGTTCTGCAGATAGCACAAACAATTCAGCACAGGTATTGAGAGCAATACAGGGACATCTGGATGACATTCTAGGTACTATGCCACCTGTGAAACAGCATTTTATGTTGTCATGGTCAAGGCTGTAGCTGGACAATTAGAAGAAGAATTTGCTAACTAGGAGGCAAATTGAGGTTTTCTAGGCATTTAAACAGTTTACAGCATACTCCATTTTAATTGATGTAAACCCTTCCAGCAAGGAGGCAGAAGGGGATTTACCAAGCTTGGAAATAATTAAAATCATGCTGAAATTTTCCTAACAGGTACTAAATGTGACATAGTGTGTGGTCTCTCTGACAGGATTGCTTTTCCCTATAAATGGAAAAGTGCAACATCAGATGTTTCAATACATGCACATAGATAAACAGTTCTTTTATGACATATTAAGAACAGTTTCATTTATGGCTTTTTAGATGTATCTTAAAATCTTGTTTTATAATGACTTTAGCAGAGCTGTCCGATTTCCAAGATGTGCTTCTAAAGCAGGATGAGGTTTGTACCTGGTTTTTATTAACTATATTACCAGCTAAAAATAAACCAAGTTGCAGACAGCTGACAGCAATGTGGACCCTCAATGTGTTTCATAAAGAATAATAATAATTCTTAGGGGCTTGGAGGCAGAAATCAAGCTCTTTTTGTCTCCTGTAAACTGTTCTGCTCATGTGGGAGAGGAAAGTAACCTGACAGTCTTTGAAATTTACTGATTTTCATTAAGATCACTGGAGTCTGAGTGGAGTTTTAGTTAATTATGAACTTTAACCCCATGTTTTAGTGTATTCCTGGACAAAATATGTGGCTTTATCATGCCTTGCAGGTTACTGGCAGAGAAGTTCTCTGGTAGCGTGTATAAAAGGATCCGGGGGTTGTCAATTGCTGAAAACTGCATGTGCAGGATTACAGTTAGAGGGGTTTGATTTTTTTTGTTTTTTGTTTTAAACCAGCATAGAGATGTGGTGATTCTCTCTAATTTGTTCTTTACTCATATCTGAGTGCCTTTGTGAAGAAGAGACTCAAGCTGACTTAGGAGTTAAAGTTTCAGTGGACTAATTCATAGGACCTCTGCAGGAGTCCAGGCCTGTTACTGAGCACAGGTTGAGGGACAGTACCTTGAAAGAAGCAATATTAAAAATATGTATAGTCTGGTCAAATGTAGACAAAGGAAAAATATTCTAGAAAAATGCTGGGCTACTTTCCAGCCTCACTGTGTAAGCTGTGCTGCTACTGAAATTCATTTACCCAAGAGTCATATGTCACTGAAGCCTGTCTTTTCAAATAGTGCTGCTATTTAGCAGTCAGAACTAAAAGGCAATAAACCACATGCATTTAAGCTGAAAACATGATGTACCTCCTCATAAATTTGGAGACTACTTCTGTGGCATGGTTTAGTCATGTTGGGTTTGGTGAACATCTGTAAACACATGGTTTTGTGCTGGATAAAAGAAAGACTCTAAAAGCTTAAAGTAGATTTTTGATACCTGTTTTTGATAACTGAATATAATGTTTTTGGAGCCTGGGAAAGCATGCATTCTGCAAGGGATTTTGACCAGTATCTATGCAAGAATGAGAAAGCAAAGGAAAAAATTCCAACCCACAAACCAAACACTGGAAAGGAAAAGGTAGAGTTCTGATTTCTAGTTATTTTTAAAGTGTATTCAGTGGCCTGCATTGCCCTGCTCAGATTTGCATTGCCATAAATTGTCATTTGTTTTCTATCTTTAAAATTTAATTTTCAGTATGGACTAAATAAAAAAAAATTAAAAAAAAAAGTAAAAGGTAATGGCCAAATTAGGGACTTAGGTGTTTGCAAATGTGTTGCTCTGTAGGTTTTCCTCTCTTAAAGCCTGGCCACAAGGTTTGATTTAAGACATCTTATGCATTGACCATAGTTGTATTGATGAGAACCGATAACAGTATTTTACAAGGTATTTCTTTTTTAAAAACTAAGGGGGAAGCTTAGATTCTTTGATTACATGATGACCATTACAATAAACACAGACTTCTACACTAAGACTCAGTGAGCAAACAGCTCACTACTGTTTATTATCCATGTCTTAAATGGCATGGCTGCTTCACCTACTGCCATAGGTAAGTTTGCTGCCTGTAGTGCTTAATTTATACTACAGGTATCAAAGACACTGAAATGGTATTGAGAAGTTTAAAAGGATTAAAATCTTTTAAAGGCTAGGGGCGTTTTCAGCAGATGGTCACTGTGTGCCCTGTTCCCAGTGGTTTCTTTGTTAGAGCCTTCACTTGGGAAGCATCCTAGACCAACCCTGCTCCTGCAGGCGCCTGGTTCCTGAAGTCAAGTGGATAATTTCCCCCTTCTCTGTTTGTGCTGGCCCAGATCTTCAGGGAGAGCCAGGAGTACATGTGGTTCCTGTTAGTTCAGAAAACAGAAACATCTGGGCAAGATGTGAATTACTCTGACAGTTCGTTCTGGACAGAGAGATCCTCTCTACTATGTGCTGAAGCAAATGTACATAAAATCACATAAAATCCAGCTCAAAACAGCAAGAGGTGAGCACTCATGCTGGCTTACATGGCCCTTCTCTTTCTGGCTATGGGAATGCCTCCTAAAGTAAGTGAAGGGATGGATTTTCTCATACTATAGGAGTGGGGAAGGATGCTGTGGAAGAACTTCCTAGGGACAGCAACATGTTTCCCAGGGTTATACCCATATGAGAAGAAAGCAAAGTGAACCAGTGGTGAACATATTTACTATGTGTTTACTGTAAATAAAAAAGCACTGTGGGTAGTTTTTATTAACATGAAGGTAGAACAACTAGATCAGCTCCAGAAGGCTGCTGCATCAGGATGTCAGGTCAGATGACTTCCAGAGGCTCCTTCTCCACCAGTCTGTGATTCTGTCACATCAGGCAGTTAGGTTAAGCTGTGCAACATAGCCTAGCTAAAACAATGTGACTTATTTCCTCAATCCCTAAGGGAATGTATCCCACTAGTGTAAGAGTATTGTTTTTTCCCTAATCTAAGTGCACCACAAATGATGTTCTGCAACTTAGTATTTCTACTTCTAAGCAGATTAAAATACAGTTCTCTAGCATTTGGTGTAGAAGCAGCCAGGGCAGAGCGTGGCACATCAATAACCTGAATGTGTTTGGTATGAGCAGGCTGGCTATGCTCTCTTGCCTGAGGAGATAAAAGGGCAGATGGGATTAATTGCCCTTTGCAGAGGTGTGTATGCCACAATCACATCAATCACAACTTGTGGTCCCTAGGGTATCCTGGAGAGCTGTTGTATGTGGGGATGGGGCAAATTACCATTAGCAGCTGCTCACATTCTCTTTGCTCACTTTCATTTTCTTGGGAGAATACTTTATCTTGGGATAAAGTATTTCTTTCTATTCTCTTTGGCCTGTTATTTCTCCTTCTCTGATGTGTTCTCCTTCTTACTTCTTAACTGTCCCAATTTTCCCTATGCTTATTCCTCTAACACAGAGAATCTTCTTTGCAACTCACCCTGAAGACTGACTGCTTCTATTAGCCTATGATCAAATTTTGCTGGATTTCCCCAGAAAGCAGAGTGCCTTTATTAGAAAAATAATAATTAGTATCTATGGCTTGGGTTAAGCATGATAATTGTCTTTTGCCACCTAGAGTTGCAAGTATTTCAGTGAAATTTTTGGGAAAAAGAGAGAGATGACAAATCTTCAGGGAGGAACTTGTTCATAATCACATAAAAAGAGCTGAAGTCCTGTTACTTCATTAACTGACTCTTACAAATCCTAGGAAAAGGGATCTATTCTCTTAAAGGCTAAAGTTGTATTCAACCCTCATGCATCTCTTTTGCTTCCACAGTTTCAGTCATTCAGACAATTGATGGAGCATCTATCTATTCCAGGAACTTCCCTTTCTGTTCTGCTGAGCAGTTTTATGGCTTTATACCTAACAAAAATTACTGTATACACTTAACTCTGGGAATTTACTCAAGCAGAAAAGTATTGTATTAGGGTGAGAGATCTCTTGTGAAGATAGGAAAGGAATCTTGCTCGCTTTAAGTAGCCATGAAGATATTTGAACTGCATTGTGTAGTGAATACATTATTGTCTCTGCTGATGACTTCAAGGAAATTAGTGCCTTAACCTTCAAATGCAGAGAACAAGATTGTCAGTGTGCTGTAAGTCTGCACACACAGGTGCTAAATACCTCAGTCTTAATGCCATCAGGAGTAAGTGCTCTTTGGTACAAAGTTTCAGTTCAGGTATGATGTCTTTGAGCCATCTGCCTTGTAATTCTGTTGAGAGCCTTCTCAATTTAAATATTTATTTATTCCTGATTTTTTTTCTTTCCCTCTTTTATGGGAATTTTTCCTTGTTCGATTTTTTTAAAGAGTATTTGTGTAGTTTCTGACCAAAGCCCTGCTGGCTGATCTGCCCTCAGCTCACTGTGGCACTGGTGCTCCACATGTACTGAGAAGATGCAGGCTGGGCAGGATGTTAGGCACATGGGAGAGGGAATTCTTATCCAGGGAAAACTGGTGGAAGATACCTCTCTTTTGTTTCTGTGCCACCTGGAAGGGTTGCTCAGAAAGCTTCCCTGCAGGCTATATTTTTCTGGAGTGTAGGTATAGCTCTTCCACTCTTCTACCAGAAACAGAGAGATGAACAGAGTTATGTCTTGGAACCAGTTGAAGCACAGCGCTGTGTCCCAGCAGTAGTACACATAAACGAAGGGAAGGAAAATGAGCTTTGTTACAATGAGACAAAGATTCATTTAGGAGTCTCATTTCTTCATTAGGGTAATTATTCTGAAGTTTAAGTTTACTTTCTGGTTGCACTTTTTAAAACATGAATTGTCTAAACTTCCTGAACCACAGAAGATTAATAGCCTCACAATTCATGCTTTTCCTCTCTAGAGTGAAAAAGTGTAATTAAAAAGAAGATATACAGTTAAATTAAATTTTTGAACTACAGCTTGGAAATTCTTCACAGAGTACAAAGCATAAAAGGAGCATGGAATATTGTTGCATGGTCTTCTGCAAACAATTGCAAACCATAGTTGCTTTGTGAAGTCAAACTTTGTCTTGCTTGGTCAGTCTTGCTTTTGTACTGGGAGCAAGGTGTCTCACTCCACATGTCCACTTCTATTATGATGAGCAGAATAGTCTGAATAAGTAGAGGGTGTTCTGTTATTTTTAGCAGAGAAAATGTGATTATGTGAAATCCCATTTGTTATCATGAGAGGTTTAGAAGCCTGTTTCTGCATGATAACAGTTATTTATGCTCTTACCAGAGGGCAGGTTGGGAGAAAGGAGATTGTGAATAAAGCTGAGTCTGAGTCACCATTGAAAACATACCAATAATACCAGAGACTAAGACCAGTTCTGGAGCATGACACTATATATGCCATATATCTTTCCTTGGGGGATATCGAGCCAGCCTAGATGCAGCTGAAGAAAAAATTATAGTGTGAGAATAACCAACTGATACCAAACTTCCTACTCACCTTGCTCAAATAAATGACACTGAACTGCTCTGAGCAGACCCTCTAGATCAGAAGTGTTTCTCTCTGGTGTATTGCCATCTGTTTCTACTGCTCTGTCTGAATATCAAGAGGAAGATGCCCCCAAAAGGTGTTCAGACTGTTGTAGCTGGGCTTTCTCTTCTCCCTGTTATTCTCAGGATGCCAAGACAATGAGAATGACAGACTACCCATGACCTTTTGTTGTAGACTCTATTTGTTCATAAATCCTGCAGCTGATCCCTCTGCTTTCAGGCTGGAGCAAGATCTGCTCTAAGTATTGAAGGATAGGGCAAAACTAACCAAGAAACAAATTTTTTGGTTCATGAAGCTGTCTGAGAAATTGGCAAAAAGCCCAAAAGGAAGGCTGTCAAAGTATCAGCTACAACTGTCTTAAATGTTCCAGACTGTCTGTGCTTAACACCAAGCTTGTTTTCACCTGACAGTTAAGTGAGTTGGCCTGATCTGAGTACAAGTGACTGAAACATGGAAAAAAGTTAGCTGCAAAAATGCAGGGTGGTAAACAGCAAAGAAGTTGTTGAAACTTGAATCATTGTATCTGTGTTGTACTGTATACCAAAATAACAGCACCATTCAGGATCCAGCCCTTTGTTAATGAAGAAAGCCAGATCCACCTTCAGTGTTATCCCAATCTGAATTTGTTATGTGGGCAAATGAAAGATTTGAGTTATGTTTAACCAAACTAAAGATGTAGCAAAGGCAAATGTTAACTGTTTTCTTTCCATGACTAATTCCTCAACTTTTCTCAGTAAAATGTGAGTTCCCAATTTCCTAGTCTCTGATTCTTCTGGTAGGATATTCTGAAACAATTTCCTACAGAAAGACCTATGCCTCAGCCCCTGAAACTCACAAAAACACACTGGGTCTGATCAAAACTATCAGCATTGCATTTGGCTGCATTGTGCCATGACTGTGCTGGTACCCACAGCTGTTGCATAGATCCTGGACACACCCCCATGCAGCTTTACAGCAGTGCTTGTTGCTCAGGCTCTGATGAGTCTTTGTCCTTGTTGTTCTATTATTGGTATGGATTTCAGCAGCTCTGAACCAACTCCTGATGAAACCACAAGTTTCCATTGGTTTCATGACTGCACACTTGACTGGTATAAGCATATCCAACTCTGGTAGCTACTACTAGCTCCTACTTGCTCCCCTGCCTTGTTATGTAGTGGGGTGGTCTGACAGCTACTGGCTCTGCAAGAAACATATGCTAAAGTCCAGACTTCCTGTTTTGGGGCTTTGTGGGCTTTTTCCTTCTTCTGGTATTTGTTTTGGGCTTTTTTTATCTCAACCTGAATAAAGGATGTTAGTAAAATCCTGGAAGATGGGTTGAGTGTGTGTGTGCACATGTACACAGAGAAAGCAAGCATTAAATGACATTTGGCATTCCTAAACTATTGAAGTCACTACAACCTGAGCAGGAAGACTTTTAAAGGAGAACTCTTGCCCTGAACACAGCTCCCTACATTCCTCCTGCTTTTCTTCATGAGGAAAGAGCATCCTGTCTTTGTCTAGTATTGCTGTGGTGACCCATCACAGGTTGGTGAGGGAGGTACAGGCTTTTACCTGGGACAGCTGCTCTGAATCAGCACTGCCCCACTGGCCAGTCCCTGCCAGGTACACTGCACAGGCTATGTCTGGACACTAGACCTCCTCAACAGGATCTTAGCTATTCATAGGAGGACTTAATCAGTTGTCCTCAACCTGTGCTCCTGATTTCACCAATTCACTCTGAACTCGGATCTTGCCCTCATGAGGAGAAACTCCAGCTGAAAATACCTCAAATCAGAAGGAGACTACGGCTTATCACTCTGTCCCACCCAGCTCTTGCTTGACTCCCTTGGGGTTAGGGAAAATGTGGTCATTTCTAAACAGCTCTGAAGTAAGCAGGCTTGTGTAGCAGACAGAGGAAAAGAAGACTGAGGGGTGGGGAAGATGCTTTATCATGAAGAAATGTTTTACATTTGCAGTAACAACCACCCTTCACCATGGGATTGCCTTCAGTTTGTGAGAGGCTGCTCTTCAAGGGCACGTCAAGGCCTGCTTGGCCTGAGATTTCCATTCCTGGCACTCCTGACTATACAGCCAGGCCAAAAGAGCATGAATTGGTCCCCAGTGTCTGAAGTATATAGATACCAGCACTTATATAGGAGGGAAAAAGAGAAAGGAAAACCAGTCTGTGGTCTTGAAAATAGGGGAGGGGAAAGTAAAATGAAATGCCAGAGGGAAGAACATAGCAGAGGAGATTGTACAGGCTGAGGAGAGATTAACAGGTATTAGAAAAAAGCAAAGGACATGAGAGAATTCAGATCAATGCTGAGGCAAGCAGCAGGGAATGTTCTTAGCAAGGAGCATTAGGAAGGTGAACACAGATGGTAAAGTATGAAAGGCAGACAGATCTGAGAAATTGTAAGGGCAACATGGAGGAAAAACCTTAAAATCCAGGAATGGGAAAAAGATGTAAAGATTAATCTAAATAATCTAAAATAATAATACTTTCCAAATCAGAAATAATAACTTTTGTTATCTTGATGTTAGAAAGCTGTATATAAACTAAGCAATGGTAGTGTAAGAATAATTTTATTTAGTATTTTGGTAACACAACAATACATCTCAAAATGACCATAGAATTTAACTTGCTAAATGACTGCATACATTCTAAATAGGTGCTACTAAATTTGAGTAACTTCACAGATTACATGAGGCATTATGTGACCAACAGCTATAAAGTGTGTAGCCCCTGAATGACATGAGCAGTGTGGATGGATTTTACACTAGTAGCTAATGCACAGTTAAAGCTTTTGGAAGGCTAAAAAATTGCAAAAGCCATTTTTTATTAAAATCTGAATTTATGATCCTTGCATTAGAATAGCTATTCAGCTGTAGGTTACATACTTTATTTCTTTTAATAACAGCACTTAAACAGGTACAAGAAAAATTGTCTTGCTAGATCTAATGTAGATCTCCATATGAAAATGCTGAGTATCTTATAAAGCTTTTCACAGATATAGGCTAAGTTCTGGGATATCACAGATATGTGCATAATTCAGAAAAACACCTGAGGTTACTCCATGTATTTAGCAGAAAGCTTTTTTTAGCTCTAAAACAGATGATAGATGTCATATGAAGTCAGAGACTTTAAAGAGGTACATTATCACTGTGTGGGGTTACAGAGCAATGCTTGTAGGTTTGATTCAGGTTTTTAAAATCAGTAGCGAGGCTTGTACTTAAGATCAGGACTGTGTTGTTAACCTGGCCCTTCCCAGCGTCAGTAGGAGCTCTGTCCCTGCTGCCAGCATGACTAGGACTGGCTGTCTATTGGAAGTCACTGTGCAAATCCTTACTTGCTTAGGTCTCAGCAGAGCTACTCTGCTGTGCAGTGCTGTACCCTTGTTTTTCTAATAATCTAATACCTTATCTGGTACTCAGCTGAGCACAGCAAGTCATGTGAGGTACTCTCATGTCTGATGGATTTCATATGTCATTGAAGGCCATCTGCAGCTCCAAAGAAGTGCCCAAATCTTTTCAAATCAGGCATTGACGTAGAGCTGTTTGCTTTCTAGAGAAATATGCAGCTTTGTATATACAAACAATTAGCCGGAGGTACAATTCCATAAAGTTTCACGTGTATTTCACTTTAAAATAATAGGTGTTTAAAAAAAAAAAAACAAACAAAAAACAAACCTAGGAACTTTGCCTCACAAATATTTTAAAAGTACTTTTTGTTCAGTTAATGGGTACTTTAGGACATGTAACATTACTTTTCCTTCTGAGACTGTTCCAAACAAATTCTACTAAAAGTACATGGTTGATTTTCAGATACACTAAATAACTCAACTTAATAGCATGACTAGTGAGTAGGGGTATTATTTGCTGTATATTTGGTCTATGCTTTACTTGAGGCTTGTGGCATGAATGTTTTAATATAACCCCCCCAATCTCACTTGTACATACCTTGGCCAGTGTGGATTTTACTGGATTTGCCTAATTGCTTAGGGAAAACAATATTAACTCCTTCTTAAAGAAAAAAAAAGTTCAGCTACACCTTTATAAATCAAATTCAAATACTTTGTTTGTGAACATGATAATGAACAGATTAGCATATGATTTGTATCACCCTTGCCATCTAGTGACATAGAAATTCTGATCTGGCAAAACTTTATGGAAAGTTACTGTATCAGGACATTCTGTTGATTTTCATATAAAGCATTAATTTTAGCTTCAAACATGTTTACAAGCAAAACTTTTATTTTTTTAGGCATTTATGTAAACATTCTGGAATGCTGAAGGCAAGACTTTACATTGCCATTTTACCAAAAATCATGTGAACATTTATTATTGAGACATTAACGTACATCCCAGCAGCCACAACACCAGAGCTGCCATCAGCCTGTGGCAGTTTCCAGCAGAGTAAATTCAGAAGCAGGCTGCAGCGTTCTGAGCAGCTGCTTTTGTTTTTGACAAGAGATTTCACTTCTGAATGTGCAGTCACTGAAGGCAAACTTAGAGTTAAGGCATAGTGTGTGGAGACATGGAAAGGATTATAGAGACAATGCCTGGAGATGCTCGAACCAGTCAGTAGATAAAAAGCACTTTCAATGACAACTTCTGTGAACAAGCTAGAAAAGAAAAGGCTTACTTTCAAATTGCATATGTTTTATCATTTAATATATTGTTCCCCGGCTCTCCTTCTAGAATTAAAAAAATGACTGAATTCTATACCTTGTGCAACTTTTCTTCATGCTTTTATAACATGTAATATTGGCTATATACCAAAAATATCACCAGAACAATCTATGAGTTACAGAAGTCTAAAAAGAGAGGGGGGGATTATCTGTAGATGCAAGGTTTATTGCTTAGGCATTTGCTGACAGCTGACTTTCACTGGCTGCTTTCTCTGCTTGCAGTCTTTGGACAGCCTGATCGAGCAAATCCATTGTATCCCTAAGCGTAACATTCAAGGTGAATGGCTTAGGTTTAATGGTCAGCCCATAAGTAAAGTCCATTTTAGGGTCCTCGTTTGGATTAGCAGTAAAATTGCACTGATGCACCAATATGGAGGTAAAGAGAAAGAGCTGCACCTTGGATAACTCCTCTCCAATACAGCGACGCTTTCCCAGCGAGAAAATCATCACGCTGCTAGTAAGATCTTTATTGATGAACCCATTCTCATCCAGGAATCTTGTTGGATCAAAATCCTCCGGGTTGGACCATTTTGCTGGGTCATGATTCACTGACCACTGATTTACAAAGATGACAGTGTCCTTGGGAATGAGGTAGCCCATGATGAAGGTGTTGGTTGTGGTGGCGTGTGGGATAGTCACAGGCACAAAGCTGCTGAAACGCATGGATTCATATAGGAAAGCCATGATGTAGGGCAGGTGAGGCTGATCTTCAACGCACGGCAGACGGTCTCTTCCAACAATCCTATCCACCTCTTCCTGCATTTTAGCCTGCACTTTCGGATACCTGTCATTTAAAGCAAGATGTGTGTGTTGTATAATACTTTCAAAGGATTTTTCTTACAAATAATCCTTGCTGTAAACATTTCTCACAGAATCCCACCATTATCCTAAATGATGCTGTGTGAGCAGAGTTTAAATATATTGCAGGAATGTGTAGACCTCAGGTGAAAACTTTGAGAAAAAAAACAAACTTCACATGCACTGGTGTAGTTTTAGATTTGCTCAGTTTTTACTTTAATATCCCAGATAACTAACTCTCAACATGAAAAATAACAATAACCTAAAGTGTGCTGAAACTGAATATTCTGATCCAATTTTTCTAAATTAATTCTGAAACTAGAATTACTTGTCTCTTCTATTTTCCATGGGAACAAAAATTTGATTTTTCAACTCTATACATGACTTAAAAGTTAGCATGGAGTTTGTTATCACTAGACATATTTCATACATTTGGAAGCCTGCTGGTTTCTAAACTAGAAAAAAAAAATCCCTATTATTAAATGGTCAGAATGGCTTTATGAACATTCCATTTTTTAGTTTGAGAAGACATTTTCTAGTTAATATTAAATTACGTCTTCTCTGTAATGTATTTAAGGATTACTGTCTTAAGGTATGAACGGTTTGGAAGGCTACACAGTAACCAGACAAGATCAAAATGTTAATACATCTTCTGCTTATCTCAAAGCACACATTCTGCCTGAGAGGTTTTATTTGCTTCAAGTATTTAAGTTTGGCTTCTGCATCCTTGCTTTTTCTTCCTGCAGCAAACTCACATGTCAAATGCTGGGAAAACAGCATGGGGAGAAACCCAAAAGTTATGTGAACATTGGGCATCACACCCTTAGCTGGAGTGTTAGATATTTGCCTGGTTTTCGAGGAGCGAAGGGGTAGATAATATTTGCATAAGCCTACAAATTATGCAGAGGAAAGAAGAAGCCAGGAGAGACGAGAGAGTCAGTGTCGTGGCACCTTCTCTTAAGCCACCTCCCCTCTCCGAGTTTTCCCGGCGGATGCCCGGTGCCAGGGCAGCGCTCCCGCCGGCTGCCCAAGGGGTCTGCCTTGCCCAGTCACGCAATGGCAAGGGAGGCACACACAGCGGCAGCTCAGCATAATAGCGGGTTTGTAAACCGGTGCACGAACTCTTTATCGTGCTTAAGCGGTTGTTATCCTGTTCCTATGATCTCCTTGATCTTGACCTGCTAAAATCTGTTACTTTCAGGTTTTACTCGGCTGCCTTTCTGCCAGCCTCTCCTTAGGCACCCTAACCCGACCGCCTGAGTAGGGTGGGATTTCTTTTCTTTTATACTCCCTTATCTCTTTCTGGCAGGTTTCCCAGAGCTTCCGTGTTAGTTAATCAGAGGCCGCCGAGGCACCCGGCGCTGCCCGGTCTCGCAGACCCGCGACCCGACGGCGGCTCCCTGCCGGGGCCGCGCCTGCTGCGCCCGGACCCGGAGCTCCATGCGCTGGCTCGGGCCGGCTGCTCCCGCCGCGGGAGCGCTCCAACAGCGCCTTTGCCCACGCGGCGCAGTTTAAATGGGGCTCCCCGGGGCTGGCGGGCGCTCGCACCCCGGGCCGGTTCCCATGTCCCCCCATCCCGGCCGGTGGGGCGCACCGGTGTGCTGCCGCCTCCGCCGGCCCCTACCTGATGAGGAAGATGAGGAGCCACTGCAGGGCGGTGGAGAGGGTGTCCTGGCTGGCGCCGAAGATGTCGGTGACGGTGGCGGGCACGTGCTCCAGCTGCAGCCGCGGCTGCTCCCGCTGCAGGCGGATGAAGGCGTCCATCATGTCGCGGGGCGCAGCCCCGGGGCGCAGGCTGCGCTGGTGCTGCAGGAACTTGCCGCGGACGAAGCCGTAGAAGTCGCGGTTGAGGTCGCGGAAGGCGCGGTAGGCGGCGCGGATGGGACTGGGGAAGCGCTGGAGCCAGGGCAGCGCATCCACCAGGCTGCCGGCGCCCACCGCCCGCCCGAATTGCTCGTTGCGCCCCACGATGCGCAGGAACTCGCCGTCGCCGTGGCTGTAGCGGCGGCCGAAGCACAGGGCGCTCATCACGTTGGCCACGGCCACCACCAGGACGCGCGTGGGGTCGAGGAAGGCGCCGCCGGCGCTGCCGCGTACCAGCAGCGCCACCAGCGCCCGCGCCTCGCCCACCAGGTGCCGCTCCAGCAGGCGGCGGGTGGCCGGGCTGCCCGTGGAGAAGGCGCGCACCGTGGCGTGCGCCGCCCGCCGGTGCAGCTTCCAGAGCTCCGAGTACCCACCGAAGGCCAGGCTGAGCCCGCCCGACACCAGCTGGAAGGACGGGAAGGGCGGGCGGCCGGCGAAGGCGGCCCCCTGGCGGACGAGGGCCTGCCGGATGGCGCGCTCCCCGTTCAGCACCACCACGGGCCAGCGCCCCAGGCGCAGCTGGAACACGGCGCCGTAGGTGCTGGCCAGCTTGGCGAAGGAGAGATGCGGGGCGCTGCCCAGCTGCGCAGCATTGCCGATCAGGGGCCAGGGGAAAGGGCCAGGCGGCGCCCGGCGCTGGCCCTGCCGCCGACGCTGCTGATGCTGCAGGAGGAGTTTGCCCAAGTGGATGGCGGCGAGCAGGCAGAGGAGGAGCAGGAGGGAACTTTGCAACGGGGGAATGCCCCGCAGCGCTTCCCCGAGCCTCTCAAGGGCCATGCTGCAAGGGAAAGGGAAAGGTCAGCGGGCAGAGTCCCCGCGGGGTGCGGGCACCTTCAGGTCCCGCGGGCAAAGGGAAGCCCCGACGGGGCGCGCTGGCGTGGCGGAGGGGAGCGCCGGCAGCCGTCCGAGCGCTCGGAGTCCTTGCTGTGCGCTCCTCGCGTGCCTAAATCCTGTGCGAAAAACAAGCGATAATCGATAAACAAGTGGCAAGCTCCTAATAAGAGATCGAAGTCGTGTGTGGAGGGGGGCGAGTAGGGAAAGTTCTCAGCGGGAGATCCAACAGGTCACGGCTGAGAGAGGCACAGTGGGAAGCAGGAGGATGCTCTTTCCTGACGAGCCTTCGCAGATGCAGGCACTTGACGTGCGCTGGAGACAGGTTAATTCCGGCGCTGCACATCCCTGCCCCCGGCGAAAAATCCCCTGCGAGAAACGGGTTACGCGCCCCACTGTTGGAATTTCCCGCTGCTCTGGAGAAACCTCCTCATGCTGCCACGGAACCCTCTTCGTCCCGAGCCCTTCCCTCCTCCCCGCACCTTCGGGCCCGTCGTGGCATCGCAGGCTGGCGGTGTGCCGCCCCGGGATGGGCTGTGGAGAATGCCTAAGGGCTCTGCGTGGCAGTGTTGACTGGTCCCCCTTCCCATCCCCGTGCCCAAGGACCGCCCGCTCCTACCATTTGCTCCAGCCTTTCAGAAGCAGCGAGGGGATGAAGGCATGAAATAAGCGGCGGGCTCCTGTAGCAGAACTGACCTGTTGCACTCTGCTTCCATCCGAGACCTTGGGCAGTATGGAGAAGAGCTGTGCAGCCGGCGGCAGCTGTAATGGACAGCGCGGCTCCGAGGAGAGCGGCGACGACGGTGTTCAGATCCAAGCCTTTGGGAAACTCATTAAGAGCCCCGGTACCTGTCACCCGGATCTTGGCAGGTCATGTGCAGGCAAATGCCAGCTGCGCCCGATCCCAGCGCAGTTATCACCTTCCCAGCTCTTTAACCCTTCGGAGCTCGCCCCAAGGCAGCCACCTGCCCCGAGCAGCACCGCGGACCGGGAGCGAGAGGGCTGATGCGCGCCCTCCCTCTCTTTCTCCCTCCCACCCGCCTGCTGGGCTGCGGGGACAGGACAGAGCCAGCCCAGCCCGCTGCAGGGAGCGAAGGCGAGCGGCTCAATGGGCGAGGAGAGGACGGTCCGCTGCTGTCGGGCTCAGCAGGAACCGCAGCCGCCACCTCTGGGCGCCTGGCATCGCCACTCCGGCTTTAAACCCGCCGGCATCATCGGTGCACGGCGCGGTGCGGGCGGGACGCGGACGGCCCCACTGGCAAATCGCCGCTGCCTGGCCCGTCCCCTGGCTTGAGGGGTCGCAGTTATTTGCCAGCTGCCCTTGGGCCCTCGCCAAGCGGAGCGGCTGAGCCGCGGATGCTTTTATGGCCGGGGCCAAAAGTTTTAGCGGAGGAGGTGCCGGGAGGGGAGTGGGGTGGCAGGCGGACTCGCAGTTCTCGCTGTCGGAAGGCGAAGTCTCGCCTGCATCTTAGGGGCTGAGGAAGCCGAAGAGCTTCCCCTCCTCCGCCTGTCGCCTCCCCGTTGCGTGCGGAGTTAGCATTGCGTGAGCCGGGGCTGGAAAGCCTCCAGCCATCTCCTCCCCGGGCCCCTACCCCTCCTCGCAATACCTGACACCAGCTCCGGGGAGAAGGAGGCTGGGAAGCGCCGGGCAGCTCGCACCCCCGCCGGCTCCGGTGCCCTCCGGCCTCGCCTCCGCCCTGCGCTCGCTTCTCTCCCGCTTACGGCGCCTTTTTACTCTTAAATCTGGCGCCTCCGCCCGCACTGGGAGAGCTGACGAGACGCGTGTGGGTACGGCGCTCCAAGCTCCCCCCAGGCTTCCCGGCGCCCCGGGGGAAGCGGGACTGCAAAACCCCCAGATATGGAGGAAATCCTTCCCCAAGAAAACAGAATGCCTTTGCTTTGTTCTTGCCATTTTTGCAGTAACAAGAAAAATATGAAAACCCAACATTTATTTCAGATTCTCTGCAGTCACGTCATGAGAAGAAAATACGATGTTTTGGTAGCATTTAGGGATTAGACAAAATTAGATGCTGGGAGTCAGCCCAGCTCAGGGTGTGAGCCCTGTCCTGGCCAGGCTGCTACTGCTTCTGTCTTTGCTAAAAAGTGTAATCCTGCCTGTTGTCACTGTCTCAGACTCTTCCAGACCACGATGCTCCTTCTTGCTCAGACTAGCATCAGCTTTAGATCCTCTGTTGGCTTGGAGCTTCTTCCTGTCACTGCCAAGTAACAGAGGTGTCAAAACCACTTTTTTCTGAGCAGTGCTGGGGAAAGCAAGCTTCCCTTTCCTAGCCCCACTTATAGGGTGAACTGGAAGAATCCTGCACACATACCCTGTCTTCAAAAAAGAGCAAAGACAGCTCCATCCCTGCTAGACTAAGCTTAGGGTGCTCTGATATCTCCATCACTCTCAGAAGGTTGAACCCAAATTTCACTTAGCTATGGAAAAGTTGCCACCACTCCCTCCTTCATCTGTTGCATGCCAAAGAAGGGACATGGATGTCTTCTGGCGAAGTTCCAGAAAAAGATGTGGCACTGATCTTTTGCCACTGAACAGAATCTGTTCCAGGCACTGGATCTGGGTGGTAAGCACTAGATTGGATCAGTTATCTAGGTTGGGCATTTCTTATTGCCAGCAGGTAAATTTGCCCTTTTCTTGGTGACTGTGTTAAAAACTCTCCTAAACTCCAGGCATTCCAGCTTTCATTAAGTCCCTAAACCCTTTTTTTTTTTCCTCTTGGATTGCTCCCGGCTCCTTGAATGAAGTATAGAGAAAAGAATACATTTCCACTATTATGACTTGCAAACTCAAAATTTAAGGCAGGAGCCTAGGAGTTATAAATCCTGGTACTTTTTTTTTTAATGCTGTAAGGAAACAATTATTTCTTATTTCACTTCTCTTTGGTCTTCAGGAGTTCTGTCACTATAGGAAAAGAAATAAAACCTATTTTAGATATATTCTTCCATGGTGATAGCACCAGCTAGTCTCCCTGTACTATTTACAGCTTTGGCTCCCTATTGCATTTATTACAATCTGAGTATTCTTTTGACTGTATACACGAAATATTAATCCAAATTTTTAGGTTCTGATTCTGTGTGACCTTGATCTCTGTTATATTCTACAAATTACCCTCCTGCCCATCTCTATATTTATTCTTCCACCTCTTTTGTTTGTAGAAGCATAGGAGTTCAGAATTGCTCTTATAGAATGTATGTTCTTTTTTTCCCAGTTCTAGGGACTTAATTGAGATGCAGGTCCTACTGAAACCAGTCCCAGATTCCTGATTTTTTAGTTTTGTTAGGCACTAAAGACTGAATCACTGAAAATGTATGCCACGTAAAATGAATAATTTCTGAGGTCTAGAAAATCCTACTTGATATAATATATGGAAAAGAGAAGGAGTTGAAGGGCTACAAGTGAGTCAGTTTGGGATTAAGGGAGAGGAATTCAGGCCTAATCTCTTAAAAATCTTGATTGATTTGATAGGAATGCCAGATGCAGGGTTTGTGGGGAATATCAGTACCTCTGTGACTATGAAAAAAATGTTGCTTCTGTATATGGACAAGCATCCTTGTTGTGGAGGTAAAAAATTGATAAAGGAGGAGGAATTGCACAACCTAGAGCAGCTTCATTTGCCCTTTAAGAGAGAATTTTTATGTTTGCCACAGTCCCCCCTCTTCCAAGAAAGCTCCTTAACCCCTAAGAGACTTTTACAAGTGTTAAGAAATACTTGCCTAAATCAGGTGTTGAAGACCCAATGCTTAGTTTTGCTTCTAACCATGGCAGCCCTTGTCTTTTCTTGCCTTTGGTTTTGGATACTGGCAAGCTGCTCATAAATCCTCATGGAATTTCTCATGGACTTGACCTTCCTCTGTTTTCTTTTCTTACCTGTTCCTTTTGCATCTTTCCATGGAGTGCCCTCCCACACTAGATTCCTGTCTTTCCCATACCTGTGACTATGGGTCTTTTCCTCCCCTCTCTTAATTTTACAAAATCCCAAGGTGGAGTAGTTGAGCAATGTTTTATCTTGGGATTGCTTCAGCATAGAGCTTGTACAAATTGTTTACTGTTTGTAGAGTGATCCAAGCCATTCTTTGTTAAATTCTTGGCAATGTTGTTTCTGATTGTCTGTTTCTGAGTGTTGCACAATACTATAATATGAATATATGATATATTCATAATAGATGAATATATATATATACACAAGATGAATAAACAAGTAGCATAACTGTAAAACACAAATCATTTGGAAATGTAACCAAGTGCAATATCCTATTGTTTCAGGCTGCTTAAAATTGTACAGATGCACTAATGTACCTCTAGTGTTCAACCCTAGTCTCAATACTATAAATCAGGAAAATCACCACTGCTACAATCAGAATAAGAACCTGTAAACTTGTATGCTTGCAACAGTTCACTCAGACTTCATTTATGTGGTGATCCCATGTGATGCAGGGTTACCATTATTCTTCAAGTAGTTTCAGATCTGGAGCAGAAGATCTATGTTCAGTCCAGACACTGAACCACCTCGTGGCTGCTTGCTCTGTGGTCACCATCTGTGCTTGCTGATCTGCATCCAGAGATGTCCCTGCTTCCTCTGGATTATCTACACTGTACTGAGGGCTCAGTGCTTGAGCCAGTCTGAGACAGCAGCACCACAAGTGTGGATGGTGGTGACATCATTTCTGATGCAGGCTCCTGGTTTGGCTCAGTTTGGCAGCTTTCTGGTCATGTCAAGCAGGAGATTTAAGCAAAATAGAAGGAGCCACATCCTCAGGTCTACCCAGAGTGCTAGGCATATATAGGAGCCAGCTGCAGCTCCACGATTCAGGATTATTTACTTAGGCCACTGTGGCCTAAAATAAAGCATTTGTGGTATGCTTTTTAAAGCATATGTATTTATGGTTGCATATCACATTCTTAACCTTCATTAACTTGCAGCTTTCTTTGGACTTTCACTCTTCCCTGCATTCCCACTGACTTCCCAGCTCACGTTTTCAATTCTGCCTTGCTATTGAAAACCCTAAATTTGGTTTCTAATTCTGAGCCAAATTCCCGCAGCTGCTGTGGGCAGGCAAGGAACCTCCCAGTACTTGCTGGGGCTCAGCTCAGCGGTAGACTGAATTGTAGCCTCTCCATCTGTTTGCATTTTTCATGTTACTTACAAATTAAAGGCATACATTGTGGTCTGCTTCCACACAGGCAACACACAGGTATGATTACAGAAATGAGGACATGGTGCTATGCTTAATTCAAGCATAAAACTTGATTCTGAAACTTCTAAATTTGCCTGATTCCTGCAGTATTTCTTTCCAAACTTTGCTGTCTTTTCTTGACAGTATTAGATGAAACCATGCAGCTTAGTCTTTCTTGAGAGGAAAGCACAGAGATGATACCTTTGTGGATACCTTTTGAGGAGCCTTTTTAAACTGCCTTCTGCTACAAAGCAAAAGAGCAAAATCTGATTTACAAACTGTTGGGCCCTCATCCTCATGGTATTTTCTGTGTGTCTTTCTACTGACATTGTACAAATTCTTTTAAAGTGCTTTGAAAGAAGTCTGAAGCAGTGGATTAAATGACATTTAGGAAAGATTAGACACTGCTCAAGGTGTGCGTTATTGAACCTATGCTCAAATGTGATGTGTGGGCAAACTGCTGTGCCTGCTCACTCTCCTGCTTCAGCAAGGGGGGGACTCCCAGAGACAGCTGGCAGCTCTGCATCCTCACACTGTTTTTGAGATTTGCAGAACCAAGAGCTGTGTTGCCAATGTCCATCTTCACACTGAAGTATCTGAACCTTATAGCCTTTATGATGTGCTAGGTCACTTCAAAGTTTAAAATTATTGCTTATGACCAATATTGTTATCATGTTAACAAGCAGTAATATATCTCTCCTTTGTTTTCTAGACTTTGTTGGGTGTGGTATTAGTAGTAGTGCTAAAAGCTTTGTAGTGCAATTGCTTTATTAGCTCTAAGATTTTAGTATTAGTCAGTTTAGAAAATGCCAGTGCACTTGTATGCTCACTTGTATGCTAGTTCAAAACAGTCCTGGGTTGCAACTAGAAACAAAGTCTTATTACCTCACAGGCAGAAGCATATTCTGTGCAAAGCCTTTACTATGAATATGCAAAATACAGTTATTCGGAGTTTGGACATTTGACCAAATTTGAGTGAATTATCAAGGGAAGAGCACAAGTCACAAATCTGGGAGAGAAGACATTACCCAGATGAATGTCAAGTCCCTGCATTAGAGCATCAGACAAATTTTTTCCAAGAAAATGCCCCTTCATGTTTTAACACGAATGCTTATTTTCCTTGTTTATTCAACTGGTTTTGGACAGAACACTTCTAAAGATTGCAATGTAAAATATGGATTTGGCAGGGGGATAGAAAATTTCACACCAGATTATTGAAATAGAGTAAAATTATAAGTGAAGGAGAACCCAGAGTTTCCAGTCAAGGGAACTCTGTGCAAGTAGAGAATTGCAGGGAGTCGACCCTTCTGCACAGAGGGAGAAGCCAGTGAAGCACTTACAGATGGAATGAAGAAACTTGCTGTTCTTTGATGAGAATATGGGTTTTCCTATATTGTCCCCCAGGTGTCCTAGCCATTGATTATTCCAGCCTATAAATGTTCGTCTCACCAATTCCCAACCAATAATTTCCCAAGTCAGAAATATCATCATTTCCCACGATACAAATATTGGTAGTTTGGGTTCTTTAATTTGTGTTTGGTGTGTTCCATTTTTTGCTGCTTGACGGCAGAACAAGTGGTCAAAATAATAAAGCAGACAACACAATTTGAATCTGGTTCCCTCCAGAGCAATCCAGACTGATTTTCAGAGTTCTTCTTTAGGCCTCTAGTCTAACTTTTGAAAAGCCTGCTCTGCTTACCTGCACATTCACATGGATATGTTGAAATTTCTTTTACTATTAGGAATGGATTCCATAGTGCCTGGAGTAATTTCTTGTCTAGAAAATTTAAAATTTTTAATGGGAAGTTTTCAGCATTTAAAAGCATCATTGTCCTTAGTACTGCTGTTTTCAGGTGCTCTGAGAGAGGACGTGGTACTGGGCACAAATTGATCGTTAAGATGGCAGCTGAGCCGAAGAGGAACGCAATAGTTTGTCCATTGTAAGGACTTACCCTGGCTTTTAATCATGAAGAGACAGGCCTTTAGCTGGGATTTTCCAAAGGAGATTCATTTTACGAACCTAATAAATGTCAGTCAAGGAGTTGCTTGTAAATGTCACCTCTTAGATAGCCCTGCTCAATGAGTCAAGATACATGCTCACCCCCTCATTCTCCCTCTCACTACTGCAGATCAATACAATGTTGAATAGTATTTGTGAAAAAGCTGCAAGTGATAGCTCATCAGAAACAGTGGTTTGCCACACTAACTTCACTGGAGTATCCTGTAAGGTGAAAATGCACAAGTCTGAATCAGGACCTTCTATGATCTGGCTGATGAAGTTCAGCTGAGGAAACATTTGCATACCCCTCTGTGGCATGGCATTCTTGGCTTCCTCTGCTCTGCTGTGAAAGGGTTTGGTGCATTTGCCTCCAGCGGTAACTGCATTTCAGTGGTAAATGAAATTACTCAAATACTTGGAACTGGGATGTATGCAGGTAATACCCTAGCCTATAGAATCATTTATGCTCTTCCCTGGGGTAGGGGAAATGGGAGTTATTTGTTTGCACATTTTTTAATTTGAACAAGGATTTGGAGAATGTATATTCAATCTAATGCAATAAGGGAAACTCCCTTCGTGGTATATGTGGTCAGTGATGGAAAATTGTGTTTTAAAGTATTCTGTATAAAGGTTGCAATCTTGATCAAGATGGTTGACTTATTCCATAAGACAAGTAATAATATTAATAATATTAAAGATTTCCTCTGTCCCTCAGTAAATTTTTCAGGGAGGAAAAGCAGTCTTGACACATACATGCTCCTAGCATTTGGAAGCAAACTCAAGGAAGTGCCTGTTTCTGAGCCATTCAGGTCCTCTAACCTTCAGCAATGGCAGATCAAAGACCATGAGGGAAACAGACTGCAGGTGCCAGTCAGGGCAGGTTCCATCTTGTCACAGTACTCTGGGAAGAGGCATTTGCTAATGTCTGTTAATCTCATGGCATGCCAAAGGAGAAAGACAGAAAAAAATTGCCATAAAGTCTTCCCTTTCCCAAGCAACCCACACCCAGGCTCAGGGTGGCTTCCTCTAGAAGAGAGAGCAGTGTGGGAGCCTGTGCCTACCCTGGGGTGGCTGGGCAGATGTCATCCTGCAGGAAGAGTGTCTGGCTCTAGCAGAGAAAGAGGGTTGAAGCAGCTGCAGAATTGACAATGCACTGGAGGTGGTGACAGTAGCTGAGACCATGAGAAGAAAATTCTTCCAATGAAGAGAGCCTAAAGTCCATCCTGGCTGTTGCTGTCTCCCACAGAGACGCTCTGCAGCCAAGGAGGAAGCTGAAATGCTGTGCAGCACCATGGGGAAGAAGTAGCAGCAGCAGAGAGCAGGGTCTTTACCAGCTGCAGGGAAAAGAAAGGATTAGGCACAGCTTAGGGCGCTGTAGGGGATGTTTTTGGCCAAGAGCCACATTTGCCCCTATCTTTCTTTTGAGGTGTAAATGGCATGCAAGGAGGCTTCTCTCAGTGGCTTCCCTGTGAAGATAAATAACCTGATCCCCCGGTTATTATCCCCCTGCTCTCCTCCCCTTCCCCCTGACTGACTTTGATTATTGTAACTTTACATGCACTTTTAATTTGCGTGCAGGCAAGTACAAAGGCACAACCGGATATACCTGTTATTTGCCAATGACCTGAAAGAGCATAGTTTATGTTAAGCCTTGGGTTATGGTAAGGTTTGCACGCGATTCCTCAATATACATGCTGCAGGCAACTGATGGATGGAGGTGATGGAGGGTGGAAGAAAGTTTTAAAGTGACAGAACCTGATTTGGTTCCTAATTAATCCACCATTTACGTAGAGGCCTGTATTGCAATTTTGTGTGGAGACCAAGTCTTGCCCTTTCTTCAGGCAAGGAATGCATGATCACATTATCCAGGCTGTAGTTTGTTCATGGCTGCACCTGCAACTGATAATGAACACTTAATGAAAATTAGGCAAAAAAGGCAGGTAGGATATTTACACCTGCCTGTTTGTACATACTCTTGCATGGCAGGCAGAAGATTGGAAGAGGGGGAAAGCTTCAAATGAGATAATTCATAGCAGCAGAGTCAGGTCAGAGTGTGTAGGCATGCAGACCTCAACAGAGATGTGGGGGCCTGGATAGAGAGTGGATCCACATTTTGTTGAATGGAACTCAGCCCCCCACACAATTTGGAGAGGTTTCATTTGACCTGAACTCCCTCAGCAAGATATAAAAAATATCCATCCCTCATGGGTACATAGTTACAGCTGAAGACACGGAGTTAGAGCAAGGAGATGTGTGACCCAGTGCTCAGCCTTCACGCTGACTTGCTCACTTTGCAAGGAAAGACTAATGATGTTTGCTAAAAAATTATTTTCAGGGATTTCACATCAAATTAGCTAGGTCTTCAAGCAGAAAGGAAGTGTCTTTATCTGCCAGGCAAATTAACCTTGAGGTCTTAAACTTCAGTGGTTTTATTGCTGCTATGTGTTTTAACCTAGTATTAAAGGCTGCACCAGAGGAATTAATTCATATTTTGTTTGGAGGTTCAAGAAAGGAAAAGCATCCTGTTGATTCTCAGCCCCACCTCTTATCTCCAGGGAGTTGAAAGCAACATGAGCTAAATAAAGCTTTATGGGACTTAAGGGAGGAATCTACTCAAACTTCTCCCAGAAACAGCGAGAAAAGCTACAGAAAGTCAAGTGTTACTCTTACAATAAGAGCATCATAAAATTATTGTTAAAATAACAGAAAACAACACGGACCTATTGATGCAAGACCTCTGTGTAAGTTTGCATTTCTGGACATAAGCACATTTAATGTTTTTTGCCTCAGATTCCCCCTATAACTAGGAGCTATCATTGTGTGTGAATCTGCCCAGTATCTGTTCTACTGTTCTCTAGCTTCAGACAGACCCTGTACTGCCAGTATGCAGGAAAATGTTTACATTTGTAGGACAATGATTGATGGACTGATTTTTATACTGATGTTTTTGATTCAAACAATACAACTCTGCCTTTTACCTTCACAAGCCCACAGTCATCAGGCAACCATGGTCCACTAGCATAAAGCATTTGTCTGAATCAGCTTTCAAAATAAATCCATTTGATTTTCCCTCTTCTCCTCTGCTATATTTTTGCTTCTTACTTGCAACCCTCCTTAGCTGCCCTTTTGAGGAATTTGCTTTCTTGTAAGAACTCTTTTTTCCTTATTAGTTTACCATTTACCCTGGTTTTCATTTCTAAGAATTCAAAGTACATAAATTTTGCATACCTGCATTTTAATTCTTCTCCATTTGTCTTGATAGTTAATACAAGTGTAGTAAACTTACATGTAACAGCAACTTCACAAAAGCTGTGAACCCTCAAACACACGGTTGGTCTTTCTGAGGTCAGTATATTTATAAAAATTTAAATGTTTCTAAAGTCTTCTGAGGAAGAAAGGTTTTCATTTAAAAAACCCAAACAAAACCCCACCGAACAAAAAAAACCCACAACCTTTGCTGCCACATACACATTGCTGCCTGCAACCTGTTTTCTAATAAGTGTAGCAAAATCACCAAATGCTGCTGTAAGCACTTATGCACAGAAAACACCAAAAAATCAAAACCACCCCCCCCCATAACAAAATAAAACAAAACAAAACAAAATCCAAACCAACCTTGAAGTTTTTTGCACTTAGAAACTTGATAGAGTGTGAAACTCTCTGCTCCAGGGTCCTGGATTAAAACATTCACAGCAGCAAATTCTGTTGTGACAGGGTTAAACAGTCAGGAAAGGGTTACAGGCTGCCTGCTTGTCACTTGATTCATCAGGGGTTTAGATGAAGATGTGTGCCCTTTTTCTGGCATGGAAAGCCTGGGAGCCTCTGCAGCTGGCTTTGGATAAGGGAATAGCTTTGTTTTGTGTTACTTTATGAATTTGATGTTTGGATAATAAACTGTATCCTGGAGCGAAATCTGAAGAAGATGGGTATTTCTGTGCCTTGACCTTTCCCTTCCCCGTGGGCAAGAAAGCCCACCAGCACAGAGGCTGTGAAAGAGCATGTGACAAGTGTAGTAAAATATTTTCCTTCTTCATTAAAGTAATCCTGGGTTATGTTATAAAAGAGAAGTGTGAGGAGGCAGGTGTGAAGAAGTTGCAAAGAAGCAGCAGACCTAGGTTTCACGTGTACATGCAAGAGAAAGTCCTACTGAAGATAAAAAGTAGTTGAAAGTAGAGTGATTCAGATTAGTTCAGGATAGATGGATAGATAGATAGATAGATAGATAGATAGATAGATAGATAGATAGATAGATAGATAGATAGATAGACAGACTAGATAGATATATCTAATAATCAGCATTTGTATTTGATCATGTTGCTCAACTGTGGCTGCTGGAGCATGAGTTATGTCTTCAGAAAATACTAAATTCCTAAATAGGAAATGACATCAGATTAGGAGGACAAATCAGTTATTGTCATCTTCAGCTGTATAGGGATCACAAAAATGGATGCCAGGTCTGACACAATACAAGGGTAAAATAGGGTAGCAGTAACAATCTGCTGCAGTTTCCAAAGTGGGAAGAGCTCTGCCTGCATGTCACTTACTTCTGTGGAGGTAAGTGGGAAGTCACTCCCATAAGAGTGTATAGGCCAGGAGAGAGAGAGGAGGGATATACAAATATTTCAGTAGGTATGACTAAGGGCTGGTTGCAGCACCACTGTTTATATACTGCCTGTGGAAAAATTAATCAGCCATGCCAACCATGCTGATCTTATATTAAACATTTTTGCATGGCAGCAGGTTTTGAAAAATCTTGACAAACTCCATATTTTCTAAATTATCCCACTGACTTAAGCAGCATAGCATTTTCTTTAAAGTTATTCCAATCAAGGGAAATTATAGACCATTTGATTTAAGTCATTATTTTCACATTGATTCAAGTTAGAGAGGAAGGCTTCAGCAGGCTGCAAACATGGGAAACAAGCTTAGTATCCCAAGTGATATGAGTATGCTGCAGAGAAGGCTGGACACCACTAGATGAAGTAATAGCAGTGCAGAGAACTAGATACAAATAATAGTGGTTCATGGTACCTATCTGATAGTCAGTAGTTTCAATACTCATCTCCCTGAATGGCAACCTTGCCTAAGAAGGCAGCCTCTGCTTGAGCATCAGGGAACTTTGTCAAATTTAATTAAGGAAAGCACTGTATTCAAGAGACACCTGTAGCAAAGGTTAACCCCTTTGCCTTGCTTAGGCTGATAAGGACTTCAGTATTTAGATGAATATCTGAAAAAGTCATGAGGGCCAGAACTAGTTTTTCTTGCTTTAATGGATGTCTGACCAAAACTTACATGGTCACCACACCAGATTTAAAAAAAGAAAATCTTGGTACCAAAACAGCACTTGAAAAGACTCCCCATTGGAGGTTTTGGCAAGTTAGAAAAACATTTCTCTGTTATTTTTGTGCACCTTGTTTTGCTTGGTGTGAATGAGTTTACTGTGACTTATTTCAGGATTGTCTGGCCTGTAGTATCTTTGCAAAGCAGGGATGGTGGCAGCCCTGGGGCACTTCAGTGCACTTTAATACACTTGTGCCAAATACTGCCAGTGGAAGCAGTCAGGGAGCTGTCTGCTCTGTGCTAGCCCATACACCTTTTCTCTCACAGGGTTCCAAAGCTGACTCTTCTTTGTCCTGGTAATGCCACTCATAGCCAAGTGCTTTTTCTATCTTGTCAGTTGACAGTCTTGTTAGATGATTTTACTATGATTTTTTAATGTTCACATTGATGAACAGTCCTCTTTTCTGCTAACATGAACAACTGCAACTCCTTCATTTAACTCTCCTTGAAGCTCTTAATTGTTGGAAGTCTAAGTAGCACAGCATGCACACTCCTCTCTGGCCAGACATCACACAGCATGCTGAGCTGTAGGATCCATGGATGAACAGTAATGCCACCTCAATGTGCAATCAGATCATCTGGCATAATAAACTTGTCCTGTCACAGTTTTTATGCTTTATGCCAGCTGCGTAAGGAGATGTTATACCCATAAGAGCAATATGGAAAGAAATCCTTTCTAGTCTGGCATTGCCTCTGTACAGGTGACCATGTATCTTTAGAATAATCTGGACTAATCTGAGTTAATCTGAACTGACAGAGCAAGTTTGTGGCAGTTTTACATAGCCCAGGTATTTTAGATATATAATTCTAGTAAGCTTGGCTTGTATCACTGAGCTGTTGCCTGACTTGTCCTTTATGGAGAATAATTCTTACTATTCCATCAAGATCAGCTGGAATCATTATTTCAACAGGACATGGATTACATGTAATTTAATTACATGATTAGATTTCAACAGTACATGGATTCTGTTTATTAAGCCAACACTGAGCATCTAAAGAAGAATTGCTTTTAGTGATTTTAATGTACCATCCTCAACATATTTTACTCTGCAGCATCCTTGTTACATATTACAGGATGAATTTTTACTGGGCTCTTCCCTTTTTGGTCTTGATTTAAGATTAGGCAACTGTCCAGATTATACAGCAAACCAGTTTGTAATAAGTATTAAGTAACTCTGTCAATTCATTGTACTAACTACAGAAGTACAATTTAAGTGTAAGGAGTTACTTACATCTAAGTTCCAGCCAGCATCTGAAATAAATCACCTAGGAACACAGATGTATTTGCATAAATGTTCACAGATCATAGTGATAATGCTGTGAACAACATTTTTTTGTCAGCTAATCACAGATCCTTTCGCAATTATTCCTAAGCACAGCACTACAGAGCACTTGTGAGGTGGGTAATTATTAAAATTCCATTTTAGAGAGCAAAACAGTGAAACAACATGATTAGGGACTTTCCAGAGGCCATCCCTGACATTTTTTTTACTTGCTTGGCAATAAAATCAAATTTAATTACTTCTGTTCCTGTACTTCATCTACAGATTCATGTGTCTTTTTCTTACTTCTGTCTTACCTTTTATATCTAGTATCTTTTTAAATTCAGGGATAACCTTGGTAAGTTTTTCCATGGATGGATAACGTTTGACAGATTTCTCATTTTACTAAGAAAATGTGAGAAAAAATCCCAACATCTTCTATATCAGGAGTAATAAATACATGCACCTGCTTCTGCTGATTCTACACCTTGTTTTGGCAAGTCAGACCTGTATTAATACAACCCAGGCACCACACTCACTTCCATCTTAATGCCAAGTGCTGAGCCTGGCTGATGATACTGGCTCACCCTACTTGAAACATTTTATTGGCACATCTTATAAACTCCTTTGGGAAATTTGTCAACAAAACAAGATTTAAAACAGCAAACATGGCAGGAAAATAATTGTGGCAAAACACAGTCAACTCCACATGTGGTCAGGGAGAGTGTGTTCTATTACACCTATCAGGTTGTCATCTGGGACAAACATGTCCAGCTGTGCTGTGGATGTGGTCATGCCTGGCTCACGGGAGAGGAAACCATGCATGGTTCGCCTGCTGACACCTGGAGACACACCTTGGCTTCAGGTGCCAGTCTCACAGTACTGGCAATGCATGGCACTGTGAGATGTGAGCATCCAGAGGGCACAGAGCTCCCCTCTGGGACCCATTATTCCTTGGCTTTGTGTCTGCACGCACAGGGCCGAGCCAGCAGCCTAGGAGGTCAAGTGGCTGAAAAGTAGAAAGAAGAAGAATTACAGATTTGGAGCCATGGAGGGCTGAGGAGAATCTCCAAGGATAACACAGACCACCCTGTTGCTGCCAAAGCTGGATCAAATTTGCCTGCAATGCTTCCAACAGATATGTGTCTGAGCTCTCCTGAAAACTCTTCCCTCTGGAGATTCCACTCAGTCCTTTGACAGTACATCTGGGGTTTTGTTACCCTTTGCCAAAAGTCATGCTTCAGATTTCCTTCTTTTGGTTCGGACACATCACTTTTTATTCATTAAAGATCCAGTAAATAAGTTCTTCTGTTTGTAGTCTTGAATACTTTGAAATCTGATGTGGTATCCCCCCTTAGGTTTCTTTAGATAGAGCCTACAAATCTCCTTAAAAATTAGAGCTCCCAGAGTTATGTTGATTCTTGTTAATTTTTTCTACATACCTTGCTATTCCCCTGTGTTGCTTTTTCTCTAAAACAGGACAGAGTATTCAAAAAAAGTACAAGTGAGTAAAACAATTTTTTTTTCTAAGATAAATCTTGTGACATGTCACTCCAGGATTGCTACTTGTATTAGCTGGTGCCTCTCTTTTCCAAGTAGAAAGAAGTTCCTTTTCAATATTATATGTGCTGAAGCAAGATCTTATGAGGTAATGAAAAAGGTTGAATAAAAGCAGTGTGAAGAAGCTGTAATATTAAATACATGTATGTGTAGCTCCCTTTGAATTACATTGCTTTTATTATTTTATTGTCATAACAATATTGTGATAATTAAAATTTTCCATGGGAATGACACAGGGGTTTATGTGTCCACAGCTGCAGCTATTCTACTTTAGCAGAAGCTATTTTTATAATTTTCTTGGAAAACATTCATTCCTGACTTCTCATTCCCATCTCCCAGAAAATCTGTTTTGATGCTTGAAAAAATACAACAGTGTTTATTTGGGTAGAGTATATAGTAAGATCATCTTCTTCATCAAAATCATCTTTCAGTTCTTTCCTTCAGTATCTGTCTATTCCAGCTCTTCAGAAAATGTCTCTGGTATTTGAGTGGCATATCTTTTGTCATTCAAAATGGCTGTGCTGTTTGGGACAGAAATAGGAAGAGGGCAATTTTGTAAAGTGGGCAGATATGAAAGACTCTAATGAGAGTTATTTTAAAGGCATCAATGCCTACTAGGATAAATTCCCTCTCTGAAGTTGCTCTAAGTGCAGTAGCTCCACATCCACAATAAACGCCTCTACTCATAGCAGATGTGAAGGGCTCATTTAATTACTGCACCCAATTATCAGATACTTTCCCTATTAACCACATGAAATGTGGGATTGTTGTGGGATTTAGTGGAAATTATGATGCATTTCTGTATTCCAATAAGGTTCTTCTTGTGTTCCTCACACCTTCCTAGTTTAGCATATGAAATAAAATTTCTTTAGACTTGAATCTTCTTTGGGGCAGTTGGGAGGATTCAGGCTACACCTTTGTGACAGCAGACCAGTTTTTCCATGGTTTATGTGGCTGATTTCTTGATTTTTACTAACATTTTCTTCTGTGACTAAGCTGATGTCTTCTAGCATGAGAGGCTTACACTGCAATGAGTGCACCAGCTTGGAAAGATTGTGAGTGAGATTGAAGACAAGAATCATTAGTAAAGAACGTTACACTAAAAAACACCGCAAAATACTTGGCTATGCTGTGGAACGTTGAAACGATTAAAAAGTGAGATGTGTCATTTTTTTTTT
Source organism: Erithacus rubecula (assembly GCF_903797595.1). NCBI lineage: Eukaryota > Metazoa > Chordata > Aves > Passeriformes > Muscicapidae > Erithacus > Erithacus rubecula. The sequence continues at coordinate 75,533,611 of NC_136685.1, forward strand.
CTTCTAGCTACACACAGCATGTGTTTCCCATGTCTCAGATTACAAGCAAATGTGAGCTGAGGGTTTATGGTAATACCACCTAGGAAGTATGATATCATCTTTCCCACAGGTGGTAAGTCAGTTTTCCAAGGTGTGTTTACACAGAGCATTTCAGAGCACCAGCACACACACCAGATACTTAAGCAATATCTGTAATTATGGAAGAGTTTAAGGAATAAACACTGTCTAGCCAGGTATGACTTGTAAAACACCTTATGGCCAAATATGTGATGTCATTACCTTGATAAATACTTGTTAGGGCATGAATTCAACTGAAGTTAAATGAAGCTGATAATGTGGTTTATAAGTGTGAGCACACAGAGCTTTTGTAATCAGACTAGTTGTTAATAAGAGAAATAATCTGATAGTGCAGAAGCAAATTTGCTTGTATTTTGAGATTTATAAATCCTGTGTTTCAGGGTGATGGTCTGTTTATATCTAGGTTATAAACCACAAACATAACAAATTATACAAGATTGCTAGAGGAAAAGTGACAAATGTTACCATCAGTCAGATGCCCAACTTGATACATTCATTTTCCTTTTAGGTTATCAAAGGACTGAATACCAAAGATTTTTAAGTTTATTAAAGTATCAGTTTCCTTTTATAGTCTTTGTGTTTATTGAAGCAATTTCATGAAGTTTAACAGACTGGAAATGGCTCTTGCCAGCTAAGTCTGTTCACTATTTGTTTTTGTTTGTTGGTGTTTTTTTTTACATTGGAAGCACATACCTAAAAGATGTGCTTAGAAGGTGTTAAATGGTGTAAAACCATATCTCTGGATGCCACTTTGGTTCTAGTGCTGGCTCAAGGACAGATTCACGGCTGTCTTTCTCTAACACCTGGGATATTTTTGTCAGAAAATGGCACAGAAGGGTAAGACTCTATGTCCTACTGCCATTGCAGCACTCGTCTCTCACTTTGTTTTTCATTGCTGTTTTTTCCCAGTCTGATCCTGTTCAAGTGGCTTAGCAGATGTGCTTGACCACCTACAGCCTTTTTGGACTGTTTTCCTTCCTGGCTTTTCAAGCTCAGCTATTCATGAAATCTGAACTATGTGTTGATCTCTGAGGCTGTTCCAACCTCCCTTAATGCAGCAATTATTTAAAAGAAGTAGGCAGCAGTCCTGCAAAATATTTGTTTTGTCCACAGTTCTCTTGGATGCTTTCCTTTAGTGAGCAGATGAGAAGAGTGTCTGGTTTAAGCTAGTTTCCTGGAGAGGCCAAGCAAGTGCAACACTTGCTGTCTGCACATATGTGTGTGTCTTAATGACCTACAAACAGCTTTTAAACTCACTGGCCTCTCTAAACTACAGGAATTGAGATCCCCAGGGTACAGGAATTCCTATAAATTTCAGTCAAATTGAACAGAAGAGAGACGTATCATCAGAGGTTTGCTGAAGGACATGCTTCATCACAAACTCATCCTTTAACAGACAATTCAGCCACAAGACCCTAACCCACAGGGCACATCTCTTGGCCAGAAGTGAAGCAGTGCTCTTGTGGGTGCAAATCTTGAATTTTATTAAATACCTTTAAGAGCATATTTCTCATGACTTCCACATCAGTCTCTTATAAATTCGTGTAAATCACTCTCCGATAAATTTGTTTTCTGGTCATTTTATGCATTATGGAACCCCACAGGGCTTGATACTGCATCTACTTACTTTTTATGCATATATATTGTTTCTCAGTGCAGCTTTTCACTACAGAGCTACAAGGCATGGCTACATTAATCATTCTTCAGCACTCTTTCTTTCCTGAAGTGTCACATTCTTCTCGTTCGTGCTGTGCTCGAGAGAGAACATTGATAGCACACAGATCAAAAACAATACTGAACCAAAACAAAGTGATATTTTGCCAGTTTTTTTGTTTATGTGACAGCATTTACAGTGTCTTATTTACAAACTCTTTAATCTGTAGCACTGAATGCTGCTGGTCTTCCTTTTCCTTGTTCTCCCCAAAGAGAAGTCTCTGACTGTCAGTCAAGAGGGCTGTGGGATGGCAGGTCTCCTCTGAGCCTTGTCCTCTGCCAGAGGTATTGTGCCAGAAGGGGCTAGTCTGGGACAGACAGGGCACCGTGTGGGGATACCCACCTCAGCATGCCAGCACACTCTGGTGTTGCACAAGGTCTTGGGCAGTGAGAGGGCCTTGCACCATGCAGGGGCAGGCTGCTTCCTAGGATCATTTCAGCCTTTTCTAAGCTATTTAGTCTGCATATTTTGGATACCATAAATATGCATACTCAGGACTTGGCCATTGCCTTGGATTTCCAAAGCAGGTGGTTTATCTGAAGTCTGTCACATTAGCCCAGTCTATTTTCTTCATGGCCTCAGACTAGTCAATCCCCGCTCCTAATTTTACAGTTGATACAACTTGGTTCTTACTGGAGCAGCAACAAACTCATGCAGTTATTAGGAGAGATTTGCTGTGAATTGCCAGAATTCCTACTCTCAGTCTTTTTGACCACTAATTGTGATAAAAATAATGGGTATCCAGATCTAGATGCGTTCAGTTCATCTGCATTTCTTGATAAGAAAACGATATATTTCTGCCCTAGCACTCTTAATACATCCTCAGAAGTATGTTAATTGTTTCTAGTTTTGGATGAAGCATTTATTTTTTGCATTATAAAACAATAAGAGACCTCTCCAACTCACTGATGTTGCTCAAGGGGGTAGAGTGTCTCTGGGAGGAAAGATAAAGAAGCCTGAGTTGTGGAGAATCCAAGTATTTCAGTTTTTGTAATTCTGGCCTCTCTAAAAGTTATGTGCATTGTATGAATAAGACGTTTGGGTCCATGTTCCTGCAAAAGTTTTGAGATGAGGATTCCAATGTACAGCAAATTTTATCCCATGTAGTATGACCCATTCATGGCAGTCTTCAGTTTTTCAGTAGTTTTGTATCTGTGAGAAATAAGATTATATTGTGAAAAGTATTAAACCAACAATGACATTTGAAATCAGAGTCTCTGCTTTCACTAGAACAAAGTTTGTATTCACCTTGGGCCATTGTAATCACTATTCCTTTTAGGAAATACATTTCTAAGATGGATTTGAAATGGTAATGTTGAAACCTAACAATAACTGAAGAAATGTGTTTGAAAGATGATGATTTGCACAGCTCTGCAACATTTGCCGTCAGCAATGCTTTAGAAGAGGAGTAAAGTTTCTAACTTGAAAGGAAAAAAGGCAGCACTGGATTAAGAAACGTCTTAAGGTGACTAAATGAATTACTTGTGTTTCATCTATTGACATGTGAGGTGGGAGCTGCTTTTGTTAGTGGCTGACAGCACAGAGACAGAGACAGAGTCACCCAGGAAAGCACCTGATAGTCCAATTTACTCATTGCCTTCCTGTACCTGACAACCAAGAAGTCTACAAGCAAATTATTTTCTAAGGATGCCTCAGGCTGATGCATAAAACAAGCTGGCTTTGTCTGGAACATGCTTGGTCCAGCAATTTGGTCTCCACATCTTCAGATATTCCTCACCAGGTATGATGTGTCAGCCCCCTGCTGACTGCAAAGGTAGCAAAGCTGCCTCAGTTTCCCCTTCTAGCACACAGAGTAGAAAGAAGCTGCTGCTGCCTCCTTCAGTGAATCCAAACTGCCATAGAGAATGAAAAGATTGATGTTTTTTCATTTGGGTTGGCATAAACCAAAGGGAATGTGTAAAATTGGACAACAGTTAGACTAACAATTAGAGCAGTTAGACTTGTTGCTTTTATTACCTTTCTCACAACACAGGAGCAAGGGAGATGAAATATGAGCAAATTCCAAATAGATTAAAGGAAATGCATTTTATGTAATATACAGCTGGAGCTTGAGGCTCATGCCAAGAAATAACAAGTGGACTCAGGAGTGAGTGAGACTGGGAAGAGGACTGGGTATTTCTGTGAGCAGCGGGAATTTTAGAAATACTTTGAAAGAGCTCAAAAACAGGTTTAGAAGGGATGTAAAACCTGAGCTAGTTGTGAAATTCACATGAAACAACCACTTCAGATTTCAACATACAAATTCAATGTTCTTGATTTGATCTTTTGGGCCTGTAGTTAAACATTCCTGTCAAACCTCACTGGTGTTAATTTTCCCATGTATCAAGAGTGTGTTAGCTGCTATGGGGTGCACAGAGAGCACTTTGTCAGTGTCTAGACTGGGATTTTCCAATCTTTGGGTTTTCACTGTTATCTTCTAGGAATAATTCAGCCTCTTCTTTTACTTCAAGATTTTAGACAGGTAGAAGAGCCTGTTTCCCTGTAGGAAATGTTTACCTGGGGGATTTATTTAAGCAAGTCCTGAATGTACATGACATCAAGTAATTTTTGAACAGAATAAGATTTTTGTGGCTGGTCATGATTCATACGTTGATTGTCCACCTCCAGATCTAAGTGCTTCTTCTTCTAAAAGGAGGATTCTTTTACTTCCTGGATCAGAGGATCACAGAATATCCTGAATTGAATGGGACTCATAAGGATCATCAAAGTCCAACTCCTATCCCTGCACAGGCCAACCCTAAGAATCACACCATATCTTCTCTGATAATGCAGAAGAGGAGATTTATTGGTATGTTATTTTGTTCCCATAAAGATGTCAGCCTGCAACTTTCTTCTCCCTCCAGGTGATTGCATGGTCACCATTTGCACATTTCAAGCAATTTTTCTCTCCTAAGGGCATGTCTCTTATGAAAGCAGGGTTGTTTCAGGAGGTTGAGAAGGAATCTACAGGTAAGGTGAAGTTCTTGTCTATGGAGACAAAAGACTTGGCTGTAGTCCTCATGTCCTACTGGTAACACAAGAGGGAAGAGTCAAGCAGTGTAGACCCACAGTTCTATCACCTATGTCACCTACATTGTGAAAACTAGATCCACAAGCAAGGAAAGAATAAGAAAGCTTGCTTTGTCATGTGGGAAAAAGTGCTTAGCAAACCACAGTGAGGCATTTCAGACTGTCTTCTTATTTATTCTTAAAACACTTTTATTTCTTTTTAACATTAGCCATCAAACAAAATATTTGAAGTTTTTAAGGAGCACTGTTACTTTTTGCTTTGTAAATAAGAGACTAACTTATTCAGTTATAGCTGTCTTAGTGATCTGCTTTTTGATTCAATGGAAAAGTGATGACAGGTGTTGTCAGGCAGTAATTAATTCTTTCAGCATAACTGTCTAGGCTCTCGAATGATTTATTTTGTGTAAAGTATTTGGCAAAAATGTAATCTACTTAATCTATTTAAACAACAAGAGAAAATTATTTAACTAAACTTCCCATACTGCCTGCCTGAATGCAGTGTGTTGGAATGCAGTGCCTTACCACTACAGTGAGAGGTGCAGAACCAATTAAACTGATACTGGAAAAGGTCTCATAATGAGCAATTTTCTCAGTGAGAAGAATGACAGTCCTTCTTTCAGGTCAGCACCAAAACCATAGAATCATAGAATTGTTTAGGTTGGAAAAGACCCTCTGAGATTTTCAAGTATTTTTCAAGTATTTTTCAAGTATTGCCAAGTTCACCTCTAAACTGAGTCCCTAAGTGTCACATCTAGGTATATTTTAAACACCTCCTGGGATGATGACTCAACCAGTCTCCTGGACAGCTTGTTCCAGTGATTGATAGCTCTTCCTGTGAAGGAATATTTTCCCATATATAATGTAAAGCTGACCTGGAGCCATTGAGGCCATTTCCACTTGTCTTGTATCTTGTTACTTGGGAAAAGAGGTCAAGCCCCATCTCACTGCAGCCTCCTTTCAGGCAGTGGTAGAGAGCAGTGAGGTCTCCCCTGAGTCTCCTTTTCTCCAGGCTGAACCATCCCAGCTCCCTCAGCTGCTCCTCACAGCACTTGTGCTCCAGACCCTTTGCCAGTTCTGCTGCCCTTCTGTCCTGCACTCCAACACCTCATGTCCCCTCCCAGTGAGGTGCCCAGAGCTGGGCACAGCACTCAGGATGTGGCCTCACCAGTGCCAAGTATAGGACAGTCACTGCCCTGGTCCTGCTGGACACTACTGCTGGCACAGGCCAGGATGCCATTGCCCTTCTTGGCCATCTGGGCACACTCTGGCTCCTGGTCAGTGACTGTCACCCAGCACCCCCAGGTCCTTCTTCTCCAGGCCACACAGCACTTGGCTTAATGGAACATCATACATTTGGTGTCACCCAATAGACCCACCCTGTCCCCGATCCCTCACACACTGATGGTTTAGTTGTTACTATGCAGTGCTTACTCTAACTCAAAAAGTTTTCAGTTTCCCATGTTCTGCCAGCGAGGAGATGCACAAGAAACTGGGAGCATGGCCAGGACAGCTGACCTGACCTGTCAAAAGGGATATTCCATAGCAGGAAATGCCATGCCCAATATATAAACTGGAGGTGTTACCTGGAGCTGAGTTGATGGCTGCTTGGGGAATGTCTGGACATCAGTCAGAAATCGTGCATTGCTTGGGGTTTTTTTAGTCTTATTTCTTTATTTTTCTTATCTCCATTTTCATTACTGTTAGTACTAGAATTAGTATATTTTACTTTATTTCAATTTTTAAACTGTTCTTAAACCATGAAGTTTTTTCTTTTTTTAGTGATTCTGCTGCCCCACTGGGGTGGGGGTAGTGAGCCAGTGTCTGTGTGATAGCTGCCAGCTGGGGTTAAACCATGACACATCCACAAGGTTTGTGGATCCATCATTGTTCTTGTTCTTGTTGTTGGTTTTTGCTGCATTAGAACAGACTACAGCATTAAAAACAAAGGTCTTCATTCCCCATATCCATTACTTTGTTCTCATGAGAAGAAACCATGTCTGCCTGTTATAATAAACTGATGTACCAGATTATGGTGAAGTTAATCAGAACTGACAGTATAATAGGAACAACTGCAGCTTAAGTTGCAATAAATTTGTTTGTTTATAGATGGGATTTTGCAACAAGGAAGCATTTTATAAATCAAAGAAATTTCCCACCAAACTTACCTTACTGAGGAGTAAAACAACATCTTATAACTAGAAAATAGAATTGTTCTGAGAAAGCCATTTATCTATTTTTTTTTTAAATAGCAGATGAGCATATTGTTTACTTGGGCCAATGCAACATTGACACTCTTTAATTCAGTCCCATAGGACCATAATAATTTTTCTACATCCTGATGACAATTTCTTCATTTTCCATTTGCTTTCAGTAAATTTGAGGGCTTTTCTGGTTTCAGGGAAAACCTGGTCTATCAAACCAGGTGTCGCTTTATAAATTCTCTTATGTATTTTGAAATATCACAAAATTCATATAATTATTATAGCTCAAGGTCAACTCATGTTTTTTTCATTCTTGGGTTTGCAGTTTTTTTAATTGTCTATCAGTCCTGACAAGATAAATCCCATCAGGATGGGATCCATGCTGCCCACTCTACATACGTCCCAGTCTTGATCTCTAATTTGAAACTTGATCATAGAAATGGTATGTAACAGTAACTATCATCTTTTGGTCACTGTTACTGGGCTAACCACCTTTGCATTCATCTTAGCAAGGCATTTGGGACATGAACAGGTTTGGATATACATTTAGAAAGCACTAACAGGAATTTTCATATCAGCTTAATTGCTATTCCCAGAAAATGATATTTTTGTTTTTGATGGTTGGACTATAAGTGCAGGCTTCACACATGATTGTATTTTAACCTTCTCTAAATGTACTGGTGTTGGCTAATGAATAATTTAAATTATTTTAACAACAAAATATTTCAAAATGTGTACAGAAAGCAATGCTTTTCAACCTGACGGATTAAGAAATATGAAATTGTATTAATGCAACATTAATGCAGAATGCTACAGCATTCTCCTTTCAGTAATAGTATAGCAATAGACTATAAATCAGTAATTTGCAGCTTGACCAGAAGAAAGTTATCATCTCTTGCCTGCTGCTTAGATTAAATTGTTTGCTTTCACTGCTGCTACAGGCAGGCTGCACCAGAGCATTCCCCTTCTGATAATCAGCTTGGCTGGATCTTCTGCCATGCCACTTGCCCCTGGGTATTAAATTGCAGTAATATAATATCTAATTTTTAATTTTGTCAGGATAAATTCCTTCAGTTTTCTCTTGCATGAGGCATTTCCATACTCTTACCATCTTTGGGGTTCTTCCCTACCTGTCTCAGATGAAATTAATTTTTCCTAAACACACAGACAGCAAGATTTTTGCACACTAATGTAGCTGAGGTTTTACTCATCTGTGACATTAGCATTAACACTGTTGTTTCTGGAAACTCCATTAGTTTTTCTCTGCAGTTGATAATGAGCAATACCTGACATCCCATACAGTATAATGCAGTGTAGCTGGCAGGACCCAGTGTAACGTGTATTTGTTTTACAGGTACAGGGTCATTGCCACAGAGAATCACTAGCAAGAGCCCACCTAGTCATTTTTAAAGAATTTTAATTTGGTAGATAAGACTTGTAATTAAGGACTGGATAAGTACTGTGCCAACAGACTTTCTAGCTGCCAGGCCAAATAGGTTGGGATAAGGAATGAGCTGTGCCTCTCTGAAAATCAACAGCAAGTTTTCCTCAGAAGCTCATCCTCAGGCTTACCTCAGGTTAGCACATTACATTTTTATTGCTGTAGTGTTTGTGCTTTTTAAAAATCTCCGTTGGAGGGAGCCTGTTAGAACCTGCCAGCAGCTCTTTCCCTTGGGCAGCTCCTGAGCCTGGGGTGCTCTCAACTGGCTGCTCTGTGACTACAGAGTGTTTGCAACTTGTCCTGGTTTTGCTGTAAGCCTGCCCGGAAAGGGACACTTCCAAAAAATATTTCAAAATATCTTCTAAAATTCGAAATACTTGCATGAAAAGCAAGTTTTGTACAAGGAGCCTGCTAGTGGCAAGGCTTTATAGTCTTCAGGAGCAAGGCTCACTGTTGTGGAGTATCCCCAGATGTGGCTTGTAGCCCATCTACACCATGGAGTGCTGGCTGCAGCCTCCACCCCCTGCAAGATGTCCCTCTTGCCTCCTTCCAGGACTCTCTCTAGCATTACTTAGTTTTGCTGGCACTAGCTGGGCTCATTTGGACTGAAAGGGACAGGATGGCTCTCACGAGCCGGGAGGTGGCAGCCCAGACAAGGGAGGGCGGAGATGTCTTGTCCCCACACAGCTCCATCACTCCGGGATATCTGTCGGCTGCCAAATGTTGCCACATGCCAACGCTGTTAGGAGTCTCTTATCTGCACTCATTCAGGGCATGCCCTCTCTTCCTTGAAACCATGAGGTTTGAAATTATGCATCATGTTCTCTATAAATAATCTTAATTGGCAGCAAGCTCATTGAATGTGGTCTTTTGCACACAAATTAAAACCTGCTGTAGCGAATTTGAGACTGTCCTGAAATAGGTTCATTGCTGCAAGTGGACTTCAATTTTGTCCCACTTCACATGAATTGCTTTAAAACTAATCTACCAGGGCACTGCCTTTCTTCAGGGCAAGCCCCTCTCAGGCTTTTGGTAAGGGAAGCTCTTCCATAGACAGCACTGAATCCATATTCTCCGTCCTACAATGTATTTGGCTGGAACTCTAATGAGAATCATTTAACTGTGCCTGCAGCAAGAAACTCTGAAGAGCATGTCCTTTCATTAGTTGCCTCCAAGGCTTGTCCACGCTCTTACCTCCCCATAATAAATATATTAGGTCTGTTGACTGTGGAAGCTTAATTATGTACTTTCCTGTAAGCACTTACCTATAGTCTTTGACTAGTGTTTCATTCCATTCACTTCTGCATGTGTACCCATATGTATAGAAATACTTGCAGAAGTCTAATCCATACTTTGCCTTCTCTTTGGCTCTTTTTCCTGTGTTATTGTCAGTGAACTGTACAGCAAAATCACCACCACAATTTCCACCACAGCAGAAATGGAATCGCCTTAATAAAATCAGTGCAGTAGGTGGTGAAACAAATGTTTTAAAAGTGGGTATCTGCTGCACAGGATTGAAGGAGACTGGGGGATTGGAAATATTAAGAAAGATAATGAAAGTTACAGTTCAATTTGTTTTACAAATGTTTTACTCTTTTGAAGAAGACTTTAGTAAATTTTTTTAATGTAACAGAGATATCACCTTATCATTTGAATCTGTAGAAATAAGGGTTATTGCTAGAAGCTGTAGGCAACTCTTGAAGTTTCTCCATATGGGACTTCAACTTAAGTCTGGAAAGAGAAAATATTCACACAAGACAATGATGATCGTACCCAGCCCTCATAAATTCTTTTTGTAGCCATTCCTCTTTTACCTCAGTGCCAAACCTGTTTGCATGTGGCAGAGACTGCTCCAGGTTGGGCAGAGTGAGCACCCACACACACTTTTTGAGTCTCTTATTTTGGTTCATTTTAAATATCTACTAAAAGTAGATGTCAGCTAAAGGTAAATGGAGGACACAAGCTGAAGGAGTGAGTCTTACATGGCTACTTACTCACAGGGAGTTTTTTTGACCTGCTATCTCTCTTTATGGCTAGTTCCTTTATGAATACAGAGCAGGAAAAAAACCTATGAGCATCTACTGGTTAAACATAAAGCACCTTTCCAGATTAGAAAGCACAAAGTTATTGCAGTACAAGCTTAGTCAGATATGGAGAAAAAAAATAAATATTAGGGAAAATTAGGGGATTTCATTTTTAAACCTCTCTCTCTCTAAGTTGATTTCCAAAACAAAACCGTAAAAAGATCCAATTGAAAACAACGTGAAAAAAAGGGCAAGAAATGTTATTAATGAGATTGTATCTTCTGAAATTGGCTAAGTACTTACACAGGTTGCTGAAAGAAATTTGATTCTTTCAGACTATTTGGATGTTGCCAGAGGTGGTGTTCCACCTGCCTACAGGACACTATCTTCAACTTCACATCTTAAAAAAAAAAATTAAAATTTATATTAATCATCTCATTTACAAGCTACTGGTACTATACATGTCACTGCAGATTAAATGACTCATTGGCTGGGTTTCAAATAGTAGAAAACAAGGCTCTGTTCCCACATCTTCCCTTTCTATCACACTGATTAGACTGCTATTTGCATTCTTTTTATCCCATCTGGGCCTTCAGCAGAAGGGATTGTTTAGCTCTGGAAGATTAAAATTGGTCTGATGACAATCTGGTGGAAATTTATCTTGTTTTCATGCTGGCATTTTAGAATACACTAGGTCTCCATTAGGCCTGTGTGGGCACCCACATCACTGGGGTAGGTCATCTAGGCAGAAATGGTAGATCATGGCCATGCTGTGATATGGTGCTGAATGGCACAGGCTTGCTGGGAAGGTTAAATCCTTATCATTTCCTGTGGTATCTCCGGGTAAGACATTTGATCACTGAGTAGAAGATTATATGCTCCTACTTCAGGCCTGGCTCCTATCTCCTTCTTTGATGATGTCCTAGGGGATGAAAGAACATTCTGGGCTTGAGAAACTAAAGAGGAGCATAGCAGGTTCTCTATGACTTCATGCATTGTGTGCAGATCCTGTTTGCAAAGAGAAATGTTCCCAGGGCAGAGGGGTTGTTATGTGGGCAGGGTCCTTCTCACCCATGTGGCTGAGCTTACAGTGACCAATTGTTTTGAGTGTCCTCTGCACTCTCCTGTTACTGACAAATCTAGACTACCACCTGCTGAAGGAAATGCCTCTTCATATTGTGATGACTTTCATCATCTGATTATGAGCAGGGATCTGGGCCAGGGGAATATTGCTCTGCAGATTTTCTGTTAGATGCTCTAGGAATTTGCTCGTCCATTCCTGAATCACTAATTTCTCATACATGTGGGTTTGAGACAGCTGTGCAAGACATAAAAATATGGAGAATCTACAGGATACACATAAACTTCTGGATGACACTTGAGAGAAAAGAGATCCAGGACATGGTTTAGATGCCTCAAAACCCATGTTTAAGCAACAACATTGAGATCCAGGCCATGTCTGCTCCCCAAAACCACCCTTACAATACAGTAATTAATCTATGAAGGGCACAGGAGGGCTAATGATTTCCCATAAATGCTGCTTTTGTTTATCTTACAGAGAATAAATCAGGTTTCTGATGACAGTTGTTGTTCTTCCCGATGATCTTCCTTGCTTTACATTTTTTTTACATTTGTGTAAGTCTTTGTATCACTAAGGACATCTCTGCAGCCTGAGGTCAGTGCTTTGTGGGGCTAGAACCAGGCAGTGTTTGTGTGCCCTTGCAGATGGACATGGCAGCGTGCGAGGCTATGCCAGGCTCCCAGAAGCAAAGCTGCCTTTATTGCATCTCTTGGACCTTCCAGGAAACAGAGAGAAAGGGCATCTTACAGATCAGTTGCTTCCCAAATAACCAGAATAAATGAACTGATTATTGACAACCTGACATTAAACTGTTGCTGAAAGCACTAAATTCTATTGTTTAACCTGGTTCTGCAGGATAGTTATGATGTTGTGAAGCATCAGTCTAAGATGTATCAGTTAAAAAAAAAAAGACATATTGTTGCCTTATCTACCAAAAACTTTACACTCTGCTTTTACCGGAAGTCTTATGAAGGGGCTTCCTGTGAAAACTTTGTAAGAGAGGAGACCAAGTCCTTATTAAAACATTTGGGTTAAATTTTCTTTTTCTAGATGTCTGTACTGCTGTCGGTTCCAAAAGTTAATATCCTGTATCATGAATCATAGGAAAGCTGACATCTTCTAAGGACATCCACAGCAAAAGCTTTGTGTTTTATGAATTGCTATTGTGTGCTACTTCAGGATCATAAATCACACACAAAACTTCACTCTCCTGTGCAAATACTGTTTATATATATATATATCTTTGCAGAAGTATTTTGCAAAGCACTGGCTACTATTTGCATTTATTTCTCAATGCCCAGGGCTGGCTATTAAACCTCTCTTCCTTACCTCACTTTTTCTTTGGTCCAACAATGCATTTCACTTCTCTGTTCTGAATTGCTTCAGGTTTGCATGTGGAAAACATAGTGTTTAACCCACCCCACCCCAGAAAAATTCTTCTCTCAGACAGCAAAAGGATTTTACTGTGCTCGAAATTCCCTTTACAAATGTGAGCTACTTTATTTTATGAAACAATGAAAGGAAACCACCCTGACTCCAAATGGGCACAGGAGTTGTAAAAATGAAAACCAAAAGGTAAACACAAATAAATATCACTAAGCATGTGATGATTGTTGAGTTTAAAGTCATATATTATAGGATTTGTTAGGGAGTACAAGAAGAATAAAGAGAGAAACCTGGAAGTCAGCCTGTCTGGAAGAGCAGATCATTAATGCAGTTCCAGACACACCTCTTTGTGAAAGAGTGGTTATGAGAAGTACCAACAGAAAAGATACTGCTGGTGTTTACTGCAAAGTGTAAACAGTCAAGGCAGAATAAAAATACCAGGTTAGATAGACACAAAGAAGGAAATTAGAGTAATTGTTATCAAACCCACAGATCTCATTACATCCAAGTTCTTCCTGGTTATATGACCTGAGTGATGCTTCCTAGCAGACTTTTCCCAGGTTCTATTAATTTTGGTTGGAATCTATGGGAAGGCAGAGGAATCTATTTAGCCAGTAGGTAGCTGAGAAAGCCTGGAATGGAGGCTTTTTCCCTCTTTACTCAAGTCATGTAGTGCTCTGTAAATGTTTTCTGTTTGCTTTGAAAAGGAAATTGTTTTGCACACTAAGTGAGCCAATACACAGTGCTGGAGAGGAAACGTTAATAAAAGAGGGAATGAAACTTATGTTCTCTTTACAGCGGATGAAAAGAAAGACAATTGGAATACAAAATGTGATCATAATATAGCTTTGTACCTCCAAGTGTGAATTCAGTCTCTCCCATCCTACTCTGTCCTTCCTAACCTTCATCATTGCTCTACTTTCCTTGGGATTTTCAGATGTTGGTAATCTTTGAGGATTTACTCCTCATTTGCACTGCTCCCATTCAGGCATTTTTCTGTAATCTATTCCCTATTTTACTGCTACTTCAGCCTTCCCACCAATACTTTAATCTGGATATTGACTACTCCACTCCTGAAATACTGAAATATCTTCTGCTTAGCCCCCATTTTTCACTTTCTTCCCCAAATCATGTGTCCATTTTTCCTGCCTTGGGCAGATACCCCTCCCATCATACACGTGCACACACCTTTTGGCTCACTCCTCAGCCCACCCTTGCTTTTTCCATCCTATTCAAAAGTTTTGGTTTTACCTTTTATAATCCTGCAGATAAACATTCTGTGGCATCTCTTCTTCCTTCTTCATATTGCATCCATCTGTTATCAGTGTCTCACCAGTTCTCTTTTTCCACCCATGCCCTTCATGCAAAACTCAGAAAACATCAGCAGCTGAAGAAACATCTGAATATGAACTGTGGATATTACCCTTTTGTACCTTAAGTAGCAGAATGGTTCAGTCCCACAAGTTCTGAATACAGACATGGGAGCTCTTAGAAAAGAAAATAACATTACCCCTTTAAAGGGGTACTCATTAGTGCAATGAAGACCTAACATGTGGGCAAGTGCTGATGAACCTGCTTTATCCCTTTCAAGTGCATAAAACTGTAAGAAATTGTAATAAATACACATTTACTCATTCAGGCCTAGCAGACTTGAAACATTGTAAATATTATTTCCACACAATGTCATGCATAGTGTGTTTTATGTGAAGCAATAGACTATGCTGTACCTCCTGTGTTAATTGAAGGTACAAAACCAGAAAGCTGATAAGGATTCCAATGAGCCTGCAATTCCACTAGTCGCTATTACTTTTCAGGCATAATCTCTGTTACACATTCCATCACTAATGTTGTAATAAAAAAAAAAAAAAAAAAAAGGAAAAAAAAGCATTTATTCTTGGAAAATGCCCATCAGTGTTGCAAATGACTGTGATCAACAGATTGGATATCCTAATTGCAGCCTATTAGAAATAATGAGATTTGCATGGTAGAACCCAGAGAATTTCATGGATAAAGGAAAAAATTCTCAACATAAAGGTTAATATAAACATATACTGCCTACGAGTGCAAAGGACACATAAATTGGTGGCTCATTACTGCAGACTGACCCATGGGTAGGAATGTCACCCAGCTCAGAGGCTTTCCCAGGAAGTTTGGCTGCAAAAGTTACAAAAGATAAGGACATGCTTGTGGAATCCACTAAACTAATGAGAGCTGAAAGTTGTTTGAAATATCCCGATGACCTCACAGATGGGATGCTTATTAAGGTATCTGCATCAGTCTCTTTTTTGTCTAACAGATTGTTGTAAAGCTTTGCTGAGGCGTAGCCAACAGTCCGTGAAGGTGTCTCCATGCTTTCTGACATACTAAGGGCTGGGTTTTTTTTGGTTGGTTTTTTTTTTTAGGTTAGGGTTTTTTTCTGAATGAATTCAAAATGAAAACCAACATGCAGATGCGATTTTTGTTTGCGGGCAAATTTGTGGACTAGCACATGCGAGGCAGTCAATTATGATTACTTCATCAACACAGGGTCTGCCCGCTACCTACGTGCCTATCTGCTCGAGTGCGCTGGTCAGGAGCCAACTGCAAATTTAGGTCTTGAAAGTCTGAAGAAAAGCGCTTTATGTGCAAGGGTCCCATGAAGGCTTCATAATGCAATTAAGCCCCATTTTAACAAAAGGCTTGCCATTTTGCTGAGGCATGACATGAGTAATTAAAATATCATTTTAAAAAAGACAAATGAGTGTTCTTCTCTACTCTCTGATATTGTTTGAGATAGATGGGGGGGAAAGATTATGATTTTTGCTTGTTCCTGGATCCTTTGAGTGGAAATTGCCAGCAATGCAGTAAGTCTGCAGCAAAACATATCTATGCAAGCTCCTAAGGGGATCCTATAAATGAGACTGTAGCAAAACCTATTTCCTTCCCTTCTGGAAAGAAATAAGTTTACAAAGTGTTCTTTTATACTGTGTTGTAGATGACTGTGCAAGTATAGAAGTGTTTTAGTAAAATCTAGGTATGAAAGAAAAGGAAAGACATAGGATAAATTGGTACATGGACTTTGCTTGTAGTGAAATAGTTCTGGAATGGCATGAGACTATGGTGAGCCGACCTAAAGAGTGAGAAATGACCTTAGGTTAAAAGAGGGGAACTGTAGTTCTAGCGATTCCTAAAGACGAGAAACAAAACATAAATTTGGGAGGAGAAATATTATGCAAAGTGTGTTGAAGGAAGCATATTCCAGTGACTTTATTTCAGCAACTCTTTTGTTTGATTGCTTTTGCTAAATCACAATGACAATAACTGTTGCAGTGCTTTTTGAGCAAATTGTGGTAGATATCTCTTGTGAGGCAGAGGCATGGGGGATATTGCATTCGGCTCATTTCCCTGGATTGGGATGAAATTCATTGTTGCTATGAAATCCATTGTTTTAGAATATATTATCATATTGCAGTGAGATGCTTACTGCAATAAGCAATTCAATAATAGCCAAAGTGTTGCCAAATTCTACTGCAATATTTGGCAACCTTACCTTCAGACTTAAATGTCGAACTTTAGGTTCTCAGATGGAAAAGATAGATGGAGAGAGAGAGAGATATGGAAAATTTTGCTAAGAAAATAGCAAGTGAAAACAAATGAGAGACCCACTGATCAAAGCACCGGCTAGGTCTTTTTGGGGCCACACAAGTTACTAAAACTTTTCAGTGCATGTCCTCTGACTGTCTGACAGTTTCCTTGGATCACTCTCAGAAAGGAGCGCAGCAGCAAGTCACAGACACAAACACACCATTTTGCTAAATTACTTCAGTGTCTCCCTTGGCCGTTTCCAATGGGTCTGTTCCTTTGCTGCCCCACAAAAACCTCTGTGGTTTCAGATGTAGTGGACAGGAGCCCTCCCAGGAGATATATGTGTGACCTTAGTCCTCTCCTCACACCTTCCTGCTGCAGGCTCTGCTCTGAATTAAAGCAGCAAAGAAACTCAGGATTGGCAAATAAAACAAAAATCATGGAAGACTCCTGTTGTGGCTGTGCTTGCTCTGACCTGTGGAGCGTGGGTGAAGGAGCTGATGGGCATCATGCCCTGGGGAGCTCCATTTCCTAGAAATACCTTCAGCAGTGTGAAAACCATCACAAAGCCTTACCCTGGCTGAAGTGGTGCTTTTGGGGCAGCCTGTTTGTCAGGCAGTGAATGTGCATGAGTTTACGGGAGGAGCTGGATCCTGCACATTCTCCACATCATTTCTCTCCTTCCCACTCTTCCAGGTGGCCATTCTAACATAGGTATGATGCTTCCATCCAAACATGGTGAGAACCTTGGGTTAAATGTTGATTTTTCACATCCTGAGACATTAAAATCTACTGGTTTTTTACATACACTGAGAAGCATGTTCACTTTGTAGACTTTTTTATTCCTGCAAAAAAAAACCCCTATTAGTATGTTTGCACGCATCAGGCTATTGCTATGACAATTCTATTATGCTAAAAAATAGGACTTAAAAGTATTCCAAAACTGGTGTTCTGTTGGTTTGCAACTTCCATAATTATCAGAGAAAGAACAAGGTCATTGGTTTTCTGAGAAATTACTGAAGATAACAAGGGGAGGGCAGAAATACTCACACTTGAAAGCTGTCATCTTAAACACCTCAGTAATTCTGCTGTTGGACACAAGGCACCATGTGTGCGTGTCAGGGGAGTAGTTGCTCTAATGATTCAAATCCAACAAATGTTGTAATTCAGTTTTTATAACCCTATGCTGGATCTGAACTTCTGAACTCAGTACTATCTTGGGTTTGTCCTCCTGCTAATGTGCCCATGAGCAGCTGTGATACCATTACATTTCCATTTTCCCCAGGGTGCTGTCATGCAGTTCCATATTGAAATGAAATGGAAAATGATTCATTGTGTAGGATCAGGTTTTTGTCCTCCACTGTGTATGAATGTAAATCTAGGGCGATTTCCCATGCTCCTGGAAGCAGGTTTTGCTTGAAAAAAAAGTATAGAATCAACAAAGGGGAAAACCACTCTGGAATACTAGAAAAATAGGAGCATTTCTCTCTGCCTTCCTGTGTTGGTCCAACAGGGCTTTGTTGATGTTGCTAACGACTGTGAAAAGACTTGCACACAAACTCTCTAAACCCTTTCTCCTAATTACATTTCACAATTCTGTGGAACTGAATACACAAATGATGTTAAAATAACAGTCATATGATACCTCTGAATTCTTGATGTGAAGCTATTGTGAGTTCAAGATAACTGCTACAAAGAGCTATTTTACAGAATGAAAATTCCTGAGAAACAAAAATTGATGATAAAACATACTCTATCAGTATTACAGCAGAAATCCAGACAGTAGAGAAGCTATCCAAGCAAATAATAAATAAATGAAATAGATGGGCTAGTCTGGTGCTAATTGAGGCACAGATGAAGTATACATCATTTAAATTATTAAATGTTTGGTAATTGATGTTGTTCTAAGCTCATATTTTATACTGTTACTCTCAGGGGATGAATTTCTGCCAATCTTATCCACAGACCCAAGCAAATCTCTCTCCCACTGGGACTGTTTAATTTCATGATATGTGATATTCTTTGTCTGCAATAACATCAGAGTTGTTTGTCTTCTTATTTTAGACTATAAACTTTCAGGATGTGTAGCCATATGTCATGCATAGCCTGTACCATTCCAGGGCTGGTGTCTCCACTGGGGCTTTCAGGACCTATTGTAGCACAAATCATAGTAAATAAATATTATTTCTTTCTCAGAAGAAAAGAAGTATCAACAGCTGGGTTTTCACTTTGTCTTGTTCATCTGATGATAATGTAGTCTGTTCTTGACAGAAGAAAGTTACTGAGAGGTGAGTGATGAAAAGAGTTTAACCTCAGTGAAGGATCGCAGAAGATGTGACTGAAGTACTAAGACTTGGATAGATTTTGTCTGTGATGTTGGAAGACAATGCTTTTAAAGTCAAAAAGATATCGGGCTCATGTGGGACTGATGAGGAAAAAGGTCAAGTATATGGCATTTCTGGAGAGTTTCAAAAGCTTGGGAATCCATTGACTCCTACAAATCCTGACCACTGATTTCTGTTTCAACAGTTTTTATTTCCAGTAAAAGCAGGAAAGGATGATAAGAGCATTCTAAAATGTTAAACCTTCCTTTCTGTTAGCCAAATAAATATGAAGAAATGGGACAAATGATGGATGGTAATTTATTTGTGATTTTTCCAGCCAGTGCTATTTGCAAGTGTCCATCTGCACCAGTCACTCCAGGGGCTGATCAGGGGGCCTGGGAAAGAAGACGAAGACAGACTTTGCTGAAACAACTTATTTTTCCCACTTGGAACAAGAATGTAGTTTGATGGGTGAAACAGGATCCTGCGAAAAGATGGAATGGCTGAAGTGGCAGCAGTCAGTCTCCAGTCTGGCAGACAGCAGTGACTTTTGCATCATGGCATTGCATGCTTGTTATTGTGACTCCAAATTATTAATTTTGAGGATAACAAACTTCTTTGTGGTGCTGCAACCTGCAGCACAAGAGTGAGGGCACCCCTCCAGACTGAATCCCAGTGTGATGGCTGAGTTGTTTTTTTAATCCTAATGAGAGCTGTCATTAAAAGTTACTGAAGCCTGACTTTTCCTTGCTCTTTGTCAGCCCTCTCAGCCTGGGCTGCAGATCCCACATCCTTTGAAGCCATCTGAGCTCTCTTTGTTGTTTTTTTGTGTATAATGATGCCAGGCATCTCTGCTGCTGAGGACACCCAGCAAGATCCAACGAAGCGTGGCTGGTGGAAAGGCCAATACCAAAGTAAGCTGGGAAGCAAGGCCCTGCAGTATTGCTTGAGTTCTCTCTGCCTGCTGGGATTAAAGGTGCCTGTGAAAAACCCAGTGCTTCCTCTGCCGAGGGAAGGGTCCAACTCTGTGTGTATTGTCTTGTAGGACATTGGATAAAGCAAAGGATTTAGGTCTTTATATTTAAGGTTATGGATATTATGTAATGCAGTTACTGATACCATGCTTTTGGCTGATGAAAGCAGTCTTGCTAGCCAGGACATGTTGCTTCAAAATCATAGAATATGTTATTTTTGAAAAGGCTGCCTGCTGTCAGAACCATTGCTTTCTTAGGTATTTCCTTTCTCATTTTGCTACATTGCAAGTATTAATAGATATTTCTATCACATTTTATCAGCAAGAAGCTGACAACAGGATGAGCAATGAAGCCACTTCCTGTGAACATTCAAATGGGCCTGTAATTGGTATTACACTCTAAACACTGCATGGAGAGAACAGTTTCTGTCTGTATAGAAAATACCAGCATCTGAGGGATTTTTACTGGAAGTTTAAAAAAGTTAAAGAAACTTGGAGCATGGGGTCGCCTGTCAGAGACCCTTTCCCATGCAACATCTGCACTCTGTTTCTCTCTCTGCCAGCCCTGTGAAGAAGGCTTTGCAGATCCACACTTGTTTGCAGCCTGGGATTGCCTCTCTTGGCTGTGCATTGTTCCTGCTGTCTTTTCCTCTCACACATGCAGGGCTGATGCCATTTGTTGAAGAGGAGAAAAGAAACTAATTCAAAGCTCGTTCCTCTTAAGAGCCTTTCTATTTTGTAATATTTGGGTATAGTGAAGAGATGTCCACATAGAGCAACCTCTCCCTGTAACTGTGACAGGAAAACAGTTGCCTGTGTCCCTAAGGGCCTTTGGCAGTTTCATCTGCATTTTTTGACCTGTTTGGTGCCAATGAGGAATTCTTATTTTCTCTGGTTCTAATATGCTTCCTACACTGGTCACCAGCTGGAATAAAACAGAATCAATGAGTTTTTTAACTCAGCTCCCTATATATTGTAATCATTCTGTGCTCCTCCCAACTTCTGCTCTTCCCTTCTGTGGACATCCCTTAAAAAGGTCCAGTTCCAGAAATAAGAATGACTCCAAAGTGCTCCTGCTGATATAATTTAAATTGAATTAAGCCAATAATTTACAAATCAGAAAAATCTCTTGTTTTTAATGGACAAAAGCATTTGCTATAAATTCCTGAGCCCTTCTGTTCTGTGCCCAATTAAATATGGTAAGTAAAATCTTGTTCTTTTCCAGAATTTACAGTGGTGTATGATAATGTGCAGAGTACATCTGTATACAGATTTATTATTCAGTAAATTTCATCTGCATGGTTCAATGGTAATTAAAATAATAAACACCATCGAGTCACAGTTCACCCAAATAATTTCTGAGAGACGAGGTGAACAGTCCAAAATCTATCCAAGAAAAACAAGTACAGCCACTGAAGTCCTTTTTGCTGTTTCTTTAACTCCTCCTCATTTCTCTGCTTCAATTCTGCATCCATCCAAGGCCAAGATTTCTTACTTATCAAATCACTGGAACCATTCATTGTAAGAAGCTTTTCAACATTACAAAGACCAAGTGGCGACACAGTTGGTGGATGAGAAAAGTGATGACTTTGCTCCTCACCTCACATCTACAGTGTCAGCAGGAGACCATGAAGTGATCCCCTCTTACCTATCAGGCCCCAACCAATCACTTAAGGAGTTACCCCTGGAAATCAAGATTGGAGGACAATTATAATCATCATTAGTATGAGTATTTGAATGAACTTGTTTACAAAACTGTACTTGTACGACAAATTGCCAGGATAAATCCATATCGGCAGCATAAGACATCACTGAGGCTTTTCTAGATAAAAGGGAGCAGCTGAGACTACTCATCTTGTGTAGGGTGCTACCAAGTTAAGAAAAGTTGCTATTACAAGATCAGAGCTGACAATCATCTATCTGAGGCCCAAGAATGTGATGCATTCAGGAACCTACCACATTTAAACAGAATAAGCAGGGCTATAAACTTGCACTCAGCACAGAATTTATCTGTTGCTGTCTTTCTGCCCAGGCTACAGCCCATGCTGTCAGCTCAGCAAAACACAAGAACATCCATCATCTGCTCCATGGCAAGGTTTTCCCCCTGTGGCAGCTTGATTTGCAACATCATATTCACCTCTACACCAGTCCTCATTTTTCACATCTCTTCCAGCACTATATATTCCCAGATTTCTTCATTTCATGAACCATATATATATGAATGGAATTTGCCCAACAGAAGGCCAATATTTTTCTTAGTCATGTCAATTGGCATAGCAGAGTAAGCCTACTGATTTACTTTCTTCCTATGCTTATCTCTGCTGCCATTGTTCTGTTTCTCAGTTCTCAGAGGTTGTTGATACAGGTGTTAAAATTGTTTTCCAGTATCTTTCATGAAGATTGTGAGTTTAAATAGAAGAAAGCACATGAATGAATACTTGGTCTGCTATGAGAAACATTATCAGATTATCGTGTGGATACATCTCTGATGTTGTTGGCTGTCCAAAAGACAACACATTTTAACTCCAATCATCTGACAAGACATGAATATCATTTTGCAATACAGTTATGTGTACTGGACCGAAATACTCACCTTCACAGCTGTATTAAGCAGAACCTGAATAATGTATTTGTGCTCTGGGTGAGAGGGACAGAGGCTTATGAAAGGGGGTTTATGGCTTTGAAAATGAAGAGGGATGACACTTCAGGTCAGGAATTAAGATTGCAAGGAAATGTTGTCTAATAAACTGTACCAAACATTGCCATGAGAAGTGTGCCAGAAACAGGACTGGCTTAACTGGCCACTAGGAAGGGGTAAAATCAAGTAGAGGCACTTCTGTCCAGAAATGGTGCTGCAAGATCTAGGGCAATTTGCAGTGCCTATAAGGATTTGCTTGGACTGCTGGAACAACACTGTATCCAAAAGGTATAAGCACAGGTCAAAGCCATCTCTGCTTGTCTTTTTCCTTTTTTGAGTACCTTCTTTGGGACTGTAGGACATATAGAAGATTTCCACATTAGAGTATCTTAAAATATTTTCTATTCAGAGGCAGAATGTCCTAAAACATTAAAATTATTTCAGACATTTTCAAGAGAAAAAAAATGGCAGAAAACTCCTAAAGACACTTATGCTAAGTGCTGAGTGAACCTAGGGATAAAATAATGTTACTCATTCATAAAACACAGTTCTGTAGATGTTTCATGGACAAGAATGTATTTGCACAACTGCTGAACTGGCTGATAGCTCGTATGTTGGAGGGTGCACAATCAAACTGAAATTCAGACACAATTCTTCTCCTCTGGAAAGTGGCTGCAGACAATAGGGCATGAGACCTGCAGGATTTTAGCTACCCACCTGATCTCTTTAGCCAAAAATGTACAAAATAAAGCAGGACTGCTCAAAATATGATTGTCTGGGTTTTCATGACAACCCTTGCTGCTTGGAGGGTTCTCTCAGCTTCACACTCACTAATGTTGCTCTGGTTTACAGGCTGGGATTAATATAAAATCTCCAAATGGCAAGCATAGCCAAAATGAGATAGAAGATTTTAGACCATGAAAAAACATTGAATTTTGGATCTGTTCCACCTAAACCCATAAATTTCACATCTGAACACATCTGCATGAAAAATTGCTATGTTTCCATTACAGTCAGCCGAAAATTGCTGTTAATGTCTCCTATAACACATTAAATCAAAGAGGTGTTAGGTCAGGCCTGACTGACATTATTAACATTACAATTTGGTGAAAGATTTCTGCTTGAAGACAATCAGGAGAGCAATGAAAGAAATTAATTTACCATAAATTTCTGGTTGTTTTCTCATTGTTATCACTCTAGTTTTGTGCCCTTCTACTGTTTTTGCATCCTCTAATTCTAGCATGCATGTCAGTTTTTGTTTGAAAGATACTTTAAATTGTTTTCCTTCAATCGTAGCTTTTTCTTCCTTCTGTTACTGTATGCTCATGTGAGAGCAGCACTTTATTCTGTGGAAGTCACCTCCTAACTGTGGCCAGTGTTTAGGGTCTGTGAACGAGGTGATGTTCCATTTTTCACAAGATCTGACATAGGACAAGCAGAGATACTACAGGTAACACCTCTGTGCCTGTTCTACAAAGCCTGGCCTGTGAAGAAAACCAGAAAGTCTCTGTTGGGTGAATAAATAGTGATGGTAGTAGTTCACACACAGCCTGTGTACAGATGGACATTAAGGTAGGTAAATGCTCTAAAAACCTAAGAAGCTTTCTTTTATACTGTAAGGTTATATTTTCACTAAATGAGATCTTCACATTCACTTTTGGGGGTGGAAAAACCCTGGCTTTCACAAAATATTCTGTAGCAATCAATCAGCAAAAAAAGCAGTGTCACTTAAAAAAGAAAACTAAAAATTGAAGAACATATTAATGTGAGGGAAAGAAAAAGTTAGCATGTAATGACTGAGATTAGAATTTTTCTTTTCATTTAGAAGACATCTGTTTCCTATTTGTATTCAGCATATTCTGTTCTAGAAAGATGCCTCACAGTATATCAGCAGGTTTCTTACCAGTTTTCACAAAATACTGTGCAAAACCTCACATCTGTGAATTAATTTTTGTCAGACTATTGTTCCCTCTTAGTAGTTTAACAAAAAATACATCTTTAAATCTTACAGACATGTTCTTGGCAACTAAGATGGGATTTTATAGGGGTGCATGGAGCTGTAAATGTACTGAATGCCTCGTAACAGTGATTCACATGGGCTGTACTCATTCAGTGGATTTTCAGTTATAGCCTGTAGGCAGTATCACAGCATGGATAGCAGATACTGTAGAATCATCACCTTTCATACTTGTTTCCTCATTTACTGATGATGGTAGGAAAATTGTTGGTAAAGCATATAAGGTCAGCATGTTCTTTGGCAGAGCTGAGAACAGCAGATATCACAACAGTCAATGCATGCAAGATGCAAGATGCAGACCAGCTATTATAGAATATAAAGTTGGCTAAATCTCAGTGTGAATAAAACCCAGTGAATATATATATATATATATATATATAAGTAACTTCAAAAAATCGCTATTTAAAAATTAAATTGTAGGGTCAGAAGACTGTGTTTGGAAGAGCCCTTAGAGAAAATCTATGTCAAATCATTTTGTTGGGAAAGGAGGAACTGCATTTAGGCATTACCTAAAAGGGTTTGTCCAGTGAATTTCTGCAAACTACCAGCATGCCTAATGAGTCTATTCTCCTATTTCAGGACTCCTATCAAAAAGGTTGGGTTTTTCCCAACATATAAATTAAATCTTCTTTGCTGTAAATTTATATAATTTCTTTTTATTTTCTCTGATTAACTGTGGAGACAAGTTTATCACAGTCCTCTCTCAAATTACCTTTAGAGCAATCTATCAGAAGACTGCTATCTAATCACCCTTCCCAAATCTGCTTGTGCCTGGGGTAAGCAAGAGCAATTTTCTCTCATAGTCAATGCCTCAACATCTTGTAACCCAGACTCTCTCTCCAGTTTCTCCACGTCCTTTATAACCAAACACAATGTGGCATTTCAGGTCTTTTCTGGGAAAGAGAAGAAAGCTGTCATTATCTCCTGTGAGATATGCATGATGCTGCTATTCAGCTGAGATGAATTAACAGCATTAAATTATTACTTCATATTCTGCTTAGAATCAGCCTTAAAACCCAACCTCCCTTTTGGACCAAGCGCTTATTTGCATGCTTGATTTTTCTATCTCAAGTACTTCACCATGCATTGTCTTTTCTGAATGTCATCCTTGTTTGGATTTGCTGTCCATAATCCTTCAGTTAGCTTGAATCCTGGTCCTTTATAGTTCACAAACCTTCCAGTGTGGTGTGTCACATTTCAGCCCACTCTTCTCTGTCCTTTCAGCTGTTCACTGGAATGTTGATTGCTTTGCTCAGGAAAGGTTCTTGCAGGAGCACATATAAAGAAAAATACCTAATTCCTGAGGTGTGCTCCTTCGAACTGTATTTCTAACCAGCTGTGGGTGCATTTTATATATACCAATGTCCATTACCTTGCTTTTGTGAGTATCATGTGATGCTACTTAAAACCTTACTGAAGTCAAGAAATATCTGGATCTAATACTTCCAACTTATCCACCAAGTCAGAGACTGTTCTTCAGATCCCCATGCTGATTATTTTCAGTCTTGCTGATATCTTCTAAGTAATTCCAAACTGATTTTATAGTTGCTTTTAAAAGAACTCTTGCTGGTACTGAATGTAGAATCACTGGTTTACTGTTTGCCAAGTCCTTGCCAAACAGAGGCACAATGTCTGATCTTCTGTCACCAGAATGGGCACTCTTGCTGCCTCGCTTCTTCAGTGGTGCCAGTGTTTCCCTCTTAAGTGACACTGGAAAGGGAAAACATCTACAGTACTATATTCATATAGTACTTTCAAAAGGAAAAAATAAATGAAAAAAACTGTGTCTGACTGATCCCAGTTTTCAAGGTGAGGGGAGGGAGGTGTAAGTATATTTTGGGTGTGGCAGAAAAGACAGTAAGAAGACACATATCTTTACAACCAGCACATTACTCTCACCGTTAATCCTTAACTTCTAACAGCATTTTTCCACTTGAAAAGTCTCTCGTTCTCTTATTTTCTAGATCAGTTCATTTTCTTTAAGAGTCTCCTGTGAGTGACCCATTTCAAATGCTTTCTAGAAACCCAGCTAGAGAATAAGAGTGAAATCTGATTTGTTTGCACATTTGTTACCTTCAGATAACTCCAGGAAGTTTGTGACATATGACTTCACATGACTTTGCAGAAACCCTAAAGCTTTTCATCAATATGCTAGATTTATCCATATTCCTACTTGCATGACCTTCAGAACATTTCTGTTATTTTGCCTGATATATATCATATTTACTTACCTGATTTGCCTATAAATATATATATATATATATAAATATATATTTATATATATATATATATATATGTTTCTGCTTTCCTTTTTTTATTTGCAATGAGGAAACCAATTTTTGCTTCTAGCAACACCATTTTAATGGCACACCATTTATTCTCTGGTTTTAGCCCAAAGAGGTGAAATTCGTTGTGTTATAAGACTTTTAAGATAGGTTCTTTATATTTTCTGAAGTCCTCAAACACTGATTTAATGTTTTCACAGACATCATTCTGCAGAGTAAGGCCAGATCCTGAAGTGGCAGATATTAACATGGCTCTTGTATTTTCAGCATTGTGTTAGAGTTAATAAAACTAACCAGTATGTCTACTAGTTCCCTGTCTGTTCAACTAACATGATGGTTTTTTAATTTGGGCATTTCAGTCCATTCACAAGACATTATATTTGATGAATGCCTCCTGCTGGAAATTGCCCTAGGCCCTCCTATAGCCCTAAGTTATTCTCATTTTCTCTCCTTTGCTCTCTTCCAGCCTAGTGTCACACTAGAAACCTGCCAGTGCAGAGCCTTTGTACCAAGCATAGAGACCTCTGGTAATCTGCCTCCAGGATACCTGGCTGAATCTGGTATCTGATCTCTTAATGTGTTGGTTAGTGCTTAAAAAAAGATATGCAAGTGTTATATTCATGGTGCAATGGCTCAGGTCTTAGAAAACACCTGCAGTAGAGAACGGGCAAGAAAGAGAAAGGGAGTTGCAGTAAGCAGTGTTTTCCTCCATTTAACATCTTTCATTCACCAGAAGGGGATTATGGAAGGCAGCATAACTTCCTAGCTCATGGATTTACCTTGCTTCTGAAGCAGCTCCTGAAAGCCAGCAGAGACAGTGTGTTGAGGACCAACACTCCAGAATTTCCCATTGTGTTATTTCATTATGGTAAAATCAGAGCCAGCATAGCGTGACTGACTCACTAATCCCAAGGTGTAGCGTGCCAAGACAGTTGCCAAGTTTTCAGACTGTGTCTTTGTTGTCTTTCAGGCTGCAGATTGCCAAGATATGTGGTTTTGGCTGAGTGGAAGTACTTTTTGTTTCAGTATGTCAACATAGCAGGCTGGTAGATCAAAACATTCTATTACTGAGTTCCGACATGCATGGGATACTGCCAAAGAAAGTGATTTCTTTATCTTCAACAACCAGGCAGTACAGGATGTGTTCATGTCTGTGATGTTTGCTTTTGATTCATTATAGGTTTAGGAACACTGAAATAGTGGCAACATATATCTCAAATGGAAGGTCATGGACAGAGGAGAAAGTTGTTCATTGAGGAAATAAGGATATTGACTGCAGGTCTTCAGACCAGAAACCTGAATAAATGGTATGTTTACATATTTATTCGCCATACACTTGCTCCAAAGACTGAGTAGCCTCTATCTCTGTGCTGCAGAGAATTTCTGTTCTAGTTTTGCCTTCCTTTAGTCTGCCTGTTACAGCACTGTCACCAAATACTCTCATGTTTGCTTTATATTAATGCTTTGTACTCTGTATCCTCAGTGCCCTTGCTGTAGTACAATTGTGTGGTTATCCAGTCTTCAGCAGATGCAAAGGGAGCCTTCACCATCTGCCAGTTCTGAAATTGCATGATGTTCAGCTTTATCTCCCAGGGAAGCTTCAGTTCTCTTTCTTCTCTGGACCTCTAAAAGCCCTGGTGTAGAGTGACTACATTGGCTAGAAAGCCAGTGCTCACCTTGGTCCTATGAGTGAGTCTGGAAGATAGCCTGTCACCTGACATAAGTTGAGACTGCAGTTCTTCAGTGTTTACCACTGAATATGCAGGATAATAAGAAGATTTAATGAACTCTAGCATTTCTAATCTGTCCCTTCCTTTAGGCAGCAAAAGGCAATATATCCATAATATCCAGTAATCTTTTTGATTACTCTTTCTGATACTTCCGATTTGTTTTGTTCAACCAGGGTTTCCTTCTGAGTTTCACAGGTCTGTCTGCTTTTCAGCTATGGTTGAGGCTTGTGTCTGATCAGGGGAAAAAAAATTAAATGAACTCCACTGAAATAAGAAGCAAAACCATAGAACTGATCATTGAAGACTTGGGACAGTTTCTGGATATAAGAGATATAGAAAATAGATAAAAAGACTGCCTGCAAAGTCTGGTGTGGCTTCACTCTAAAGCACCTCCCTGTTGGAGCTGACCACCCTCAGGCATTCCAAAACTTATTTGTAGAACACACAGCAAGGACATTCATGAAGCAGGTTCACCCAAGTACAGTGGAAACTTGCTGACTTCCTGGCACTCACATGTACACCATCTTCTGCTGAAAAAAATTTCCTAGCAAAGACTGGATTCCAAGATTCAATGTCTGATTAAAAGCGGAAAAAGTATGTTTGGGTAAAGCAAGAATGCTTATGAGAAATCAGAGGCAGAC
Organism: Erithacus rubecula; assembly: GCF_903797595.1. Classification (NCBI taxonomy): domain Eukaryota; kingdom Metazoa; phylum Chordata; class Aves; order Passeriformes; family Muscicapidae; genus Erithacus; species Erithacus rubecula. The sequence continues at coordinate 75,562,738 of NC_136685.1, forward strand.
TCAACCCCTGGGGTATTGACTCTGTTCCTGTTGCAGTCACTGCCTGAAAGACAGTGGTCAAGAAATCATCAGATGATTTAACTGAAGGTCTGAAGGAGTCACAGAGAGTTAGTGAGGAAATACCAATCCACGGGAGATTTTGGCAAAATGTGCTTCATGGGGAATGAGTCACATGAAAAGCCTGCCTGGAATTCACCAGTGATATGGAAGAAACAGAGAATTCTAACTGGCTGAGGACACGATTACAGATGGCATAAAAATCAGAGGAATGGGAATTAAAAACTAAGGAAGGCCAGAGGTAAAAAAAAGCACACTGGCTCATTCATTGTGATAGGAGCAACCAAGTAGTGAGAAAGCCTGGACCAAGGGGTCTGTATCACTTCTGTGGGTGCTCAGGAGGCTGGTACCAAAAGGTGTCCATGTGAAGGGTGCCTTGCCCAAGGGAGTGTATTTGGGGGCCACAGAATGCTGAGCACACCAGGAGTGTGGAGTGGGAGAGGAGGGCAGAGCCATGACAGATCCCCTTGCCATCACTGCCTGCCTCTGGGCTGGGGGCAACTGCAAAAAGCTGGGAGAGAGCAGTGATTTGGAGAAAGGGAGGCTGGTGGGCACAGTACATTTAACTAATTGTAGAGAAAAAGAAGGGGGAATTCAGAGTCTGAGGCTGTATGTGAAGGAGAGGGCAGGATACCTGAAACTGCGGTGCTTTTTAATCTAACAGATAAAGGCAGGACAAGATATAGTTTCTCAAAGTTGGAATCTGCCAAATTTAACACTGGGCACAATTAGCTGCTGAAATGGGAGGAATTGAGAAGGTATCCAGCATTTAGAGTCCCCACACCAAAGCTAGATGTTTCTGCCAGGGACAGCCCATTGCTCAAGCACAGATGGGAATCAAAGATCTCAGCTGCTGGACAAGAGTCCACAGGTCATGCTGTTCCAGAAAGCCAGCTGTATCATCACCTGCTCTCTGCAGCTGGATTTCTGATGGGCATTTGAAACCAGGATCAAGTCTGTTGGTCACTAGTTGGTGGGACACTGTTTGTAGCCACGGCTGAAAGTTGTTATTATCATGACAATCATCACCATTGTTCCTATTCCTGCTACCATTGTTATTTGTACTAGCGTAGATCAGGACCACTTCGTACTGAGGGCAGTAGGGACACTGTGTAGCAACTAAAGCAACAGTTTTTCTTGACCCAAAGAAATGTTCTGTGCCTGTTAATTAACAAATGCATAATAGAAATTGTCCATCAATCTTCCCTGCTCCCCACTTTTCTTTTTTTAATAAATTGTTATGGATCTTATGGATTATAATAGTTTACTATCAAAAAGAAACCCCAAACCTATCTCAGAAAAGTAACTATTTTATTTGTCTGTTTTATTGAATAGTGGGAAACCTAATCTCTACTGCCCAACTGGGTGTGTTTGGCTGTTCCTCAAACTAAAGCAAGACTTGGAAGATTAAAGGGGAGCTTGGCTCACGATCAGGTGAATCAGCACATTTATAATGCCACAAAATGGCTGCAGGGTGGCCTTCTTTTCTGTAATTACACAGGGATTTTATGTGTACAGGCAAAGGAAGTAATTTGATTTATCTGTTCTAATTAAGTATATGATGTGAGGAAACAGTGATATGTCTGTTTAAAACATGCTTTAGGTTCTTTTGGTGAGAAAGTGAATGTGACTGTGAGTACTGTGCTTTAATGTGACTAACTTTCCCATTAACGCTCACACTCTTAAATGTCACTTATGTAAGAAACTGTAATGGCAGGTTTGGACTGGCATTTGGGATGAAATTACATGTGAAGAACCATACCCAGAATGCATGCATCTCCAAATTTTATATTCTATGAGCTGATTTTCCAATCACTTGCAAGTCACTTGGGGTAAATTTTTATATCCACGGAAATGAGATTAAATCCAGTTATTGCAGAACCAGGACCAATAAAGATATTTGAGAAAATTAATCCCCACAAACTGTAGTGGAAGCCAGTTATGACCTACATGTGGCCATGGTTTCTTTTAACTGGGAAACAGTCATGTTTCCTTAGGAAGAGTATTTGAACACTGATATTCAGTATTTTTTCTCTTATCTATAGGTGAATGCCTGATCATAAGAGCCCTGCCCCTGGTTTCAGAAGTCAAGGTCAGCCCTGATCTCTAACAAGGCAGTGTTAATAATAAGAAGTAAAGAAGAGGAGGATTGTGGTGAGTTAAAGGAAAATGTTTATTAAGTCAAATTTTCAAGTGCTGCTTAAAAATATAACAAGAAAGTGAATCAAGTTGTCCCATTGTGCCTGTCTTATCTAGGGCCAAGACAAACTGAATAATTGTTTGGGGACAGTCATTGAAAAAATAGTGTCAGTATTTTAAGACCACTAAGAATGTGCTGTCTAACAAAACACTATGTGTTTTGCAGATCCTTTCACATATTTCTCTGTGTGACTTTTTAAAAAGGATTGGGATTCCTAAAACCTGCCCTATTCATGAAAAGGACACATGCTCTAGAGGGAAAAGTGATTCTGTGCTCTAGGTGCCTAAGCTGGAGCTATTACTTAATTATGTGTCATTGGCTTGTAGTAGTATGAGTTTTATAGAGGGACTTAATTTTCCAGATGTTTAGGGATGAGAAAATATGCTGTAAAATTGGCCAACGGGTTTCTTTTTTTTTGGTTGTTTGTTGTTGTCGTTGTTGGGTTTTTTGGTTTTCGGTTTGTTTTTTGTTTTTGGGGGGGGGTGGTGTTGGTTTTCGTATGTTTGGCTTTTTGTTTCTTTTTTTTTTTTTTTTTTTCCCTGAGGATTAGAGCTAGGCTTTGAGGGAGGAAACAAGAGCAAATTTTGGTCCTGCCGACTGGTGTCATGCCCAGAGAGACATACCTGGCTAGCAGCTTGTCCTGGGAACTTTAAATGAACATAAAAGAGAAAAGGTATTACCTGCACCATCCAGGAAGGCTTTGGCAACATTAGCATGGAAAGCTACCAAGGGATAATGATATTTCTGAAAGAAATGGCTTACTCAATTCCTAAAGTTGGTGGTGCTAATGACTCAGAGAGCAAGACATCTAGTTTATGTAGTTGAAAGCTTTCTGCTGACTGTGAGCTATGGGTTTGCCAGGGCAGAGCCCATCCAAAACTTGCCAGCAAGCCAGGAAAAGGGTGAGGCAAGTACATCTGCTTCTGACTTTCAGGAAAGGGGTGCACAAGCTGCCAGGGTGAAACACACATGAAGGTATCTGCTGGCTGTAGGTTTGCTCCCCCATGCTTGAGAGGAGCCCCAACTGCTCCCAGTGGCCTTTGTACTCTGCTTCCCCAGGATAAAAGGGAAGGCTCCCATCTTCAGTTGCACCCTGTGTCCTGGGGTAGCTAACATACAATTCAACCTCCACTGCCAAAAAACCAGTTGTTCTCTGGAAAGTGATTGTGGCTACCCTAGATCCCCTTGTCCAGGTTGTTGATAAAGGTGTTAAACTGGACTGGGACAAACATTGAGCCCTGTGGAGCACCATTTGTGACTGGCCACCAGCTACATTTCCCATTGCTCTCTGGGCCCAGCCATTCTGGAAGTTTTTCACTCAGAAAAGGATGTACCCATTCAAGCCATAAGCAACCAGTTTCTCCAGGAGAATGTTGTGGGACACAGTGTCAAACACTTGACTGAAGTCCATGTAAATACATCCACAGCCTTTCCCTCACCCACTTGGTGGGTCACCCTGAAATAAAATTATATCAAATTGGTCAGGAAGGACTTGCTTTTCATAAACCTCTTCTGGCTGGGCCTGATCTCCTGGCTGTCCTGTACATGCACCCAAATAGTCCTTCTCCACAACCCTCCCAGGCACTGAGGTCAGACTGACAGACAGACCTGTAGTTCCCCAGGTCCTTCTTATGACCCTTCTTGTTATGATATCACATTTGCTAAATTGCAATCAACTGGGACCTCTCTGGTAAGACAAAACTGCTGGCAGATGACAGAAGGTGGCTTGCTGAGCAGCTCTGCCAGCTCCCTAAGTACCCTTGGGTGGATCCCATCTGACCCTGTAGACTTTTTAATTTCTGAGTAGTGTAGCAGGTCACTGACCATTTCCCCTTGGGTTATGGGGACTTTAATTCTACTCCCCATCACTGTTTTCCAGTTCAAGAAGCTGGGTATCCTTTGGTCAATTGGGCAGTCTTCACTCTTCATGACTGAGGCAAAGAAGGCATTAAGTACCTCAGTTCTTTTTACATCCTTTGTCACTGTGTTTCTCCCCTCATCTAATAAAGGATTAATATTCTCCTTAGCCCTCCTTTTGTTGCTGGAGTATTTATAGAAATATGTTTTATGGTCTTTTATAGCAGTAGCCAGATTAAATTATAGCTCATCTTTGGTCCTTCTTATTTTCTTCTGCATAACCTACCAACATCCTTGTAGTCCTCCTGAATTGCCTGTCCCTTCTTCCACAGGGCATAAATTCTCTTTTTTTCCCCAAATTCTAGCCAAATCTGGAGTCCTGTTGTGAGTGTTGACATAGTTTTAACCTCAACACTTTGCTTAATCCCTACATCACTCTACTCTCACATGAGAAACTTGCCCTTTTTTGCTTCAGACTTTGCTGCCTCTCACAATGACACATAAAAGGTGAGCAGTCTCTGGCAGCTGGATGCCCACCTTGTAACTGAAGAAAGCCAGCAGATGTGGCAGGAGGTGGCCTGTCAGGACATAAAAGGTGTGTGAGAAGAAAGGCACCAGCTGCCATTGGATATGCAGGTGTTTTACACCCACTGTGAGATAATCCCTGTGGTGCTGTGGTGTGAGTGGCATGCTATGAAACACCTTGCAAAAGAGCAGTGCCAGGGATTGCAGAGCTCCTCTGTGCATTGAGCAAAACCTGTTGGAAGCACAGATTTTTCTCACATCTCCATGCTAGTGATACAGAGACCAGGGTACTGTTTTGTATGCCAGCTCTGAAATCCAAATGTGGAAAATCGCTTTCTCATTCTCTCAGCACAGGGCACAGATTTCCCACGCAGCCAAGTGAGAATCATCTCTTAAGAAAAGGCTGCAGGATACTTTGTAGTTCAGGAGGCTTCCTTGTTTCCTCCTCTCCCTCATCTCCACTGTGCTCTCTGACACCAGTGAGGTCCTACTCCTTCTGCCGTGACAACTGCTCTGGATCCATCACTTGCTCTCCTGGACATCCCTCGGGCACTGTGGTGTTCCCTCCCCAGTGTCTGGCTGTGTGCACCCAACCAGGCCACTCAGTGGCACTCATGCATGCTGCTCTGGGCAGTGCCTGCTCCTGGCTACAGTCTGCTTCCTCCTCTCTCTTCCAGCCCCTTTGGGCCTGTCCTGCTACGTCTGTAAAAAATCCTGTTCAATCACTTTCAGCTAGTTTTAACCTACCTTGCAATATATGCACTCAAACCTGCTCACCTACAGCTTCTGGTAAGAATCATGTGTCATACCAAATACTCTTCTGAAATCCTTACTTGTTGTGCAAAACCCCTTCACTCCATTCAGCATAATTCTATTCCCCAGATTACTCCTCCATCGCCTGCCTCTGCTGACAGTGATAAAACACATGGACTGCTTCATTAGCTCACTGTGTGCACACAGACAATGTGCTAGGGAGACTCAGGGCACAGCTGCTACTTCTGCAGCCTCCTGTTTTAATTACAATTGCTAAATCAAAACCACTCCTTCCAATATTAATTCTTCTCTCTTCTAACAGTACATCTGACAGAAAGCCTTCTTGTATAATCTGCAGGCTGCTGGTTGGCCATACCTGTGGATTTGTTTTTCCTCTGTCTTGGAGTGTTTCCTTTTTCTACTTTCATCATATTAAGCTAAAGAGGCAGGAAATCTTAACGTGGCAGACCAGGGTTTGTCACCCTCAGGAGCTTTGGTCAGTTGAGCTGGACCTCTGTTGTGGTCTTGGGAGCATGAGTACAGTGTTTGAGCACGGCTGGGGGCAAGCTGGTATTCACAAGCCTGGAATTTTCATTGCCCCACAAGGGAAGGATAAAGTGAGTAAAATTACAGGTACATGTTTTGTCCCCAAATTTATTATATTGAACAATGACACTGTGATCTGCACGATCATTCATCAGTGATCAAAACCAAGCATGGCAGTAAACAGTTCGTCACTACTGCTCCCTGCCAGGGACTGTAGGGCAGGGACTGTAGGCTTGTGACTCCTTGCAAGAGTTCTCCTACCCCTCATTTTAAGTTTTACCCAGTAGCATGGTCTGTTTGTGATAAGAAGGTCTTGAAGAAAAAGACCATTGTGAACACCCAGTGGTCTTACAAAAACAAAGTGCTTTAAGAAAACCCAGCTGTAGGAAGTCATCAGAATAAGATATGTTTAATTATGGAATCTGTCCATATATATATGTTATGTCTGTCTATACATATACATATATAGAGACAGGGGTACATCTACACCTTGCATAATTTTGTCTTTCAGTTTTCCTGTTCAGCTAAGGTTCTGTTTCAGAAATTTTCCACCTCCTGCTTAACCTTCCTCTTTCATTATATTAGAATAAGCATTTGTTGCTGCCTGATGGCATCTAGGAAGATCAAACTCAGGAGAAAATAAATGGGAGCCATAAGGCCCTCTATAAAATAGTCTACACCTTTCATGGACTGGAATGGATATTTGTCAGTAATGAGGCAATGTAATTAAATTAAATAAGCCTTGGCAATACCTCTGCCATATCTGCCTGTACAATGCTCCCTTAAGCAGCAACACTCCCACGGGAAATTAAATACTGTATGTGCACTAGCCAGCCTTATTGTTTGGGTGTTCCTGCAGCTAAGAAACCCTCACTGCTGTCTCCTAAACAAAGGGAGGGAAGGTTCTGGGCTTCTCTGAAATTTGGGTGCAGTTCAAGAGCAGACACCTGCTGGGTCACTCTGACATGCCTGCCCTGGGGTGCAGGTGACCACGATGGGCAAGGAGATGGAGGAGACACCTTGGTTCTTCTCCTTCATTGGATCCCCTGCTGTGGGCTCTCTCCCCTGCAGCACCTCTAAGCATGGGTATAATGTGAATGAAACAACAGTAATAATGGTCATCATCAGCATCATCACACTGAAAAATCATGCTGCTTTCCTAGGATGAAAAGGTTCACACACAAGTTGTCCTTTTCTCAGGAGATTACTCAGTCTAGCTTTTCAAGTAGCCATGGTGGTCTCTCATTATCCATTGAGGTGATGGTGAGCTTTCCAATTATTGGGAAAGTTATGAGAGCCTGAGGAAAGCAAAAATCATTCTGGTGATAATGCTGTCATGACAACTTCCCTCATCTTCAAAATAGGTGTTTTGGGGGAGCTCAGTGCTTCTCAAGAATTTTTTCCTTATTAAAGGCCCCAGTCACCCTACAAAAATATTGCAGTAATTGGGAGTGAAAGAGAAGAGCTGTTTTGTCAGTATGCTTTTATCTAAAAGCACCAGGTGGATACCATTTTCCATATCCTTCTGAATTATCTGCAATTCATACTGTAGGAATTACTCACTTGCTTTTTGTTGTATTAATGTAGTTTTTCTTAAATCAGTGCTTATTAGACTGGAGAGAAAACCCTAGAAATGTGTGAATTAATGGTTTCTAAATTCCTTCACTGGGCAGGAAAAATGAAAACATAGTTGCCTTTACAATGAACACACAATGTTGGTTTAACATCTCTTACTTTTAAAAAATAATTTAGTCAAACTCAGCCTCAGGGTTTTGTTTGGAAACCAATTTTTCCAAACTGTTTCCCAGATATTCTCAAATCTTTTCCAAACTGCTAGACTTGAGATTGCATTGTTTTATAAATAAGGAGTTAAAAAAGTTGTTTGTATCTAAAAGTGATGTAACACCTCAATTATTTCTAAGATGAAAACTATCAAACAGTTTTCTGCTATTAAATATGATGGTAAGTGTGACTACATAGCATTGTACTCGTGTGTAATTAAGTTCTTTCCGTTTTCCCATGAAACTTAGCAACTTCAAAGTATATTCTCAGAAAATGCTAACTTGTTCAAGCTATGTAAATTGCTCCTATGTAATAGCCTCTGCATTACCCTCACTTCCATGTAATTAGTTATTTCAGAAATTTTTTTGTGGATTTTTAAAAAATAAAACAAAAAAAAATCAAGAGAAAGAACTGGGAATAGGTAGTTCAATAATGAGAATCTCAATTAGAATATAAGACAAAAAATAAGAATAATAGTAAGGGAATCAAGAGTCATATGAAAGAAAAATATAGATGACTATATTGCTTATGGTTTGAAGAGGTGTATGCAAGGTGAAATACTACAGATACATGCAGTCAAGTATGGCTTAGACATAAGTTCAGCATCTTTTCCTAAAGGAATAGTGACACAAAGGCTTTTTAAAATTTAATTTGATCACTACTTCCACAGAGCATATATACAGAAAATACTAAAATGAATGTCAGTTTGGAAGACAGCTCTAAGAATAGAATTGACAGACAGAATTAGTAAAATCTAAAATCAAATCAGGTACTTACCTAAGAAAAGTAAGTATTGCAGAGAGCTGAGACAGTCTATCTGAGTGTAAGGGGTCTGTGTCCTCTCTTGGCTGCGTTCACAACTGAGCGCTCCACAGCGCGGTGGGAGCTGCTGAGCGTGCCGCCTTCCCTGTCCTCTACAACACCTGGTGTTGACAGCTGTCAGGAAAGGGGAGTGGACTTGGTACATTGTTCTTCTGATTTGCACTGGTAATTCCTACAGTGCCATTGCAGAAGTCAGGAAACACCCAAATATCAGATGTGGAGAGAGAAAAAAGAGAGCCGGAGTGCAAAGAAAGAGAGGAAAGAGGAAAGAGGGGAAATGTAGAAGAGAGAAAGAGATGAAAATAAAGAGAGAGAAATAGAGAAAGTGGGGGAGACAAAAAGAGAGAAAGAGAGCAAGAAAGAAATAAAAAAGAAAAGAAAGAAAGTAAGGAAGGAAGAGAAATAAGGAATGAAAAGAGAGAAGAGGAGAAAGAGAGAAAAAGAAGGAGAAGGGAAATCCTTGCAATGGAAGCTTGGTCAGATGCTCAGCTGATCACTCTGTCTTACATGGGCCTACTCCAGCTGACACCAACTTGGATCTTGCCTGTGACATTTGCACTTCCTAATCTGGTCAAAGTTTAATACTGCAGGGAAGAAGGAATGGTAAAAGCAGCTTTCAGTTACTTTGGAGGAATGTGGAGTACTGTAAAGTTACATGTCATCCTGCAACGTAACACTTGGTCCACCCTCCTCATGGTGTGGGGTAAGTGACATAGGAAGAGGTGTGCTCTTTTCAGCCTGGTGGGAGCTGGGACTGAAGGATGTCTTTTAGGAGCTGCTAATTAATACTGTTAGCTAACTAATAGATACTGCTGCTGGTTTTCAGAGAAAATGTTTTGGACTTTGTCACCGATGGAACAAGTTGTTTTTTTCTAGACTGAAGCCCAGCAGCAAATTAAAACATATTCAATGTGGGCACTTGGGTGATGTAAACCCCAAAATAAAATAGGACCTGCTTCACCTGTGAGCTGGGCAATGGATGGATTATACTGCCAGCCCTGGCAGAGGTGCTGGTAAAGTCTCTGGACACATTAAGTTTGCTGAATGAAACTCCTCAGTTGTTCAATTGTGCAACTTCTTTCTCTGCAATTACTTGTATTCAGTATTGCTGTGGGATTTTTGTCTTGCCTGCTGGATTCCTAAAATAATGAATAGTGTCTTGGCTTCAATGCCAATGGGTAATATAAAGGAGTGTGCAGAGTTGCTGATAAAGGGGAAATCCCAAATACAGGCAAAATAATTTGAGTTTCATTTGTGGTTGAACAGGCAAAGGCAAAAAATATTGTTAATCATATCAGATTATAATTTTCTTTAAAAACAGATTAGGTTTTCATGACCCACGACATTAATTTTAAATAGACATCCTTATTGAAAAGATCTGTCTTTGTTTATGGGTAGATTTGTTTAGCTGAGTTTGAGGACACATTATCAACATACTGTGAGAGAATAAGTAATTTAGTTAAAAATTTCAAAATATTATATTTTCTTGCATCTGGGATAAGGAAATTATTTTTCTATTTCAGCAGAAAAATGTACCCATCAGAATAAGGTATCCTATCACTATTAGGGTGGTTCATCACTTTGAACTATTCTTTTAAATCAGTGAATTTTTCTTTTTGCAGTTCAGAAAGTTTACTTAGAACTCTTTCTCCTTTGGGTGGGAACAATAGCTCCTTGATGCCAGGTATAATATAATGTGCACATATCTTCTTTTTTTTTTTCTGGTGTATAAAACAGAAAACAATTGCCTTTGTTGCTATGCTGTCATGGCACACTGGTTTCATTTAATATTTTATCCAGTCCTTTTCATACACATTGCAGTTCTTTAATTTATTACTCACTGAAGCTCATCCTGATTATATTAACAGCACATTAAATTCCTGTCCAGCTATGGTTTCACTGTGCAAAGGGCAGCTCTCAGTGCGAACCCAGGTCCTGATGATCTCCAGCCCAAGCTGATGATTTGTGGAGCTCTTCTTTCAGTCTTTCCATGGCAATTCTGTCTGTCTAAATCCTCTCCAAAAACTAGGGGTTCTTAACATAGGGAAAATTTACCTTCAATTATGCTATATAATTTAAATTTAGTCATATAATCTGAAGACACTTTTGATTCCATTTTAAAAGTTAAATATACCAGTTGAAGACGTTGATAAACTCAATTAACTAGGCTGCTATAAACCTTATTTAAATCAAATTAAATGCATTTCTGCAGCAGTTAGCATCTATTTCATTAACTGTGATTAAAAACTGCTTGGGAATTAAATTGGTGTGACTCTGAATATAGATAAAGCCAGGGGAAGACAGAACTGGCAGCTGAGCCTGAACCAGACAGGAAAATTTGGAGTTATTCTTTGTACCCAGAACACCAGGGCTTTGTTTCTTTTAATTAAAACTGGGATCCTACAGAATGTAATGGATGTTGTTTAGAAAAGCTGCTCACTTGTTTCTGATAATTGGATTTTTCTAGCCCAGATAAATATCCTGCTATGCCATTTCACTGAGTCCAAGAGGATTCCTCCAAATAATTAAAAAATGAGTGCTGAAGACTATAACCACCTCATTAAGATAAACTTACAACAACGTCTTGGGTTCAAATAAGGAGTTCTTTTCTTTTTTTCTGGAGACAGGCCACAGTTTGTTTAGCTTGGCAGCAGCAACAAACTGATTTTCATGTGTGCAGAAAAGCCATTACTGCTGAATCATTATCTCTCAAGTAACTCGAAATTGGACTAGTACACTTTTACAGAGGTCTGCAGAAACTAATTTTGAGATGGTTACAACAAATAAGTAATGAAAACTAAAATGTGAAAGTGTAAATATTTTGACCAACTTCTGGCATGTAGTCTCACACCAAACAGAGGCTGATAAACATACCTGCCAATACTTGGTGCTAGAAATTATTCATCAAAATTATGTTACAATTATGCAGCAATATATGTAGTAACACTTATTACGATAAATGATGGCTTTCTATCAGCTGATATTATAATGACAGATCTAATTCATGACCCATGTTAGTCTGCATTTTTTCCTTAATAAAAAGATACAGAAAATTTCTGATACAATTTAGCCCTAAAAGATATATAACCCAGGAAAGCTGGCTAGATCATCTAGGAAGAATTGTTAAAAAACTTCAATGGAAAAGTATTTGATGGCGCTGGAGGAAAATGGGAGGGTTATAAAGGTCCATGTGAATATTTTAAAAATGAATTTAAATGACCAGAGCTGTAACAATGAACAGAGTCAGGGGGTCATATTCATTTGGTGGCCAAGAAGGGTAATAGAATAATGGAATCCTGGGGTGCATCAAGAGCATTGCCAGCAGCTCAAGGGAGGTGGCCCTGCCCCTCTGCCCAGCCCTGGTGAGGCACATCTGGAGTGCTGAGTCCAGTTCTGGGCCCCTCAGGACAAGAGACACATGGAGCTGCTGCAGTGGCTCCAGGGGAGGGTAACACAGATGATGGAGGCACTGGAGCATCTCTCTCAAAAAGGAAAGGCTGGGGGAGCTGGGGCTGTTCAGCCTCCAGAAGAGGCACTGAGAGGGGAGCTCATCAATGTCTGTGAGTATCTGCAGGGAGGTGCCAGGAGGATGGAGCCAGGCTCTGCTCTGTGGTGCCAAGCAACAGGACAGGAGGCAATGGCTGAAACTGATGCACAGAACGTTCCTCCTGAATATGAGGAAGAACTTTACTGTGTGGGTGACTGAGCACTGGAACAGCTTGCCCAGAGAAGTTGTGGAGTCTCCCTCATTGGAGATACTACAGAATTGTCTGGGTGAAATCCTGTGCCATATGCTCAGACCCTGGTTGGACCAGATGAGCCATTCTGGTCCCTTCCAACATGACCCATTCCGAAAGCTTGTGTTTATCACATAGGTGAGTCACTGAGGTTCTGCGTAAAACAGGTGCAAACCTAAGTTTAAATCTGAGAGCAGACATATAGTGCTTGTACCTGTTGAAATCTTAGTAGTCTCACAGGGGCTTCCCTTGCTTTGTGAGAGTCAATTTTCCACTGACACAAGTGCAGTGCATAGCTTTACTGAGAAACTCTTCCCAGTGAGAAGTTCACATCAGAAGTTGTTAAGTCCAGTAATATCATATTTACAGAGGTGAGTTGTTAATGTGTACTTATAGAAATATATTATTTTAAAGCAATATTTTAAAAACGTCTTGTTTCTGGCTCCAATCACCAGCATTACTTTGTTCACTACATAGGTCATCTGCCTGGACTTCTGTGACGTTTTTGGCATGGTCATCCATGACATCCTTTTCTCTAAATTGAAGAGAGATGGGTTTGATGAGTGGACCTAGGGATTTATTGTATTTCTGCATTCCAGGGCAATGGTCCAGGGCTCAGGGTCCTGATGGAGAGCAGTGACAAGCAATGTTCCTCAGGGGCCCATACTGGGACCAGCATTGTTCAATATCTTCATCAATGACACAGATGAAGGGATTGAGTGCACCCGCAGCAAGTTTGCAGATGACACCCTGACGAACGGGATGTCATCCAGGGGAATATGGACAGGCTTGAAAAGTGGCATAAGCTGTACCCCAGACCATACTGTTCAGCATATTCTTTGGGATGTACCCTCCCCAAATCGGTTTATCTTTTCAGAAACCATTCCTATTTTGGAAATCACTACATGTTGTGGGAATTAATTTTGCATTTAAGAGGTAGGATGTCCCTCTTCCTGGTTTATGTAATTCCCACTTGCCTTGCTCTCACCTGCAGAGATCCTGGGTGTCAGTGCTCAGGATTTCTCCACTTTCTTCTAAGCAATGTTCAGGCAAAAGCACTCATTATGAACTGTGTTCCTCTGCATGCCAGACTGCCACATGCTGATAAATACCTGCCAGCAGCTATGGGATTTGTCCTGGGAAATTCCAGGTAAACACGATCCCTCAGCCTCATGCAAGTAACAGCTGCTACTTTTGCTCAAAGGGAATTCCCACTGACTTTGATCTGTAAGAGGACATCACTCCAGCTTTGTTTCACTGCAGTGAGGTAAGGCAGTAGCTAAAGTGTTTATCAAGGCTGTGTGATAGCAGTAATTTCACAAGGAGCAAGTCAGACTTTTCCACCATTTTCCTTAGTTATACGCTCTTTACTCTTAACAAAGGTCTTCTCTATGCACTCCAGTGAAAGCACAACTGGAGTCTGAGCCAAAATACAACAAGTTAGGATAGGACAAATATCAGCTATTTCTCTGGCATGACCTGTGGAAATCTGAAATATGTTGGATTTTGGCCTTTCCACCTTCTAAATTTACTGTCTTCAGTGCAAGGAAAAACACTGAAGTTTTAGGAGGTCTGCTTTTCATTGCACAATCAAGAAATACTATTTTAAAAACAAAATATTACTAGTTGTGCTTACTTTAGGCATGATAAACTGGCCAATCTTCTGTGCTTATTTTATGCTAGGTACTGGAGAAATGTGTAGTAAGACTGGTCACCCAAGGGAGCTTAACAAACATATCGTGGAAAGTGGGTGAGATAAAACAGGAGCTGGATGGGCAGGAAAAGAAAAAGTAGGATAACAAACACACCATGAGGCAGGAAATTCTTGATTAGTCATATGAAACAGCTGCACTGACCACTTATTCTTGTTATTCTAGACTTTAAGCATCAAAGTTTTGATATTTCATGTCATTACAACCCGATTAAAGCACAAGCATCTGTTAAAATCATTGCATTCTTCACAGCTGGTGTGTCAAACAGGCTGTCACTTAGACAAAGTAGCATCCTGCCTCCTGAGCATCAGGGGAAGATCCTCGGTGTTGTTGTGCAAGAGCATTTTCTCTGTGCAAACAACTGATAACATTATTCCACTTGGAAAAAGACTTCTTCTAATACTAGGTCTATTGAGAAAGCCCCAAAATGTTCCAAGTGCTTTTAGGAGAAGATGCAGCCAGTGCAGAAATATGGGCTTTTGAGTGTGTACTCTAATTCACAAGTGCTTGTCAGAGGTGCTTTCCTGTGGGAATACTCCTGTACAGCCATGCTTTCAGGTGCAAGAGAACATTTTGAGCCACCCCAAAACACTGTTTATTTTCATTTTATGGACAAGCCCTACCACTGAGCTGCTGTCCTTGGCCTTGGAGAACTTCAGGGGAGGCTTTGCCTCATGTTCAATGGCCAAGGTCATTAAGCAGGGCTGGACATATCAGGACTGGAGCCATGTCCCAGCCCAAAGCTTGTTGTGTGACTAGCTAGTCATTGTTTTGCTGAGTCCTGTTTCTGACTCTGCTAGAATGGAGACAGCAGTATCTCTGTACCTCACAGTCGGAACACCCTTTATTCTCTCAGCATGTTCTCTTTGTCATCTTATAAATTCTGTCAGGACAAAACCTAGGGCTCACATACATTTTCCTGCTCTGGTTGACTGGAGCAGCAGCAGCAGCAGGTCCAGCTGTGCTGCTGGAAGTCTGGCAGCCTGGGAGCTGCAGATGGCTCACCAGCATGTTGGGCACCTGTCCTGTCTACACACCATGCACCTATTGGGAGCCAAGTCTGTGCTGTATAAAACCCACTACACCACGTGGCACAAATTTCTGAAATGCAGAAGCCCACTGCAGGTGTTGGTCAGTTTTTCTGTGTTTCAGCACCAGAGTGATGCCTGGGAAGGAGGCAGCCTGGGATAGGGCATTTGCTCTGGGCTGTTGCAGACCGTAGGCTGGATCTGCTGAGAAACTCGTCCCCAGCTGCCACCTGCTGAGCCTTGAGGAAACAGCAGAAATCCCTGCCTGTGTGCCAGGCTTCCTCAGGCGGGGACCTAAAGCCGTCACCGTGTGCTAAAATCCAGGACAGTAGCCGGGGGCAGATGCTAAACGCTGTGTCACTGGGCATGTGAAAGAAAATCAGCCCACTTCTTCAGGTGCCCAAACACAAACAGGGGTGCTGACTGTAGAACCAGCCTGAATTGCTCATCTGGGGACACAGACAAGAAGTCCACAGAGTGAGAAAAATACAATGCAATAGAAGATAACAACTTGTATAGTAATTTTTTACATGAACTCATAGAAATACAGTGCTACCATGCTTATATTTATAGGAAGAAGAGCTCATCAGGAGACTTTTGAAATCATAAAGATGCTACTGCAACATTAGCTGCAGGAGGAAAAACTTCCCTTTCCTTAAAAAAATCCAATACCTACTAAGCAAATCCAGCTTAAGCACAAGTGCACCAATATTTTGGAAAGCTGGATTTTGTTTGGCACCATGATGTTATAGTAGACTTGTTGCTGATCCTGACCATGATGCTTATTTTCAACTGACTGTTGTGTAGTTTGCAAAATACACCACAGATCCTCATACTTAAAATAAAAATAATACTTACCCACTTCTATCAAAACTTCTCCTAAGCAAGGCTATTTTGCTATCTACATTTACAACGCCCAGCAAAATGGGATCTCATCATAATGTATGATGTCTGGAGAGTAGAGTGAATTGAAAAGAAGATTGCACTGACCTAATTTATGCGTACCAGGTATGTTTTAGTTTTAAGATAGTGTCTGAAGAAAAAAATAAGGAACACGACAAATAAACAACCAACCATCGCCAAAAACAGCAAAAAAAAAAAAAAAAAAAAGGTTGAATCTACGTCTAACAAGCCTCCAATGCCACCTGCTGGGGAAACACTGGAAGTGAGCATGAGGTCTCCAGCAGAGTACAAACTGTATTATCTTTGTTATTGACTTCTTTTAAAATTATTCTTGTATTTAAAAAAGCTGAAAATATTTTAAGAAAGTTAGATGAGCCACTCTGAGTATAATCAGGAGGGTGTGCTTTTAAATAGCAAATTGATGGGAGTTTCTTTTCAACTGTACTCCAAACACTGGCTCCTTGTAATCAAGAAATGATTCCTATTATTTTCTCTTTCTTCACTTCTAAATTATGAATCAAAAAAACTATCCTGAAATACATTTGAATTTTTTTTATGTGAAATAATAGCTTATTAGCATCACTGACTGCTTAAGGACATCACTTAACACAGGGCTGGGCAGAGGGGCAGGGTCACCTCCCTTGAGCTGCTGGCAATGCTCTTCCTAATGTACCCCAGGATTCCATTGGCCACAAGGACACACTGCTGGCTCATGGATGGCTGGTTGACCACCAGGACCCCCAGGTCCCTCCCGAGAGAGCTGCTTTCCAGTAGATTCTTCACTAGCCTGTATTGATGCCTGGGGTTATTCCTACCTGGGTGCAGGACCCTGCATCTCCCTTTGCAGAATTTCAGAAAGTTCTTCTCTGCCAATCTCTCCAGCCTGTCCAGCTGCTTCCAAAGGGTTTTAGAGCACCCTGTGGCATTGCCCATCTCTCCTAGCCTTGTGTCATCAGCAAACTGGCTGAACTTGTTCTAGCCCTTCATCCAGGTAATTGATGAACAAATTAAACCCCTGGAGGACACCATTAGTGACAGGCCTCCAACTAGACCCTGTTCCACCAAACACAACTGTTTGGGATCTGCCATTGAGCCAAATCCATCTCATTGTTTACTCATCCAGTCCACAGTTTCTGAGTTTGTCTATGACCATATTGTGAGAGACAGTGTCAAGTGGAGAATCCAGTCCAATTACATTTCTTCCTGGCAGAGTTTTTGAAAATCAATACACAGCATTCAGAAGCATCTTGTTTTCTCATCATTCAGTGGTAACAGAACTTAAACTGCAGAGAATTAGTCAACCTAAAAACTGCCAAGGCTTGTAAAACGTGGAAATGTAAATCCTAAAGTGAAAGGGGTTTTTTTCTGTGTTTTGCCTACATCTCTTGCATGCCTCTCACCCTGCAAATCTGTACAAACGCTTGTGCTCTACAGGAAAAAAACAAATGCAAAGTCATTTGTATGGACAAAGCACCATTAAACAAGGCTACAGTTTTCAAAATAAATAGAAATTGTGAACTAGACAGATTTATCTCAGACTAAAGTGTCTCTAAAATAGGGGCTTATTTTCATTTTGAGAAACAGCTTAGAAATACAGTGTTTAACTATAATTATACAGTAGTAAGATGAACCTTTGGCTGCAGCAGTAGCAGTTTTTAAAACAGACTATATAATGTGTCACAAAGTATCAGGATAAAGACAACAAATATATCCATGTAGCTCAGATATCAAGTTGTTCTGCATTTTTTAAGTACTTTCAGATGAGAGGGATGGAAGCAGAAAAGTATTTTCATCCAGTTACATTTACTGAAAGGAAAATAAACAACCTGTTTGTGTCGTTGATGCAGTTTCTTCCTGAAAGGAAAAAAAGGACTTAGAACATTCAGGACCCTTCTCATTTAAATGTCTGAAACAAAACACAATAGAAGGCATCAACAGTTTGGAAAACAAAGGCTATCAGTCCATCCACTGCAGACTTCCTGATAAATCCTAACCCAGTGTGATTTAACAGGCCACATCATTAACAGCAAAGACCACTCCACCAGCAGTGCAAATGAAAACTGTTAAGCCTGACTTTATCAAATAGACAGACCTACAATACTTTAGTGAGCCGATTAAAGCAGCACAGTGACTCTGAGGATACTCATTGGCCTAATTAACAAGAAGGAAAAAAGAGAAGAATTTACTGAGACTCTTAGCATTCATGTAGCAGAAGAACTAATAAAACAGATACTTGTGTAGTTGATGTGTTTTGACATGGTTTCACTTCCAGCTGGACCTTTCTGTTACATGAAAGGTCACTGCCTCAGGAAACAGATCTTTCCACATCTGCCTGGATGCACTACCATTGAGAAGACTCATCAACAACACAAACAAATAAAAATTTGCTCATCTGATGCTCACCAGAATTGATTTTGACTGGAAACATAATAAATGGAAATGCTTTCCATTTCATCTTTATTTTGGAGTAGGGGAGGGTGGGGAAGCCATAACTATTCTAAGTGACTCCCTAAAATCACTGAAAAGTAGAAAAATATCTTATCTCCTTCATCTAAAGCACAGACCTTAGATTACCACAGTCACATAAACTCAGATATAACTCTGTACCTTGCTGACCCTGTGTTGCATGAACTGGAGTCCCTGTCCCTTGGAAAGGCTGGATATGGAACTCAGTGCCATGGTCTGGTTGACATAGTAGTGTTTGCTCAGAGGTTGGACTTGATGATTTCAGAGATCTTTTTCAACCTAATTGAGCCTGTGGTTCTGTGATTTTTGCAATATTGTTGGTGTAGCAACATAAACATTTCCAGGGCAAAATACAAAAACCACTTAACAAAATGCAAATTCATAGTATAAATACTTTGAATGAAATGTGTATTTAAATGATGTTGAAGTTAACATTTCTGGTTACTTCCATATTGCCCAGTAATCTTATTCCTAAAATATAAATAAGTTGGATTTTCTCAGTTTGGCAAAGTTGTTTGTGAATACATTTGACAAAAAAATTATGATGTCTAGTGACAGACAAAACAGACACTGTGAAACTGCTGAAGTGATGTGTAGTGTTTTGTGTTGCTTCCAACACACACTTCTTCAGTTAAGTAATCATCAACACTAATTTTAGAACTTGAAGAAAAGTATCTTAGTCTTGGTATTTGAAACTTCTTATGAACCTTGTTATCTGTAGATAGCTAAGAGATTTTGTTTGGAGGAATTTTTTTTTTCTATTTTGTTTTTTCACCCCAACATTTTTAGGTTTTCTTCTTTTTTTTCATGAAAAAATTGCCTAGTTTATGTGATGAATGGAAGTTTGTTTGGAGAAAAGATCATTTAAAACATGTACATGCTTGCAGCACACAGTTGCTGTGAAGCTGGTACTTAAAATGACTTTGCAACAGAAGATGGCTGTGTTCCAGTGGTTTTTATTGTAGTCCTCTGTCAACTTCATCCCAAATGCTAGATATGGTTGTGATTCAGAAAGATACAGAAATGCAGATGACAAAACAGATGATGAAGTTCAATTAGCTGAGGGAGGAGAAGAGGAAAGCAGATGTCACTTGCCGATTATCTTACAGAAATGAGCATGCAAATCTTACACTTGTGAAGGTCCACTGATGTAAATGGTAATATTTTTCCTGTATTAAATCAGACCCTATGAGATGTTATCTTCTGGTCTTTGGTGAAATGTTGTTGTGAGAAACATGGCTTGCACTTTTGAAGAACTGTAATTTCATATATTAGCACCACAGTCTTATTTAATATTTTTTAGGTACATTTTTTTCCCTGGCATTTGAGAGCTGTTCAGTGGAGAACTCTCATGCAATCTTGTTTCTAGTAGATGAAATAAAAGGTCAAAATATGCTATATGGAGTGTGCAACGTGATTCTCTAGTTTAGGTCCCTAGCAACATAGGCAAAAGTTGCAGTTTTAGCTTTAGGCACAGCTGACATCATCTCTGCATTGTTGTGTCTCTTGTATGTGCACAGTGTGATCTAGAAAGCAGGGTATAATGGAGACAATCCCACTGCAAGGCTGATGGCAAAAGCTGTGCACAAAAGAACAGCATATGCTATGTATAGCAGAGATACATTGCCTTTCTCTCTGTCATACTTCTCAACATGTCCAAACGATTTCCAGATGATGAGTTTTGTTAGTATAGAATTAAGGTAGGATTTGAAATTGTTTTTTAAAGGCCTCAAAATAACCTGGGAAATTTTAGAGATGAAGCTGAAAAACAAATCACTACATATGTGAGGAGGAGAAATTGCTGTGATGGGCCAGACTACTTCAATTAAGTTCAAAGCCCTAATACTGGTGTTGTCATGTAAGAGAAATTTCAGAGGAAAAGAAACTGAATTGGTTGCACTTAACTGGGGCACAGCAAGTTGTCTGATGTTTTTGTTTCAGAAAATACGAAAATCTTAAGATGCAGGGAGTAGGAAAACCTTAACCTTAGTCCAAACATCTTACCTCTTTGCATTAATTTAGTACTCTAATGAAAGCTGCTTATTTCCTGTATAAAACGCTCAGGTCACTTTCTAAGATCTCTTGTGTAACAAAACGCCCTCATTTCTGAGGTTGTCACTGTCCAGCTTAATGTCTTACATACACAAAGTTTCCTCCACAAGGACAGAAGGCCTGTGCTCTGCAGGTGTGTGATGCTGCAGACAGCTTGCTGGCATGGCCAAGTGCCTGCCATAGAAGCTGAGCCCTCCTTTACTCCATTTAATGTCCTACTCTCATGTGCAGTGACTTAAAGTACCTTACTATCTTTCCAGCCAACTCCACAGGTCCAGAAGATGGACTTTGTTCAGAATTTGTTCCATTACCCAGCAGAAAACAGTAAGGGAGCAGCTTGCTTTTCTGGAGCTAAAAAAGCCACAAGGTGAGAAACCTCCCACTGTCTCCCTCTCCAAAGTCACAGAGTTCAGAGCAGCAATAGCTCAGATATGGCTTTATGCCAGAGCCAACCAGAATGAATCCTCTGGAGTTGTGACTTCCGTATTTATTGATCTTTTCTGCCTGCACTGTGTTCTTAGGCTGTTGCAGCAGCCAATGCCATGACGTCAGGACACCTAGGCTTATGTGAGCTGGCATTCAGCTTGGCAAGACAGGCTGAACTATCACTGAACTGCAGCTGGAAATTCAACATTCACAGCCTGGCCATCAATCTTTATAAATGCGTAATTATGTTCCAGCCTGTGTTCGAAATTACAGAAACTAGACCCAATCACCACTTCTAAACATGAGGTCACAGATTTCAAATCCTAATTCTGAGCTATTTTAAAAAACAAACAGAACTCTTGCCCTTTGTTGTAGATCAGGTCTCAAACGTATTTACCACAGCAATTCAGTGTTCAAACATACATACAAACAAACGTATACATTTTTATAAACAAAATACTTTTATTAGACTAGTACATGGATTATTTTAAATCAAGGATTAGAATACAGTTGGTATTAAACTCATTACTACTGTTGATATTAAACTTACTATGATTGTTTCAGTTCATTTCACCAAAGTCAAAGTTACTGTACATTAACCTCAAGAAATAATATTTATCTGGAAAAAAATATTTTAAAAATATAGATGGAATTTCTTTTTCTTACTTTTATTTCGCGTGTTTTGGCAATATAGTTTAAACTAGATGACTTAGTTAATACAGCATTAACACTAAGCAAAATCAGAACTTAATGGGAACTGTTAAAAGACTGTTTAATTTATTTGTTCCTGCTTCTGATGTGAAAATTATCCCATCATTACATTTATGTTTCCAATTTACTAGATGCAATTATTTTTCATTATGCTTTCTGCAAGAGCTCCATCCAAGAAAAACATCTTGAGTATTTAGAGATGCTCCAGATGCCTAATCCAGCTTATTGGGTAACTGCTTCAGGAATGGCCCTAGATAAAGTCTTCTACAGCTTCTTCTTGATTTATAGAAGCATCATAACAGTGTTTCCTTCTCTGGACACCAGTAGCCACATCTAGTCTGGTACAGTACTCAGAAATGAAAAAAAATATACTTGGGTGTAGCCTCTACAGACCACATTGTCACCTGAGTGTGCAGTTACAGTAGTTTTTCAGAGTCAGAGATGAAAAGAAATGGCTGGCCATGTGCAAAACAAAGAGCAGTCTCTTCTAAAACAAGAGATCCTTTCTACAATAAGCAGGCTCAGTACGCCACTTCAGAATGATGTAGTGGCAAGACAACATGAGCCTCAACTTAGATTAAAAAATGGTAACCTGGTGTAAGATATATATATATATATACACATATATATATATATCCTTCAAGCCCACAGAGAGACTTGTGAATTATTACTATTTGTTATTTTAAATATCAGCTCTTTCAGAAACCTCATTCTGAATTAAGTTGGACTATCCTGCTGCTGTGCAAACAAGGCAGAGTCAGTTACCCTGTAGCTCCTTTGGGAAGCTGTTGTAAGCAAAGTTATTGCTTTGTATCAGATGGTGTGGTTAGAATACTTCGGGGATCCCTCTAATCTTTTGGATACATTTCTATTTTTACACAGTATCCCTGACAGGCTCAATGATCTTTATCATTCTTGTCTCAATCCTTGGTTATAAGAAATGTTATTAGCAATGCTTTGCTCATCAGCTAAACCAGTGACTGTTTCCACACTCTTCAAATGCAAACCAAAATCTTAACTGAGGCTTCTTCCTTCAGAAGGTGAGACAAGCCAGTCCCACTGGCTCATGTAACTAACTACTGTAATTGGACTGTTTTCAGTATCTGCCCATTTCCTCAAGGGAAACAGGTGGGGTACTCTTCCTTGACCTGATGTCTCAACAGTCTTGTCCAGGTTAAGACAAGGAATGTGGTCTGCTTTGCCTTTTCCAATGGTCAAGTGGGAAAGGGGTTCCAAATTTAATGATTATTTCTTTTCTATTTCTCCCCCTCCTCAATGTAGGAGCAACATATTTTGATCCAACCTAAACTCCTTGTCAAATAATTTAACCCAGACCAGTAACAGCCTCCTCTAAACTGACTCTGTCATCCTATGCAAGACTTAACTGCAATAACTTAGTTCCTTTGTTTAATTTGACATGACTGTTACTTGTATATAGAATTTCTTCTACACACTCATTTCATAATAGGTTTCTGTACTTCTTATTGCTGCCCATATGCCAGACACTCTTCTGCCAGTAGCCCAATACCCCTGTTCTCAAAAGATCTGTCATGGAATTATTCTACAATATAAAATTTGATTTTTCATATATGGTCTGATACTCATCTTAGTGAATATATATGTAGCATGTAGGGTTGAAAACCACAGACTTGCCAACAAGTGTTTACATTTCCATTTAATATGAGAAAACTTCCTCATTATGTAATAAGAGTATGAGGCACAGGAAAAAAATAATTGTAATGATCTGCAAAAGAGAAATCTTGCTATTTTAGAGAGTCATCTACATGTATTGGTAATATCACATATACCTTATAAAGTTGTATACAGTACTGTAATACATATGACATAATTTTCCAGTTTCCTGGAAGAGAATCATGAGAGCCATTTACAGACAACTAGCTTGCATTTTCTCCAGAATAAATCACATTAAATAGACGTGCAAACTGGAGTAAGGAGGGATTATATAGCAGTGCCATTAAAACAGTCAAAAAAGCCACTGATCCTACAACTGAATCTGAGTAATCATACACCTGAGCAAGACCAAGAACAGCTTCTCCAAAAAGTGTGATCAAAATTCACTAATTAAATCAGACAGAACAATGATATTAGCCTCTGAAGAGTCTGACAGTACAGTAACGCCATTGAAAATATCCCTGTTTTATCCATTTCAACAAAAATCATAATCTGAATTACAAGTATACTGCATATCTGCATAAGCACCAAGATAATATAAAGTAAAAGCTTATTCATCAAGTCCCTCTGACAAATGGTCCCCGACAAAAAAGCAAATTTTTGATGTACATTTAAGTACTTTTGGCAAGAAATACAGGTTCCATAAAAGTCACTGCAAAGTCTGAAGAAAAAAATCTAAAACTTGTAAAAAAGATCAAATGTAGAGCATTTCTAATACTCTGAGAAATAATTAAATTCACTCCAGTTCCTGAGATAAACTGCAGATCAATTGTGAAGATTTACCATATTGTACCACACAATCTTTCTCTCCTTCTCTTACACACTGCACACAAGGCTGGAACTGAAGCTTCTGCTAAGCTTACAAAGTCAGTCAGCAAAGCATGTGAAAGCTCAGAACATTCAAATTTTCTTTTCCACTATAAAAACAAGAGACTGGCAACTTAGGTCAGAGACAGACATACTTCTGTCACAGTCTGTCAAAAGAATTTCCAGACAGAGGTAGTTGCCTTAAATTAACTGTACTTGCATCATTTAAATTAATACAATTCTGTGTTTCTGTCCTGTTTTCACTGACCAGTGTGCTCTTATTCATCCCTCTGCTGTTTAAAAGAGACCACAGATGAGTTCAAACTCCTAGGGTCAGATTTTTAAAAAGAGCATGTGTCACCTAACAGCTCAGCATGTCTCTGTATGCTGGAACCATCATCAATGTGCTTCATCGCTACTAGCCATGTGGTCACTTTCTAACTTAGCATTAATGTTGTGCTCCATCTTCTGTAAAACTGCTGGAAGATCCAGTACAGAAGAAATAATATAATGAGGTACGGGGGTGATATCTACTGGGGCGGTCATTGCTTTGTTTAACCAGACCGTCGCTTTCAAGCCAGCATTCAGGCCTCCTTGAATATCTGTATCTAGAGAGTCACCGACCATCACACACTCTGCGGGCTGCACCCCCAGGAGATCGCAGCAGTAATGAAAGATGGATGGCGCCGGTTTCTCCTCCTTCTGCTCTCCCCCAACAACGATGGCATCGAAGAAGGGCTGGCAGGCGCACGCCTCGATCTTCTCCCTCTGCGTCTGCCGCTCGCCGTTGGTGAGCAGCAGCAGGCGGAGGCCTTTCCGCAGCTCGGTCAGCATGGCCCGCGTGTCCTCGGCCAGCGTCAGGTGCTGCAGCCGCGTCGTCTTCCACAGGTAATAGCACTCGGCCGCCAGGTCGCGGTTCGCCTCCCCGCCGATGGTCTCCTGGATCGCCTCCTCCCAGTGCGAAATCCGCAGGTCTGTGATGCACATCTTGGCGGGATCGTGGCACTCCTTGAGGAGCTTGGCCTGGACCTTGTCGCAGACGGCGCGGGCCTCTCCCTCCCCGTAGTGGTGCTTGGACTGCAGGGCGCTTATCACCTGCAAGGGACGCGGGGGCGCGCGTCAGGGCGCGGCGGGGCCGCGCGGCGCGCTCCCGGCCGCGTGTCAGCAGGGGAGGGAGCGGGACGCGCGCGGCCCCGCCGGGCCGGGCCGGGCCGGGCCGGGAGCAGCGCTGGCCGCGGGCCCCGCGCCGGGAGGGGGACAGGGGCAGTACCTCCTCGATGGCGCGCCGCCCGGCCGCCGCCGTGTCGATCAGCGTGTTGTCCAGATCGAAGAACACCGCCTTGACGCCGTGCAGCCCCATGGCGCCGCCTCCCGCGAGAGCCGCCCCGCTCGGACGGCGGCGGCGAGCGCCCCTGAGCGCCGGCACAGCCGCCCGTGCCGGGCACAGCGCGGCGGGGCCGCCAGGCCCGCCCCTCACGTCAGGCCGGCGGGGCGGGGCCCGGGCGGAACCGCTCTGCCCGGGGCGCGCCGGGCTGCGGGTGGGGCTCGGCGCTCCCAGGTGTGCCCCCAGAAAAGGAGGGTTAAAAGCGCGCAGGGCGTTGGAATGGGCTATGGGGAAACCTTGCCCGAATCCCGATAGCTCGTGGGGCTGGGGCTGGGGCTGGGGCCTGGGCCGGGGCAGGGAGGAAAGGCGGCGGGAGCTCCCGCGGCCCGGCCGCCCCTGGCCGTGACCCCGGCCGCGGGCGGGGCGCGGAACGCGCGGGCCATGGGCGCCGTGGCTGGGCGACGGCCGGGCCCGGGGGGAGGAGCGGCTCTGCGGGGCCCGGGCGTGGCGGGTTTCGGGTGTGCGTTTTGCTGTTTTGCTTTGGTTTTTTTCCTCAGTGTAGGAATGCTTTCCGGGTAAGCTGGCAGCTGCTTGGAAAATAACCTGCTGAGATGCTGCCAGGGAGCAGCAGCTTTGCTGTCCAAGAATTCACCCCGCAGCGCTTCTGCCCGGGCAGGCCTGCCCGCTGCCGGCAGCTTGGCTGGCTGTGCCAGCCCCGGGCCCGCGGCTGTGGCGCTGGGGCAGCCTGTCCCACCTTCGGGAGCGGCACCGAGCGGGTCCCTGCACGGGCTCGCAGCCCGGCGCCCAGAGATGCAGAAGTCTGTGGGCTTGCACTCCGAAGCATTCCGTGCACAGGGACCTGCACGAGGGAGGAGGAGGACACGCACGCAAAAGATTCGGTTCAGTTCGGCTTTCCCAGCTTCCCTGTTACCTTCTGGAGCGTGCTTCTGCTCTTACCTCTGGGCACAGCAGCCACAGCACGCGAGTGTTCCTAATAAAGCCAAAGTCAATAATGCCACTGAATCTCCACTATTTGGAGAGCTCGTATAATAACGGATTATTTGAAACTTCAAAGGTCTATATTTTCTAGAGGAAATGAATCACAAAGGCATTCGAGTAAAGGCGGGAACGACTTCAAAGAGCAAGATTTTTAGATGTACATACCAAAGGCAGTTTTAAAATTGATGTTTTTTCCCCAAGGTCAAGTTTAACGGCTCTTGTCTGTTCATAATGTTTTGAGAAACACAAGGTATTTTTTTAACAGGCAGCAAACAAATTTTCTTAATTTGATTAGTGCATAATATTGCTAATGTCGATTAGACATTTATCATTAAATGCAATTCAAAAAACTGGAGGAAACTTTGTCTCTTACCAAAAAAGCTAGAAGCTCACTCCAGGTCACTTTCAGTTCTGAAAACCGCACCTTTTTGATAACAATCTCCTTATCTGACAGAAGACACTGAGTCAAAGTCAAATGCAAAGCCGAAGTAATTGTGCCCAAAAGCTTGGCATATGGCAAGTAAAACTAAAGAAGACAAGCCTTGAAGGAGTGAGGGGGATTCTGAGAAGAAACAGAGGTGTTTAAGGGTCCTGTAGTTAAGGCAATAAGCAGAGTTTTAATAAAATTACTCTAGATGGCTTTGATAAAATGTGCTTGATGAGCACTGAAATAGTTTTGCTTAATAAGACAGAAAAGGTATTAGGCGTGTGGATTTCATGTGCTTCTACTGAATTACTGTTTTTCCAAATTTACACAGAAGAGTGATTAAAATAGCTGAATTTCTAGGATTCATCCTACTTAGGAAGATGATGTTTGTTTCAGAGAGCCCTGCATTGCACTCAGTGAGCAGTGGATCCTATGTGTACTTTTGAAAAAACTACATTTACATAAAATTGTTCATAATTTCTTTGAGGTCATAGTTGGAAAATGAATGTCTTACAATATTTTATAAGCTATATATTTTTACTATATTTTTACTAGTAGAATTTAAGTAGTTAAATAATGAATGATAATTACATTTTAAACTTATTTTAATTTTTTTTCATTTTCAGTTTCCTCACTAACTGACTGCATGACAAATGTTTGCTTTAGAGTATGACTAATTGTAAAATGTGCTTTTGTGTACACTTGGAAAATTCTCTGCAAGATTGTTGAACTTCAGTCAGCTGTTTGATGTGCTATTATTTATTTGGACCCCAGAGTCGGCAAATAAGCTCTCTCATGACAGCTTTATCTATCGACAAGTTTCTTTACTTTCTCCTTGTTCTTTCTTCAGGCTCACTAGAGGCTGGAAATCCCTGGCAGAAGCTGAGAACCAGGAAAAGAACAGTTATTGGAAACCTGAGTAGGAAACAAGCTGAAACATAAAAGATACTGCACAATCTTGAAGTGTAAGAAAGAGTGCTTGTTTGGTATCTTTAAACAAAGAATTGCTCTGTGAATCTTTTAAAAGTAAGAACATGATAAATGCTTCCAAAGAAAACTTGTTGTTCATACATAAATAACAATTTGTGAATTATTGGTCTCATATCATTGTTTGTCTTTTTTTTTTTTTTTTTTGCTACAAGATGATTGTGTTTAGGAGTTCAGCATTTGGAACTCTCTGATGGTTTCTTCCTGCATCCCTTCTTGTGTATCAATGGGTTCCTTTTGGTTGTCTTAGCACTATGAGAGAGCAGTGAGCTTCTTGGGTGCCCAAGCTGTTTCCTCATACTGAGGAAGACCTAAGGCTTACTGCTATTTTCCTTTTACTCAGCTGTCTGGTTTTTGATGGAGAGAGACCTTGCAGGGGGTGGGAATCAAATCTGGGTGATGAGGAGCAGGTGACCTGTATGCACAGTGGAAGTCATCTGCTCCATCCTTTACATCTAGCCCCTGAAAACTGATCTTGGAGATTTTTCTTTTGCACTTCCACAGAATATATTATTAATTTGGTGGCTGATTTTTGTTTTCTCCTGTAACCCAGTAAGAGATTTATTATGAAGTGCATTCATGTTCAGTAATACTCATGATATATTTGAAGCTCAATGTGTTGGGAAATACTTCTCACCCAGGTGTCTTGGCCTGCAATCCGCAGATTAAAATGCAGATTTGGCTCCTGGTTGGAGCTGAGACGAGGCCATGAATGCCCAGCCTTTAGGATAGCAAAGGACATGAAGATAGGTGACCGCAGCCAGGTGAATGGACAACGGGGAATAACAGCGGAGCCGGTGATTGCCGACCTTTAGGATAAGGTGACGCCAGTGCGATGGACGAACACGGAGCGGGAAGGCAAGAGGAGAAGGAAGAGCGGGACCGACGCCCCGAGGACACAATGAGGTTATAAAACCCCGGGGGTTCTTGGGCTTGAGGGGCTTGGATGTGTTTGGGCGCGCACTGCTCTCCGCTGGCCATGTGGCTGAGCTCTAGTGTGCGGTTACTGTAACAGAAAAAGTCAGCGAGTCAGGGTCAAGGCCGGAGGTCAGGTGTTGGCGAAGCCGCTCGCTTTCCTTGTATCCCTGGTTCCCCGCAAGCTCAGGAGCGCCGGCGGCGGAGGCGCCGCTCCGTGCCGGGCAGAGCGCGGCTTCCCGCGGCCTCGGGCCCGCCCCGCCCCGCTCCCTGCGGGGCTCTCCCGCCCGCTCTTCCTTTCGGTTTTCGTTCTGGCGCGGGGCGGGCGGTGCTGCGGAAAACGAAACCGGGCGGAGTCTCTGCGGCGCGGAAGGGTCCGCGGCTCCGGGAGCGTCGGCGGCGGCTCGGAGGTACGGGAGGGAAGGGGCGCGGGAGGAAGGGCAAGGGTCCGTGCGACATGGGGTGCCCGCAGCCCGGCTGCAGCGGCCTGGCCCGCCGCGCTCCGTGGCGGTAGCTTAGGGTCATCTCTGCTCCGTGTGGCTGCGCCTGGCGCCATCGCTGCTCCGAGGGACAGCTTCAAGTGCCCTCGGGTTTCTTCTGAAGGAAGAAACGTTATTGATCTAATTCTAATTCTGGAGAAACGTTACTGATCAGTTTCCTCCCACCGAATTCAGTGAACGATTCAATCTTCTGCTGTCAAGAAATCCGCTAAGAAATCTCTAATCACTGAATTCACCACTCTGCTTTCTAAAACTGTTATTCCAAGCAATGACTTCCAAAACTTTTGCCGACCAACCCGCAATTTATTTCCTATGAATTTTGTTATTGGCACCAATTTTCTATTTTATATCAAAGCAGTGACCTATGTACCAGGATTAGAGGCTGCCGTTAGTCTATGTCTGGAGCAACAGACACATCTTTAAATGTTACTTTGCAGCATCTCTTGAAGATTGTGTCAAAATGGATTGTGAGTATGTAGCGAAGATCAACCATTACTGTCAAATACATAAAGCTACAGTGGATTATGACACCATCAATATGACGGGCCCATCTCATGATCCTGAGTAAGTTTACTCTGCATGTCAATAACTAGCAGGGCTCTTCCTCCAGTGAACAAACTGCATAAAGCTTGAAGTCACAAATGTTAATTTGCTGAGAGCACATATGTAGTGGGAAAGCTGGTTGAAATAATGAATTGAATGGTAGTTGCATGGGGAAGACATCATGTGATACAGTTTGTGGAGAACTTTTTCCAAGGGTGATGGCTCTTTTTCAGAAAGTACCAGCAATGCACCTAGAGTTACTTGCTAGTAACTCTATTATATATTATGCATCTCCTCTCAGAGGAAGAATTTCAGTTTACAATTGAGATGCCACAAAGCAAAGCATTTACAAAACATATGACCCTTATTGCAGTAAAAACCATAGCTGTGATCACACAGCAACATCTTCATTCTTCAAAAGTGATGGCATGGGACTGACAAAACTTACATACATGCCAAATTATTTATCCCATTTATTGTGGTTTTTTGTTGTTTTTCCTGTGTGCTCCTCTACATTCACAACTGAAATTTAGCCCACTGTGTGACAGTGGTACCCTAGGAAAATCTGGGTAACTTGGGCTGTTCTAAGGATACAGTGTAAAGTGTCTGGCTGTAGTGATGTGTGCTGTAAACCTCCTTCAGTCCCCTTGTGCTGCTCTTTCCCTGTGTTCTGCCTGCTAACTGGAAGCATTGACCACTGTTAGTTATGTACTGGCTCCCTGACTCTTTTGTGCTGTGTCCCTTCTCATAAATCACCTTGCAGTTTTCTTAGGAATGATGCAGAGATTCCATCCTACGATGGTTCTGTTGCTGTGGCTGCTTCCAGTACTGTGTCTGACAGGGTCAGTGCTGAACACAGTGCAAGAAGGTTAAAGGAGCCCAGGATGGCTCAGTCCTGAGCTTTCTTGGTCTAGAGAGACAGAGAGTGGACAATTAGATCAGTCTTGCCTAAACCTGTCAAGTGTGGGACAGTTACTTATTAACCTGGGGTTCACAATGAATAAATATGACTCTGCATTTATGACCTGTGGGGAGCCCAGAGTATTCCTCTGGCTTCCCTGGGAGGTTTAAGACCCCCCCTGGTAGGGTCCCTAAAGACCCTCGAATGAGACCAAGTATCTTAGGGGCTGGATTTAGCTCCTTGGAACAATTTACCAACATTAAGAGGAAAAATGCAAGCTGCAAAAAAAATAGAGTATAAATTAGACTGCTAGAATGTAGAATTAGCAGATTTCTAGAAAGTTTATATTAAGGGGCTCGTGGCCAAGATGGAGGATTTGGGGCAGGGTATACCTCTTCCTCCTTCTCTTCCATGTCATCCATGCTGGGTGACATGCTGACACTTTCAGATTGAATGGGGCAAAGCTGGACAGTTTAACAAAGTTGTATTGTATTGGAAAATAATTGTAAATACCTAGTATGTAATTTAGACTGTAAAAGATAAGTCCTGCCTCTGCCAGGCAGATCCTGCCTGACTTCTGAGAACAGCCTCCTGCAGCCTCTCATCGGCAGGCATCAGAAAGAATTGGGTTCCACACCACCTTTATGTCCTCCTGAGGTGATCTCAAGCATAAAGAGACATCTCTGGCTGTGACAATGACCAACTCATGTAACGTTCCTGCAGGTGATCCTCAACTTGGTCATGGAGATTCCCTGCAGATTTCCTCAGGATAATGACATAAAATGGTGTATTTTGGATGCAGTGTCATAGCTGAATGTGTGTAGTATTCAGCACTTAGGTATGGGTTGACTGACAAACTCCTTCCCAACGAACAATCTTTCTTGCATGTTTTGGGTTTTTTTTCTTTGTTGTTTCCTATGTGTAGAGTATATGGGACACTATGGGTGTGCTTTTCCTACTGTTTGCCAGCTTTCTTGCCAGATTTCTTGTTAAGCCTTGCTTACACAATAAGAGCAAGCACTGTTGTGCATCTTCATTGTTTCCCACCCAAACATTTCATTAAAGGGAAGTGGAGAATGAGGTTGAAATAATGAAAAAAGTGAGTACCTCAAGTCTTGACACTATTGGAGACCAGTTTTTGCACAGAGGAGCTCATGGTGCTGTACCTTGACTGTGTGAATCCACCTTGTTGGCTGTGAGCATTTACATGCTCTGCTGCAGTCTGAAGCACAGAGGTGCCCTGAGGCTCTAACGGTCACTCTAACTTGGTGCAAGTGTGTGCTGTTGCCAAAGGTGGAAATCCAGTTGTTTTCTCCTCTGTTCCCTTTTGTGCAAAGGCAGTGTCAGAAACATTAGGGGATTTGCAGCTGCAGGACAGGTCAGATCTGTAAGGACTGATTTGTCTGAAATCCTACCATTTGTTATTAGAGCACAGCAGTAGGTTGACAGGAGGCAGTGAAATCCCCAGCCAACTACTCACTTCCCCCCAGTGGGACAGGGAGAGAACTAGAAAGGTGAAAGGGATGAAACTTGTGGATTGAGATAAAGACAATTTGATAGACAAAGCATAGCTGGATGTGTTACCAAAGCAAAATAAGGAAGTTGCCTTATTTCTTCCCATCAGCAGGTAGATGTTCCCAAGAAAGAGGGGCTTCATTATGCCCAGTGTTTACTTGGGAAGGTTATATATATATATATATATATATATATATATATATGATATATATTCTTCACCTCCCAGTTTTTATTGCTGAGTGTGATGCCATATGGAATATCCCTCTGGCCACTTGCCTTGGTTGTGTCTTTCCCCAGCTTCTCACATATCCCTCCTTTGCTTGCTGGAAGGCCACAGTGGGAAAAAAAACCAAAACAAAAAAAACCCCAAACTTCAGTGCTGTGCAAACACTACTCAGCAGTAGGTAAAACTTCAACCTTGTGGAATGGAGGGACAGGATCAGCAGAAAGGCAGGACTGGGGTTTGTGTTTGTTTATTAGTAATTTTTGGTTTTTTGTTTTGGTGGGGCTTTTTTTTGTGACTTCCTTTAAATTCATGTCTCACAAGCACCAGATGTGGTTTTTGTTCTTACTAAGCAGTGTACATCACAGGGTATTGAAGGTGAGTGTAATGGTACATCTGGTTTCATGAAATCAAGATTAGCTATTCTTTCCTGTGTAGTGTTGCACTGCTGAGATGTGTCCTGGTGTTAGGGTTTCACAACCTTGCTTGTAACAATGCTGACCTCATCCATTCTTATAATTCTAAATATAAAATTATTTTGATTTTAAAAAGCAGTTAAGCAGTTAAAAATACTGTTGGAACTAATAAAGTATGTGCATTTGTGACTAGAGAAAAATTTTAAAAATATTTATACTAAAGCATGATAATTATGTTTGATATAATAAAAACACATTAATGCTTCAATACTTCCCAGTTATCCTATAGTGCTTTGTAGATGATAAACCCAAAGTTTAATTTGATAAGCTTATTAAAGTATATATGTGGGAAAAATGTAGCAATGTTTTAGACAAGTTTCCTTCATTGCAGGTTCACAGTTGTGGTCAAAATAAATGGTAAGGAATTTGGTACAGGCACTGGTAAAAGTAAAAAAGAAGCAAAAGCGGTAGCAGCAAAAGAAACATGGAAAATGATTGAGAAACAGGTGAGTAAATAGTAGGATTAAGCTTTGGGGGTTACTAAGCAGTGTTTATCACCCATAATGTAGTAAATGTTGAAGATTAATATCTAAAAGTAGACTTTCAATAAAATGTTGTTTAATTTGAAACAGTTTCTAATTATTTAAATTGTCTTTGTTCTGTCTTATTCAGCACTTTTGTACTTTTTATCACTGAATTGTTTTCCTTATTGTGTTCCTATAGGGTTGATATATAGTATTGTTTTTTCCTCCTCTGCTGTTACAGGACGATAAGGAAATGTATTTACCTTTATTAAGCTCCCTTGGTGTATCCAGAGTGGACAGTGGTCCTTTTATATCTTGACAACTGTTCAATGAGTCAATGTCTTCAAAATATTTGCAGGGCATTACTGATTGTCTGTTGTCACTTTGCTAATGAAATTGCTTACTTTTACTTGTTCTAATCAATCTTTTTTCCTTTTCATTATATTCTTTACAGTATAGCAGGTCATACACTCTACCCTTCCTTGATTAAGTCTAGGTTTGATTTTTGCTCCTTAGTTTTCTGCCAAGTGTTTTGCCCTTCTTTAGTTGCCATTCTTTATTTTTCTTTTTGACTCTTTTCTTTTTAGCACCTTTTGAGTGAAATCTTTGCTTACCTTTTTGTATATGGCTTTTGTTTCATCACTGTCATTACTTTAACACAATTGCTGCATGTTTGCTGATACGTTACTGATATTGACTAATCATAAGACAGCTTAAGAGTCTTGGTTTCCCCTCTTGTACAAGCACAGGAGCATTTGCAGCCCTTGCCAAATGGGAGCATCAGCAGTATCCTGCTGCCATCCCTTCTTCACAGTTCATTCCCTATAGTTTCCTAAAAGAAGTGGGATAAGGCATAGTGAGAGGTTCTTAAAGGCAAAAGTGTAGTACTTGGAAAGACAGGTTTACACTTATTCAAAAAGCAATAATTATGCTTGGGATGCCTGTCCTTTGCCACAAAGGACTCATTTAATGGAAACGTGGGATTTCTTAAAAGTCTTTTGAAATGTGGACAAACATTGCAGCTATGTTAGTTCTTTTGCACTGTTTATCTTACTGTATTTTTAAGTTTAAGTTAGCTATTTTGTTTGTTTTATAGCAGGAGAGTCCCTCAAATACGGCAGCTGCAGAGTTAAGGACAACTCAAACAAATTCATCACCTCCACTAGACAAAGATTATGTCAGCCTATTAAATATCTATTCACAAAGGAATTGCCTAATGGTTGATTACCCTAACAGAAATCGTACTGGAGATGCCCATGCTCCCATGTAAGATATCATTTATCTTCCTGCTTGCTTCTAATACCTTGTTGTGTTTACTGATGCTGCCATTTGTTAGACTTGGTCATGTTAGCTGAATTTTTAAATGAATCACACCGTCTGCCTGAGAGCATTATCCAAAAGCTTCTTGAGCTCTGTCAGGCTTGGTGCTGTGACCACTTCCCTGGGGAGCCTGTTTCAGTGCCCAACCACCCTCTGGGAGAATAGTATTTTCCTGATGTCTGACCTAAACTTACCCTGACTCAGCTTTATGCTATTTCTTTGAGTCCTGTCACTGTCAGCACAGAGCAGAGATCAATGCCTGCTCCTCCCCTTCCCCTCACAAGGAAGTTGTATCTGCAGTGAGGGCTTCTCTCAGTCTCCTCTGGGCTGAACAGACCAAGTTCAGCTGCTCCTCACACAGCTTCCCATTAAAGGCCCTTCACCATCTTTGTTTCTGTGCTTTGGACACTCCCCAATTGCTTAATTGCTCCCCAGTTGTGATTTTTATATTATGGCACCCAAAACTGCTCCCAGCACTGCAGGTGAGGCTGCCCCAGCTCAGAGCAGAGCAGGACAATCCCCTCCCTTGCCTGGCTGTGATGCTGTGCCTGATGCCCCCAGGACAGGGTTGGCCCTTCTGGCTGCCAGGTCACTGCTGACTCATTTACAACTTGCCAGACCAGGATACACAGGTGCCTTTCTGCAGTGCTGCTCTCCAGTCACCTGTTCCAAAGTCTATACACAACAACCTGGATTGTCCCATCCCAGCTGCAGAATTTGACACTTATTGTTAAATTTCATGTGGTTGGTGATTGTTCATCTATTAATTTTAGCATGTTGGTCTCTCTCCAGAGCTTCCCTGCCCTTGAGGGAGTCAACAGCTCCTCCCGGTTTAGTCTTGTCAGCAAAATTGCTTGGTATCATTTGAGTCCTGTGTACAAGTAGTTAATCAAGATATTGAAGAGCACAGGACCAAGGATGGAGCCCTGTGGAATCCCACTAGTGACAGGTCCCCAGCCTCATGTCAGCCTGTTACCCTTCATGCCTGACCCATGAGCCAGGTTATCCAGCTGTATGCTGTGATGTTTTGTCCAGAAGGACACTGAGAGATGGTATCAAAAGCTTTGTCAGAGTCCAAAAGGATTACATCATCTTGCTTTCCACAATCAGTTAGATGGGGTACCCTGTTGTAGACAGAAATTCATGAAGCTCATGAAGCTCATGAAGCTTCATGAAGGTCTGCTGGCTGTGACCAGTGACTGTGCTGTCCTCCAGGTGTTTATCAATACCTCCCAGAATAATCTTCTCCATGATTGTACCAGGCTCTGAAAGTTAGTTTTCTTGAAGACACAACAAGTTAGTTGTCTGCCATTATTAATTGCATATTAAAAACAATGTCCTGAATATATGTATTTCTAATTTCCATTCTATAATGTCAGTTCATTGTAGTGTTTAAAAACCATTAAATTAAGACTCATCATAAAGGATATAAGACTCAATTCTCCTGTTGTATTTTACAGATACTCTGTTAGCTGTACAATTAATGGCCAGGTGTATGGGAGGGGCACTGGACGTACCCTAGTTGCTGCAAAACAAGCTGCTGCAAAAGAAGCACATGAGAAGGTAAATAAGGAAAGCTCTCTGACAGTATGTGCTATATTTAGCCTTATCACAAAAGTTTAAATCTTTGAACCAATTTCCTCATTGCATTTAAAAGCGTATTTCATGGATTCCATAAAAGAGGGAAACAATCCTTATTTTTTAGTATGTTGATTGGGCTACTGTTAGTAGAATTTATGTTATGTTTCTATATTCAGTTCTGGATTTAAAAAACCCAGACAAAACACTAACAGTTAATACCTCTCTGTGTTTCAGAATAGGTCTGATATGTTGTCATTCAAGGATGCACACATATTAAAAATTTCTAAATTCTGACTTGTATACCAGTTGTCTTCTGTGTGAAGCATTGTTGAACTGGCAGGTTATGAACATACTTCTTTTGGATCAAAAATCTACTGTGTAATGTAAGAGGCAAAAGCAGGAATCAGAATCAAGAGGACTTGCCTTCTGAAGTGTTCCAAGGCAGAGTCTACTAAAACAATAGCTGACACCACCCTCTGGAGAGCAGAGTTGTTGTCTTTGTGTTGGCAGCTGTTATTTCCACATGTGCAAAAAATGATCAGAATTCCAGTAGTGATCCAAATACACTTTTGAAATGCACAGAACATATGAACTAACTTAAATGGAGTGTAGTTTAAAGTAAAGGATGGCAGTACGTGGGAGGGAAGAAATCTTTTTTACTTCTAACTACTTTTAAAATTATTTGGTGGTTAGTGTGAATTTTCCATGTTTTTTTAATGTTATGTCAACCATGCAATTAATTCATTAATGCCCTATTATAGCTCTAGGAGCCTTTCTTAATATTTTACTATGTTGCAAACCCAGGGATCTTTTTATTTTCATCCAAGTCTGAAATTTACTACCTCAGGCAGAGCTTGTATACCAGTTTGTCTAAATTTGGGGTGGGTTGTTTTGGTTTGGTTTTAATTTATATTAATTCTCAGTGATATCTGTGGTGATGGGAGAAAGTAGTAAAAGTACAGCACTACTGTATTTATAAAAAAGGGGTTTGTTTGTTGGCTCTCATTGACATAAACCCTATGTTTTCGTTTTCATGATACTATGATGGAAAACCAGGAAACATAAAAAGAAAACAAGTTTGTTTTCTTATTGTCAGGTGATGGTCTATATCATTGTAGGTGTTGCTTTTAATATTACTTTTATGCTCTTATGGCATGGGTAGTGGGAGGAAGGGGAAGAACCTCTACTAAGTATTTGGGATAACTTTATTCAACCCCAATTTAATTATCAGTTTTGCAGTGTTTCCATGCTGAAGACATTGAATGTTAATTTCTGACTCAGATTTTCAGTTCTGCTGATTAGGTGTATCAAAGCCTGTGTATATCTTATTTTCCACACAGCAGTTGCACATGCAGCAAACAAAGAAGATATTTGCTTTTTGTGACTCTTACTCTTATCCTGGTTTTGACTAGAATGCAGACTCTACTTCTGTAAATGTCTGTATAGTACGCTCACTGTGACAGGGCCCTGTGTTTTTCCTTTCTCTGGGTGGAAATTGGGCAGATATCTTTCTTCTGCAGGGCTTTGAATGTTTAGTGCAGTTAACAACTTGCTCTTAGCACCCTGTAATCTTTCCTCTGTCCTCTTTGAGCGGCATCTTTTGCACTAGGAATTTGAGATTTTGTTAAACATTCTTGGCTTTTCTTTTTCAGTTGGAAACTGAAATATCTAATCGCAGTAGTACATCTAACTCAGAGTAAGTTGGGTTCACTGCTAATGTGATAACAATCGATTTAGTGGGTAATGTGCTCTAATTATATATAAAATATAGAATTCTATTTTTTATTGCAGTATAAAGCCATCTAATTTTAACTTCAAAGTTTGGAGCTTGTGCAATTTTATGTGTGTCTGTATGGGATAGCTTGTAATAAGTTTAGAGCTTTCTGATTTATTCATAGTTTGCCACAGGTAGTTCTTTCAGAAGTATTTTTACTGTGGTGTAAATTGATTACCCTATCTCATTCAATAGCATTCTTTCATGCCATTTTAACACTCATTTTCCTATTGTGAGACACTTGTGAACTCAGTATTTCAATTTCAGTACTCTCCAATGCTCCATATTCTGCTTTCTTCTCTCCCTTTCTGCTTTTTTTCCCCCGCTTTTTTCGTTCTACACAAACCTTCATTTTGACCAAAGGAAAAAATTTGCTTAGCAATAGAAACTGAACAT
Organism: Erithacus rubecula; assembly: GCF_903797595.1. Lineage (NCBI taxonomy): Eukaryota > Metazoa > Chordata > Aves > Passeriformes > Muscicapidae > Erithacus > Erithacus rubecula. Next base: position 75,601,159 of record NC_136685.1, read on the forward strand.
AAAGTTTGATATGTGTTTTGAGAACCAGCAGTTTGACTGTAGTGCCACTACCACTTTTACATTCTTCTATCTTCTAGATATCATAGACTCATTTAATAAAAGAAATAAAGGAGAATGTTACAAAGTGTTGTTATTTTTGTAGCTTTCAAGCAGGATGTTTTGTAGTTGAAATCAGTCATGATTATTAATGCCTTTTCAGGTTTTGCTTTAAAAACTGTGGGTTTTTTGGTGGTACTTTTCTTGTGACAATATTATTTATTTTGTTACTTTCACCTAAAAATAGCCATTATTTTTCAATAGAAACAGTGTTTGCTTTTATGACTCAGCTGCAAAGTTCGAAGAAATTGTGAAAGACATGGCAATTTGTGAAAAGCCTTCACCTATTCAGGTATAGTATGGAGATGGTCTTCCTCATAATTACATTTTAGACCCTGAATAGGGCATGCTTATTGTAAGAATGTAACATCAGTTTCTTCTTTTATCCACTAATCAATGGAAAATAAGTGCATTTTTCCTAAGAACATTCAGTACTGTTAACCACGAGTCATTTCTTTCTGTATTATGGATCAAATATATGTAGTGTTTAACAAATGGCAGTACTCTCAAGAAAAGGGTCAAACTAAGCTCATTTTTTGCAATGATGATGTTATGTGTGTTTTTGCAGTGATAATGTTATGCATGGTATATGTCAAAAACACTGAGCTAAGATTCATTCTTATGACACTGTTTACATAAGGTATGATCATGTTGATAGGCATTTCCTAGATACATTATCAGACATATTTGAAGCCAACTACAGTGAAAATATTCAGGATACCTCAGTTAGGTTTGTTTTTTCTGTTTTCCATGTAGAGAAATGCACGAAGTTCTATCCCGAAGCCCATAAGGTATGTGCTTATTTCTAGATTGCTGTCTCCTGTAAACTATATTCCAAACAATTTTATTTTTTCTATTGTTATTAAATAAATGCTGCTGTTGGGAGGCACATTTATTTTCTCATCATGTGTTAGAAAAATGACTCATTATAAATTTTGCTTTTACCCTTGTTAAAGAAGATTGGCAGCTAACTTTGCTAATGTAAGAAATGAGGAAAAGGAAAAGAATATGACAGGTTCAAATGGAAGTTTGCCAGACATGGACACAAATACTGGAGAAGAGAATGGGAGTCCATACACTGTCAATGACACGTAAGAAGGATTTTTCAAAAAATTAATATTTGTAAGGCAATAACAGTATGTCTATAAATACAAATTTGTTTCCTTATTTATGGTGGAAGGAGGGAAAATACTGCTGTAAAAAAATTTCAAGAAAAATTGGTATTAGATTTTTTTTTCCTGGAAATTTCAAATCTAGCATAGAAATTGGCAAGCTGTGGTATTTAATAAAAGCTCAAAACCAAACATTCATGTGAAGATGTTAGGGTAATTACCTGACAAACCTGAAAGGGTCAGTTTCCCTTGTTTTAATCTCCAAGACTGTGATTTAGACCTGTAGATTTGTCAAATTATCACTGTAGAATGATATTGCAGTAGATGCATTATATCTGTCAAGATTATTTTTTAAAGCATTAATTGAAAATTAAGTGAATTAAGTGTGGTTTTCCTTTTTTTTTTTTTTTTTTTAAGATTTCTCAATCTTTTTGAAAAAATAGAGCCTATTGATAAAGGTGGTTATGGGACTGTTTTCAAGGCAACATTGAAGTCTGATAAGAAAACCTATGCAATCAAACGAGTTAAATTCACACAGTACGTACTGTATATTTTCTTCTGCCTTTTAGAACAACCTTAAGATTTAATACTTTGTTTTCTCTCTTCAGCAATACTAGAAGAATTTAGGTGATTTTCATTATTCATTGCTGTTTCTAGTAAGTGGTTTTCCTTATTTCCAAGTGAAGCTGAAAGTGGTCATGAGCCTTTGTTAATTTTTCTGTTAAGTTATCTTTTCTCTGAACACAGTAGTGCTCTGATTGCTAATATTGCAAAATGTGTTTGAAGAAAACCTGATGATGATTAAAACAGTGAAAGCAACTCTGTCATTTTTGACAGGCTACATGGAAAACTTCCATATCAGTAATGCAAAATAACTGTAGTTATGGAAAATAGAAAAAAATTTCAACTAATAAATTATTTTGGTTTGTAATTAGAAAAAGCTTTGTATGTGACCCATCTAGTCATTATTATCACATTGTGTTAACGCGTCTTTTATAAATCTAAACAGAGAATTATGATCTTAAATTTTTTAGAGTAATTTTCTGTAACCATTACCTAGTGGAGTGTTTTATCAACAGTTGAAAAAAAATATTTTTTTTAGATTATCTATTGAAAATGTTTTAAATTGTTGGAGATACTTTTCCCTTAAATTGTGTATTGTTTACATTTCCCTTTGTATTCTTGCATTCTTTGCACGTACATGTTATTTTCATTGCTATTGCTAACCTGAGATCTATACTGAAAACCTTCTACTAATTATTCAAGTAATGACTGCTGCTCTGCAGCAAAAAAGCAGCTATATGCTTTTTTGAGTGGGGATATAATTCCTCAAGTCGTTAATTTAATTCAAAATACTTTTTGCACTTTGAATATCTGAGCAGATGAAAGAAAACCCACCAAATTTGTAACTTCAGTTTTGAACTTTCAACTTACAACTTCCAACTTACATGAAGGAGAATACTATGCTTTGTTTCTAAATTAATGTAAAACTATCTGTTTCTTGCTACTTGCTAGCATATCTTTTATTGACCTTTGTGTTAAGCTGTAATAGGGAAATGCCTGTTTTTTTGTTGTTTTTTTTTTTAATTCTTTCCCCCCTCCTGATAGAAAAGTAGACCGTGAAGTAAATGGACTTGCAATACTTACACATGAGAACATAGTGCGGTATCATTGCAGCTGGAAAGGGAATGACTATATAAAGAACCGAGACACAAGGTAACTACAAAATAACAGTTTGCATTCACAACCTTTTGCCATAGTGAACTTTATGCTGTTGATAACTAGCTTGCAATTATTATACAAATATAAATGCACACATGTGCAATAGTACTGCTAGGAGAAAAAATCACAGTACATTCCAGTAGCAGGTTGTATGTCATTAAGTATATTTATGTCTTCTTTTCAGTGATTAATAAAATAATATAATTTTATATTTCTCTTGTCTCTCAATAAATAGAACTTAATGAATTTGTAGAGGAGAGTAAGTAAGACTGAAGAACTCAAAATTTGGGGCAAGAATTAACAACAAAAACTAAAAAATTGTCTGACAGTTGGTTACCAAATTCCTTTTTATCTACCAAATTGCTAATCAGAAGCTTCCTTTTTATAATTACTGGTCAGCCAGTAGCTATCATAGACTTAATTGTTTCCCTAAGTTAGTATTTTAACCATGACGCCTGAAACAGTTTTGTTTAGAGAAGAAATACAGAATTAAATGCTCTTTAATTTAGAGGTAGCCTTTTGACACTGAGACTTCTGGTAAAACAATGCTGAGAGTTTTACTTGTAAAGGAGACTATTATTTTTTCTGAGCTTCTGTGGTAACCTTTTTTCACTAGCTGTGAATTCATACTCTTCAGATAGGCTGCCATACTTATTTAGAGCCAGAAAATATTAATGGGTTCAAAATTATGGGTGGCAAGATACCCCTCCATAGCTGTGTTCATTAAATGAGGAGTAAAATGGGGGAAAAAAATCTGTCAAAACTAAACCATTAATATGTTGGAGCCTCAATATCATGTATGTGTTTTACATCAAACAGCTATTTAGTAAAAAACAACAAAAAAAAGTCATCAATTTGAGGTTCCAGACTGGAATTAATGCCATGACCTCAAGGCTACAGAGAGTCCTGAGCCATTTAATGCTTGCTCTTTGAGTGCCTTGAGCAGCTTTATTCATCACACAGTGTACATAGTAAAAAAGAGTGCATGCTTTGTATCTTCCTTCCTCTCACCATCTCCAGCCTCAGCCTATTTTATGGGCTTCTCTGGAATGTGTGATGCTGCCATGTGGGTGAATATATTTCATTTAGATTCCTAGCTCTCAGAAGGGTTTCTGTGACTAGCAGACCAATGTAAAAAAGGGTCACTGCACTATGTTCTTGACAGAACAGAGTTGAAAGAACATGACCATTCTGGGCAGGATAGGAAGCCTCATGACTCTTGAGCAGAATAGAGAACAGGTGTCAGGTACTTGCAGTAGTTCCTACAAGGCCAGGTGGGAACCAGGACAGTGGTATTTCTTCCTGGATAGGACATGCCTCCAGGTATGAAGGAAGTGGAACTTGGGCTCTCAGAAAACTTCTGGTGTCAAACTAGAAAGCAAGCAAAACTTCAGAAATATTCCAGGAGTATGTAGCAATTGAGCAGGGATTCTTTGGATCCTTTGGGTTGCAGTTCTATTTATTTTATACAAATTGTTCTAGGATCTTCCTTAAAATTAAGGGAGTTGCAGACTTTGTTTTGGGCAACTACAAAAATAATTATTAGCAAAAAGGGCTTTTGAAGATAGCTTGGGAGGAATTGTATTTTGCCAATTTTAATATGGTATGTAATTTTCTTTTGAAGCCAGAATTCAGACAAAGAAACCCTCTGTCTTTTCATCCAAATGGAATTCTGTGAACAAGGGACATTGGAAACGTGGATTGCAAAAAATAGTGAAAACCGACAGTATCGTTCAATGGCACAAAACAAATTTTTACAAATAGTAAAAGGAGTGGAATATATTCATTCTAAAGGCTTAATTCATCGAGACCTCAAGGTATGTAGGGTAGGAAAATAAAGAAAAAAGCAAAAAGAAAAGGTTAAAGATAGTATACTTAGTGGAATTTCAGAAAATGTTGAATTGTTATAGTCTTTGCTTACTCTATGTACCCTAGCAGTGTGCTCCTTTGGATATTACTAGTGTTTGATTTTCTTTCAGCAGCTGACAAAGCTCATCCTAAAATCAGAAGGTAAACTTGGAGTATCTCAGAATGCAGTAGTTGAAAGAATCAGTACTCATCAGCTAACAGGCATTTTCAGTGTTTTAGTGGGTCATAAGACTTTCTATTGAAAAAAAAAGTTGAGTCTAGAGAGCTTGCTCTTGCCATATTGTAAAGAGAGAGTTTGTCTATCCTAATATGTGCTGTGTTTGATAACATGCTCTAGTTACTTTTATGTATGCATACAAATGTTTGAATGCTACAGTTTTTGATAGAATTTCACTCTCTAGATGTGCAGTCATAAGAGCATCTTTTTTCAATATAAAGATAAGGGACAAAGCCTTCATGGCTTCAGGACAGAAGCCATAATGTTGCTTACAGTTTTAAATCACTCACTTTGTGAAAAAAAAAAATTAGTGTGGTGGCATTCCTAGGGTTAAGCTAACTTCCCTACCTGACCACTCAGCAGCCACTCTGGCAGTCAGATTCCCACCACCAGAGACCTTGACAGCTGGGACTGAAGTCTCTTCACAGCAGGCAGCTCCAGTGAACCCACAAGTGCCTCACTTGACCCCCTATACACCCTGGCTGTATTTGATGCATGGGGTTCAAACCCTTGACCCTGAGATCAGGGGTCTCATGCTCTTCTAGCTGAGGTAGCAATAAGGCTGTGGTCCATCAGGAGTGGTATTCTCCAATTTGATGTTCCTACTGAACCCACAAACTGCTTGCTCACTTCTCCCTCCCCTGTGGCAGGCTGAAGAGGAGAACTGGAGACACAAAAGGCAAAGAGCACAGTTGAGATAAGGACAATTTATTGGAAACAGCAATGAGATAAGAAAACAAACATAAACAAAAACAGTAACAGCATTGAAAACAGAAGTCTAAAACCAGAGAGTGATTCACATGCAAGAAGTTCACCATGGAGCCCTACCTGATAATGCTACGCTCCCATGACCCAGAAGGGAGTCCTTCCCTCATTCCCAGAAAATGACATGAAGTAATTCTGTACATGAAGTACAGAATAACCTCCGTGTTCTAGCCATGTATTTCCCATAAATTACGGTACAAATTAACCCTCTCCTGACCAGAACCAAGTTGGTACTGCTAACTCTTCTACCTGTATTTGAATTGAGGAACTTGCCTCTTCAGTCTGCTGTCAGCTTAGGTCCTTGGCCATCTGACATCTCCATAGCCCAGAATCAAAGTTGCAGAATAAGGTCAAGCTGAGATTAAAGCTATAATATTTAAATATTATGCAATACTTATATTTAATATACAGTACTATATTAAATATGTGTGGACATGGTCAGACTTGAACAAACAACTGCACTGAGCATTCTTTACATGAAGATCTCTTCCTGTTGACTATTAATTATCTCCTGGCCTTATGGTCCAATGGAGCTTCTTTGAGTAAAAGCTAGCATGAAGCTATTTGGTTTTGTTTTAAAGACATTTAGAAGTATAGTTTCCTTGTCTTCTTTGGGAAACTTCTTTGAAGCATATATATAATTCTGTTTTTAGTAGTTTGACTTTGTGTTCTAGTTTTGGCTAGGATACAGTTAATTTCTTTTCAGTAGGTGGTACAGTGCTGTGTTTTGGATTCAGTATTATAATAATGCTGACAACACACTGATGTTTTGGTTGCTACTAGGCAGTGTTTATTTTAAGTCAAAGGCTAGTTTTTTACATGGAAGAGGGGCTGACCTGGGCTCAGGGAGGGAATCCAGCATCAGTCAGTGGGTGGTGAGCAATTATTGTGCATCACTTGTTTTGCTTTTTTTTTTTTTTTTATTTTTAATCCTATCATTATTATTTACCATTATTAATGATTTTACTTTTGTTTAAATTATTAAACTGCTTTTAACACAGCTTGCAAGTTTACTTTTGATTCTCCCTCTCATTCCACTGCATGGTGCTTAACTGCCAACTGGCCTTAAGCCATGACACTGTCAAATTTAGAAAGGGGAAGTTTAATGGAAATGTAAAAGTGATATTTGGAGCTACCTATAGTAAGTCTTAACTCTGCATTTGATTTAGAACACATGATCCTCTGTGCCTAGGAGAAACTCTGACTTGAGTGGAATTCCGTGTGAGACTAAATGCTTTGTCCAAGTGTATCAAATCCTGACTAGGACTGAAGAGTGAAAAACACTTTGGGATACAGAATGTTATATGCACAATGTATTTGAAGAGCAATTAAAGTGTGACACAGTTATGACTGAGCTAGTGGAAAAAAGGTCCAGTTACTGCAGAATGTGCTATTTGAAATTTAGTTTGTGTTTTTAAAAATTGACTTAACTTATTTCTCTTTCCACAGCATCAGTTTTGTAATGCTACTTTTTGAACAATTATTAAATTTTATGGGCAACACTTCAGTGGCTGATTATGCTTGATGATAAATCTTGGTCATTTGGTGATTTTTTTTTTTTCTTTTTATTTCTATACATGAAAATAGCCTCAGAATATATTCATATCACATGATGATAAAATAAAAATAGGTGACTTTGGTCTTGTGACTTCTGTGACGTATGAGACTCTGACTGAGTACAAAGGAACAAAATCGTACATGGCACCAGAACAGGTAATTATCCTGCTGTATTAGTGTCTCTGTAATTAGATGTGTGCTATAAACTCAGTATTGCATGTTCTCAATCCTAATCTCTGTATTACAGCAAGTTGCCTAAAATTCCCTGGTATGACTGTATGCAAAGATAATTGTATTTAGGAGAAAGCTTTACCACAAGTGTGGTAAAGTTTTTTGCTCTGTGAACATACAGTCTGAGACTGCATGCTGTAAGGAATGCTTTTGTAGAATAGGCTGCCAGACATATTTAAGTTTGAATTTAGGGCCTCTGTTAATTGTGTAATTTGAATTTTTTTGTTTGTTTCATTATTTGTCACAGGACAATATTGGCATGTTTTTCTGTACAGGTCTGCAGAAGTCTTAATTTCAGGGTATTCAATGTGACATAATTAGTCACTATTTACCAGGTCTGAGGCTGAAAGGGTTTTAATAACTAGAAGGATATTGAGTAGAGCCAGTCTTGTAGCCTTGGGGCGGAAGTTTTTGGTGATTTCAAATTTTGGTTTAAGAAGTGCTGTTCTCCACTTGGATTTGATGCCTGTATTGTTCTGTTCTAATATTTCTAGTTTGGTACCAAATATGGAAAGGAGGTAGATATTTATGCACTGGGATTGATTTGGTGGGAAATGCTTTCAGCGTACACTGCTCATGAAAAATCTATGGTAAGTAATCTTTGAATTTATAAATTCCCACTGTTTTGCTATTGTTTTGCCTTGCTGCTGCTATCACATATTGATAGCATTTTAGAAAGAATCTCTTTATTTACAGTACTATCTCTATTTACGTTTTTTTCCTTAATTCATCTCTGTAAAGCCTGTAAGTCCTCACACCTCAGTTGAAATGTCATAACTGAAGGAAATATAACTGTTTATTTCACTTCTGTCATACTACCTACACACTAAAGCCCAAGCATGCTTTAAAAATGATAATGTCAAGCAAAAAAAAAGGATGTCAGGTTTTTTATAAATATTTTTCTTAGATCAGGAACTTAAAGGAAATATTTTCATAATTTTAGAAAATTGAAACTATGAATGGGCAACTTTTGTCTCTGCTGTGCTTTTTTCTACACTGCACAGTGGTGCAAGAAGAGTTTCCACCAAATCAAAACCCTTGCAGTTTTCCAAGATGAAAACAAAAGTAACTTGGAATACATTGCTTTATGTTAAACAGATATTATCTCAAAAAGAATGCCACTTAAGCTTTTTTTAAAAAGGTATCTTGTATGTGTTTTGAGCTTTTTATGTAAAAACCTGCATATTGGTAGGACAGTGATGTAGCTGCTGGGTATTTTGCCTAAAGTAATTGTGTTTGGACTCAGACTTTGAACACTGTTAGCCAGATCCTTTCACCAGTATGAGAAAATCATACCAGTGTGTCTTTTCAACTTGGCTCTCCCCAGCCACCTTGCAGTACTTCCTCAGATCTTCTGTTCCTGTTCATAGCTGACAGTTAACCAAAAGCTATTTCTAAAGCATGCAATGATAAATCCTGGTTTGGAGTCCATGTAGCTTTTTATACAGTAACCCAGAAATAAGTGTGTGGTACTGACTATGATAAAAAAGAGGAATCATGTCTGCTTGGCTTGCAAACAGAAATTCAGTTGTCTAACTTTTTTCTTTTCTTTTAATGTCATTGGACAATATAAATAAATTACCTTAAAGAAAGAATGATAAAGGTTCTGAAATAGAGAGGACTATTGAAACAAACATGTCATTGTTGTGTGTGAAGCTTTTAAGCTTAGAAATGGAGAATAGTTGATGAAAAGGCCATAAAACCAAACCAAAGCACAACTAAACAAAACCTCCCCAACTTTCAAACTATTTACAGTTACTGTTTGAAACCTTACATTTTCTGTACATTTATGTTTTCCTAACCACTTCAGTAAAAAACATATATCATAAGGTGGAGAGACAAAGCATAACAAATGAAAGCATACCAAAACTATTATTTTTTGTTCATTTCAGGTATGGCCTTCTATTAGAGCAGGTGAGCTTCCAGAGAGCTTCACCAACAGATTTCCAACAGAGGTATGGGATTTTAATCTACTTTTTGATTACTGAATTAACTTAAAAAACAAAACAAACAAACAAAAAACTACTAACATTTAATATTTTTTGCAGGCATCCACAATCAAAAAGATGCTTTCAACATCAGGAAGAATCACTATATCTCAATTACTTGACATTGTTAAGTCTGATAAAGAGAAGGCACTTAAAAATTATTCTTGTTAGATGTCCTTTCACACTGTGTTTAAATCCAGAATTTGATGAATTTATTGCAAATGATGAAGTGACAACTGATGTCTGAAGCACCAGCAAGACTTCTTTTCCTCAGCCACATCACCATTCATGTCTGCCAGCTTCAACCAGGACAGGGCACTTCTGCAAGAAGTCATGTGCAGTTTTTACCTGGAAACATGGATTGTGATGAGGTGGACTGTTTTGTACAATAAGTAGTAGAATCTAGTCCTTTTCCCCTCAAAGATTATGTTTATGTGCTGAAGTGCTAACTGGGCTGTGGCAAATCCCTGCATGTGCTGCATCCATTATCCCTTATGGTTATCTATTGCTTTCTGTGGAAGAAGTGCTGTGTCTGGTGGTATGTCACTCAAACCTTCCTGATTAGTTCAGTGATATTTTCAATAACTACTGGAAACCCCCCACCCCCCTATTAATACCAAGACTAGTTTTGGCAGAAAAGATACTAAGAATAGGTAAATGTTATTCCTCACTGAATTTCAGTACTTTAAGGCACGTTTTCTTATCTCTTCACAGCTGGTGCTGACCTAGCACCTTTCAATGCTCTAGAATTTAAACTTGTAAAATAAGGATTTCTTAAAAATGTAAATTTTAAACATTCAGCTTCTAGGAAATCTAATTTGGAACAAATCTCAGTTTTTGAAAACTTTAGGTTTTGATGGTTGTCCTTTTTGGAAAGGAACATTCAAGGTGCTATTAATATAGGAAAATTCTCTAATTGCCTCAGTAATAGTAATTTGAAATCCTAGGCTGAGAGAGCACTTTAAACATTCCCATGCTTTTAGGTTTTAGTCCCTTATTGTAATACTGAGGCATGCCTAACCCTTAATAACTATACTGAGTACCTCTGGTGTGCCCACTGCCAGCCCCGCAGAGGGGAACAGCAGGTTCTCTGCTACTCTTCATTTATATCCTTCAGAGTTCAGCCTTGCCTGAACTCAAAGTACTGTGTGTAGTGTGGGAAGCAGGGTGACAAGACAGGCACATTGGATCTTCAGGTGCTTGTCTTTGAGCTCTATCTTGTCAAACTGATGTGAGGCCAACAAAACTCCATAAGAGAAAATGAGCAGAGATTTCTAAGCAAAAAAAAAGGTAATATATGAAATACTGTAAAATGGGTGACTGCTCTAAAAGAAGTAATACAAATGAATGTATTTATATTCTTAGGGAAATTACTGATGTTCTGGTGCAAGTGTTTGTTGCCAAATAAGAATGTGATTATACATACTTTTGTAAGGCCTTACACTATTTTTTTTTTTTTTCTTTATCATGAATCACATATAGAATCATGAAATGGTTTGGGTTGGAAGGGACCTTAAAGATCAACTCCCCTGCCCTTGGCAGGGACACTTTCCAGTAGATGACAATACTTAAGGACTTGTTCAACCCGACTTTCAATGCTGCCCACAGTGAGGTATCCATAGCTTCTCTGGGAAACTTGCTCCAGTGCTTCATTACCTTCACATTCAAGAACTTCTTCCTAGTTTCTAATATCTACCTTTCACTTCAAAGCCATTCTCCCTTGTCCTGTCACTACATGCCCTTGGAAAAAGGCCCCCTCCAGCTCTCTTGTCCCCCTTTATGTACTGAAAGGTTGCTCTAAGGTCTCCCCAGAGCCTTCTCTTCTCCAAGCTGAACAACTCCAACTCCAGCAACTCCACTTGCCAGTTTGCTCAGATTTTCTTGAATCTGATCTCTTGACATCCCTGACCAGATTGAATTCCATCAGGACTTTATGCTTTCCTAACCTTATCCTTGACTGGAATTCATAAAGTATTTCCTACTCTAAACTAATTAGTATTTCTTTGCAGTGGTCGAGATCTGTGACAAATTATATATCCTTACAGAAAAAATACTACTATTTCTGCTTTCTTTTCTCCTTAATCTATTGGGATAAAATTAACATGTAGTTGGATTTGATGATCTTAAAGGTCTGTTTCAACCTAAACAATTCTATGAAACTATTCATAATATGAAAATTGGTATGTGTCAATCTTTTGGATGCATTTCCTTAAGAGTTTTTGGACAGACTGAAATGGTATCATTAGTAATAGTATCACTAGAAATAGTATCTTGCTGTTAAGTAATACTGAGTTTGTCTGTTTTTGATATATTTTCTCTGCATAGTATTTGTATACTTCATTAATTTTTTATAAATGGTTATACTGCTGTTAAAAATAGAAAAGGTCTAAATTATAAAATATATTATATATATATATTATAAAATATGCTTTTAAGTAAAAAAATGAAAACCCATCATTATGATCTAATTCTATTTAATTATGGAAAATATACACCTTTATATGTAACAAAAAATTGGTTCATATAAAAAAAATGACATTACTGTCATGTTTCACAAGCTTCCCCCCCCCCCAAGTTTAAGATAGTAAGCAAAACCAGTCTGGTATTCAGGCATCTCTCTAAAGCTGAACAAGCCCTGGTAAACACATTATGTAATAAAGTGATTAGCCAATATTTATGCCTTTACTCATACTTGAATTTTATTACCAGTTGGGCAGTGAATAAACAAAGATGTGGACTCAACCTACCTCTCAATTATGTTAGTTCAATTACAAATACCAAGTTTTAATTCCTCTTAAATTGTGCATCAAGCAAAATATGAATTTAACTTAAATTCTTCTTCTGCATACTTGGCTATGAATTCTTGAGTATGGCACAGCTTTGAGCCTTTTGAAAGATACTATGAATTATACATACTTATCAGGGCTCCTTTCTTTAGACTGGCTTTAGTCATGATCTGCAGCACTATCTCCAGGACAGTTTGAAGATAAATCTCCAGAGTCTATAGGATAAGAAAAAAAAAAGTGAGTAAATGCAGCTCAGGGAAGGAAAAAATGGTTGCTAGAAATATTTCCAGAATTCATGTAGAACAGATTAAACAGAATTCAAGGTTTTACAAGTTAGTAACTCTCAAATTTGTTTTAAAACAGTGAATACAAATACTACTTTTTTTGATGCTGTGAAACTGGATGTTGTTCCAATTGTTTCAGAAACAGCTGCCAGCTTCTGCAGCTTTTTATGGTATTGGTTTTAATAACTGAATTATGTTTTCTCAAAACTAATTAAATTATAATATAAATTCAAATAAATGTCAGTATGGTTGGCTGTGGTTTGTTGTGTGTAGGTTTTTTTGTTTGGTTGGATTTTGTTTTTATGCATATAAACCTAAAATTTGGCTAACAATCACAATAACAACATGGACAAAGCTTTGTGCAAAAAACAGCAGCCTGGAAGGTAAATTTGCTATGTGGATTTGGAAGCTGCAGTAGGAGAAGCACAAAGGATATATTCTATAGCTGGAGTTCAGCTGCATACAAAAGCTTGGTTCATTCTCACCTTCGTAGGTTGTTCCACACCAAATGCAATAGAAGTGCTCCTCTCTCAAATAGGCTGTCAGGATGTGTAGCTTTTCTGATACCTAGAGATATGTACAGGTATGTGGTGACCTGGGGCTCACATGACATAAACCACTTTGAGCTACTGGTTTGCTAAAATAAAGTGTTTAACCTAATGCTAAGGAAAAGCTACACAAGACTGTAGCTCAGTTAAGACAGAAGTTTGCTACATTTGTAGAATAGTGCACAGGAATTCATGATCTCTGGAAAGTTAATGCCTGTTGTATCCTTCTTTCCAGTTAAGAAAACTGCTCTGAAGAGTGAGAGCTAAAAGTATTACTTAGTTATCTGATTTCATCTGTATGGTAACTCTTGTGGATTTTTTCACACCTAATCTCTGCCAAACACATAAGGCTAACAACAGCTGTGTAATGTAGTTCTTAACAAAATGTATTTCCAATGTCCATCTTGAGATAATCTGTGAAAAATTTTCAGAAATTAATTAGTGACTCTAAACTTCAATCTCAGACATGAGCTGAGGCATCCAAAATTAAAACTCAAAAGCAAATAACTGTGATCTTGCTTATCTCAGCTAAGGCACAAAAATGTTTAGGATTTAATTTCTAGGCTACTTTTTTCAAAGATCAGCCTCAAAACAGGTAAGCAATAAATCAGTGGTTTAATGTTCTATATTTCATCATCTAACTGCTACAGAAGCCACTGCTCTGGGATTATGAAGAGGCCCTTTACCACAGTGTGGGAAACACATATACATACATCCTTTTACATGTATGTGTACATACATACTGTTTCAAGGAATATTAAATTCTGTATGAAACAATTAATTCAGCTGAAGAGCTTACACTTAAGTCTGAGCTCGTGCATTCATCTTCCTTGTCTTCCTCATCCTTTTTGTCTTCCTCTTCAGGTTCTATCCAAAACCAAGTCTCCTTGGGAACATCGATATCCTTAAATAACAAGGGATTTAAATGGAAGTTATCTGTCTTTATAAGTTTTCTTGTAAGATGCTGGATAAATTAATTTCTAGGAAGTGAGCTATTAGCCTTTAAAACTTGCATGTATAGTACAACCAAGAATTACTAAAGCTGTAGCTAAGTAGAGCAGTCCAAAAGAAAGATTATTCACTTTTCTTTTTTAAACAATGGAATGCATGCCAATGCTAGCACCTAGTCCTATTTCATCTGTGCTTGGTATTTGCAGGGCTACATAGCAACATAATCCCACACCAAGCCAGTGAGCAGATACCCTTGTTTATCAATTGAAGACATGCTGCCCCAAGTTCTTTTATCAAGAGATCACAAGGTGCTTCCTAATTCACCTCAAGTAAAGTTAAAGGAAGAAAAGTAAACAAGGATGATCTAAGCTTAATTCAACTGACCTCATTTGAAGCAAACTAAGTAGTATTGAACAGTCTCAGTAGAATTTGTGAGGTGGTATTAACCTCCACCTGGTTAATAGAGGGGAAAAAAAAACTTGAAGTTTTCCAGTGGCAAAAATTCATAGTAGTTCATTGCTACTGCTCATGTTATTCCTTGCAAGTGGAAGGTACTTAGTTTTGTGTGGTTTTTTTAGTTTGTTTTTTTAATGCTACTTTGGTGAATCTGCTGATTCCCTCAATGATGATCCCCTTTCTTGGAGATACCAAAGATCTGCCTGGTCCTGTACAACCTGCTGTAAGTGACTCTGCTTGGGGAGGAAGGCTGAACAAGGTAACTTCCAGAATCCATTCCTAATGTCAGTCACTGTGTGATGATGTTGCTTCCTCACCTGAAGCAAACAGCACCATTAATAAGGATGGCCTGATACTTGCTACTGGAAGATGTGCAAACAGCTCAGAAATAACCACAAGAATGCAGAAGCAAAACCACAAGTCCTCATGTAAGTTACCATAAGGTTGGTGTGCACCTTCAACTATCTGAATGGTACAAACATAAACTTGGAAATATTTTAAGAGGACTGAAGTTTTGCCAAACATCAAGACTTCAAGCTAGTTACTCCACAATTTTAGAGAATTTCTAAGAACTGAGGCACTAAATTGTAGCCTGTATCTCTAACCTCTGTTTCTTCCTTCCAACCCCCCAGAAAACCCTCCAGGTCTCACTTTTTGCATATCTAATTGCTGGCAGGCCCTCTGGCTTTTTCGCAGGTCCCCTTCCATCTTACGTTCTTCTTGCTTGGTTTTGAATCTTATTCTGTTAAGAACAAGCAGAGGTAAATAAGCAGGCAGACACACAGTGACAGATGCATTACAGTCCACAGCTTTACAAGACCCAAAAATCTAAGTTACTATTCCTACTAATTTTCTTAGACCTGAACAACATTGAAGTTAAGTCATTCTGACATTGTTTCTGTGGGAGCACACTTGTATTTCTTGGGAATTATACCTTCAAGATACTTTTTTTGACCACACTACACTGTTTCTTCATCAGGTTTTTCTAAGACATAGAAAAGTGGTTCACTAAACATCATCTTTCCTAAGCTTCTCTTCTCCATATATTACAAGCAAATCAGGAGAAAACCAAACAACACAATCTCTAAAACTATACCCCGACTTTTAAAACCGTTGTACCAACATTGCTCAGTGATATCTGTGGACTTCATATGTCAAAGTACATGTTTCTCAAATTTACAAAGCTGCATATGACCTGGGATAAGTCATATGTATACTGTCTGCATTATTAACAGTTGCAAAGCTAAATGGTGAAGCACATGCTTTTAGCATTGCAGTGTTATATGCTTTTGCTTTAGAACTGAGAAACAATTATCCTCTAACTCTCACCTTTCATTCAAAACATTAAAAAATAGTAGCACATTAAAAGAATAACCAAAAAAAAAAAAAAGCACAAAAAGAAGTGCTATTTAGACAATGCTTGGAATATCATTTGTATGACTTTACCTGAACTGATCTGCAGCTTGCTCATTTGCCTGTTTTTTCATATGGAGTTTTTGTCTATAGCTTTCCAGTTTTTCTTCAGCTTTTCGCTTTTTTAATTCTTCATGACCCAGCCCACTTCTGCCTATGTAAGTTCAAAAGACGAATGTAAGCAGTTGAGAGGCTCTGATATCCAACTAAATAAATCAGGAAGCACCACAAACCTGTTTTTATGTTCAGAGGAATAGGTTCAACAATGCCTTCTCCTGTGAGAGAAAAAAATAAGGCAATTTAAAAAATGGAATTTTTATCAAACAATTATTTGTGCAGTATATTCAAGTTGGCAAGCTGCTTTTGCCATAAATTTGCTATAAATTTTTTGGTTGGAAGTTGAAAACTTCCCAATTGATATACATTTAGTGCACTACAAATGACACAGCTGTACTGGAAACTCCCTCTCATTTATGGCTTGTCTGCTGGAATCCTATGGATCTTTTTCATGACAGGACCAAACTGAAATAAAAGGTGTCAACATGACAGGTGTAACATGCCTATGATGAAGGTTATCACATTCTGGAGCATTTTCATTTGGCAATCTCACAACAACGATGAAGAATAAAAAGCATTTGTCTGAGTCAGTCATTGTGATTGTCTGCCAGAGACACTGAACTGGCACAGCAGTTATTGATTCCTTGTTTTACTGATTCTACTTCATCTATTAAGGCTTCGTAAGGGTAAACCAGTATGCACTGTTTATTTTTCAAAAGGGTCTGATGTTTTTTTGAACACTATTAGCTTTGCAAAACCATGAAAACATCCTTAATGCAACTCCTGTAGGTATGCACATATGCAAGTGCATTTATTGAGCTGCCAGTGCTGATCTTCCCTTGCATCCAATAGCCTGTACTATTTTTACTTCAGTTGTAGGGATTTGCTCTCTTATTTTCTTTTGTCACAGCATCTTCACAGTTTTGCAATGCTATGGCTCTTCAAGAGGCACTTATTGACCGATCAACAATGAAGTGACAGCTGCATCTGTAAAATATTTAGGTATAGCTGAATACAGACACACACGTCCCAAGAGTGACAAACTTACCACTTTTGCCAAGGGCCTGGCCGCTCTTGTAGCCCATCTTCTGCAGCAAAGCAAAGCCTTTGTTCTCGTTGCCCAATGCACTTTTCAGTACCAAGTCACGTCTCTCTTTTTCTTCTTCTTTTATGCTTTTTTGTCTGTTCTTCTCATTGGCTTCTTTTTGCTTTTCTTCTTTCTGAATAGCTTCCTTCACTCGCCTCACCATGGGCAAGCCCGGCCTTACATCCTGCCTGCGAGTAATTCCAGCAAACATTTTTTGCATTTTTTTAAGGGTTTGCAATCACTTAGGAGGGGTGAAAAAAAAGAGAACTGCCTACTTACTTAATAAATAAATCAGACATATAGTCTTCTTCTTCCTCCATGCTTAACACGCCTCTATTGCGACGCCTCGACTGTAGACACCATCAGTGCGCGTCAGCGAGCATTTTATTTCTCCGCGCGTTCCCTGCGACGGGGCACGGAGGAGTCGAGGGACGAAAACACCTGAACCCGCCGGGCTGGGCTGCCCCGGGACACCCGCGCCCTGCTCCAAGCCGACCACCGGCAGCCCCGCCGAGCGGCGGCCAGCCCCCAGGAGCGGGGAGAGCCGCGGGAGCCCCGCCGAGCGGCGGCCAGGCCCCGGGAGCGGGGAGAGCCGCGGGAGCCCCGCCGAGCGGCGGCCAGCCCCCGGGAGCGGGGAGAGCCGCGGGAGCCCCGCCGAGCGGCGGCCAGCCCCCGGGAGCGGGGAGAGCCGCGGGAGCGCGGACAGCGGCAGGAGCTGCCCGGGAACCGCGCCCGCCCCAGCCCGGCCCGGTCGCACCGCGGCGCCTGCGCGGGCCGCCCCCGCCCGCCGGCGCCTGCGCCTCGCCCGCTTCCTGCTGCGCGGCCGCGCTGTCTCCGCGCTACCGGGCTGCGGCGGGGCCGGGCTGGGGGCAGAGCCGCTCGTGTCCTCCCTCAACGCCCCTGCACACCCGCCGCACCTGGGCGCGGCGGGGCTGAAGCGGCAGAGCCCGCCGGTGATGGTGCCGCGGCCGGGGGCGAGCTTGGCACAGCGCGCCCACGCCTGTCCGTGACCGTGACCGGCCCCGGGGCCGCGGCTGGTGCAGACGGAGCTGGCGGGACGCGGCCGCCGCACGGGAGGAGCGTAAGTGACCGTGAGCGGCCCGGCCCGGGGCAGGGTCTGCGCTTCCTGCGGGTTGGCGGCGTGCGGGGTCGGTGTGCGGGGCTGGGTGTGCGGGGCTGGCTCGGTGTGCGGGGCTGGGTGTGCGGGGGTCGCTCGGTGTGCGGGGCTGGGTGTGCGGGGGTCGCTCGGTGTGCGGGGCTGGGTGTGCGGGGGTCGCTCGGTGTGCGGGGCTGGGTGTGCGGGGGTCGCTCGGTGTGCGGGGCTCGGGTCCCTCAGCATCGCTCCCTCGGCCTCGTCTCCTCGGTGGCATTGCCGGGGCATCGTTCGCTGGCGGCCGGCGCTGCACCGCGGCAGTGCCTCCTCCTAAGGGGCTTTCGGAATGGTGCTACAGCTCATTAAAGTCGCCCATGCAGGTAGAGGGACCCAGGCGTGAAAAGCTTTTCACCTGATGGAGTCTTTCAGGAGTGTGTGACTTGCCTAACTTGCCTGTTTCTCGGCTTTGTCACTCCCCTGAAGTGCACGCGTGATGAAGTACAAATAATTGATTTAGGCATAGAAAAACAGCTGTGGAATAGAAAGGAATTTTAATACATCTGAACGTTTCTTATCTGTGCAATGCTCCAACATACCTCACTGGCTGCTGGTTGGCTTTGATCGGCTTTGGCCCTGCATCCTGTGGGGGATCACAGTGAATTTTATTTCATTCTTGTAACATGCACAACAAGACCATGTCCTTACCAGGATCGGTAGAACTCAGTTTTTCACTGCTTTTCACTGGTTTTTGGAGCAAACCTTTGGCCAGTGTAAGTGAGCTTTGGATTGTCTACGTGAGTGGCTCTGCCTTTGACTCTTCAGCTAGCTGGATATTTGTGTCTGATGCCTTGTGCTTCAGCAGCACATCTGAATGGATGTACAGGTCTGGTTGCTTAGAGCTTGTGTCCCTGCATTTTGGATGAAGCCATACGGGAATGTGGGGATGGTGCATAAGGTGTCCAAGGCTCTTATGGCTGGAGACAAATTAAACCTTTTTTTGTGGGGACGAAAATGAATAATGAGCTGTGCTGTCCAACCGTTCTTATGGTACTTATGTGC
Organism: Erithacus rubecula; assembly: GCF_903797595.1. Classification (NCBI taxonomy): domain Eukaryota; kingdom Metazoa; phylum Chordata; class Aves; order Passeriformes; family Muscicapidae; genus Erithacus; species Erithacus rubecula. Next base: position 75,620,450 of record NC_136685.1, read on the forward strand.
TGTGTGGGTGTGACAAGCAGTGCAGATCTCTGGGATGATATCCAAAGAATCACAGTGCCATCATTCATTGCGTCTCTGCTCTCAAGTAAAGGTGTCTTGAGGTGATGTGTCAGAGTTAGTGACTGGCAATGCCTTCTCAGTTTTTATAAATGTAAAGAAAAATCGAAAAAAACCCGACAGAAAATGTCTGGAGGAGTTAGGGAGGGCTGTGTGTGCTTCCTTGTGTGGCTCTTCCACCTTTGCTGGAACTCTCTGCAGTGAAAAATAAGCAAAATGCTGAAGTGCAGGGAGCAGCCTTAGCATTGAAGAGATTGTGATGCTTTAGTTTGATCAGGACCAAATCATTAAGGTGAAATTAGAACTAATACAGTAGTAATACATCACCTTACTAGGATCTCATTTGAGGACTGTTTAAAAAAATCAATTTAAGTCACTTCATTTGACTTTTAAGAATTTTTTGAGTTTGACCATGGATGAGGAAGCAGCTGTGAGCTCTTGAGAGCACAAGTGGAGCTGTGCAGCTGTCAAAAGATGATGTCTGTTGAAAGCTGATGTGTTACATAATACCCTGTAGTTGTGTTGCTTTCTCTGAGATCCTAGTTTCAGCATCACTGTGTTCAGGTTTTGGGGTTGGGTTGCTTTTTTGCTTTTTGGGTTTCTTTTTGCTGGAGGTGATTGATTTAATGTTGTGATTTTAGGTAAATTTTGTGGGGTTTTTTTTTCTTCTGTCAGCTCTGCATCGAATAGCTACATGTTTTTTCAGCTGGTTTGCTAAGATGAAGTTGGCAGAGTGTTTGCTTACACTGAGTGTGCTTCTGGTAGTGCTTTGATGCCAGCCCTCATTGACTGAGCAGAATCACCAGTGTTCCATCTGCAGAATCTTGCCTGCTGGGAGACCTGCAGTAGTTTGTAGGCTGCTGCTTGTGTCCCAGGCTGTCACCCCTAAGGCTTGCTGGATTTCAGGGAGCTTATTGTCCAGCACTTAAAGCAAGGCTACTGGGATCTGGGAAATCTTAGGTCAGTGGTGCCAAATCCTATCACTGTTCCTGCATCTCTCAAACTTGAATTGTCTGGAAATTCCTCCTTGTGGTGGGCTCATCTCAGCTCGTCTGTTGAAGGCTATTGAGAAGGGGACCAGGTTAATGTCCTGGCTTTTGGAGTGTGCTCAAGGGTCTTGACTTGCAACAATCTTTTTTTTCTTTCATGTAAGTGGAGACAGTGAGATGATTCCTTTACCTTCTTTAAACAGGGACTTTGGTATGTTTTTCTTGTTTGGGAGTTGATACCCTGGAATTGCCTGTAGGTGCTCTTTTTACAATGAACACCTCCTTTCCCTGAAATACTAATGAATGGACTCAGTTTGTAAATATGTGAGTAGCTTTTATGTGGGACTATAGCTAAAGCAAGTCTAAGCAAGCTGAATATTTTCATTTGATTTTCAAAGCTTTGTACTGATGTACTGTACTTTATACTAATATTTGCATTTTTATTTTAGTGTTTCTACACAACTTTGCAATAAAATTGGAATTTGACCCATTATGGAGCTGGCTCATAGTTTGTTACTGAACGAGGAAGCATTAGCTCAAATCACAGAAGCAAAGAGACCAGTTTTTATCTTTGAATGGTTGAGATTTTTGGATAAAGTGCTGGTAGCTGCCAACAAGGTAATTTAATGGGCTTCCTCCCCACCCCTTCTTTCTAAAGAAACTTTATTTTAAAATACATTGGTATTAATTTCATGCCAGAGAAAGTTAACAGGTAATGGCCAGATGGTACCTGTATGGTTCCAGCTTCAGCCTGAAGAGTCTCTGTGCTGATTTGTAGATTTTAAGTGTTTAGTTGTAGGCAGTCAATGTGGGCAGCTAGTAAATGTTTTGAAACAGTAAAAATTAAATAGGACAGCAGCTAGTTCTGAGCATTTAGCATCAGTCTTTGCTGTTGTTGAATGTATCTCATATCTCTCTGAGACAAGCAATTTGCTGAGGTACATACAGTTGGCAGTGGTATAAGGGTTACTTGCATTTCTTGTAGATTTTTCTGGGTGTTAGAAGCAATGCAGAGGATTTAACTACTTATTTATTTTTGGTCTGTTAACAGACAGATGTCAAGGAAAAACAGAAGAAACTTGTAGAACAGCTTACAGGACTCATCAGCAGTTCCCCTGGGCCACCCACACGGAAGCTGCTTGCAAAAAATCTCGCTGCTCTCTACAGCATTGGAGACACTTTCACTGTTTTTCAGACACTTGACAAGTGCAACGACATCATCAAGAGCAAAGATGATACTGCAGCCTACCTGCCCACAAAATTGTATGTTTTGGGGAAAGGGGAATGATTTTTAAGCCAAGTGGTCCTGGATATTAAAGAAGAAGCTGCCTATATATGTGCACACTATGTTTACTTGTATTTGGTGCTTGTTTGGAACTACCTATGCTTGATGTAGATAGCAGAGAGAAGTACTAGATTGAGATTGTGCAGGGCAGGACTCAAAGGTGACACATGCATGTCTATGTGAAAGTGAAATGGTTTTCTCTAGGCAAAGTACTGTGTTATGACTCTTCACCTGCTTATGGCATGGAGAGGATAACAGTTAATGAAGGCATACCACCAGTGGGATTACTGCTGATTGTGCTCCCTTTAAGGTACCCCATTAAAGGTGGAACCTGCTGATTGTCAAACCAGAGTGTAATCTGTGCCTGGAGAATTGTAACCAAATAATCAAGTTTCTTTCCCCGTGAAATGTTGCCTTTTCTATTCCCCTGCCATGCTAAGCTGCACAGGTCTCTCAAGCAGAGTCTCTGCATATGGAAATGTGTGATCCAGTTTGTCTTTAGTCATAGGAGCAGTTCTATTGGTAGGAATTTGGTTAAATGCCACTAACAACTTCCACTGAAACTATTTTTGGCACTTTCCCATGTACTGCTTCATATGTTCATGGTGTCTAATGAACTCAAATTTGGTCTTGTCTTCAGACATTATGACAACAATAGGACTTGACAATAAAATCTGAAATAGTCTGTTAAAAAAAAAAATGTTTGGGCAGGCACCGTCATCTTATTTCTAGCTCTTGCAACTGTGTGAGGAACTTTTATAAGTGGAAGTGTTTTCTACTATAATATGCTCTGAGATTTGTGCTACCAAGTCATAGTCCAGAAGGTTTTTTTAATGGACACATGCCCATTCAGGGGGAGGCTATAAGGAGTTTGGGACAAAACTTTGCTAAAAACTATTTAGCTAGTAATTACAGATTTTTATACAGAGGCCCCATTCCTTTGTGATTAAAAAGTTCATGTTTTCAGGAGCTGGTTCTGTGAGTGTCCTGGAACAGTTTGTGTATATAACTGTGATGTGGTGATAGCTAAATACTCCTAATCTTAAATGGCAGAGCAAGAAAAACATGCAAAAAACTGTTTACAGATCCAGAGCTTTTAAAGTGCTTGCAAATTTTCTTGTGTTATGTAATAATTTCTGTATTTTAAGTTCTTAGTCTTGAAAAAACCCCATAATTCAGTATCTCTAAAAATGTGTCAGGATACATGACAGTCTATCATTCAGCCTATCTTGTTTTCTCCAGGATTTTTCACTCTATGTGTAGATCCTGTAGTAATACCCTTTCAAATATATTTGTTTTCTTAAAAGCTGGTAACTTTCTGTTGCTTTTTTTGGTAAGAAAAAAAAAATATTTAAATGGCCTGTGTTAAACAGCCAGTACAAGTAGTGGCCAGCAGTGGATTTTTATTCATCAATGATGATGTGAACATACATTTCTATTTAACTATTTGTTTTCATGTGGATGATGCATTAATATGTGTACTCTTTTTCTGTGTTTTCTCATAGGGCTGCTGTGGCATGTGTTGGAGCATTTTATGAAAAAATGGGCAGAATGCTGGGTAGTTCTTTTCCAGAAACTGTGAATAATCTGTTAAAGTCTCTGAAAAGTGCAGAGGTGAGTTTCAGTTTATTATATGGTTTTAATTTGATTTTAAACTGAAACCTACTTCCTCCAGAGGTATTTGCCAAATTGCCTAGTTTGTTTTTCTTCTGCACTGAAGGATGCAAATCGCTTACCTAGCTAGTTTCAAGTCTACTGGAGAAAGTTTAGACTTTATCATATGAGGATTGTAATAGTTGCTTCCTAGTAGCATCAGTAACTATAATTCAGAAATGATTGTATCTGTAATTTCTGATTACTGTGTTGGGATTTTTGCCCATGTACTCTGAATAAACATTCCGTTGTTAAAAACAAATAAGGAATACTTAAATTTTGCAGGGAAGTTGTTACTCTGTATGTGAGCAGAATACATTGTGCCCTGAAAAGAGAGTGTGTCATAATATTGAGAGAATGTATCCTGAACTGTCAGTTGGTCTGATTTTATGCAAATAGCTCTGTTGGAACAAGCTGAAATACTGACTGTGTGATCTTGTGGTGGAAGCTGTTTCCTTCAGCTGTGTTGTTGTACCTGTGTGATTATTTATTTATTTGTTTTTGTGCATCTGTGTGCTCTCAGACTATAAGTACCTGCCTGTGTGCAGGTGTAGCATGAAGCATTTGGGCTTCCCTTTCTCTCTTATCAGTTGCTTTTTCTTTTTTTCCCAAGTCTGCAGTTGATAAATAGTGGGGCAGTGCAGAAGCATTTTACCTAGAGCCAGTTTGTTGGATTGCCTGGGCTGGATTTATGTGACATCTGAGGGATTTTTAAGTGAAACTGTGTATGGTGTTTACTTCTATTTAAAATCAGCTGCATATCAATTATCTATGCCTTCATTTTCAGTGTTTGGGAAAACATTCCTGCATAGAAGCAGGAATATGCAAAAGCATATACCTGGTTCTTAGTGTAACTGCTGTGTCCACATTTTTGCCTAAATGTTTTTGTGTGTGTGCAGTCTCAGGGCCGCAGTGAAATCCTGATGAGTTTGCAGAAAGTTCTCAATGGCCTTGGAGGAGCAGCAGCTTCTTGTCACCGTGATATTTATAAGAATGCCCGGTCTCTGCTGACAGACAGATCCATGGCTGTGCGGTGTGCAGTGGCTAAGGTGGGTCTGCTCACCAGTCACAGAAATTCTTGTGCTCTGAGTACCTGAAGCTGAGCTGGTACCTCTGTTTAGAAAGGGAAATTTGATAATTAGTTGTACAAGGTAGGTCCTTACCAGTTTACACTGCAGGCTCGGACATTTGACTTATTTCACAGGTAAAAAAATATGGGATAGAATATGTTATTTGTGAGCCTCAGTCGAGAGGTTTTTGGTAACATGGTTCTTGTGTTGAGCTTTCTTTTAATTTTTTCATTTATGTATTAACCTCTTCCATTACTCTTCTGATTGTTTACTCAGCTAAGACAGTTGGCATATGGTAGAGTGTGTGTAAATTAATTATTGAAACTTTCATGTTAAAATACTTCCTGCATAAACCTGACTATTGCAGTCTGATACATAGATAAAATGTAAGAATGGTCTCCTGGTGCTTAGGGAATCTGTTTTTTGCTACAGTGTCTGCTGGAACTACAGAATGAAGCAGTGTTTATGTGGACAGCTGAACTAGAGAACGTTGCAACATTGTGCTTTAAAGCTCTGGAAAACTCAAACTATGGTGTGCGGGTTGCAGTGTCAAAGCTTTTGGGGACAGTCATGGCTACAGCTCTGATACCAAAACAAGCAACAGGTATGAGCCCTTCTGGATTCCATGTCTACACTGGCAGACTTAGCTGAACCTTCAGTACCATGTTACATGACAGTCCTGCATGACACATTGTTGTTCCTGTAGATGGAAGCTGGTAGATGGATTGTTTGTTTTTACAAACAATAAGCTAGAAAAAGTGCAGAATCTCTGTTGTAATCATACAAAGAAAAGACAGAGCAAACTATCAAAAATCTCTTGGGAAAAGTGGCTTATTATTTCTTAAGCAAAAAATTTTTTATCTGAAATATTGATTAGATTTGTTTTTGCAAGACAGTTTTGAATTAATAAGTGAGGCTTCAAGATCATCGCTTATGTTGGTTGGAATTTTCAGAACAAATGCTTACTTTTCTTTTTCAAAAGTGATGCGGCAAAATGTGAAGAGAGCCACTCTTGAGGAGGTCTTGGAGCTCATGGCCACAGGATTTCTGCGAGGGGGATCTGGTTTCCTGAAGAGTGGTGGAGAGATGTTAAAAGTAGGAGGATCTGTCAATAGGGAAGTGCGAGTTGGCGTTACCCAGGTTTGTAATTTTTTCAGTGAAGTAAAATTTGTACAGAATTGTAACCCTTCTAGTAGGAAAAATTTCTGTTCTGTGTAAGTTAATTTACAGGTCTAATTTGGCTCTTCTCTTTTGTGAGATGTACATGAGGTATCATTCACCTATCTGATTATTGATACACAGTAACAATAGATCAAAATATGAGTTAAGGAAAACTTACTCATCAGTGTATATTAAGTGAGATTAATTTGCAAAAATATTTGAAAACTTAGTAAGTAATATATTTTAATTCCTTTTGAAAATTTCTTTTCTTTTTAGCGTGGATGTTCTGTTACCCTTTTGTGGCTCCTTTCTCAGCTGCAGCTCAGATTACTTAAACTACATTTCTTCTTTTCATGTATCTCTCATGAGTAGGTGAAATCTGATGAATGTGGAAGCTCCTCTTGTCTGAGAGAGAAGGGTAGTGGCAGCATCCCTTCAAATTCATACATTCTCACTCTGACGTCTATTTCAATATGCTACAATAACTTCCCAGGATCCAGATTCTTTGATCATAGGTTATTTTGTGAAATCCTCTATTTTTTTCGCAGCCTTTTCCAAGTGAACTTTGTGAATATGCCAGGTTTTCATTGTGAATTGGAACACGATGTTGCTGCTTTTATTTGCATGGTGTTCTTAACTTTTTTTGGAAAGAGGCACATTTAAAGCAATTATCTGGGTTTTATTTGCTGTCATTCAAAGGGTATTTTATGCATCACAGTGTAGGGGCTACTCTTGGCACTGGAGAAAACTGAGTTTCAGCAGCAAAGACATGGATACTGAATTGGTTCATGCTGAGTAACCTCATTAGGTTAGAGTTGCTTATTGCTAACTGGTGTTGCTGCTATTGTGCATTATGCTGGAGTCTGGCTGCAGTTTCACATAGATTTTGTTTGTGTTTTAATTGGGTTGCTGTGTGACTTGTGGATTTGCAGGCCTACGTTGTCTTTGTTACAACACTGGGAGGGCAGTGGCTGGAGCGCAACTTTGCTACGTTCCTGTCCCATGTGCTCGATCTGGTGTCCCATCCTCGTGCAACTCAGACCCACGTGGAGGCTGTTTACTCTCGAAGATGTGTGTCCTTTATCCTGAGAGCAACTGTGGGCAGCTTGCTGGGGGAGAAAGCACAGATTGCAGCTGCCAAAGAAATATGTCAAGCCATTGGTAAACAAATGAAGGCAGTGGGTGAGAACCATTTTTCTTCATTCAAGCCCAATTGAAAGTTACTGTCATTTTACTGAGGCAGCCATTTTTCAGCTTTCTTCTACTTTGAGGAGTAATTTTGTTCTTATGTGAAATGATAGTTCATCTCCTTTCTGTTTCAAATGTTCAGAGGTTGAGTTCTGCTTCGAAAGTGATTGTGTGACTCTGGCTTGTTATCCCAGATAGCAAATGCATTGTCAAAAGACTAGAATGGAAGCTGAGAAGAAAACAATGCATTGACCATCTGTCCTGTAGGTCAAGATCTTGTAGGTCCTTGTGTCTCCCCTGCTAATATCCATTCTAATATCCAATCGGATTTTGTGATAAAAATGATGTAATCTGAAGAATGTGATCCCTTTGAAAATCTTTGCAGAATATGGAGTCACTAAGAGGGCTAACAAAACTCTCTTGGCATCTGTTTCTTATGAAAGGAATTAGCTCAAGCTGGGTATTTAAAAGTAAATTGGAAATACATATCACTTTATTTATCAAACGTCTTTCTTTTCTGCTGCTATCTAATTTGAGTTAAAAACACTGTTCAATATATGGAAATGAGATTGATTTAGAAACTTCTGCAGGTTCTTCTTGTAACTATTTTTTGATGGGGTAGGCATGGAACTTTAAAAGATTTCTCATTACCATAAGTACTACTTCCAGGAAAACATGTCTGTTGAAAATGCTTTTTCTGAGAGGGAACAGTTGCAGAAAATACTCTTCCACCTTGTTAGTGTTGCAGGAAATTCTATTGTATATATGGATGGTTTTAAGGACTTAGATTTTTTTGAGGATTTCTCATGAATGTGATGAAAAATGGGAAGGGTTTTTATTTGATAATAATTGCTTCCCTTTGTATACAATAGACCATTTCCTAATTTTTTTCTGTAGTAGATACACAAACATTAAGCTGGTACTGAAGTCCCTTTTTGAAGAGATAATTTCTGCTTCTGGAATATTTTGTAGGAGAACATACTGTGGGATTAAGGAACTCAATTGGATAACACTGAGACGATTAGGAATTGTAATTAATTATTTACTAAAGGTCTCTTTTTTAGTTTCACTGAACATGTATGCATGCAAATTTGATGCAGAGCTGAGATATGTCAAGATTGTATATTTTGTTCCTGCATGTAGATATACACATACAGCATATGTGTTTTGTATAAGTATTTTTACTGTGTTACACTGTTTCATCCTACCTCTTAGTGCTTTGCTGTCCACAGTAATTGCTGGGCATCTGTTTTTTATGGTCTTTGGACAACTGGGTTTGTCTGATAGCTGTAAAACTCCTTCCTGCAGAATGTGTTCATTTTTTTAGTTCTCACTATGACCAGACTTGTGATTTTGTTTTGATGTAGGATTGATGTCAGAATGAAACTGTCACTTTCTCTTCTTTGAATGTTTGGTGGGATTCAAATGGTAGTTAAGCAAGACACTCTTGTTTTCTTTTCTGCAGAAGCAGTAGTAAATGATGCTAACAGTGAAAATAAATCAGGAGCTGCTGATGTAGCTGCAAGCCAGCATGTAATGGTGTGTGCCCTCCAGGAACTGGGGAGTCTGGTTCAGAGTCTGAATGCCACTGCATCTCCTCTTATTCAAGAACCCTCTATTGGTATGCATATACATGGAAATAGATTAAGTGAGGCATTTGAGCAATGAATATGAAATGTCATGAAATCATAGTCATAGTTAAATAATAAGTGAATAATGAAAAAAATAAATCTATGAAATTGGTACTTCCTATAGTCTCCAGCATCTCTTGTTCAGCTCCTTGTGTCTAGTACCCTAACTTTAGTTCAAGTTTGACCAAATATTAAACAGCTAATTTGATTGGAGTCTGTCTGAAGCTCTTTCTAAGGGTGAGCGAAGTGGCAATTTTTGGCATTAGTTTGTTTACAATAAGGCTTTTATAGGAAGTAAATACATAGCATTGTTTTGCTATGTAAGGTCTGAAATATTTGCTCCTGGAAAACTATTGCCTTTAAATACCAAATTTATGTGGGGAGGCAAAAGTATTTTGTTGGGATGAAGCTGTTGGTTGGCCCCTTTACAAGAAGTAGTTCTTTGGCTGAAGTTGACTAGAGTTTGTGTGGGATTTTCTTCCTGTTTTTTTCAATATCTGAATTTGTGGATGCCTATGTTTTTTTCCACTGGAAGTGCAAGCTTCTTTAGACAATTCTTCATATAGATTGTTATCTTGTTGCATATGGCATTCTTCCCTAATTTTATGCCAGTTTTGGAGTAGGGGGTCTGTTCATACTTATTCCTTCTGGCAGCTGTGTCCCATGAGAACAGAGGGGACTGTATCTCATCTGTTAGCTGCTGTGAACTCAGCAGGTAGAAGTTGTTCACTGGCTCCAGAGAAAACGGGCAGCAGTGAGGGCTTTAGTGTAGGAGTTTGCCAAGATTTGGGCTAAAGAAAGTGTTGGTGTGGAGACAAATTGGACTGAAGGGTGCAGTTAGAAAGTGGGACTAGGTAGGCATTTGGAGAGCGTAGAAGGATGTAAACCTGCTGCAGGGGGAACAGCACCATGTCAAAAGCAGGATATAGCAGTCAGTGACATCTACAGCATGTGCTTGGCTACAGTATGAAACAAATCTAAAGATCATTGTTACTGTTGCTGTAGTATTGGTAATCCGTAAAATATTATAGGAATTGGCTCATCCAGTGTCTGTTCTCTTACATAGCACTGCTGGCAAAACCTGCTGGGGAGCTGCATAATGTTAGTAACAGCTACCATCTTTCCTGAAAAGTCAGCAAATTCAAATACTTTAATTCCGACTTTCTTAACTTTCACATTGGTTGTCTGATATTGACTCAGTTTACTTGTCTATATATATTAAAAAGCATATGTGTATTAAAAAGTGCATCATAAGTTAAAGGCTGCAAACTCTCCTTTCTGTAGGTCTGTTGGAGACAGTAACTTCAGTTCTTCTTCATCCCAGCATGGCTGCTCGACTGGCTGCTGCCTGGTGCTTGCGGTGTGTAGCTGTGGCATTGCCCTTTCAGTTGACTCCGTTTTTAGACAGATGTGCAGAAAGACTCAACAACCTGAAGACCTCCCCTGAAGCTGTTAGTGGCTACAGTTTTGCCATGGCTGCTTTGTTAGGTGGTGTGCATCAGTGTCCTCTAGGCATTCCTCATGCCAAAGGAAAGGTGAGATAGTGTTTCATCTGTAAGTGTACTAAAAGATACCTTTTATCTACAAGTAAGAGCTTTGCAAAATGGGTGGCATGCTAATAACTTAATGCATTGTTGAAATAGAGCTTGTGCCTTGTGCAAGGATAGTGGCCAGAGCATGTGCTTTTAGAATCTTGGTTACAATATTTAACAGCTCTTTTCCTCTCTTTCAAATTTGCTGGAGTGAAATTGAAATATTGAAAAATTGCTGAAATAGTTGCTGAAGAGAATATTAATAGGTATGTTATGTAAAACATTAATTAGTATGAAATGTAATCTGCATTCATTCTTTGTGGAAGGTCAATTCAAATGATTTGAGAACATCTTTAGTCTGTAAGAGTGAGCAAGTGGAAGTAGCTTGCAGTGGCTTCATGTATGTTTTTAAGCCCCCTGTTTTGCTGTTGGTGCAGATGGTGGTGAGCATTGCTGAGGATCTGTTACGAACTGCTGCACAGAACAGCAGGCTCTCCTTGCAGCGGACACAAGCTGGGTGGCTTTTGCTTGGAGCACTTATGACTTTAGGTTTGTAAAAATGGTTTGATTTTTTTTTTTCTATTTTAGACCTTGTCCAACACTTCTGATTATCCACTCTGGCAAATTGTCTTTACACATACTGGGCTCATTCTCCAGCACAAGAGTATTTATACAGGGGAAGCAGAGTGTTAGTGCACTTACCTCAGCTACTGTGCTGGGGAGAAGTGAAATATTAGTGCTTATCTAAGCTGAAGTATGGTAGAAGGCATCATACTTAAAAAAAAGATTCTGTCCTGTTTTTAGAAACCCAGCCTTTAGTCATTCTCTGAAAGGGCAAAGTTACCCATACTCTTCCTTCCTTAATACTGTGGTGCAGAAGAAATGGATAGTAAATGAAACCCAGTGAGCATTCCAACAAGTTGCAAATGTGTCTCTAGATAGGCAACAGCACTGACTAGAAGTGTTGTCTGTTTCAAAGCTCTTCAGATTTATTTTAAAAATTCCAGCCTCATGTTCATACCTACCATTACAGAAGTATCACAAGCTGCATTTTGAGAGGCTGTAAGTGTACTCTTGAATTTTGCAGCAGTGTTCTTTTCTGTTTTGTTTTGAGTTTCTTTTGTACTTGAAAATATTATAAAGTTCAGATGCATTTTGCAGTATTTTGATCTTTCATCAAATACCATTTGTGTTTTGTCCCTTTTACCAGTTTATCATCATGATTTTCAAACAGTGTATTCTTATTGTGGTTGTCCTCCAATGTATTTTTAATGTACTTGCACTAGATCTTTTTCAGAAGTTTAAAAAAAATCTTGACTGTTAAACTAGTTTACCTAATTAATAACTTTCAGTTATTTTTCTGTTTATTTTATGGACAGACTAGAGTAGGCTAAAGAACCTGCCTTCAAAATTAATATGAAAAAATTAGAAGTCAGAATAAAAAGATACTACCTACTGTTATGTCATGCCATGGTAAACTGTCTTTTTACTATTTCCTGTTTTAGGACTGATACCCACAAGTATGATGTAATGTATAGTACTTACTTGCCACATTTTCAACCTAGGAAGGAGAAATAATTGCATTTGGTTTTCATTGTTCCAAGTAGGGCAAAAAGACAATAAGACAAATAAGACAAAAGTAGTTTGAAGAGCAGAAATCATCACAGCAGATTTTTCACACTGCAATACACATTTTTATTCTACTGTCATTTTATTTTTTACATAGGTCCTTCTGTTGTCCGGTATCATCTTCCTAAGATGTTGCTGCTATGGCGAAACGTGTTTCCACGTTCTCTGAAGGAGCTGGAAGCAGAGAAGGCAAGAGGAGATTCTTTCACCTGGCAAGTAACACTGGAAGGCCGTGCTGGAGCTCTGTGTGGTAAGAAATTCAGACTTTGAGATTATCTTCAGAGTAAATCAAAACATGATCCCAAGTATTGTAGAGACAACTCCTGTATCTTCCCTTCTTTCTTTGAAAATCAGTAAAATGTGTCAGATTTTCATCAATATGTCTTCTTTTGGCATGCAATTTTATGAACAGATCACACAGTCTTTGAATAAATATTTTAAATTGCTGCTCTTTTGATATTCTCAGAATGTGTGTCCTGTTTATATCTAATATTTTTTTGTTTCAGTGGAAGTTTAATTTAAATTGTTTTGTTATTAGCTATGAGAAGCTTTGTTGCTCACTGCCCTGAGCTCCTTACTGAGGATGTGATCAGGAAGCTGATGACACCCATAGAATGTGCCATGACAATGATGTCACAGTAAGTTGGCAGTTTTTGCTCTTTATTCACTTTTGTCTTTTTGTGGTCATGAAATACTAGAACTCTTTTGGGGTTGGGTTTGGTGGTTTGGTGTCTCTCTGTAATTAAAATAGGACTTTTGAGGAGGTCATGGCACTGATTTATGGCAGCATGTGTTATGGGTTTGTTGGGTTTTTAATAAAAGTTTTCTCTATACAATTACTTCTGAAAATGTATTGTCAATAAAGTAATGTTGTTTAGAGTAGTCCTCTGAACACTGTTTTCTTGCCTTGCCTAGAATTTGAAAAAAAATCTGAAAATACTCTTTCTGTAACTGGTTTCTCCTTGTAATTTTTAATTCTATAGCATTCCATCAGTAATTAAAGCCCATGGAGCTCATCTCAAAGCCAGTGCAGCTATGGTTCGTTTAAGACTTTATGATATATTGGCTTTATTGCCTCCGAAGACATATGAAGGTACATACATTTTTAACAGTTTTTGTTGAAGTAAAAACTCTACTTAGTACTTGTGATGCTTATCTTTGGAGCAGCTGTAAGAGCCAAAATACAATTCTAGGAATCTCCAATAATTTTGTACTCATCATATTCCTTATCTTTTGTATGCCATCTTGACAGTATAACTACAGAGTATGAGTATTGCAAAGCATTCATAGAGTAATACTTGGAGTATGGTAGTTTTGGTCCCCTTTATAGGATTGAGAGGTATAGAGATCATGGTCTGAGATGAAATAATGTTTTTGTAAGTCATTTTTATTTAAAAGATAGAGAACTTTATTTTTTAGTATACTGAAAAACAGGTGTGGCAGTGGAGATTTAGTTTTGGTTACATTCAGATTTTTTGTTTGTTGGTTTGGTTGTTTTCTTTTTTAAATCTGATTGATCTGGTACACTGATCTGCTATTAGTAAATGCCAAAAGAACTGTCATATGGTCTGACAGATTAACTTTTTGGGTTTCTTTGTTTTTTTTGTTAATTCATTATGTTTACATGATCATGTGGATGAACAGTTCTTTTTCTACATCTTGATTGTCATCCTGAATGGATGGCCCAATCTGTTGTTTAGACCAGGACACCATTCTGAGTAATGTGCTCTAGTGGACCCTTCTTGAGCAGAGGGACTAGATGACCTCCAGTGGTTTCCAGCCTTACCTATTATTTAGGTGTTTGGGTACCCATGATTTGGGAATTGAGAGCCTGCCTTACTCTCCACTTTAGTATTGTCAGATTTACTTCTGTTAGCTACCTCTAAAATTGAGGTAATGGTACATTTGTAACTTCTGATGACTAGCTGAAGTGTTTTGGCTAAGAAGCAGCAATGATTCTTTTTAATGTCTGTCTTTTTAGGATCATTTAATGCGCTTCTTCGAGAGCTGGTGGCAGAATTTACTTTGACAGACAACTCTGCTAATACAACCACATCACTCCTAAGGTCTCTTTGTCACTATGATGATAGTGTTCTGCTTGGCTCCTGGCTGCAGGAAACAGATCATAAGTCAATTGAGGATCAGGTAACAAAAAAGCTAGAAGAATTAATTATCTGCCCTGTCTGTGTGATGTGTGTGTGGGGAAGCCTTCTAAAACTGGAGCTTCAAAACCTTGTTTTTAGTCTTATTTCAGAGCTTTGTTAGATGTGTTTCCATCTACAGGATACTATTTTGATTAAAAACCACCTACAGCTGAGATATAAATTGCATAATGCTACTCATAGGCTTGTGCTTAGTGAACTAGCCTCATTTCTTTTAAAAAAACCCCCATGACTCAATATCTCTTCCCATCTGCCAATCTTCCTAGCCTAAAAATTGTTCTCATACATTATTTTTCTAACTAGGAGGATGTAGGTTTCACTTAACATGTTTTATAATGAAACTGCTGTCAAAATATCAATATTGCAAATGGAGTTATAGCAAAACAAGATTTAACTGGTTTTATAGGTGTAGTAAGAAATCTTACATTTCATTTGAAAGTGTTGACACAATGTTTTTGGCTGAAAATGCCTCTTTTGCAACAGCCACCTAATAATGGGAGAGTTTCTCAAAAAGTTTGATGGGGCAGATCCAGAAACTAAGACTGATACCAAGGGTGTGGGAAGCTGTTTCTGAGCCAAGATCAGCATGTTAAAGCAAAAAAGAGTTTTACAAACTTCCTTTGTTTTTTTTGTGGAGGACATAGTAGAGTTCCAGTTCAGTCTTCAATCCACAGAGCTTTTTCCATTCCCTCCTGCCCCTTTCTGTTTTTTTCACTTCCTGCCTGTAAAACAGGGGCACTCTCAGTAAGAGGAGATCTGTAGTCTGTCACAGGACTCTGGCAGTGTTTGTGCTCACAGCCCAGAAAGCCAATGGAATCCTGTGCTGCATCAAAAGCAGTGTGGCCAGCAGGATAAAGGAGGTAGTTCTGCCCCTCTGCTCTTATGTCCCCAACATAAGAAGGACATGGAACTGTTGGGAGCAAATCCAGAAAAGGGCCACAAAGTTGAAAGAGGGACTAGAGCACCTCCCCTGTCAAGATGGGCTGAGGGAGTTGGGTCTGTTCATCCTGGAGAACAGAAGGTTGCATGGACACCTCACAGCAACCTTCCAGTATCTGAAGGGGGCCTGCAGGGGAGCTGGAGGGAGACTCTTCATCGGTAGTTGTGGTGACAGGACAAGGAGTAACAGGCACAAATTGAAAGGGGAAATTTAGGTTAGATATTAGGAAGTAATTTCTCACTGTGAGAGTGGTGAGAAACTGGAGTGATTGCTGTGGGACATTTTGGATGCCCCAACCCTGGCAGTGTTTAAAGTCAGGTTGGATAAGGTCTTGAGCAACGTGCTCTAGTGGAAGGTGTCCCTGTCCATGGCAGGAGAGCATTGGGACTAGATAATCGTTAGGATCCATTCCAACCCCTAGCTTCCTATCATTCTGTGATTCTCTTCTGGTTTGTCATGTTTTATTTTTTAATGATACAGGGTAGTCAACAAATCTTGCTGTGTTTTCTGGCCTTCTAAGACTACAGACCTACTAGATTCTAGTTTTGTTTCATGATTAAATAATTTATAGAAACATAGACCTTTTTTTCAGAGAAAATAGGTGATTGTTTAATAGTGTTTCATGAAAGAATGATAGTTAGGAAGTGTTTTCTTGATGATAGGAGAGTTAATAATTTTAGAACTGTTTCTAATTCTTTCTGTGTAGGGCATTATTGGAGCCAAAACTGAACATTTAATACACTGTATTGTAAGTCTGTGCTCAGAGAGTGAATGAGTAACCTTTCTGAAATAGCACTTCATAATCAATGATTCAGAAGCTAGTATTAGTACCAGAATTAATCTGCTTTTCTCCTAATTTTCATCCCTTAATACCAGAAGTGATAATTTGTGTGTTTATCTAGCTGTTAATGGTTTGACCCTTCAGAACTCAGCTGACCCTGTAACTGCTAACGTGTATGTATGGGGATACTTGTATTCAGGTGTTTGTAAGCTGTTCTGTTGTTTTAGCTAGTGCATGTGTTTTGGTTATCTCTAGTTCCAAGTTTTATGTGTGAAGGTATATTCAGAGGTATTCATGTTGTGTGGCATTTTGCAGCTTCAGCCAAACAGTGCGTCTGGAAGTGGTGCTCTGGAACACGATCCCTCTTCTATTTACTTGCGCATCCCTGCTGGTGAAGCTGTACCTGGTCCCCTTCCGTTAGGAGTATCTGTCATTGATGCATCTGTGGCTCTCTTTGGTGTGGTTTTTCCTCATGTCTCTTACAAACATAGGTCAGTTTACATGAGTGTTCAGTTTCAGAACCTAATACCTTGTTTCTCTGGATACTGTTACGTTGGTTACGTTTTTTTGTTTGTTTGCTTGTTTGGTTGATTGTTTTCCTGAAATAAGAATTGACTAAGGTATCAACTCTCTTTAAATTCGAGTTTAGTATTTGATGTCCATTGTGTCTCAAGATTCCAGAATGAGTGTAGTCACTTTAGAAATAAAGGGATTTCCTCAGTTTTATCTCTTGAAGATTAGTGTTCAGAGATGGAGACTAGATTGTTCTCTTTTCATACTGCATTTAACAGTTGTAATATCTCTGCAACCAAAATTTCCTGCAAAAGCACCCATTGCAATTAACTTCAAATCAGCCTTGAAAACAGCGGGTGCCTCCACTGAATTTCATTTGGCTTCCACAAGTAAGACCATTTGATTTATATTCAGTAAGGAATTGTATGCACAGTGGAAAAGAGGAAATGGAATTCAACATATTTTCCTTTGTGTTTCACATTACCTCGACAGAGTTAAGAGTTGTCAGCATTAATTTTGTTGCTCAATTTAGGCAATTTGTCCCTGAGCACAGAGTGAAAGCAGTTCTAAGAAGCATTTCAAAGTAAAATCATCTTTCAGTGCAAACCTTACAGGGGCAGTTTTTTGTTAGCAGTCAACCTCATGTTGTAGTAAGTGCAGGATAGGCTTGAGATTCACCTTGGTCTATACCTGTAGGTAACTGTGAAAAGATGTGGCTTGGGAACTGCTGAGTAATTAAGAATGCTGATTATTCATTACACTCCTTGTTTTGGTATCTTCTAGGGAATGTTCCTCCTCCCAGTAATGTTTTCTGGGGAGAAACGGAGGTTAAACGGGAAAATTAGAAATAGAAACAGAATACAAACGAATAGAAACAGAAAAACAAATATGAAAGGTAACACTATTTTAAATGGTAGTGGAAAGCATTTTTCCACTCTGGTCCTCATAGCTTTCTAGTTATACAGCCAAATGCACCTGAAGATTCACTTCCTCTTGGTGGTGTTGTCTTCAAAGGAATAATAAATATTTGTGGATGAACTAGAAGAGCCAGCAAAGGGTTATCCAGAGTAGCTCTACTGTTATTACCTATTGTGAGTACCTTCTGCAGCCCCTGAAGCATAACTTCTGTTACTGAACTTAAAAGGCTGTTTTGTTGTGTGTGGTTTTTACCACCTGTTTATATTTTGAAAGGCTGTCACTTCAATTATATTCTTTCCTTTGTTTTAGATTACAGATGTTGGATCACTTTGCTGAATGTGTCAAGCAGGCTAAAGGTGTTCGCCAGCAAGCTGTGCAGCTTAATATCTTTACTGCTGTTCTTAGTGCCTTGAAGGTAGGACTTATGAACTTGCAATAAAAGCCCAAGTTCATCAGTTTGTGTTCAGTACGAAGGACTGTTAAAAGAATGTTACTAAAGTTACTCAAGAATTCAAAAATTTGAAAATTCCATAATTGAATATTTTCTGGATACTAGCTTGAGCGCTTGTCTTCATGTGTCAGTACGGAGAACAGATGAGGCTTGTGTAGTCAGCATTCTATAATCATCAGCATTCTGTGGTATTCAGATTGCCTTTTCATTTCAGTCCTGTGGATTTATTTGCACTGGACTCGTGGATTTAAGTACTTTGTCATATATACTCAGAAAATCTCTCAAGTCACAGAGTGTTGTGCAGATGTGGCTTGTGTAACTGAACACACAAATAGCTTTGGATTTACATTTTGATTGCCTTATTGCACAGAATTCTAGATGCTTATGCCCAATCCCACTGACTGCAGGTACTGCTGTGTGCTCTGTATCTAGACTTGGAAATGCAACCTGATGCTATCAAGTCAGAAAGTAAGACAGCAAGTCACAAATAGTGGCTGCCTAGTTTAAGCTGTTGCTGGAGCTCCATGTCTCTGCTTGATTGCCAAAATATGTTGACAAAATAACACCTGAGTTCTTTGCATTGTTCTTAAAAACATGATCTACATTGCTACAAGTGAAAATGTAGATTCTGAGGCAGATTTCTGTAAGCTCCCATGCCATGCCATGCGGTCAAAAAATTGTCAAAATTGAGAGGAAGTGAGGACTTCAGAAAATTACAATCTAAGGTAGAGCCTTTGGCTTCTTGCTCTATAGTACATGCAGTGTTTTTACTTTACTTGTGTTTAATGATTCCCCCTGGAGTAAAAGAAACTTCAGAAGCACAGTTTAGTGTTACTGTTTTGTAGCATGTTCGTGTAAGAGGCTATATCTATAAATGTTTGGAAGGATGTGATTATAATGAAAAAAATACTTTCATGTATCTATTATGTCTTCAATTTAAGTGATTCTTCTAGAAATGTAACTGGTCTGTGGTTTTCCTCTTAGATTTTTGCTGTTTGATTTTTTTAAAGTTTCTCTTTTTTTTTTTTTTTAAATTCCTGAGGTGTCCTGTGTAAAGCTAGATCAGATTTGGTAGGACTAGGGTGCATGTAGGTAATGAATTTGATAAAAAAGCCTGGTGCAACAGGTCTTCCTGTATGTGAAATAGGTAGAGTATTGGCAAACATGAGACCCAGGATGTTGTTGATTTTGAGTTTTAAATGTTTTCAGCCAGTGTGTTTAGGATGAACTACCACAAATTTAGACAAAAGCAGAAATGTATGATTTTCACTTGATAGTCTCAAATATATTTTCTTTTTTGCCCCTACACTGGGATGTTTGGATTGTTTTTTGTTTTTGTTTTTTTAAATGTAGGGTTTAGCTGAGAATAAAAGCACATTGGGACCGGAAGAAGTCCGGAAATCTGCTTTGACACTTGTAATGGGTGCCCTTGATAATCCTAACCCTATTTTGAGATGTGCAGCTGGTGAAGCTCTTGGCAGAATGGCTCAAGTGGTTGGAGAAGCCTCTTTCATTGCTAGAATGGCTCAGTACAGTTTTGATAAGTAAGTTGATTTTAATTTAGAAAATTAAATAAAATTGCAGCTTAATGTAGTTTGTAATTTAATGCAGTTTGGAAGATTCCTTTTCTAAATGCCATATTCATTATTCTCTTCTTTTATGCTTGATTCCAATGGTTATGTTGATCTAAGAAACTTTCAAACAGATTCTTCTCTTTTGGTTTTATTTCATGTGAGGAATAAAAGTTGAGTTGTTAAACACTTGGAATGTGAAATGATACTGGTGAACAGCTATTGATGAATTACCTGAAGGTGACTAAACTGTTTCAGATAGATAAGCACAGCTTACATTAAGTATGTCTGTAATATGAATTATGTAATAGTGGTTCTGTTTCACTAAAGCATGCTCATTGATTTAACTGATTTCCTGTTCTGTATTTTTTTTCATATTCTGTTGTTTTTCTTGGGTCTTTAGAAAGATGTTTGGTAGAAGCAACCAATTTCTTGCTTAAATTTAAGGCATCAGCATATTTGTGACTAAGAATGCAACTGCCTCAGGGCTGCAGCCCATGTTTTTGGCTGGGCCAGGTGCATGCACATAGCCTCAGTCCAGCTCTCTTACCTCTGAGTAATTAAATTCTTCTCACCCTTTCATCTTGTAATAAAGTACATATCCTTGCTGTCTTTCCTTGAATTTTTGTTACTGGGACTTTCCTTGGTTTCTTATCTAGATTACCTTGTAAGTTGTTAATGGTTGTCATTTTTTTTGACAGTCAAGTAATTTTTTTATATTTGAGATGTACATTTACTTTGTTGTTCACTGATGGCCAAGAGCATGCATATCTGTCATATACAGTGAACTAGGGGAAAATAAATCTTTCTTAGTTTTTATTAGGAAATCCCTTCTTTTATCTCTCCTCCTCACCCACCGAAAAGACTTCTAATTACCAAGTGGTGTATGTGACATGCATTCAGAAGCAGCATTTTGGAAAATACTCAGTAAGTCTGTGCATACAACTAGATCATTCAAAATGCTGCTCATTCTGTTTTTAGTTTCCTTATAAAAGGCTTTCTATTTAGAAAAATAAAATGGCTGTATTGGAGAAGCCATAAAAATCAGCTGTAGAAGAAAACAGCTGTATGAAAAATGGATTTGCAGTGGAAGATGTACCTGTGAATTTCTTTTTCATTTCTCAATGTGCGTTGTCTTTTTTTATTCTTGATTCCTTTTCACTGCAATGGTTTGGGAATGATTATTAAATTAGGCTGCTGTGAAGCACTTGTAAAATTTGGATTCTTTTTCTGTATCCCTCAAAACTCTTCTTCATCTAAAAGGTCAAGTTCTGACCAGAAAAAAAAAAAAATTAAAATACCTTTTTTCCTCATATTTCATATGTAACCTGGATTAATAGCTATATAGAATAAGTACCTTGTTTTTGCTGTTTAAGTTTCTCCAGATATTGTAAGATGGCTTGTGAAATTTTATTAGTCTTTTCCACTGTTGTGGTACTTCAAAGATTCTGTATAACAAACTTACTGAATGACATGTTTTCTTTGTATTTAAACATTGATAGGTTAAAGTCTGCTCGAGACGTTGTATCAAGAACAGGCCATTCCTTGGCTCTGGGTTGTCTCCATCGCTATGTTGGTGGAATAGGTTCTGGACAGCATTTGAAAACTAGTGTCAGTATTCTCTTGGCTTTGGCACAAGATGGAACCTCTCCTGAAGTCCAGGTAAAAAAAAAACAATCACCACAAAATTACTTAAAATGTTCAAGATGAAGATTAAAAGTGAAACTACCTGTTCAAATATGCATTGTCACATGTAAGACGTAGTATGTACCAGGGGGCATGAAGAAAGTGAATCTTTTCTTATAAACTACCAGAGTATAGAATCCCAAAGATACAGTGTAATTAAGTTGTATTTTCCTAGATATTTAGAGAGGCAGTAGGGAGTGATCAGTAATTCAGAAGGACATGTGTCTGTTTGTCAGCTGTGCCAGAGTGATGCGCTGTGGGCATATTCCAAACTGCCTTTATAGGAACATATGCTTAGCTGCCTAAAAAAGGGAGCTTTTAATAGCTAGCTGCTGACTGACATGTAATCACTCACTGGAATCTCAGGTGATGAGCAGTAGTTTCCTTTGTCAGGTAACTCCTGTGTGTGTGGTACATATACAAGTCATCATCTCTGCAGGGTTATGTTATAAGCACAGAAATCTGTTGCAAGCTGTATTGCAGTTAGGGGGCAGAAGGGGAGAACCAGTAGGAGCCAAATCTTAGATAGGGAGGGGTTTCTATGTACTGTGGACTACAGATATATGAAGTGTCACAAGAGGATGACTTGACTGCTCCAAGTTGCTGGTATAGTAGAAAGGGGACTAAACATGCTATTGAAAGAGTAGTGGAGCTGCTGAATGTGGATGGACACTGCAGTTCAGAATGCTTAAGCTGAAAATACTGAAAAATTGGAAGAAAATGTCTTTACTTTCTCAAGCAAACTATGGGGGTGTCCTTGTCTGTCTTTACTTTCCTTTACATCTCTGTTTGTGTCTGCTGTAAAACAAAGAGAGGGCTAGATGGGCCAGTACTTGTGTCTTTACTGTAGGAAGTTGAATGTTAGAGGAGAAAGTGCTGATTTTTTTTCCTTCAGCAATGAAATGTATCAAAGTACTAAAATAATTGCTTGACAAGGAAAAAAAGAAATTTGAAACTTTTTTGAGTAAAAGCAAGTATCCTGTCTAAAACTATTGTTCTTCAAAGATGTGCTGTAATTGCATAATATAATAACTTCTTGTCACCCTTTTTATAAATTACTGCAAGGAGATGAATATTTGGAATGGTGACTTTTGTGCTTTAGCAGCAGGAAATGGTGTGCCACCCATGAGTAGGGGCACTTTAAACCCACAGCCTGAAAAGCTGAAGCCCTCATAACTATAAAAAATCATACTTACACTTTTTGTTAACTTGATAGAACATGTGCTTGAATATCTTCTTATTTCTTTTCCTCAGAACAATGAAAAAAATCAAAATAACAAGGCTTATCATTTGGGAAAACAAGCCTAGTTTTTTTTTTTGAGATAATGTTTAAAAAAATCTATAAATACAATTTTAAGTCTCTTTTGAATTTTCTTAGTTTGGAAAGACAAATAAAATTTGCATACATAACCAATTTCAAATATGAATGGTTAACTTGAGGCATATAATTGTGCACCAGTAATTTCAAAAAGAAATTGCAAAGGTTAATGTTTTATGTAAAAAAAAGAAAAAGGAGTATAAAGGGGAAGTCCAGATGAAACTTGCATATCTACCTTACTTTTCCTTGAGAACACAGCACCCAGCCTCTGTGAAAAGCTAAGCTTTTAACCCTCGTCTCTCACTGGATCAGTGTGGTTACACAGAAACTGTATTAAAATATGAATAATGGAAATTTACAGGAATGAAAGGATAAACTGTAATGTGCTGCCACAGGATTAGGGCTGTAGAGTTAGATGATTGCTAGGGCTAATGGTTTTCAGGTTGCATCAGAGGGGGATTAAAAAGGAGCAGTTTTAAAGGCAGGTTTTCCAGCTTATTCCTAAGCGTCTAGCTTTGTAACAGTAATACTCTTCTATCTTAGTCATGTATTTAATGTGAGAAAATTCTGAAATAAGACCATTTAGTAGGATATGTGGAGACATAGCTAATGCTTTCAGATCTGCCAGTGGAATTTATTTCCAGTGAAACGTCAGTATCTAAAGTGACTGTCCTCTTGCCTGTTCCTTCCTTTGACAATTACAATCAATTACTTTGCTCTTTTGTCATTTACTAACCTTCTGCTGAAATGGGTCTGTCTTTCACCATTTTTTTCCCTCATGCTGTACACTGGCTGAACAACACTGCTTTTTTTTCTTGTACCCACTAAAAAGAAAGTTAGAAAAATGCATGTCAACCTTTCAGCTTGTCATGAAAATCCATTCCTACTGGAATGTAAGAGACTGTCTCTGCTAAGGGCTTTTTAAGCTTCCCATTTCAGACTCTGCCTCCAGTTTTATCGTGGAATGATTCTCTCTTTCTTCTGTCTTGAGTCAGTTTTACTTTTTTCCTTTTTGTTTTAATGGATGTGTTGTTTGTGCTTCTTTGTATTTTATTCTGTTGTATTTTTCTTCTTTGAAGTGCTTAAGTATATTTTTTCTCATATTTTTGTCACCTTATTTCCATTAGCTCCAGAACTGCTGATAACCAAAGAATATGTTAGATATATTTAAAACTCTCAGGTGATTGCTTGAGGTGCTGAAAATTTGGAACTGCTTCTGGAGTCAGAGTAGAGAATTAGATGTGCTTAAGAATGAGAGTACATAGCTAGACTCCAACTACTTAAAAAACTGTGTAATTTCCTAAATGCATTACTGAAAAATATTTCTTTGTGTTTTTGGTAGACCTGGTCTCTCCATTCACTTGCCTTGATAGTGGATTCTAGTGGGCCAATGTACCGTGGGTACGTGGAGCCAACGCTCTCCCTTGTTCTCACCCTGCTCCTGACTGTCCCTCCATCGCATACAGAGGTACATCAGTGCTTGGGCAGGTGCCTTGGAGCTATAATAACTACTGTTGGGCCTGAGCTGCAAGGTTAGTGGGAATTTAAAGAGAAAAAAAATTAACTTGTGTAAAGTTTATATTGTAACCTTAAATGGAAGAATATAAGTTTTTGTTAGTTATGGGTAGGGGAGGTGATGTTGGCTGTTTCAGTTTAAGTCCTGTGAACAAACTCACTTTGATCCTCCTTATGACTGCTCGGGGCTGTTTTGACTGCAGTTTGAGATTAGTATAAAGAAGTTGCAGTGATGTATGGTCTTTTGGCTAATGGTAAATTTGCATGGTAGGTAAACTATTAAACCATTGCTGCATATTTTGCTGTGTGTGTTTTTATGGAGCATGAGACAAGGTTTTTCCTCCTTTTTTTTTATTTTAAACTGATGGTGAGAGCTTAAGTTTGACACAGTTGATGATACTGTGAACTATAACTCATTTCCACTCATTCTTGATATCCTTAGATCTCTGTACCTTATTGTAGATACTTAAAGTCTTGTCATGCCAAACACTGTGAAATTCTGTGCCTCAGGTGTTAAAACAATGGATTTGTAACTTTGTCTAACTGGGATTTTTGGGAATGTTTATAGGATGGTCTTTGATGCAGTGCCAGAGAGCCACTAGTGGAATTTTAACTCCAAATAGCTAGACTTAAGGTTTTAGTTGTGACATAGTTCTAGATGGTTTAATTGAACTTGTGTATCTGTGTGTTAACCTTTTGACCTGAAATGTGGTTAACTTTTAAAATAACAACTTAAGTAGAATGTCTTCTGCTGGTTATATTTCTGTAATTCAAAATATTTTTATAAACCTGATGTGGATTAATTCTTAAAATACAGAATGGGATTGTTTTTCAAATTACGTACTGTTCTTTTAAAATACTTGTTATAGTAGAGCAATGCAACTCAGCTATTGGAGCTAATTAAAATTGCCTGCATGTATAGATAGAATCTTAAGAGTTTCCTGGTATTTTAGGAAATGTCTCAGTGCGTGAAATGTTGCTTATACATATATATAATGAAAAATACTTTTAAAATCTGACTTCAGATAATTAACTGGTTTCATGACTGGAGATCATCAATCCAGAATCTCGTTTGGACTGCACGTTGTTTAATTGAGCTGAGAAAGAGATATGGAAGCACTCTGCTGTTTCTAATTTTCATGGCAAATCAGAAAAGTTGCATGTTAATTTGAGAACTTCTTTTTTGTGATATTGAAGCTTTAATAATTCTTGCTTATCAAAGGTTTAAAGTCTGCAGTTGTGATAGAAAAGTTTTGCTGTGTTAAGGATATCCTCTTGCATCATTAGGTAACGGAGCTACGATTTCAACAATCCGTTCTTCCTGTTTGGTGGGATGTGCAATCACTCAGGACCATTCGGACTCGCTGGTCCAGGCAGCTGCTATATCCTGCCTTCAGCAGCTTCATATGTTTGCACCACGACATGTCAACCTGTCCAGTCTGGTTCCCAGTCTCTGTGTGAGTATCCAATACAACCCTTTTAGTCCTCTAAGTTTTATGTATGTGCTTCGCAGAGGACAGGGGAAATATTTAGCAGGATATCAAGGGCAGCCATTTGTATTAAGCAAGTTATATTTGCAAAACCACTGGAGTCCCCAAGCTGTTCTGTATCATAGGGGCTGATTCTCTTTTACCCTGGATAGTGTAAGACAGCAAGCATTTATGAATAATAGGACTGAGTAAGAGAGATGCTGAAATGCTCTGTTTGGTCCAACTGGTTGCATGCAAAGAGGGGAGTGAGCAAGGGTAGCAGATTTTGGATTTATGTTACCACTGTCAGTGTATTAGGGACTGACATACAAATTCTTGTGCTGCTACTGTTAATGTTGCCTTCTTCTTTCATTGGTGTTCTGTCAGCAAGTCCTGGCTTAAACCTTGAAGCAAGGCAAAGGCTTGAACCCAAAACATACCAAATAAGAATATAAGAGGAAAGGTGGTGTGGGTGTGGATTTGATATAGGTAGATGGGTTTGCTTTTTTTTTTTTTTAAATACTATTGTAGAAGTTATTTTTAGAGGGCTCAGTAGTCCAATACTGAGAAATCTGAAAAGCTTCTCCCTAATGTCTGTTAGATGTTTTGTGAAGGTGTTTGTGCCATTCTTTGTGGCACTGATGACTCAGTGTTACCTGAAGGAATGCAATCCTACTTATGCCAACATTGGACCTTGTTCATAGTCTGCCATCCAGATTTTCTCTAGGGCATCCTCTCATAATTAGGTGCTTCTCCTCAGCCCTGTGCACACCCAAGCCCCACCCTGCCCCGAGCACTCCTGGGAGTGCAATGTGTTTACAGAATCTGTCACTTGTCTCTTCACAAAATTTTGCATGAAAGGGGTTGCAACACACCCTGAAGTAGAAGCTCTTTAGTATGAATACCATGTACAAAATGACAGAAAATCCCTACAGCCTTTTACTCTAAGTACCAGTGGGTGATGTTACAGACAATGAAGTTCATACATGAATAACTAGTACTGTTTAGAAACCTTTTCCCATGGTTTTCTGCTGTTTCTCTCCTGTTAGTTTACGGTCTTCTGCTAAATGAAAGCTAGTTTTGTTTTCCTTTTTCATATTCCTTACTTTCAAGTTATTCTTAATTTGTTAGGATTTCCTCTGAGTTGGGCATTTCTTCATAATGCAAATGCATAGTTATGTAGGCATGCTCTGCCTTACCTGCACCATTAGCCAGCTCTTGAGAATGGAATTAATGCCAGGTGTCAAAATTAAACCACACAGTTCCAAGCTCTCGTTTTAGTTTCTTCTTCCTGCATTGGATTCATAAGTGGTAGTCATTTGATTTGTAACTTGAAACAGGGAATACCCTTTATGTTAATGAATCTCCCAAATGTTCTGTGTTTAAGGTCATTAAAACAACTTCAGTGCAATTTTTAGAAGTTCTTTAAAGACTGCCTGTTTTTTTAGGGCTAAATTCTTGTATATTTATATGTGGAATAAAGATGTACTGTTAAAATGCTTTATGAACTGTAGAACCCTTTCATTTAGGGAAGCATTTTCCATCCCTATATTAACCTAATACCAAGAAAGCAAATGGATATTTGGTTTATTAAACCCAAATTACCCTGGAGTAAATAAAGAATTAGAGTTTCTTAAAGGGCACTCTTCACCTCTTCCATTGTGGAAAAACATTCTCTTTTCTGTGCAGCTACTTTCTCTAAGAAAAATAGACACCATACACAATTCTTCTGTAAGGAAAATATTTGCTTGTGCTTTAGGTGATTCAAAGGAATAGAAGCCCAGTGTTGGTTAGCAAAGAAATCTATGCTGTCTTATTGAGTCACTTTTAAGAACCTAATACTATAGATTCTGTTACTAATGTGAAATGCAAGTTTTATGATAGCTGTCATGTGCAGTGCACCTGATAATGGCTTTTTGTTTAAAAGAATGTGATTTACAACTATAGCAGAATGAGGCAGAGTAGTACTGGAGTGTAACAAATTGGAAACTGTAATTAATCTAAATCACACTGGCACAGGAGTTTCAATATTTAAGCTTTTATCTCTTTAACCAGGTGACAGCTGTCAGCTCTGTGTATGTCAGCTTTATTTTCATATTTGTATATTATGAAAAGCGCTTACTTCTGAACTTTGAGAACTTGATTCCCAACAGCTGAAAACTGAACAACTGAAAAACAGAATGCTTTTAGTCCTTAGCAGCATTGATTTATTGATATTGGGGTGCAGCAGTTCACTCATCTGTAATGATTTTGACTTTCAGGTTCATTTGTGCAGCTCTCACTTGCTGCTGCGCCGGGCTGCAGTTGCGTGTTTGCGACAGCTTGCTCAGAGGGAAGCATCAGAAGTATGTGAATATGCCATGAGCTTAGCAAAGAATGCTGGAGACAAAGAGAACAGTGCCATCAGTATGTATTTCTTTCATGTGGCCTTTTTGTAACAGTCAAATGCACAGGTGTGCATATGTGCCCTTTGCCTTGAAAAAGAAGGGAAAAAGCCCAAAACCCCCTTGCTGCACCCTTTGTGGAAAAATACCTTGAGTGTCCCCTCTGATTTCAATAGCTTCTAGCCACACCCTTGCTTACCTCTGAAATTTTGTTTATAATTTAACTATTTGTGAAATTCAGACTTAAACCTCTCTCTCATTAAGACTGGCAATCAAATAGGGAACACAGTATGTATACAGTGGAAGCATTTTACAGTTCTGGTATTACACCTCATGTTATTTTAAAATTTGACTTGGTTGTGTGCTGTTTGATCGAGATTCCTTGTTCTGTTATATTCTGTTAGCATCACATCTGCAATGCCCCTGGACTTTGCTGGCTGGTCTAATTTATACACATATAATTTTGTTTTGAAAATAGGAGGCTCAGCAGTGTTGATCAGCACAGTCTTCATACAAATGTAGGATAGTGAGCTTACTCAAATGATATCAATTAAGTCTGTCTCTGGGAAGAGTCTTTAGAGTCCAATACTATTCATGGGCTATGTGCCTTGAAGAAAGGGGTTTTTTAAACTTTTTAAACTAATACTTGGAGATCTTATTGCCTTGCAGATGAAATTAATTGCTGTATTAGAATCTTTCTAGCGTTGATTCAGAAAAATATCAATAACTTGGTGATCTTTGATTGAACTATATACATGCAGGTACACAATGTCCAATTCAAGTCTATTGCTCCAAATTTTAACACTGAGTTTCTGATTTTAGAAAAGCTTTCTCATTCTCATTTTGCAGACATGAATCCTTTTGCACCAGGAGCTGGCTCTCGGCGAGACGCTCATTGCCGGCATCAGGGGGTCAATATAACAGAGACAGGCCTGGAGGGCGTCCTGTTTGGAATGCTGGATCGTGAGACTGATCGGAAATTGTGCTCAGATATCCACGATACTCTGGGACACATGCTCTCATCTCTGGCAGTGGAAAACCTTTCTCACTGGCTCATGCTGTGTAAGGATGTCCTTGCAGCTTCCAGTGGTAAGTGTTCTGGCAAAGCATTCACATAAATGACAGTGTGTCCTTAGTATTAGCATGTTCTGGCAATATTGGTTTGGAGCTTGTCTTTTATCCTAGTTAAGATGTAGGTTATATTACATATACAGAACTTCCATTATAGTGTAATTAAACTTCCATAGAAAGAAGGAATTATCTATGTTAAGTTTCAGCATATTGCTTGTAAAAATAAAAAATTAGCTGCTTGAAGTAGGATTTCCAATGGAGAAGAATGGTTTGTTTGTAAGTCTGACATTTCAGTATCATAGTGAAAGCAAACATCATTTTTAGCCCATACACATCAGGTTTGTACAGAGAGAAACTCCTGTACGCAGTCTGAGCTTTCTTTTATAAGGTTTTGTGAATTACTGATGTGATGATGGGTTACCATGGTGATGAAATTTTTATTTGTTGTTCAGCTTTGCAGATTTGTTTGCACAGATTTTGTCCTCTGAGACCTTATTCATGTTTTTCAGCTTGTAGGATGGTTATGACGCAGAATCTCCTCATTTCCCTTGCATTTATACTTGTTTATTGGCATGTGTGAGTTCATCCTGAAGCTGTTTCTAAATGCTGCCAGCTTTACATTTACTGATGAGTAATGCTACCAATAATTTCTTTATGCAATGTAGTTACCACAAATCTGCCCAGTGAGAAAGACCTCATTTCCTGAGTTCTAAATTGGCTTGTCCTTTTGTTATTTCATCTGGGATGGGTCTTAAAGTTTTTAACATGATTGTCCAACTTCTTATTTGTTTATTGGTAGGTGACATGTCCCGGAGAAAACCATATTTAAATAAATTTCTCTCAGGTGTTCTGAAAGCCAGCAAGTTCTCTTTGAACTCCTTTGATCCAACTAACTGGCATATGACCAAAATGTGGTTTGTTTTTAAGCAGAGAGTTTTTAGCAGAGATCAGCTGCATGAGGTCCTGGATGCCTTCTCAAAACGCCTTTGTTATGAGTTGGCATCATCCATGTTTGATATGCCATAGCCTTTTTCTTTATTGAATGTCTTGGCTCTTCAGTTGCTTAAATTTAGACTTTCTAAGAAGCATGCCTTAGTTTCTAAGAAGCATGCATTGCAATAGTTTCCTTTAATTCTCCTCTAATTATTGCTGGAATAATTTTTGTCAGTATTTTGGCATTTTGCTAGTTTAGACCTTGTCATTGAGGATTTATGTTTTAATTTCTGAATAGCAGAAGTATATATGCATGTTTGGTGAGTGGTCCATGTTTGGCTTTTGGTTTTTTATGTGATCTCTGAAATAGTTTTTATTTTCTGAAATGAAGTCTCTAACCTACACCTAGAGAAAAGAATTTTTTGAATGTTAATCATATTTTTGGGTGCTATCAGTGGCCTACTTGTCTGCATAGCCTTTCCCATGGTATGGAGTGTTGTAATTTTGTTTCAGTTTAACTTATTTTTTGTCTTCCACTTGAAATGGGAGCTGAATAATTCAAAGCTAAGCTGATTCTTTTATTCTCAGCCTGATAATTCTTTTAATTCTGCCTTATCCTGTATTGGCAATTTAGTGGATTAATTTACAAAGCTTGGCAATTTAGATATGAGATTCATCTATAGTTGGTAACTGTGGAGAATTAATGTTATAGGAATTTGTCTCATATCATGTAAGACAAATAAAGAGTAATTTAACCCAGAACAGAGGTGAAAAGCATTAATTTTAATGATGCATTCTTGCTTTTGGACATTTGTCAAATGTTCCTAACAGAAGAATTAGTCTGTTCTGAATCTCAGTATAAGGAATGACTTGAACCATGTCCTTAGCTGCCTCCTGTGGATTTTAACAGTGGCATGTTTTTCTTCCTTTGAATTGTTCTGTGTCATAGATATGAGCACTGCTGCTCCCTTGGGAGGAGGGAAGGATGAGGAGTCAGAGAAGAAGGATGAGATGGATGATGACACAATGTTTACCACCTTGGGTGAAGAGGACAAGTCCAAGCCTTCTGTAGCTCCTCGCTGGGCCACTCGGGTGTTCGCAGCTGACTGTCTGTGCCGAGTTATCATGCTGTGTGAGAATGCCAACAAGGCACACTTCGACCTGGCACTGGCTCGCTCAGCCAGGCTCAAAAACCCAAAAAGTAATTGTGTGCTTGCTTTTGTTCTTTTTTTAGTTTCATTTTGACACCTCTTTACAGCTTACACAACCAAGATTGCAACCAAGGAAAGAAACAACTCACTTAGTCTTTCATTCAAATGGTTAAAATGAAAGGAAATGCCTTGCAAAAGTCAATAAAACTATGTCTTCATAACCACTGTAGTTACTGTGAGCACAAGGAATGAGGTTTTCTGGAACATAACAGTTCCAAAAGACTGGTCTGCTTAGGGGAAAAAAACAAAACCTTAGAGATGCAAAGCTTTTCTCAATTCTGAAATACAAGCAATAAACTTCTAGCTAAGGGCAAGCTGTGAGTGTTTTCAGAGTTTAATGTAATGACAGCAATGAATTAAGATTATTTTAGCATCTCCAATCTGAAGAAATGCTAGAAAAGAAAAAAAGGAAGGGATCAAGCTAGGTAATTACTGCTATGGCATTGGTTGCAGAGACAGGGGGAAGTGGGAGGGAGTTATAAAGACTTTTAAAGTTCATTCTTTTGGTAGCCATGAGAGTGGTTGGTCTTAGTTTTCAAGCTTATGTTCCAAAGATAGTTTTATGAGTTAGAGGATCAAAATCAAGAGGTCCTAGATGGCATAGTAGTTTTGTGAGAAAATGTTTTTCTGATAGTGTGAGGTGTCTGTCCTTGAGTTGTGCTTGTGTGGGTTCACCCGTGTTGTGCTCATGAGGACTTTGTGTATGTAGGATGAATATTCTGAGTAGCCTAGAATGTGTGACATTAATGGACTTTGGTGTCTGTTATGGTGTGAAGAGTTTTTAAGTCTTTGCCTGTGTTGCTTTAGTGCAGCCTGGTTCCAGCACTGTACATTGCTTTTGTGAGAATCTGATTCTTGATTTGATTTGAGGCCAAGGCCACTGAAAACTAGGAAGGAACAATTTCAGGGTAGTTTATTTTGTCATGGCATTGTATTACAAAGAAAATAATGAAATAATTGCTGCTTATAGGGTTCTACAGAGAATTGCATATCAATCTGGAGAATTTTATCTCTGTTTATATGAAGTGAACTTTGATGTGTTTGGTTATCATTGTAAAAAGGAAAACTCATCAAACTTATCCTCCTCCCCAAATGCAGCTTCTAAAATATTCAAATTTTACTATTGTCTCTAATAGTCTGAAAAAGTAAATGCAGACTATTACTATAGTTTGTAACTGATTTTTCAGTCTTTCTTTGCTGTTATGCATCTGGAAAGTTTCAGCTACAAAAACATTTTCCTTTTTTACCTTGAGACTTGAAAATAGCTTAGGCAATTTGTGGGTTTCATTAGTCACAGTGGATGTTATTAAATAATTTATTTTCATGTTAGTTATACAACACCTGGTAATTTCAAATAGAGAGTAAGAAAATGAATAAAATGAATACATGAGGAGAACAATCCTTTCAGAAATGTTACTGAGCTATATATTTTTCTTGTCTGCATACTTAACAGCCTTAGAGGTGGTTTTTGGGAGCAGAACTAGAAGCATACTCAGTTTTAGGTGTTTAGGCTTGGCATCAGCAGGGGTCACTGTAAGCATAGGATTTGAGCAGGAATTGCCTTGAAGATTTTCTGTATGTTTGGGGGATCATTCAAATTAGCTTTACTAAATGTTTTAATATATTCTAAGCTACTTAGTCACATTTACATACTTCATTCTACACAATTTCTGCTCCGTTTTTAAGGTTGTCTTAGGAATAAAAATCATAAAAAACTTAGGGGGGATGAGGAAGTAGAAAACAAGAAAGAAAGCTACATTATGTTTTTTCCTGCTTCTTCCATATATTAAATGTGGACCTTTGAAAACAAATAGGTGAAACTCATGCATGTCAATAAGGAAAATATTGCAAGTATTCATCATGTCATCTATCTTTTAAGTTCCTAAATAGTTCTTTCTGTGTTGTTTGAAGATGACTTCCTGGTCCTGCATCTGTCTGACCTTATCCGAATGGCATTCATGGCTGCCACTGACCACAGCAACCAGCTGCGGATGGCCGGGCTTCAAGCTCTGGAGGACATCATCAAGAAATTTGCATCTGTTCCTGAGCCAGAGTTTCCAGGCCATGTGATACTGGAGCAGTATCAGGCAAATGTGAGACCTCCTTCATAAGTTCAGCAAATTGTGTACTTCTGCCAGCATTGGCTTTGAGAACATTTTGTAGTTTCACAAAAGCTGTGAGGAGTTTTTTTTGTGTGTGAAAATGTGCTGTAGAGACTCTCTTACTTACCTCTGTGACTTTTCTTTTTGTATCTCATTCTATTTATAGTAATCTAATAGCTGATAAAATTAAAATTCAGTAGCTTGAAAGCTAAATATTGTAAGTTAGATTTAATTTTTGCCAAAAGAAGCTATTAATTTGTAGAACAAGGAATTGGAAAACACTGTTCACTCAGTTCTAGATTTAATTTAATAAATTTGTTTTCTTGGGAATTAGTGAATGTACTTCTGTTTAAATGAAAACTATGAAAGTACATCACTGGGAAATGGGCAATTAAAGATTTATTTGGGGATATTATTTGTGCTTTTTTTTGTTCTATAGCTTAGCTCTTTAACCCTTTTTGTTTTCACTCTCCCTTCTGTAGTGCTGTAACCATTGCTTCTTTTTCTTGGACTTGGTTCCTTTAGTTTCAGAAAAATATTGCCATATACCAGCTGTCTAAAAGGCATTTTTCAGTCAGTATTTCTCACTTGATGTACTTGATGCAAATACAACCATAAACATTTCATTTCACATTGCTGTCCCCTTGGACATCAAATTGTCATTGGCTTATTGATCCTTAGCAGAAGTTACATCTGGAATACTGTAACAATTAAAAGGATACTTGTTAACAGAGGGAAGATAATACCACCTCTTTCACAAAGGAAGTTGAAACTTAAAAAGGCAATGGGCAAGAGGAAAAAATGTAGTTGAAGACTTTGTTATTGTTGTTGTTTAAAGAGTGTTATTGCTAATATTTGCTAGACAGCAAGGATAATTTTGGGATGTAACTACAATGCCAAATTTGGCAATCTTGTCTTGCTTGTTCTATGCTTGTCCTTGAGCCTTAAACAAGGTGAGATAAACAACACTGTATTCCTATTATTGTAGTGGGATTTTAAACTTTTCTTTCTTTCAACAGGTTGGAGCTGCTCTGAGGCCAGCTTTTTCCCAAGATACACCATCTGATATAACTGCAAAGGCCTGTCAGGTACAGTGGAAAACATTCATGGACTATAAGCAAAACTGATCTTCTTTCTCTTTGAAAGAAGGATGCAAAAGAGAAGTAGCATCAAATGGCTAGAAGATGTAAACTTAAGCTGTGATGTTTTTGCAACATCTTTTGAGTTTCCTAGTAATACATTTTGTTCCTCAGATGTGCAGAAGTTCCTTTTAGGGAGCTACACCAAAAAAATGTATCTGAAATGAACTTTGTCTGCATGTCAATCCTGCAAGAAAGAAGAAGAAAAAAAAAGGAAAAAAACCCTTTTGTTTACTGAGACCAGTAGAAGCTTATTTATTGTCTTTCAGTCTGATCTAATATTTGGATTACTGATAATTTACCTTTAAACACTAAACTTCCATTCAGTTTAATGCTCTATTTTAGAATTTAGAAGATCTGTGCATTCTCATTACAGTCATAGTAACAACTTCTCAGTGAAAGTTTGCTAATTTTTTTTTTTTTTAATGTGTGTGGGATTATTTTCTTGTGTGTGATCTTGTGTACTGCAATTTAAATCAACTATCAGCAACAGAACTGTAGTAGTATGTGGTTTTCACAGCTGAAGAAACTGCTGTGGTTTAAAGCAGCAGTTTTGTTAGCTATGCAAACATAAATTTTAAAATAATAATTCTGTGTTTCTGAGTTTTGTTTAGTAAATTTGGGTCATCAGGAGCAAGTGTAATTTTGTGTTGTTCTTTTATGCTCTTAACTTTCAGCAAAACTTGCAAGGATCGATCAATTATGGCATAACTTGGTATCTACATGTAGGAAAAAATATGTTCATCCTGATTTACAGAATATTTCTGTGTGTTTAAAACTAAATGAAGAGGGAGTTTGTGTGAAAACATTTAACATTCTTTATAACTTGTCAAAAATCTTCTGTGTTCAACCAATTTCAAAGCAGATGTGTGCACTAACAGGATCAAATGCCTGGAGATTAGATTTGCATATTGAACTCTCTGTAGAAGTTATATGGACAGAAATGAGCTTCCCTGAAGGAGTTAGTTGGATGCTGTTACAGTTTTATGTCATTAGTAAAACAGATGTTGACTTGTTTAGCAGCAGGATTTAATCTGGTTTTATTCCTACTGTGAATGGATAACAATTTTGTGAGAAGTTTTCAACAGCTTTGTCCTGTACCTGTGCCTGTTTGGGACACTTCCAATGTTTGTGTTTAAGTTATTTTAAATATGTTTATCACTCCAGATCATGGGTGAGTTTCATCCTTAAAAACTAGTTCTCTAAAAGCAAAATAAATAAATCAGAGATAGATCAAAAATGCCTTGAAAAAAGTTTGTAAAACCTGAACTGCTTGAGTTCTGTGAGTTTTTTTGCTTCTGATCCTCATCCTTGTAGAATAATCTCCAGAATAAGAGCAACTCTTCTGAAAGAGTTTGTCCCTTTTTCTCTTTGTAGAAAAGCAGTTGCACCAGAATTCTTCTATTGCTTGCATTATGTCTGGCATGAGTGTGTTTCAGAGGATGAGTGTCAATGTGTAGCATTAGAGAGGAGCAGCAAATCTGTGTGATGTTTGTTATTTTAAGTACTTGTTTGGATCCATTTAATTTAAATGAAAAGTTGAGAGACGCCCAACTATCTGTCCATCATTGTGGACAGATTGTTCTAGTATAGAACTGTGGCTTCCAAATCATAGTTCAATCTTTCAAATGATTTCTAGGTGTTTTCTTGACATTATTAATTTGAAAGCTTCCCACTGGTATGGAACCTTATATATTGATTTAAGATATGAAGGGTTTTAACAATCTACTTTTGTTGGCTGCTGTCCAGTATATTCTTCACAGAGATTGCAATGACCTGAATTATTTGACCAGACACTTGGGAACAGAATAAAAAAAAATTACAACCTATTTATAGAGGATTGAAAAATTAAAAAATTATTTCCATGTCTCCTAAGCTCCCTTGTAATATGCATTGCAAATATAGCCTTTATAACCACTCACCTGAGCAATTCTATTATCATGGGTGGGGAGGAAAAAAAGGAAAACCTGATTTATTTGTCTTAAGCAGGAAGACACTGGCTGACTTTTCCTGGTGGTTGTTTTAGGTTTGGTTTTCTTAGTAATTTAATATTTTTTTTTAATTTATAAGGTTGTTGGGTTTTTTTGCTAGTTTAGAATGATTCTAAACTTTGTTGTCTAGGTATGTAGCACTTGGATAGGAAGTGGGGTTGTGAGTGACCTGAATGATCTTCGCCGAGTTCACAACCTTCTTGTCTCTTCCCTGGATAAAGTGCAAGCAGGAAAGGGATCTTCTAGCCAGCTCTACCGGGAGAGCGCCACTACCATGGAAAAACTGGCAGTGCTGAAAGCCTGGGCTGAGGTAAACAGTGACCATTGCACCTGCAAAAGTTTGGAGACATTTTACAGTGGAATAGCAGCCTCACACCTCATACTGGCTGTACATGCCTTCTTCCTAACCTCTTGCAGTTCTACTCCAGGGAGGTTACAAAATCAGTATCTTTCTGCCATTCTGTTGAGCCATATTCATGGTGAGACTTGTTTATTCTTTGTTTTGCTGCACTTTTCTGTATAAAAATATGCACTCATACCCTGTCATATTTTAATTTCTTCCCATCTTACTGCTCTTAAACTTAAAAAAAAACCTCCACAAACAAGAAAACAAAAAGCTCTATAAATCAAACAACCTTAAAATATATTCTGGGAAAACATTGCAGTTAGTTAACTAATTAACTAACTAGTTAGTTAACAGTGTCAATTTTTTATAATTGACAAGTTTTTAGGAAAAAAGTGTGTGGCCAAATTGTTTTAAGGAAGTCCCAATTATGAACTTAAGCATTATATATATACTGATAGAAATAAAGGAAAGGATTTAAATAAAATAGAGTTGTATTGAAAATTGCTTTTTTTCCAGTAATTTTCTGGTTAATTTTATCTGTGTGGAATCTATTACATTCACATGGGAAAGGTTGCTGCTTTCCTTTCTTTTTTGAATCTCACAGCACATCCTTTGACATGTTTTACTTCTAGGTGTATGTCGTTGCCATGAAAATTAAGAAAGAAGCAGAAACCAAACCAAAGCATGTTTTAAAGAGCACAGAGGAGGATGAGGATGATTTTGGTACTGTGGATGAGTTGCCACCAGACAGTTTGATAACACTTGTGCAACCCGAACTGCCTGCACTGAGCCGTCTCTGGTTGGCTGCACTGAAAGATTATGCCCTTTTAACTTTACCAGCTGAATTTGCTACCCAGCTTCCACCAGATGGTATGCACTGAAATTTGTTCTTGTGTTCTGCAAAACAGAGAGAAAACTGTAGCTGGGCATTCAGAATTATTCCATAAATTTTTTGGCATGCATGTTTTTTATGCAAGTGATAAATTTCTGCCCGAGCATGTAATAGCAATATTTTCTAACTTTGAATTCTTTTTCCTTCAATTTGCAGTGAATATACTCTTTATTCAAATCAACTGAGATCATTAAAATCATGTCTTTGTAGAATTAAGAATGCTTCTTCACCTCTAATATTTTGGTATCAAATGCAGAAAGATTTTGGTTGTATGAAAAACATAGCCCCTGAGATTAGAGCAGACAATGTTTTACAGTATTTTACTGAATTAAGAGTGAACGCTCTGTATGAAAAATGCTGCAAGACCTGATGACTGTGCCTGCCTTTCTTGCTCTCTGCTTACTGCTTTATTGAGGCCAGTGCACTTTTTCATGAGATACTATTATTGCTACTACTCAAGGAGAATTGGAATGTACTGCTGCTAACAAGTTTTGTGCCTGATTATGTTTGTGATCAAGCACCCTTGATCACATCACAGAATACATATAATAATAAAGTTAGAATGCATGCTTTTTATCTCACAGAGAATTTCAGAATTTACCTTTGCTTTGTTAATTTAACAGGAGGAGCATTTTACACTCCAGAAACAATTGACACAGCCAGACTACATTACCGAAACTCCTGGGCTCCCATACTGCATGCAGTGGCACTTTGGCTGAACAGCACAGGATTTAATGTGTCAGAGTCAACAGAAGAGTCTGCTGCAGCAATGCCTAATTCTCAGAAACGAGCTACATCCATTATGTTAAACCAGACACCTGGAACTCCACCTCCCACTAAGTCTTTGCCAGAGATAAACAAAGATCGAATGCACCTAATTTTGGGTAAGAGTTCCAAGCTTAGAATTCAGTAGCAGCACATTATGATATGAAATGCTATTAAAATGAGAAAAGATACTTTGCTTGAAATCTGTGAAGTTTAAAATTTATTACAGGTCTGGACAGTGAAGTTTTGAAAATCACTGCCTCGTCCTCCCTCTTATCTCTCGGCCTTCTGTGTTCTTTGTAGCTTTGACAGAATATTTGTCAGTGTGATTATTGTGATTTATATAATTGAATAAAATGAGTAAGGACTGTTCTGCACGGTAGTATAATGCAGATGATACAAAATGTTATGCTTCAAAGATGCAAAAGCTGAAAGGTTAATTAAAATACACACCCCTATTAAAATACTGCTTAGTAGAGAGTGATATTTGGCAAGTCATATGGAGTAGCTTTTGCATCAGTTTTTCATCTGTGAGTAGCATTCACTGTTTTCCTTTGTTGTTACCTAACAGCTTTAAGAGGTGGGTGTAATCTCTTATTCTGAGGAATGCCTGCAGTTTGCTGAGATATAAACTTTTAAGTCCAGAGTTAAGTGCCATATGTATAAGATAAATACTGCATGATTTTTGGAGCTTCATTTCATTTGTCTTTACATTTAAAGGAGTTCAAGAAAATGAAACTCAGTTTACAACAGAGGGATTCATATGTCTGACTTAAATATCTTTAGAACAAAGTGTGGATTTCTTTTCAGTAATCTTAAATTGCTTGTTGTAGCTGTATGTTATTTATCCTGCCAAATTTTGGGGAAAACATGGTGCAGAAGAGGAAGCAAAGAGTCTCCTGCATAGACTCTTTTAATATAAAGGAAGAATAATTGAAAAAAACAGCTATCTTTCTAAAGCTGTTCAGAACCTGCTAGACTTACAAAAGTTAAAAAGGGAACTTGATTTTATGATTATATGAACATTCTTTTTAATTATTGCTCTTTTCAGGTGTTAGTATACAGTTTCTGTGTTCCCCAAGACCTGAAGAGCCTGTGGAGCATGTTACATCTTGCTTACAAGCACTTCATACTTTACTGGATTCCCCTTGTGCCAGGATCCATATTGCAGAGGATCAGGTAATGTATGAGCATGTTGTAACAATCAGCTTTTTCTATGTCTTGGTCTTTCATCTATGATGATTACAAGAGCAGTAATTACTTTTTGTGTGAGAAAAGTATTTGTTTATCATAAGCAACTGACATAACAATTAGAAATTGTTTAGTCCTAATTATTGTTTTTCTATGTATTTTGTTTCACTGCAGCTCCTTGGTGTTGAACTCTTGAGTGTGCTTCACCGACTCCTCCTCACCTGGGATCCTCCTTCAGTCCAGCTACTGGTGACAGGAGTTGTCCAGCAGATAGTAAGAGCAGCTCAAGATTATTTGCAGGAAAAAAGGAACACACTAAGTAAGATTCTGAAAACACAGCTTGCTTTGCAGAATAAATAAGCAACAGGTTTTCATATTGGGAAAGGAATTCAGCTGCATTAGAGTGTAGTTACACTGAGGAGGAAAATGCTGTGTATTCCACAGATAATTTTGATTGTGTTCATAGGTACCTGCTGATTTCTTAACTCCTGTAAGGCATATTTTTTCTTTCTCAGATCATTCTTATTTAATGTCATGATTTTAATTCATTTTTCTAGAGTAAGAGTGGTGCAAATTATAGCCAGCACATCTTCATTAGTACCTTGCTCAGTTTCCCTAATATTTCTCTACTGACTGCCTCCTTAGCACTTCATTTTATCTTTTTTCTGAAGTTTAATGGTTTAGCCACCAGTACAGGGCATTGTGGTGTGTCCCTGGCACAGCTGACATCCATGAGGTGAGTGAACTGCTCCTGAAACCAGTATGAAAAGTTGCCTGCCCAGGAGATCTTGCCAGGAAGTGGAGCAGACTTGCACCTGGGTTCTTACTTCACTGACATTCAGTGAATGAATTCAGGGCACTCAGGGTGTGTCAGCTGCCAGGAGCTCTGGGAACAGGGTGTGCAACAGGAGCAAGACAGTTGGCATGGAAAGGCATGCTCATGCTGCCCAGAAGTGCTGCTCAAGACTGTGCAGGACTGCTGGAGTCAGCATAATGGTGGCAGTGACATACCACAGCACAGTCTGCTGACTGAGGGACAATCACCTCTGCTGCATCAGAAGTCTAATAACCAGGTTTGAAATTCAGATTAAAATGTTGATGTGTCTGTGCTCCAGAGGCTTGTCTGTGCAGTCAGGGCTGAAAGTGACATTGGTCTCACCTGTGAGACATGAAGGAAATGCTTGTGAAGGTGAGCAGACTCTGTGGTGTCAGAAAAGATAAATGGAGGAATTAAATGTTCTCCACAGAGGTCCTGCACGTACAGGAGCTGAAGTCTTGTGTTTCTCAGAAGGAGAGACAGCCATAGGTTATGCAGAACATGGCCCTGGAGGATGATGCTTGCATGAAGGTAGTGGCTGCAATACTGTGACTTCCAGCAACAAAAGGCTGTATCTCCAGATATCTAGTTGGAGAACACTGTAGAGATCTGGCAAGAGAAGAGGAGCCAGCTGTTCTACTTTGACAGATCAGAACTGAAAGGAGTCAGGAGGCTGCCTAATCAAGAAGGGGAGGTGAATGAAGCCATGTTAAACCAACCCAAAAAAGCATTCCAATCAAGCTATGGGAGCCTCATGAGAGGCTTTTACCATCCAGTTATGTGCTGGAGGCTAACACTCAGAAGCCTGAAGCACAGACTTTCTCAGTCCAAATGCTGGCCTGTCCAAATAAGGGTGGGGCTCAGTGGATTTGCTTGCATTTATACTGATGAAATGATTATGAAGGTTAATGGCAGTTCTGGCTGTACCAGCTATGTGATAGTGGAGGTCATAATTTCAAGGGAAAGAAAGAAAACAAGTAGCAAGACAAGAGATTTGGCCTGACTTGGCCAAAGAAGACTTTGTCTTCTGCAGGGAGTTTATACCTGAGATCTTGTGGTAAGCTCTCCTGAAGGGCAAAGGAAAGAGGGTTTGTTCATCTTTGGTGATGAAATAAAGCTCATTCACAATGGTCATGGCAGGAGGCCGACTTGGCTGAAAAGGGACTTCTGACCAAGCTCAAATGTGGTGTTGAAGTGTATGGATGTTGGAAATAAGGACAAGACTTCCTGGGTATGGAGGAGTGGAACTGGGAAAGCAGAATTTAAGTAGAGCTGAGACTGATGATGAACGTCCAGTATAACAAGAACAAGTTTTATAGCTGTGTTGTCAGCAGAGGAAATTTGAACCTGCTGCTGAATGGATTGGGTGATCTAATGACAAAACACACCAGAGGAATAATGAAGGCACTATTAATTTCTTTGCTTACTCCTCCTGTGTATGAGCAAATTTAGGGGAGAGCAATGCTAGCTACAGAAAGTGAGTATCCAGTTAGGAGCTGCTCACAAAAAAGGTGGCCATACCCTGGAACCAGATGGGATGCATCTGAGGGAGCTGGCTGATGACATGCTAAGTTTGTTGCAGTCATCTTTGAAAAGCTGTGGTGCTCAAGAAAGCTTTCCAATGAATGGCAAAAATGAGATGCTGTGACTAACTTTGAGTAAGACGTGAGGTGGGGTTTGAGTGAACTTGCCAGTATGCCTGCTGTGCTTGTTGAAAGGTTTTTGAGTAAATTTCTTTTGAAACCACTTCTTAGTACATGAAGTAGAAGAATGCAATTTGAAATAGCACAGACTTATTGAGGGCAATTAATACTTCATCACCCTGTGTGATGAAATAACTGGCTTTGGAGGTGGAGTGGTGGATGCTGTTTACTTAGACTTCTGCAAGGCTTTTGGCCCAGTACTCTACAATGTCATTGTCAAGTTGGAGTGATGTGGAAAAGTAGGAAAATAAATTGTTGGACTGCTGCACTTGAATGGAATTTAGTGATTCAAGTCTGGAAACGGGTTGGAACTGATGTTCTTTAGAGATCACTATTGGACCTCCTTCTGTTAAGCATATAAGACAGATAGGAGAGAATGTACCCTCAGCAAATTTGTGGATAATACCAAACTGAGCAAGTGGTTGATGTACTGGAGGGTGGTGCTCCCTGTTACGGAAATTTGGAACTGAAGGTCTGAGACCCTGCTGAAGTTCAGCAAAAACAAATGGAAAATCCTGCATTTGGGATGGAATATGCATTGGTATAGGCTGGTGGACTGACAGGTTGGAGAGCAGATTTGCCAGATGAGGAGTTGTGTGTGTGAATCTCTGGTGTGAAGCCTATGCAATGCTGATGACTCTGTTATAGGGCTGTGTTAGAAAAGCATGACCAGTGGGTTATGGAGATGCATCTGGAGCTGTGTCCAGTTTTCTTTGCCCTTCATCCTCATTCTGGGTGAGACAGATGTTAACAAACATGAAGGAAGTTGCATGGAAGTCCACTAAGCTGCTTAGGGAGGTGAAGTGTGTGACCCATGAGGAGAGGCTGAGAGAGCTGAACTTACTTAGTCTGCAGAAGAGAGGGTTAATATGGGATAGAATAGCAATCCCCCTTCTTAGAGGGGATTTAAAGACAACACCAATGAAGAGTCTTCTGAAAGGCATGGACAAGAGGCAATGAACATAAACTGCAGCAGTGGAAATCCAGATGGGATACAAGGAAAGAAAACAGTCACTGTGGAAGTGGTGAAGTAGTAGAACAGGTGCCCAGGGATGTGGTATCTATGCTTGGAGATACTCAAAACTTGACCAGTAAGCCTGAAAGCTGCTTTCTGAGGTATTTCTAGTGGCCTCTTTCTTTTAAGAGAGAATCTCTCTGTTCAATCATCCCTTTACCTTTTCTTTAAAAATCTCACATTAGATGTACTGTTTCCATCTTGGCTAGGCAAATTAGTTTCCAAGAGGCATTCTGGCAAATAGTTCATCAATACCTGGTTAAATTGAGTAGGTCTGCCAGATTTTTTTTGTAACCTGAAAGAAGTGAAGCAAACCTCAGAGAATATTATCTTATTAAGCAAAATTACTATCTTAATCTGGCACAATGTACTGTTGATAAAAACACCCCAACTGATAGCTTTTGACCATTTTTCATGTAAAAGCAGGGAGAAAATTTGCTGGAACTTGAGGAACCAGCACAAATGAAAATGCAGGCTCTGTTCCTTCATATGAATTAATGGAATTGTTTACTGTCAGTCCAGTAAGCTGCTTTTTTCAGATTGATGAATGTGATAACAGTTGAAATCATTTAAATTCATAGGAGCTCTATAGGGGTAGCTCAGGCCAGCTTTGACTTACTGAATCTCTGTTGCTGTTTAATGGAGAAGGAAAGACTGCAGCTGGCCAAGCTGCCATCAAAAGAGAGACTTTTAAAACTGAATACACTCAAATAATGAACTTAGACATAGAATCCCACAGTGTTTTTCTGTTCTCTTATTTCATAATCAATTTAGGCTAGAATAAGATTTTGTCAACGTGGAACATTTAATTAATAGCTATTAAATTTTTAAAAATTGTCCTTATTGTTTATTTGGCATTGATTGCTGTTAATTTTATTATCAGTTTTAAGAGAAGCAAAATAATTAACTGTAGTTTTATTTTGTGCAAGACTGCATTTGTTTTCTTGTTCCAAAATGATCTTTAGTAAGTATTGTTGCAATCACAGTATTTCTAAGGCATTTTAAATCCCTTGAAGTAATTCTAACTAAAACATGTAGTCTGACATTAGCCATGTTTGTCCTATCTTACTGTAAAGCAATTTTTCTTCTTGATTTTTTACTTCTTTGCGAAAAATGTGTCATGTAATCTTTGGTGTGGGATCTTAACTGTCTCCTCAGACATTTCTTTCCTTTTTCAGATGAAGATGATAATGAGGAAAAAGAAAATCCTCTTGCTTTAGGAGAGGGAGGTGAGAGCGGTGGTCTTGTGCCTGGCAAGTCTCTCGTCTTTGCAGCCATGGAATTGCTGATGTTTATCCTGGTACGGCACATGCCCCACCTGAGCTCAAAAGTGTCAGATTCTCCGAGCC
This sequence comes from Erithacus rubecula, assembly GCF_903797595.1. NCBI lineage: Eukaryota > Metazoa > Chordata > Aves > Passeriformes > Muscicapidae > Erithacus > Erithacus rubecula. Next base: position 75,664,878 of record NC_136685.1, read on the forward strand.
ACATTGCTGCCAAATCCCACCTCTCTGAGGAAAGTGCTCGTCTTGTGGCTGCCACCGTTAATATTCTGTCTGACCTGCCTTCCCTGTGTTCTCCAGCAGGTAAGGCATTGTAACAGAGTGAGTGCTAGCATAGTGAGGATATGGTGCTAAAAACAAACTGTAAATATACTGCTGTGAATGCTTAAAGAGCCATCTCTTACTAAGTATATTTAGGTGATTAACTAAAAAAAAAATTCAGGCTTTTCCAGTGGGCAACATAAAGGAAATTTGATTTTAGGTTTGCATGTGTGCTGCAGATTTGCTGAGGAAATTAGCTCTGTACCAATCTGATTTTATTGTTGGCCTTTTTCTCCTTTTTTTCATGCTTTTGAAACCTTTTGGGCAATTTTAATCATATTGTTAAAGAACACAGACATTTTGGAGATAATTAAATTCCTGAAAAGTTCATGAAAAGCAGCAGCTGTATGAAAAGACAATCCTACTGAGGGAAAAACAGCACAATTCATCTGTGGTTCACTTGGGCTTGCAGCCGTTGGCTGTCAGTCATTTCCAATGTGATTATAAACTAAAAGGAGCTTTCTTCTGCCCAGGAAGACTGTCACAAAGGATATGTGTAAGCTGGGATAATTGCACTGAGTGAAGTTCATGGGTAAAGGACACAATTACATGGGAAGCTATGCTCTTTGACTTTTGCTTTTTGGAGAGCAAATTGCTTAACTGTTGTCTCAAGAATTTTTGGGAAGTTTCACTGAGTTGTATAGATAAGACATTTTAAAGTTGGCCCCCTAATAAGGTACACTGCAAATAACAGATTTGGACAGAGTTGTGCTCAAAAGACAATATGGCCTGTCTTCAAGCAGAAATTTGTGAATTTGTGTCTTGCACTTCTTTAAGGAACAATAGATTTGGAGTCATGCCCTGCTTTTATTTGATTCCTGATTTTTTGAGGGGGTGATGAGAAAGAGAATGGGCAAAAACAGTAACAGTATTACTTCTGTGTTGTCTAGAGTGAGGGTATTACTCCAAGTATTTGGCAAGTGGCCACTGCAAATAGCTCAGAAACTACTGTTAGAGTGGCCCCTTCCTGTCATAATTGTTCTACTCTATGTATTTATCCCCAGAAGTAGGGAAATGGCAGGATTTGTGTTTCCAAAGATGTGGGAGAATGAAGCATAAAAGAGATATGGAAAGAGGCTTGACTCTCTGAAGTGATGTGTAGATTGATTTTGCCTGCCTGAGTTACTTGAAAGCTGAGGTTTAGGTGCATGCCTAAACCCAACAGCACTCTTCTTTCAGCCCTGTAGGGGCTTAGAGTCTACATGTGTTATTGAAACTCCTACAGCCTTTGTCCAGGACTTGAGACACCCTAACAGCTTCCTTCCTTTGCTTCTGGGGCTTGTACCAGCCTACTTGGGAAGTGGAAAAACTGAGTTTAGACACTTGTTTCCAGACCTCTTATTTTTGCTCTGTGTAGGACCCTAGTGTTCTTTTTAAGGTACTTAGCAATCTGTACGACATACCATGTATCACAGGCCATGTAGGACAAAGCTTTAATAGTTAAAGCATCATTCTGAACTGACAGCAGCATTTCAATTGTTGGCTTGTATTACTTGTGTTATGATACACTTCAGTAGTACTGATGAATGAATTTGGTGATAAAATGTTGAAGGACACATATCACATGTAACATGAATTCTAGTTTATCTCATCTCCTTTGTCTCCAGCCATACACATCCATATTGAGAAAGACAAAGAGGTTATCTCCACACTTTAGAAATCCTATTTTTTCTTTTTCTTTTTTTTAGGATGTATGACAGTCTTACCCACTATCCTATTTCTGATAACAAGGGTACTGAAAGAAACAGCAGTGAAGTCAGCAGATAATCAGGTCCCACCTCCAGTCACTGCAGCTCTTCAAGGGATAAAAACTATTGTTACTCTTCCAACAGTCAAGACTGATGAAACTCAGAAACAATGGACAGGTCTTATCCGCAGCACTCTGGCATCTATCTTGGAAGATTCTCAGCCTGGTAAGTGGTTTCCAAGTGCAGGAATTCAAATTCAAGAAAAATGGATTTTCTGTAATGAAAAGTCAAGTATGGTATTTGCCTATAACTTAATGTAAGACCTGAATGAGCAAAACTCCTCAGTTGCTTAATAGATTTTATTGAAGAAAAGCACAACATTGGCTTTAACATAGTAGTTACATCTCAGGACTTCCCACCTCAGATTTGTCCTTGTTTGGGCTGTTTTCTTTGACAGTATTGATCATAACCTTCAGTTAGAAGTTTTCCCTTTTGCAATGCATCTAGCAACCCCTGCCTCTCAGGTTTTATGCTGGCACAAGTAATTTAGTCTTAATGACAGTCGGTGTTAAGGTGAATGAGTGGGAAGACAGCCACAGGGCAAGGGCAAGGTTCATACTGGAGTGGTATACTCACAGCAGTGTTAAAAGCTTTCTTTGGTGAGAAAGAAATCCTGGCCAAAAAAATCCTTGTAATCACCAGCACAATGGTGACTGTCTCTCCAGAGAACTGCAGATCACCTTCTTATGGTCACATACGTGCTTTGCCTTGCCCTTCAAAAAGTGAAAAAGATGTACAGTCTTAGGTGGGTTGTTAGCAAAGGAGAGATACAAAGATTTGCCATTTGCATAGGGAGAACAACATCCCATTACATTGCCAAGGAACCATTTGTGGAGAGTGAAGAGAGGCTTGAATGGAATTACTCATGTGAGAGATGAGGAATGAGGAGGTAATTGCACATGTCCTGAAATGTGCAAAGGGGGAGGATCACTAGATTTGTGTTTACCAAGCCAAACTTCTAATTTGATTTGTCACATCAGCTCTTGTTTTACAGCCTTTAGTTACTGTAGAGATTTCACTGGCCCTCTTTACAGAAACATCACTGTCTCTAGGCCTTTTTGCAGGCTTCAAAAATTTTTCTTGGTTCCTTGCAAGAGTGAATGTTTTCCCTTCCAATCTTCTGTGAAGTGTAATAGATCACGCACAAAAAAAATCTAATTTGCATCCAATTTCAAACCTCATAATTTAATAAAATTTAAACAATGTAAATTTAAAATAATTTAAATTATGTAAGAAAAAAATGTCACTTAAAATGCTTGTTGTAGTTTTTTGAAGTAAGGTTTCATATTATGGCTAAGCCAGCTGAGTGACTAGCTGACATCTGTAAGGGCAATCATACTGTTCTTCTTTTTTGCTGACTTTATATATGCTGTTTCTTTGTGTCTCTCTGGGAAGAGCAGAACCGGTGTGGCCAACCAGTGCTTTTTATATATATAATAGTTTATATATAAATATACACATTTTTGTTCCAGGTGTGAATTCATGAATGAGATCTGTGAAGACAGAGCTTATGTAAGGAAAAAATTGTGACAATGGCAAATACAGGCTATTTGAAAAGCAGGAAAGGACTGTTCCTATTGGTAACAGTTGGCTGTCAGATCAACTAATCTGTTCTGTGGAACCTCATGTTAAGTAAAAGTTGTTGCCATGCTGGATATCTATTTCTTACTCTGCTGTATCAGCTGAAGATAAGAATTTTAAAAAGTGAAGTAGATCTTTAATGGAGAAAGGACCTAAAAATATCCTTTTTCCTCTTGTTTACATACTGAAGACAAAAAGCATGACTTGGTCCAAGAAAGTGTGGGTGATAATGTTTTCCTTGATACTTAAGTTTCAGAAAAATTAACTTACTTTATTAAAACAACTGTTAAAATAGAGTTGCTCAGATTTTTGTCAGTCGATAATGATACTGTAACACGAAAATGCATGTGCAATTACAAATAATTTCAAGTACATGTATTTCCTCTTTGTGAGTTTATCTGTGTTCACTGGCTTTTACAAAATAAATGCTAAAATGTTTTTTGAATACTCTAACAGCATTGTTTGGTTTTGTTTTTCAGAAGCCTCTAAACCTATTCTTGATGAAGTAAGCATGCTTACAGCTATTGCTCTCTTCCTCTGGTCAGCAAGCACTGAAATAATTGGAGTGCAGTCTTTACAGAATGGATGTATGAACAGATTTAGAAGTGCATTGAATTCTTCTGATCCTTGGGTAAGATCATGTTATAGGAATGTGAATGATATGCAGCCAGCAAAAACTAATTGTGATATATTTAACACATTTCCTGAATGTTTTGTGATGCCTTTACTTCAGGGACAGATACTTTTGTCAAGATAACTGGAATTTTCAACAATGCATTATTGAAACTCATGAGCAAAATAACCCAGACTTAGTGCTTCTAGATAAAGTGTTCATGGCCTTGTGCCAGGTTCTTGACTTCAGCTTTTTAAAAGGCAAAAACAGTATTTGATATATGAAGTTTTATCAGATGAAAAGGTTGTTTTCCATAGGGGAGTGACATTTTTACATTAGTGTTGATATTTTATTAATAAAAATTAAAAAAATTAAACTCATTTTTCCATGGATAAAATTACTGCCCACATTTCTGATCAATTTTATATTTGTTTGTACAAAGCCTGTGTTTATTTTGTGTGTTCATACAAAACTCAGTTTGTGAGAAAAAAAAAATTTGTGGGCACCATCAGAACATCTACAGATCATGATTCATTCGACTTAGGATTTCACTTGCCCTTTGGCTTGCCTTTGTGAAATGCCTTCTGAATTATTTTGTCACTGAAGAGGAAAGTTAAAAAATTGTAGACTGATTTAGTTTAAGCAGGCTAATGTATCAGTTTCAATGGGTATCTGCAGGTGGGATCTGAGGAGAAAAATCTATGATGTTTCCACAAGCAAACACTGCAGGGATTCCTGAGAAGAAAAACATGCAAAAAATGTGGATGTATTTAGGGTCATAGTGAGGCATTTAAAATCCTGTTTAGACTGATAATTTTCCATAGCAGGGCAGGTGTTTTCCAGCATGAACAAAAAATTCAATTGATTTTGAAGCCTGACTCTGGTTGGAAAGGTACTTAGAATTTTATTGTGTGAATGGAAATGTCAGTTGCATTTAGTGAAACTTGTGTCGTACTCTCTCTGAGCTCTGTATAAACACAGGAACAGTGAGAGAGAAGTACATGGTCGCCCACTACCCTGCTGGAAAGCTGCCTGTCAGCTGGAACTTACCACTATTTTTGTAACACACAGAGCAAGTTTGGACAGCAGCCAGGTGGTGTCCACTCTCTTCTCAGCGCTGTGCAGAGCATATACTCTGTAATACTTGTAGTGTGTTCCTGCTGGCTTTTTAAATGTAAAGTACTCCTTGTTGCAGTTAGTAATGAGACACCTGTTTGTAATAAAAGCATGATCATGGTTGGACTAAGTGCATTGAACTGATTAAGGAGAAGACTCTTCCAAAGAAACTACTGATGCCTTAGAAGAAATACAGGAGTATTTTTGAAAGTATTACCACATGAAAAGGTCAAATATCATGTATAGTAATAACCAGAAGTCTGGTGAGCTCAATTCCCTTTTGTTCCAACAAGATAAGTCATTTGAGAGACCCAAGTGTTTCAACACTATTGGGCAAGTTTTACATCAGAGTGTGACTTAGGCTTTGAAGGAGCTCTGATTTTACCTTTCAGAAGTTTTTGTAGACTTCTGTGAATGCACAATAGTCCAAAGTTTTATATTACACAGATCAAAGGAAAAAAGCTTGGATGAAATTCTGCTGTCAAATGCAGTCATGAAACTCTTGAAATATGGCTGCATTTAAGCAAATACTTTTACTTCTTATTTCAAAGGCTAATCTAATCGTCTTTAACAGCTAATAAGGAATGAAGTTTAAGAAAAGACAGAAAGGGAAGAGAATTATTTGTAACAGTGTGGAGAGATAGAAGTAAAATTTGTTGAAAAGGTCAAAGATGATGGTGAGTAAGGCATTAAGGAAAAACGTTCTTCTGTGGAGCTGTTATAAAGCATACAAATGATACAAGAACTGTTATTATTTCAGACCTTGGATATTGAATAGTGTAGAAAACCTGCAGCTGTATACTATTGAATTAACAGTAATATGAGCTGCATAACACATTTTCTTACCAGTAGTTTTTATGATCTATGATTTTTAATATTTTTATTTATATATCTGTATTTCCAGTAATCCCTGGGTCTCATCACAGATCATTTAGTTCAGCAATACTTCCTCTAGAACATTTCTGTTCAGAATGTGCTCAGCAACTCATCCTGTTTGGACTTGAGTGCCATTAGAAACCATGTGCAATGTTTTATCCTCATGTTTGTTGTGAGGCTTCACCTTTTAAAAAATTCTGGGTTGTGTGCAATTTTGGAAGAAGAGCTTTGTATGCCCCAAAAGATGCATTTGTAAACTCATCTGAACAAGATCATCAGTGACTCATTTTCCCAAACCTTGGCTTTAATAATCTCTGCTTTCCACAGAGAGGGAAGAGGATAAAAAATAAATTAGTGGAACAACAGGGAGAGCATTCTGTGATCAGCTCATAGTATGGCTATACATGCAGTCCTAGGCTACTACCAGCACAAAATGGAGAATGGCAAGCAAGGATGGACAGGCCTGACACTTTTGGTTACAGCCTTGGCTCATGTTAGAACAATAAGATGACTTTGTTCTGAGTCATTTTTATGGGCTATGTTGCCCTTCTGCAATGGAATAGCATATCACGATTTTGAAGATTATTAGGCAACTATTACAGCTGGTAGTTCTGAGACCTGAAGATATAGTTCACTGTGAACTGGTGTGACTGACTTGTATGACATTAACTATGCCTTTATTTTCTCAGTTTATATTGTTACTGCTACTTAGTATCTGCATGTTCTTTCTAATTGGCCTTCCTTTTATTGACCACTGCTTTATTAGATGGGCTGTATTGCTGTTTTCGTCTTACTTAGTGTGTTTCCTTCCCATTTAGTAGTCTTTTTTTTTTTGTTTTTCCTTTTTTATCAGAGATACCAGAGTTTATTAGATTCCCTGAGCTAACAAATAACTCTGAGGACAATGTATTTATCTTGATTTGATTAGGTGCAAGCCAAGTGTTACCAGCTTCTGCTTTCTGTGTTCCAACACACCAATCGTGCCCTGTCAACTCCATATATTCATTCATTGGCTCCTATCATGGTTGAGAAGTTGAAAGCTGTGGAAAGGAGCCGCCCAAACAACAATCTGGAGCTTTTAGCAGTCCAGGAAGGAATTAAAGTCCTTGAAACATTGGTTGCCCTTGGTGAGGAGCAGAATAGTAAGTATTTAGGTTTTCTAGAGAAATGACTAATGCTTAACTAGAATATTGAACATTAGAAATGTTGCAGTTGGGAACTTGATGGCATAGTCACAGATGGGCCGTGTGTGCAACATGCTTTTGTAATTCCAGTGCTAGAACTTTTGTATCCATGAACTTGCATAGCATATACAGCATGATATGCTGTAGCCTTTGCATTTCTGGTGATTGCAGGAAAAAAAATCTAAACATGAGCTGCAGTAACACGTGATACTTTATTCTGTTTGGAAATTTGTATTTCATAGTGTTAAAATTTACTTTTTCTCATTGTTAACGTTAATTATTTTAGTAGACTTTTATGAGATTGCTTCTACCAGCTCAACAAGTTTTATCTAAAGAGCCAAAAAAATTGAACTATACTGGTTAGAGTATCTTAATTGTAGATGAAGCAAGATTCACTAGGTAGAATACTTTACTTATAGTTTATCTTTGAGTTAGTTATTCTTCAACTGAAATGTGTATTCTGAAGACTTACTGTCTTTGATATTTGACTTCAAATGCTGAAAATGTTCCTTGTAAAAATACTACTATTGGTTTTGTGTAGGGTTTTTTTTGAGGTTTATTTTGGTTGGCTTTTGTGGGTTTTTTTCCCCAAGACACTCCTTGTTGCAGTTCCTCTTTTTTGATAAAATACTAAATTTCTTGAGCTGCATTCTGCTTCTGCAACAGTTGTTTGAAACACATGTGAAATGAAAATGAGAGGGTAACTGAAATGAATGAGTTAACAGAACATCTGATTTTTGCTAGCTTGAGACAATCACCCCATGAATATGAATTAGTCAAAACCTTTAAGGGAAAATAATTAATAATCTGGTAATTGGAAACAATTTAGATAAATGAGTTACCATTAATTTTTAAGTTCTTTGAGCTTAGAAAGTACAATTACCAGGTTACACATTTCAAAGTTGTACTTACATTTCTTTCTAGGTACAAAAATTTGCTTAAGTTTAGCTGCCTTTTTTGTTTCTTGAGGTCAACCCTCTTGATCCTTTTGCCATTTTGGGATGTGGCCTTACTTGGTCATGCTATCTGAAGTATAGCTGCCCTGCTAGCTTTTTGATGAGGGTCTCCCAGACCAATACAACATAAACAACAGCAGATAACTATCCCTGACTTCTTTGTGGACACTTGTATACCGATATCAGTTCAGTTATGCTCGCTGGGGAGGCAGATACTCAGTTTCCATTGAATAACATTTCTGTCTGCCTGAAAAGTGTTTTGAAACCCTTTAATATAATAGGCACTCTACATCTTACAACCTTTCATCAATGATCTGCAATCAGATGGTGGAAAAGCGTCTCAAAACAAGCATCAGGATCAACATAATTGTAATAAACAATAAAAGAAATCTTAAACTCAGTCCTGGTAAGACAGATTGGAGTGATCAAAGCACAGGAAGCCATCTACATGTCAGTTATTTTAATTTGATAATTTTTTATTACAGTTTCTAATGTCAGTTCTGAAAACAATATTAGCCTTACCTGTCTAGTAACTGATTTTTTTTTTCTTTCATTCTCAGATGTGGCAATTACATTTTTTTTTCTTTCGTTTTTAGGAGTACAGTTGCTTGCCCTTCTTGTTCCCACTCTGATCTCCTATTTACTGAATGAAAATGCCTTTGCTTCTGCATCTGCAGCATCTAAGGATCTTCACGAGTTTGCACTTCAGAATTTAATGCACATTGGTCCACTTTACCCACATGCTTTCAAGACAGTAATGGGAGCTGCTCCTGAATTGAAAACACGTCTAGAAACTGCAGTCCGAGCAAGTCAGGCCAGCAAAGCAAAAGCAGCTGCTAGGCAACCACCACCCACAGTACATTCCACCCCGACAATTAAACTGAAAACTAGCTTTTTTTGAATTACTTTTATTATTTTTGGACCATTAAGTAGTCATAAGCATTGCATTATCCCTACATACATGTCTAATTTTGTGTAATTTGTATGTGAAAGGCTGTCTAATGGAGCTTTGTGTAATTACTTGAAATCCATGCATTACAAGGGAAGTGCTGTTACTTGTATTTGTATAGATTTTTAGGAAATTGTGATCATATTTATGAATTTCTGTTATAAATTATCCACCAAAAATTATTCTGTATCTAAATAGTTTTATTTATTTTTAAAAATTTTCTCAAACCCTCCAGTGGTTTTTGAAATATGGTGATTGTTGTCCTGCCGTTGTGCCAACACACTAACATAGTGGGGATGGAGAGAAGAGGAAAAACTGTTATGAAGTACTTACCATGGGGACTTTCTAGTGTAGAAGTATGAATTTTTCCTTTTATTTAAAAAAAAATAATAGGGAAAGAAACTTTGTAGATCGTTTCAGCTTGCATGAAAAAAACCCCAAAACCCCACAACAAAAGAATTGAAAATTTTCAGCCTTTCTTAAGGTGAATGATCAAGCATGCTGTCTTAATGAGTTGTCCTTATTTATGTGGTGTATATCTCTTTCAAATCCGTTTCCATGCTTGAAAATTAATAAAGGATGCAAAGAATCTTATCCCCTATCTCTTCGAATATAAATCTTAAAGAATGCACTGGAAACTGAGTTTATAAAGAGAACTGCCTTCTATCTACCTTTTTGTAGGTGTAGATCTTGGCCCTTGTAAGGTGCTCTGTGTTTGCAGTCTTCCTGTTCTGCCAGCAACTGGTTGAATATGTGATGAGTCAGTGCTCTGCCCTTTGTCCAGACTCATAGGTATTTAACCTTTCTGCTAGATTTTAGTTTCTGGATACATCGTACCTGCAGTCCTTGATCAAGTTTGCAAGCAGAGGTACTGGAGCACTTTGCACTGTCCTCACTCAGGGGCCAGAACACGAGTGAGAGCCAGGCTCCTGCAGTTTTTTCCTTCCCCTACCAGGCTTTTTTCAAAAGCATGTGGCTCCCCTCACATCTGAGTGAGTCTGATGTGCAGATTTGGGGCTTAGGGCTCAAGTGCTGTGCAAACCTTGCAGCACACACACAGCCAGAGACTCCCAGTGTCAGTCTGCTGCCAGGCCTCACCCTTCCTGTTGGCAGGAGTGCAGAACCATGAATTTTCTTGTGTATATAAGACTGACTTACATGACTTTTTTGACACAGCTGTTGAATTTATGGGCTTTTATAGGGATCTTTCTATACATTTTGCTTTAAAGAGAGAAGTAACATAACCAGAGGTCTCCACTAGGCCTGCTGAGTTTCATCTCTGATGTTTCTCTGTATACTCTGTAAAGACTGCATATTTCAGATGCTTCAACTTCAAATATAACAAAGGGATAGTAAATAGAATTGAATATTACTAATACCTGCTTAAAATATTTGTAGATCACTATTTTTGCATAGATACTTGCCTCTAGGCTTTCTATTTTCCTCTAAGACCTTATCTAATATCCCTTTGAGTACCTATGCAAAATGGTCAAGACAATGTTCTTTCACCCTATGGTAAGCTGGCTGTGTGCAAAATATTTAACATAAAACCAGAAATGCTTTTATTTAACAGGAAATGTTTTAGTACTAAAGTGAGGACACAGTAAGTGGTACATACTCTCATCTCATTTTTTTCCATAAAGATGTTAATCAAATCTTGTTCCATTGTTCTACAGGAGTAAAGATATATGCAGAAGTAAAAACTATGCGCTGTACCTGAGAAGAAAAGTAGCTTCACTAGTTTTTTCATCTTACTGTATGGGTAGTGGGAATTAAATTGATTTAAATATATCCCTTTCTAATAAGTCTTTCCAGCATTACAAATCTATTTTGCTTAGAAGAAGTTCAGAACCAGTTTAACATTCGCAAGTATTAAGGAAACTCTTCCAGTTCAAAATTCAACACAAACATTTTGCAAGTAAAACAGAAAACAAGTTTACAACCTGTTTTAGATTCCCTCCCTTCCACCAGGTAGTCTAGGAATTAATAACTTCTTGGAAAAATGTTGTCTATAATCATGTTTTGTTTACCTAAAGTTTTATTTCAGCTCTTTCAAGTTTTGGTTAGACTCTGGTTGACAAGATGTCTGAAAACTCAGAACGGGGGAGGGAAGCGTAGCAACCGAGCATAACTAAGAAATCAGTAGAACAATAGAAAAAAAGCAAGAGAAAATGGCACTAGATAGATGTAGAGGGATAGAGAAGGGAGAGGTTTTTCTTTGTATTTTGTGTGGCTGTCTACAACATGCACAACTCTCGTTTGTATACATCCTTCCCTAGTTTAGTCCTCGTTTGCTTCTCTGCTTGCTCCTGATACTAAAGTTATAATCATGTGGTTTTACACGATATTTTGGCATCAAATTCCATTTGATTAAAAAAACTGAAGTAACTTGAAATGGCCGTAGTGCTTATTGTTGTTTGTCACTGTCCTTTTCATCTTTTTCTTTGTCAATGGCCTTTTAAATGTGCTTTATAATGAAACTGTTTGCTCCGCTTCCCCTTCACATCTCTCATCTCTCTCTGCTCTTTCCTTCCTTCCTGGGTGAGCCTTGTTCTCCGCGGGTTCCTTGCCGAGCTCCCCCAGATCCCGCTCCCGTTCCCGTGTGTCGCTCCCGACGCTCTGTATAAGCTTCCTTGGTGAGATCGCCCCCCGGCCCAGCTCGGGCTCCGCGGGCAGCGTACGGGCAGGCGGCTGTGGTTCCGAGCCGCACCAGCACACGGGAGCTGCCCGAGAAGGCAGGGGACTCTCCCAGTGCGCACGGCCGAGGGGCACAGGCGGGTCCCCGGGGAGCCCCTGGCGCCGCCTTAGTGGCACACAGCGTCTTCCCCATCCTTACCAGGCCCGCGGCACAGCCGCTGGCCCGTCCGCCCTCAGGCAGGCTCTGCTGCTGGGGCGCACATGGTGCCAAGGGAGCCCAGCTCGCGCCTTGCTGCCGTGCGGAGAGGGCAGCGCTGCCCGCTTGCGCCACCCTCCATCCCACAGGCTCAGGTTCTCCCTTTCCTCGCGGAACAGGCAGCGTGGCAATTCCTGAAAAATGTTGTGTCGCTCTACTTCCCAACATTGCAAATGATGTTCGAGAAACCCCTGTGGCCTCGGGCAGGTTTCCAGCTTTTTGCAGTGGGAGGCCGAGCGCCGCTCAGAACAGGGACGGAGCAGAAAAGCCGGAGCTGCCAGGGCAGGGCCCGAGCGAGCGTGTGGAACTGCTGCCACTCCTGCCCTTCCCGCGTCCCTGGGGTGGGATGCGGGAGAGCCAAGTCGTTTAAATCCCGCTCGGAGGTGGAAGTGACCATTACCCCGTGCTCCCGCTGCAGGCACGGCATTGCCCCTGCCCTGCCTCTCCCGCCGGCTTCCTCGCCCCCGCCCAGGGGGACCGGACCGCACGTCCGGGCGCTGAGGCTCAGCCGTCCGAACGCCATCTCTGGGATTACGGGCGGCGCGGGGAGAAGGCGGCGATCGGGGAATCCTCCCCGCCATCCAGGAGAACTACATTTCCCAGGAGGCCGCGCGAGGCGGCGGGGCGAATCGCTCGTCTTGGCTGTTCCCGCCGGGCCACCGTAGCAGCGGGCGGGGGCGGCTGTCAGGCGGTGACGGCGGGCGGGACGCGCCCAGGTTGTTGCTGCTGCTGCTGCTGCCGGGACGCGGCGGGAGCGGCGGCGGCCAGCCAGGCGGACCCGGCCCGGCCATGGACGAGCAAGCGGGACCCGGCGTCTTCTTTAGCAACAACAACAACAACAACGCGCTCCTGCTGCCGCCGCCGGCGGGCGGGCCCGGGCTGGAGCCGGGCGAGGCGGCGGCAGCGGCGGCCGCGGCGGCGGCAGCAGGAGGAGGCGGCGGAGGAGGGGGAGTCTCAGCCTCCGGAGCCGCCGCGCCGCTCTCGGCGTCCCGGGCTCAATACAGCGTGCCGGGCATCCTGCATTTCCTGCAGCACGAGTGGGGCCGCTTCGAGGCGGAGCGCGCCGAGTGGGAGGCGGAGCGGGCGGAGCTGCAGGTAACACCCGCGACCTTCTACCCCCCCACGGCTCCGGCTCCGGCGGCCGCTCCCCCTCCGTGCCCCCGTCCCCGCGCAGCTGGAGGGGAGCGGCCGCCCTGGGCGCTGCCGCGGCTTGTCGTTTTCCCCGGGAGGGAGCGGCCGGCCGGGCTGTGTCGCTGCCCCCGAGGGCGGCCGCCCCCCGCCGCGGCCGGGCGGGGGTGGGACGTGGCGGCCGGCCCGGCGCGGAGCGGGCCCGGGGCGCTGTGCCGCTCTCGCCGCCTCCCCGGAGTTTTCCGGATGGCCCTCGGGGTCGCCGCCCCAGCTTGTCACCAGTTTCATAAGCCCTGGTAAAACGTGCCCCCGGCGAGCTGCGCGCCCCCGTTGAGCCGCTGCTCCGCCGCTTGTGCCGCGCTTGCCCCCGGCCCGCGGGACCGGCGGGATCCCCTTCGCTGCTATGGGGCACGTTATGTAGTGTTTTCGTTTGAAAGGCGGTGGGGTTGATACGCTCATTAATGCATGAAAGCACTGATAGTGATCTTGTGGTTAAGGAACTTGTGAGCTGCTGGCCTAGAGCCATTGCTGTCAGATACTTCAGTGATGGGCGCGTTGCATTAACTCCAATAACAGTCGATAATGCAACCTTCGTTCCTCTTTGGTGTTGTTTACAGGAAAATCCCTGTGTTAAACCTTAACGCTGGCCGTGTTGCTAGCAGCCCACAGTTCGCTTTTCCTTTAGCCATGTTTGAGACTGAAAAGTGCCTACGGATTTCCTTTTTAGGTCTCCTTTCTTTGTCTTTTTTCCTGTCCATCTCTTCTTTCTATGGCTTTCCTTGAAAGTGCAGTCTTTGTCAAGAGAGTCTTGAGTCTCTTTAGCAATGCAAACCACTTCTCTGTTTTTTTTTTGGTTATTGGTTTGTTGTTTGCTTTTTCTCCCATCTTTTAAATTTTGCTTTCGACAGTAGCTTCAAACAACTGCTCTGAGAAGAGTGGTAGATGTGATGTTCTTTAATGAGAGTTCCCTTGTAAGAATTTAAAGCAAGTTGTCAGAAGAACAAGAGAGTAATCTTTATTTTAATATCCATGATTCACTGAGGAATTGGTTAGTAACTGAATCGTATTTCTATTCACTACATCCAGTAAATACTGTGTAGAAAGTTACTAGCTTAGCTATGTATAGGAATAACTTCACATGTCATATATCCAGTGGAGGCTCATAAATATCTTGACATATATTCATAGTTGATACAGATACCAAATATTGCTTTGGAGAAAAAAAATACATCTATTTTACAGGACCTAGGAAGTTTTGCCAGTGCATTAAAAGTAATAACACTTTGCATATTTATCATGTCCTTCAACAGTGTGCCATCCCTCCTCCTCCCCTAGGTATCTCTCAAAAGCTTGGTGTTATGGATGAAACAGGAGGGAAGAAATTGAGTATTTAGACTATTTGCAGAAGTCATGTATTATCAGTGGCAGATAACCCCATCACAAGTTGTTTGCTTGAATGCCTTTGACTCTTGCCAAAACATCTCAATAAAGTTATAATTAGCTGTGGCTGGCATTGCCATGAGCTGTAACAGCATTTATCTGCTGCAGAGTCATGTTCAGGAAGGTGCAAAATTCTTGGCTATCTCTGCAGACATCAGGCGTTAACATCTGCTGTGACCATTTGCAGATGAATGTTCTTGGATCCTTGTGAGAGGTTTGTGGTAGGGCTTCAGCAGCTACAGGGTGGCTTTTAGAAATTGTACACCTGAAGCACGAGCAGTGATAATTAAAGACCTGGTCTGTGCTCATCCTGAAGCCTTTTGTTGGCCTGTATATTTGGAAATGTTCAACAGAATAATGGAAATTTGAGGTTGGACAGTTTCTCTCTCTCGAGATAAAGATGCAGTGCTCCTCATTGTACTTTTATCCAATGCAAATTCCAGTGCTAGATTATCCATCCACTCTTGGGAGGCTGTGGGGCAAAGGTCTTAGTATCCCATAATTTTTACCTGCATTTAATCTTCTTTCTGGGAGGTAGACGTCTTTTATTTCTGGTTCCTTACCTGCCATGGTATTGAAATACTTGGCATACCTTATGCCACAGTATTACTGTGCTTGGTTTCTGCTCTGTAGTTGTTGGTTAGTTCCACTCTACCCTCTTTTAAGTCAGTCCCATTGTGATTTCCTGGCTTCCTTTTCTTCCTCTCTGGGCTTCTTTTATTTTCTCTTTTTCTTATCCTTCTAATTAACCATGTGGAACTAAATGTGCTGGTCAGATAGAATACATTTCTGCTGTGTTCTGTGGTACTTGTTCAGGGGACACACACCCGAGCTCAAAACATATGTGAGTTAGCAGGCTGGGCAGCTTAATCTCTTCTTAGTTACTGGTCTAGTACTGCCTTTCCAAGGTTTTTCTCCCTTTCAGAGCCTGTATTTTGCTTTCCCTGGCTGATACTCATGTTTATTCTGATTTTATAATTATTTTTCTTGAACCTTTTGAAATTATTGTTGCCTCTATTATATAATTTTCCTCATTTGAGGCAAAAGAGGGCTTCAGTATTTATGCTATAATGATATATCATAATGCTATATCTATCATAATGATGCTAGCATCATTAGTAAGCTGTGTATATCAAAGAATGAAAACAGATTATTATGGGGTTCTCCTAGATGCTTATCTGCTGATTACATATTTAACTTTTAATGCTTGCTTTGTGTTTACAGTACTTTGACATCTGCAGATTGAAAAATTATCCTAAGAATAGACTTTCGTGATGCCCTGTGAAGTAATTAACTAGGATGAATACTAATGTTAGTAATCCTCATTTAAGTATTCACAAACTTTTTTTATGGCATTATAATCTACTTTCATATATTTTCAGAAATCAGTGAATTTCCTTTTCTTAGGTTCTTCTAGCAGCTGCTTGGGAGAGTTGACAAGACAATGTTTCCTGTTCTGCAAGTTTTAAACTTCAGGTTTTTTTCATTCTGCATTTTTCTGGACTGACACAGAGACATTTCAAAGTTGTCATTATGTGTTGGACAAGCCCATCTGAAAATAGCAAAGGGTTTGATCAAATGCATGTGCAGGGCACTGAAATCCATATCTTTGCTTGAGGCAAGCAGGGGTTGAACTGCCACCCCTGTTGGTTGCTTTCCTTAACCCTAGGTCTTCAGACTGGTTGGGAGTGACTGTCTCTGGGGGATGTTATTTCCCTTTAATTAGCCATCTGTCACCCCTGGGGCAGGGATGGGGACTCTGCCCTGGGGACTGAGACCCTGCAGAGCCAAGTGCTGCCAATGCACGTCCTCGTCCCAGCAAGCAACAAGGCTGGATGAGCTTGGAAGGTGTGTGGGACTTCTGTTTTGAATGGAAATGTTGTCTTTGCAAGCAATGCATATGTTGCTGTGGAAGGTTTTTTTTCTGACAAACTTTTTTCTGGCAAAAGTGCAGATTTGCAGACATTGGTATTTCTCTGCACTTCACAAATGGTCTAAATTTCAGCAAACTGCTATGCTGTACGTGACTGTGTTTATGGACAACCCCCCATCCTGCTAAGGAATTTTCTAGCTTTTGTCCTCGTCACTCCTAAAGTTTTCATTTCCTCTAACTAGTAACTTGTTTCTTTGGAGTAGTAGACTCCATATGAGTGGTGGGACCTGATAGCATTACATGAAAATTATTTTTACTGGATAAACTTTCCTTTGAAAAGGTTTGCAAGGAAATTAGGGAGAATGGGTGGATACAATGTGCTTGTGTTTCTACAGCTTTGTTAAAAATAGTCTTTGTAAGACTGTGCCAAAAGAACAAGAAAACACCACCCAAATGATAGGGAAAGAGATAATGAAATGAGATAAAATGTGGTTAAATGATAGCAAACAGCTGTAATAGAAGGAATGTGATGGAAGTAATAGATAAGCACATAAGATGGGGTGTGGAAGTCAGATTTGGTAATGTTGCTCCTCTGGGGGGGGTCACGGATGGGGATCATGCCCCTTGCTGCTGCTTTTCTGCTGCAAGAGGCAGGCGATGAAACCAGGCATGCTACGTGGTAAGATTGTGTCCTTGGAGATAGACAAGTTAAAGTAATGAGGAGAAGGGGCAAATCAGACAGATGGCTGGGGCTATTTATAGTGTGGTTTAGGACATTTGTTACTTGATTCAGAAATTGTTGATATTTACAGTTTATTGGCTTTTAGATAACGGTCCTCTTGTTAGATTAAATTTCTAGTTAGAAGTTGTTCTGATAGCTGAATAATCTGAGAACATTCAGAGAAAAAGTAATGAGCAGTGAGTTGGTGAAATCACTTAAGTTAATGGGGAAGTCCTAAAGACACAGTTTGATCAATAAAATAGAAGATAAATGCAATTTGAGTGTTTTGTATAAGATTTTCAGGTATGATGATGTGGGTCAATTTCTGAGATTCTCAGTGAAAGATGAATTGGCAGAAGTGCTGTAAAAGTCTTCTATAAAATATTTTTTCTCATGAGGGAGATAGTACAAAAGAACCAACAATGATTAATGTTACATACATCTCCATAGCACAAAAGCAATAATTTCAACTTTATTATTTTGTATACATCAAATAAATCAAAAGAAACGCAGAAGTAAACAAGCCATGGTCACAATACTGAGGTCTGTTTATTTGAGAAAAATTATGCTACATGGGCCTTGGTGACTACCAGACAGCCTCTCTTTCATAAACTTTTTGTTGCAAACTTTCTATTAGCTGGATTCATATGAAACAAACTGTATTCTCCTCTACTTATATACGTTTGTCAGCTAATTCCAATATAATCATTGATATGCTGTCATGGCTTCTTTTATCTTAGCCAGGAGGACCAGTGAGAGTAAATGTTCAATGATGTTCAGAAATGTTGAAATTTGTAGAAATAGAATATGAGTACAAGCTGAGGAGACAGTGTTTTTGCAGGTATGTACCTTGTTTTTGTAGTTTGGAGTTTTTTTGCATAATTGTTCTGCCCATTTCCTAACATCAGATATTTCAGTTCTTCTTCTATCTGTCAAACCTGTAATTTAGTTTAAGTGTAATGAAAATGGGTTTCTTAAATAGCCTGAATCCTTTAGGAAAATGCTGCTGTAAATATTGATGTAGTTTATCTCTAGTTGGTCTGACAAACAGACTGAGTTTTATGATGTTACATTGTCTCCAAATGGTCTTTAAACCTTTCAAACATTCATAGGAAGTTATATTTGCAAAAAGAAAAAGGCATTTTTCTGGTTTTTGTGATAGAGTTGGAATTGATTACTGTGTTCTAGGTGGACAACTTTGGTTTTCAGTGTCAGGTTAGCATATGGTGAAACATCCTAAGTGTCTTTATTAGTGCACATTTTTAATTTAATTGATATCTTTGTCCTATTCAAAAGCCATTCTTTTCCTGTTGAGGGTCTTGGCTCGTAGCACTTTTATTGCATCAGAGATAAATAACTTGGCACTGTTTGAACAACAAGTTGCGAATATGACTTAGCCTTTATTGACGTTTCAGTAGACATAGAAACTTTATTTTCTAATTTTAGAATGGTCTGTGTAAAATTCCCCAAGGAAGATCACGTGAATTGCCTGAGACTTTTGGTTTGTCTTAATTTAATGCTAAAAGAAGTAAGACTGTACAAATACCAATCCTTAACTAAAACTGTTATCAATACACAGTTTTCTGAGAAAATAACTATTGTTCAGTAACCTACTCATCTGTTTGGCTTCACAAGGCTGGCAAGCCTTGTCAAGTCCTCATCTCTAAGTTTCTTAGTTAAAAAGTGGCAAAACCTGACTTTAAAGTAGATGAGGGATTCTTATGTTTTAGTTTTAAATACTGAGAAATGCTTGGATACCTGAAAGAGTTCTTTGGAATAATTTCAGAGTGCTCAGAATCTGAACTTTGCAGACAGTAAACTAGAAATAAAAATACTCTGAAGTGTGAAAACCAAGTTCCGTTTTATCAGAGTGGTCTGTTCCATAGATGAACTCATCCAGATGTTCTTTTCCTATTTGAAAAAAGTTTGCTATGTGCTTACTAGTATTGAGTATTTTTTAAAATAACCCAGTGATAAAGAAGTTAAATTAAAAATTGCAGTGTGGAAAGACTGCATTTTTTTCTGGTCTTAGCCAGGAATATGTTTCCCTTTAGTGCAGTCACATAGGGCAGGATTGCAAAAGAATTGGAGCAAATATGGCATGCATAATATTTGAATCCTAGCTTGTAAACAGGAGGTGAGAACAAATTAGAAATAAAACAAAATATAAATAAAATCACTTGTCTTTGTATTTGTTTCACTTGATGCCCAAGTCAGTTCAGAGTGGTCGTGCATGCTTGAATACAAGGAGTAGCTGATCCTGGATGTAGGAGTGAGGAACAGGAGTGTGCCAATTGCCTCTGCAAATGCTTGTGTGGTCAAGTCTGGTTCACTCCTCTTTCTGTTACTGAAGCCAAATCTAAAAATCTCCTCCAGATTTTTTCTCCCTTGTCTTGCCATACCCTAAGTGATTCATTCATCCTGTGAACTTCCATTGTCTGTTAAAATGTGGGCAATGAGTCTGTTTATCAGTCCTGGTGCTGACTGCTGTCGCTGCATTTCTGCTGTTCTTGTACAGCAAGTGGAAAGGAATTTGAGCATTTGCAATTTAGACTCCAGCTCATAATATGTGATTATTTTGTGACATGCCATTGCAGTGTTGCTTATAGAATTACATAATAGAATTAAAAGCTGCACTCTTTTTGTACTTGTATCAGTCTACGTGGGATGTGCTCTTGGGTCAAAGAAAAAGTTAACATTCACCACTTAAGTACATGTATCACAGAAATGACTGCAGGTTTAGAGAAAATTTTTGCTTATGAAGAATGATTAAATGAGCTGACTATACATTGCTTGGCAACTGTTTGATGCTTTAAAATAGCTAGAACAGTGAAGTGGCATGGAAGAGAGAATAAAAGAAAGACTGGCTATCTGAACAGAGATCTATTCAGTAAAATGCTTCAAACTGCAGAAAGACAAGTATTCCTGTTTTTGAGATGCCTAAGCTAGTTATCAAGGTATTGCCAGCTATAAATTATGAATAAATTCTGGATCATTTATTAGGAGTTTTTCAGTCTTACTGAATTTGTTTTTCAAACAGTATTTTCTCTTTGAAAACATTGTTTGAAAACAAGGAACGTAAGGAAATGGCATTTTCAGCTGTAGTTTTTTTACTGTAAACTAAATCTTTGATTTCTTTTGGATGGTTTTTCTGCATTTATCTCTGATGCTAGTTTTAGGACATCTCTGAGAAGACCAGCAAAAATAAGGTGCCAGTAGCAGATCGTGCTGTGCATTGGTCTCATGAGGTGCTATCATCCAGCGTGAGCATGTGAGGGATAAATGGGATGAAGTACTTTCTGTGTAGGGTGAAGTTAAATATGCCTTGGTGCCTGCCAGTCCTTTCAGCCTGTGGCCCCACTTCAGTTCTGTGTTATCTTAAGTGGCTGCAGGAATTACAAAAGCTTCCTAGCCTCTCCTGGCACAGAGTACTAGTAGGTGTGTGTAGTGATGTGAAGTATGGTGCCTCTTAAAATTGTTCCCTAGTTGTACTAGACCATTGATATTTCCCTTCCCCCCTCCCTCTCTTTTCTTCCCACCCCCTGGGCATGCCTACACTTATTTACAAATATACTTAAATATGTAGTGCTTCAGTGAGCCAGCTATAATCTAAAATACTGAGTACCCTGGCAGCCTGCAGAACCCTTCTGGCAGATCTTGGTAGACCGGTTAGCACAACTCTTCCAGATTGATTCATCTCTATAATGTATTTAGTTATTTTAGCTATCTGCATATTTTTTGCAATACTTTCCCTGCAGTCTCCCCCCGCCCCCCTTTGCTCTCTTTCTTTCAACCTCTGAAGACCTGGTTATTGAATTATAAAAGCAGTATGTAGAGAATTGTGTCTTAGTAGTTCTTTGTCAAATGGTGTCTTTTGACCTTTAAAAGCCAATAAACTTGAAGTGAGATTTGCTTTAAAATATTATGATAAATATTTTAGAGAATAATAGGCTTTTTATCATTTTTGAGTCTTATTATTTAAAAAAAATTAAGTGCCATTTGACTTGATGTAGTTGTAAAATCAAGAACTGATACAAGTTGATATTAAATGTGCAACAGTTATTGAGTTGTTCAGCAGTCATAGTATGTTTATTTTTAAAAATTTCCTGTTAAAGAGGAATATTGTTTTATCTCCTGCTCTTAGGTAGTGTCCACGTGTAAGCCTAAAAATATGTCTAAATATGATATATTTTAAACGTGTTTGTTGTGGTTTCTGGTTTGAGGAATTATAAATTTCAGTGTAAATTTTTAAACTCTGGTTAAATCTGGACTTACTAAGATGTGATTTCATTATTTATGTTGTCTTGGCTGCGAAGCCTGTATTAGGAAGTCAACATTTTAAAAAAGAATTGTTTCTAGCCCAATGCTACCTGAAACATTGTCTCACCTTTTTGTATACTTCAGGGTAATTAGAGCCTGTCGGGGAATTTTGTCAAACAGTAGTGTTGTTGCCTCTGAATTTTTTTTAAATATAAGAATGAATGTTATTTTTAAAATCTCTTAGTAGAGAAGTGGAATAGCTGAGGTAGCTACAGTACTGTAACTTAGACTAGGTGCATATGACAGTTCTAGGTTAAGTTGCAGTTGGTCATACAAAAAAATTCAGTGAGATAAAGTGGAAAAAAAAATCCAGGACTCTACAATTGCGGCTGAAATAGAGTGTTCCAGGCATGTCTTTTTCTAGTGTTCTCTGGTTTTGTGGCAGCTATTTTTGTTTGCTTTGATTTTGGCTTTTTTTTATTTGTTTTGTTTTCTCCTTCCCTCTTGATTTTAATTTCACAGTTGAGTTGGAGTACAGTAACTTGTAGCACTTAGCCTGGAATAAACTCGAGGCGGATCCTGCCTTGATTCTTGCTGTGGAGCCAGCGGGGCCGGGTGCTTTATGTGCCCCACCCACAAGGCGAGGAGCAATATGAGGCTTTGCGTGAGCCCCGCAGGTGATTTTGAGGTTTGCAAAGACTGGCTTACAACTTGATGCATTTTAACCTTATTACCTAGAAGGTCAGTTGTCGAAGAACCTGTTTGTTGGGAAGATTTGTGAATTCTTGAAATTTTTGGCAAACTTTCCCAGGAGTGGCCAAAACACCAGGGTGGAACAATGTTGCAGATTACTCAAAGCGGAAGGGAATCTTCTTTGCTCTCTACTCCCTCAGGTGTAGCTCAGGTTTCAGATTTGATTTGGGCTAAAGCTGCAGCAGGTAAAATTCTGTCATTTATGCCTGGAACATATGAAAACTGTAGTTGTGCAGTTCAGTTACAATTTTCATCGTGGTTCAACCCACACCTCCTGCACATTAAATGTTTGCACAGACATTTGGACAGGTGTTGTCTGTGTATTTTAATTGGACATAGTGATCCTACAGTTACCACTGTATTGTTCTAGAGACTGCAAAAATACTGCTACATGCCATAATTTGTCATTTTAGATATTTAAACTCATTGTTCTTGTTTATTCAGTTTACATTTATCTGCAGAGTGTTTCTCTTCTATGGTATGAACATTTAGGTTTCTATGCATGTTTTCAGTTAATTGCCAGAAGAATGAAATTTTAAAGAATGGAATCTGCTGAAGACATATGAACTGTTAGATTACTATTGTTAGTATAAAATTTCAGTTGTTATTTTGATACTGTCCTTATGTGCAATATAAGTAAACCTGAATATCATCATTAAGAATTCCTCAAATAACATTTCAGCTTAAATGTATAACTGATGTTTTTTGTCCACTGATTACTCAGTACATGTATGAATGATGGATAAGAGTTGCTAACATTTTGTGGAAAAGAGAGGGAATATTTCTCTGTAAGTATTCTCATTTCCAGAGCCAGAATCCTATAAACTCCCTCTTACAAAAGGAAGCTGTTAAAACTACTGAGAAGCTGTATTTTTAAATTTAGTTTAGACTGCTACCAGTGGAAGATGCCTTTAGCCTCAACTGTTAGTGCAGTAATGCTGCTTTGACCTTTGTAGTACAGCAGTGCGTGAGCTGCGTTGTTTGCCATCCTTCCGGGTAAAAAGGCATCATTCCAGTGTGTTCAGTCAGTTCATTCTTGGCTAGAAATTGCTTGCAGACAGCAGGTCACATAATAGATCACTTCAACTTGTATCCTGATGGCATTGGATGATCTTCTTCATTCCAGCCAAATACATATTTACATCATAATATTTGTTTTTAAAAGTGTGTTTTGATGTTCTCTTCCTTTTGACTAGAAGGGTGTATGTTTAGTTCCACTGGGCCTACATGGAGCTAGGGAGTGAGAATCTGTGTCTGTACAGCTACTGCAATCTAAGTTATATGTTCCTGAGCTATATGTTCTAAGTTATATGCCTGAGATGTTCCTCTTGGGAGGGATGCTGACCTTGTTGAGTCAAGATGCTTCTCTCACAATTACATTCCTCAGGGTAGGAAATGCTGATTCCAGCATCAGCATTTCTTTCTCCTCTGCCTTTCTTTAAACCTGAGCATAAAATTGACATGAGAATTCAATTGTAGTTCTTGATGCCAGAGTGAGAGATCTTTCTTTTGATTCAGCTGTCTTCATGTTTTTTTGGAATTTAAGTGTATTTCCCCTGTTGAAGGTGAAGACTGACTTAGTTGGAGAGCAGCCAATGATTTTCTCTTTTCATAAACTGGCTGGTCTAGTTGGTGACTGGCAGTTAAAGATCCTTCAGGTGCCTGTCAAGCTATTTATTGGCTGTACTTGAGCAATGAAATTATGTCAGCTGGTGTGATATTTTAGAGCAGCTGCTATTGCTGGCCACCAACAAATGGGCTTTCAGAGTAAGATTCATCTTGCATGGTCGCCAAAATTCAACCCAGTTAGTTGTGTGCCTTCCTTCTCTTTACAGCTGCTGGAGAGAAAATGAAATTTACAAACTCTTTCTTTTTTGCCTTGGGGTAAAAATCTGCAGTCAGATTCTTTGGGAGCAACTATCTCCATTAACTAAATTATCTGTGGACTGCTTGCAAGGTTGTGACAGGTGAGGATAGGATACTCCTGCTCATTTTTAATCCTTGACTTTCCTGGGCATTTATTTAAATGAAAGGCTTAGAGGTCTTCAGGCTCAACAGCTGATGATGTAGACCAGTTGCCTTTTATGCTGTTTGTGCTTCTCAAGAGACTGATGAGATGCTTGGAGACTTAGTAGAGGTGCAGAAAGCTGCTGGGCCTGGAAATGGCAGGTGAGGCTGAGGCATGAAGTGGTGACTGCCTGTAGGTATTTTTGCCTGAAAATGTATTGATGAGTTGGACAAGCACGAGAACTTGCCTCTTGATTTGAGCATTAGGTACAAAAGGAGGTAATTCTTCCTTTAGGATTAGGAATTAATATTTTGTATTTGTCATAATTTTCTATTTAAAGGAGATTTTTCACAGGCAACTAAATACTTGTGCTGGAAGTTGATGGAGGTTAGCTGTCTATTTTCTACTTGAGTTCTGTTTACTTAATGTACCATTTTCTGTCCTTGTCTCCCTCACCAAGATACCTTTTCCTGTTTTCCTTTTTCATCCTCTCTTAATTACAGTATTTCTGGAGAACTTTCCTTAAACTATTTTAGTAAGTATCATAATTAACACTTAACCCTGTATTAAAAACAGGGTTTAATTTTTATTTTGTTCTTATTTTAGCTGAACATGGTTAGCATCAGGTTTTTTTACTTGTGTCATGTATCTGACATGTATCTATAGAATTATACCCTGCTGTACACTACTTCAGTTAGTGAGTGGAAATCTTTATCATCTTCTCTTACTTCTTGTTGGTAAATAATTTTATCTGCTGAAGGCTTTTTGTATCCTTATTTTATCCATTCCTTATCCTTTATTGAATGTTTATCCGAGAAAGAAAACAAGCCCTGTCAAACAAACCAAAATTGCTTTATTTCTCATCTTTTTCCTTTCCTTTTTTTTTTTTTTTTTTTTTTTTTTTTTTTGATCTGTAGTGAGCATGCTGTTTAGAAGGCTTATCTATGCAGTGGTTTTTGTAAGTGTTTAATGTTTATGAAGCATGCTAAGCCTATTCCTTTTGAACTCTACAAATGAATATTAAAATAACTTGGGAAGACACACGCACACTTGAGAGCTATGCTGAATAGTTTTGAGGAAGCAGATTCTAAATTGAACACTTCCTTTTGCAGGCCCAAATCGCCTTTCTTCAAGGTGAAAGGAAGGGACAGGAAAATCTGAAGAAGGATCTAGTGCGAAGAATCAAAATGCTGGAATATGCGCTCAAACAGGAAAGGTATGCTGCTTTTGCCATCAGTATGTGATGAAGAAATGCTGGAGACAGAAACTTTATTTTCCCTTTGCATTTGACAAAACCAAGAAATATTTTTTCTGTCTCTACTCAGTTCTCAGATGGACAGACTTTACTGTACTACATAAAACCACTGGCCTAAATGTCTGCATTATGATAAGAACAATAGCTAAAATAGTATCACTCTAAAAATATGCTGTCGAAACCCACAGCTGATAATGAATGCTTTCCCTTGGTAAAATTTCACTGAACTGTATAGATTATACTCCAGAATTACAGTGTATTCTCATTTTATTCAAAGTACTATCATTGTTTATTAATACGTGACAACTGAAAGCTTGAATAACCGTCTTCAGTCTAATAATTACTAGTTTATTATCTTGCTAGGTTTTTAGTCTTTTCAGTCTGATAGATTCTACAGGCATATCTTCTGGGGGTTAATTGTGTGATTGAACAAATGTTTATGTTTACCAGTTAATCAGGGTCTATTTCTTTATTCATGGATATTTTAGTATAGGTCCCTAGTTTACCATTTTATTCTTATTTATGATTTCCTGTTATTCTAACCTTTGAGGCAAGCAAGTTGGTTTTTTATCATATTTTCAGAAATCTCTCTGTTTAACTGATTTATTTTAGGCCAAGTTGAGTTTAATTCTGTTAATTAGTGAAATGTATTTTTAAATTGTTGAATAAAGAGTATATTTATGGTACTGCTGCAAAGCAGTCATTGCTTACATTATCATTTTCCTATCCCATAATTCCTTCTGTTAAATAAAATAAGCCTCTGAAATAGTTTGCTTAGTAGAAATAAGTTAAAAAATATACACATATGCAAATGAGGAATAGAATACCACTGGTAGATGATTTTAAAAGGACACCAATAGTTACATTGCTGAATTGCATTTAGATTTGCTCATCTTACATGAACTACTTTAGCACATGACATGTCTTCTGCCATCCAGTTTGTCTTTTTCTGGTAGCAACCAGTTAGGCTGCTAGCATGGAGATGCAGCCAGGGCTCTGGCCAGCAGTAGCCCCAGAGCTCCAGTGTATTTTCTTCTGCTTTGGGGAGTTCTTGGAGGAATGCTTAAGATAGATTTTCTTTTTGCCTAGGCCTTGTTATGGTACTGATCTTACATCAAAGAGCACAGAAAAATACAAAATGTGTGCATAATGGAGTTTACAGTTTATGGTTGTGGAAAGGCTTACATTTGATGCATGATTACAAAGCTTAGTGTCATTGGTTCAGCTAAAGATGTACTCTAAGTTAGATGTGTTCAGTGAATATTTCTTGTATTTCAAAACTGGGGGAGCTGTTCCTGATTATGTAAAAGTATCTCTAACTTCATGTTCATAACCCACAGAAGTCAGCAATTTAAAATTATCAAATTATGCAAACATATTTTTGTCTACTATCAGAGAAACTTTGTAACATTAAAAAACCAAAAATATGGATGGTGAAAATGTCCCCCAGTTTTATCCTGTAAAATCTACTTAAATTAATGACATTTAAAATTTAATGTAGTCCCTGTCAGGATTAGGAAAAAACACTCAGTAGCTTCTTATTACAGTTTTTGCATCTGTATCTTTTATGTTGCATGCTTTTCTGCAGTGTGTGGTGTTAGCCTTGTTACTCGGGTCAGTAGGCTACAGTCAGCTGATCTGATCCAGTGTGACAGTTCCAGTATGAGTGTGCAGTGGTTCTGTAAGCAGATGTGATGCTTGTGACTGGTGTGTGTGCTGGAGACAGCTATTTATGAGTTTGTAGATTTAAACAGCAGTTTTATTTGCCAGTTTCTGAAGAAATAGTCTTGTATTTCTGCTGGAATTATCTCCCAGCAAATGTTCTTGCTTGATACTTCAAAGAACGGCAACATACTGAGCTTGGAAGCACTGCTGTCTTTCCCAGCATTTTCCTAAATCAGCTGTCAGCCAGGTCAGGCAGTAGTCAGGATGCTGGCATTTTCCATTAGGTTCTTAGAGCTGGAAAATGAGATCGTGCAAGGTAGGAGGAAGATATTCCTGTCAAGTATGGGGAAGGTTGGTGTGCTGTGAGTGGAATCATTCCTGTATTCCTTCATTTCTGCCCTGGCTGTGCAGCTTTTCAGATCTTTCTCAGCTGGATGAAATAAGTTATGAGTAACATAAAATTGTGGACCTGAGTATCCATGTTCACAATGCCCTCAGGAAACCATGAAAAAGAAATGGACAACATTTGTTTTCTCAGGTACATGCTTCTGTGAGCTGCTGTTCTTTACAGTGGCTGCTCTGCATTTCTTTTATCAACTGAATAGTTTCAAATTCTACTATAAATAAACAAATTCGGGAGCATTGTTGTTCTCTGTTTCATGTCATGTCATTTTATTGTGGGTAAGGCATGCTTTTCTGGCAAATTTAGTTTAATGTTTAGTCTTTATGTCAGCAATTGTGAGGTTACCTTTTCATTTTGTGTATAGCAATCCAGATCATTTCTACTGAAGAGTCTTAGTAGACAAAGTTAGCAAGGATCTTAAAAGGAGCTAGTGCATGGTTAAGTGCTGGCATTTCTCACCAGCAGTTTTGATGTAGTTTTGCCAGCATCCAGTAGATTGCAGTGTGAGGCTGTTCAGAGTCAAGGGTTACTTTTTATGACTTTATCAATACTTGCTCCACCACCAGTAAATCGCATTGGTGCCTGTGGATTTTCAGGAGCTAGCTGAAATGTAGTACTGTTTCTTGCAAGTGCATGTCCTGTTTCAGCTAGTCTAGCTCACTTCCTGTCTTAACATATTTCAACCAAGGAGCTGGACTCCTGAGCCATGTCTCTAGAAACAGTTGATTTAGTTTTGTGTTGTTTTCTGTGCTGATGTGTCTGATCAGTGTAAGGCTGGCGCCTTCTCCCCTGGGTAGAATATCTCGCCGTGCTGTTCCTGGCAGTCGTTCTTGTTTATGTCTCTTGATTTGGCGGCAGCTCCCAGATCTTCTACGGATGTTTTGGCAGGCTCCCTCAGCACAGCTGGATCAGATGCTTCAGGTCTGGCGACAGATATTTCCAAGAAATAGTGGCTTTTCTTGACTGGAATCAAACTTGTTTCTGTGTGAAGTATTCAGAAGAGTTTCACTGCACTCTGTCTTAGAAAATTTGGATGGAGGCTTTTAGCACTTTACTAAGCAATTCTTGAAGTTGTGGCGGCCATGGTGAATGTTTCCAAGCACTGAATAGAAGACTCATAGTTTAATGAAAATACTGCTAATCAGAAGAGGAGAATTGTGTAATGAAGGGCAGAAGCCAGGGCAGTGGTAATATTTATACTTATCTGAGTAAGGGCATCTATGCAGGAACATAGTTTCACAGTGCTAAAATACCTTTCTTTCAAATAACTGGAAGGCTGTTCTTAAGATAGAAGATCCTTTCTGTGAAGTGGTATCCTTCAGGTAGTTATTTTCAAGTAATTTATCTGTCTCCGCATACTGTTAATAATTCGTATTTAATTTTCAGAAATGAAGGGTAAATCATTGGAGCTGAACAAGTTTCAGATAATATATCTTTGAGATGTTTCTTCTTCTCCCCTGCCATCAAACTACTGTTCTTTTTTTGACCAGATGATACAAAGGTTGAAGAAACTTTAATTTTCTTTATACTTTTTTGCATAAAAAATACTCTATCTCTTTTTTGTGATGGTAGTATCATACTACTGGGATGTGTGAGCTAGAGTTCCATGTGAACTGCAGAAGACCAGTTTAATGCTGTTAATAAGTAGAACATGTGATTTCTGAAAAAGTGAAAAAATTAAGGAAATATTCTTTCATTTTGAAAGCAGATTAAATTAAAATGTGCTAATGGATTAAGTGATATTTTGAATTTGTGTTGAAAAGAATTAAATGCTTTTATGATGGGTTTCATAGCCTTTGATTGCAATATGTGTAACTGAAGGGTCAAGACTCCCTTCTAGTCCTGGAGTCTGAGTCATGGTGTTCAGCCCTTTACTTAGTGCACTTTAGAAAGAAGCTTGTTTATCTTTCATACCTGTGACATTTTCACCAGTATCATAGAAAAAGTCTAATAATGAATCTCATACTGCCTGAAGAAGTGTAGGAAATATTTCTAGATAGCCTATTAGTAATTTATATTGATTTTACAGGAGTTTTTTGTAATATTTTTCTGAACTTTAGAATTTGACCTCAAGTGAGGAGGAGTTCAGTGTGCCACATACTCTGGCATGATACTCATGTTTCTGTTTCAAGTCTGTGTCCTGCTCAGGGACCTGAATATACCAAGTGAATTTCATTCAGGTTTGATTATACCATTGGGGTGGGGTTTTTTTTTTGTCATTTTGTGCAATCAGAACTCTATAACTTTGTTTTTAACTTTGTCAGCAATATTGAAAATAAAGATTACTTCTTGGGATTTTCATCTCTTCAGTCACCTTTGTTACATGGTGGTTCTTCTGCATTTTCTCTAGTACTACTGGTCTCTGTCTGCAATATACAAAGTTAGGTCCTCTAAAAGATGAAATCTTACTCCAGCTTGGCCCTAAAATAAATTTAAAGGGCCAGTGCTATATAAACCCATGTAATCTAGATTATCCTCTTGAAGTTAAGAATAACAGCAAAAGCTTTAAAAGCTGTTACATTATGAGGTGGAACCAGTTACAAAATCCTGGTACTAACAGTTTAAAATGGATTTAGAAGGAATAATCTCATTCTGCTGAAATGATTTTGTAATGCTTTTGATGAGTGCAGGAAACTTCAGTAAGAAGAGAGACTATTACTGTTGATTTAAGAGGGAAGTGACTTAAAAAGCGAGTGAACATGGATTTAGGAGATTGAAATACAGGTACTGGGAAGTTTAAAAAACTGCAGTCTGAATCTTTGAAAGATGGATTCTGGAGAACATGTGATCTGAGGAATGGGAAAGATACAAAGAATGATCCTTGCAGTGAACCTATCAAGCATTTTACTTAGGCTGGAAATGATTAACAAAACTTGATAAGAAAATTAATGAATGCGGAGAGCATAGTGGAATTTTGTATAAATCCCATGATCTAAAAGCAAATGTTGACTGCTGGAAAACTAACTTGTCCCTGAAGTTATTTGAAGGAATGAAGTAGAACACTATATATGTCAGTAATCCAGATTAGAGCAGGCATTAATATTTGTTCACTTCTGATAAATCAGATCAAAATAGATTACACATTAAGGTCTCTTGAATTCATGAATGCATTAAAAAATTGTAGTGTTTCAAGTTGGTGAGGTAGATTGGTGGCAGTGGAGAATTTCATAATTCTTGATTAATCATTGTTTTCATTAGTGAGGGTGGGGGAAAATATACATAGCATCAATATTTAACATGCAGTTGTTTTACCAGGGTAACAGGTAACATGTAAGGAATGGATAGTTGGAAAAGGAAAGATAAATATTTTGAAGGAGCATTCAGCTTTGATTTTGTTCTACTCTTGGTTATTCTTTTCTGTACTGACCAAATTGTTTAGCTTTCATCTATTGCTTTTAATGTATTTCAAGCACATCCTTTCTCCTTTTCTTGTTGATTGCTTCTCAGCTAAGTTAGAGCTTAGTGCTCTGGCTCTTGAGAGTTAGTTCCTTCATCTGTCGAAGCTGCTATGCCTAAGAGGCACTTCTTCACTCTTCACTTACCCTTCTCAGAATTAAACGTTTATTATAATTAAAACACAGCTGGATTATTAGGAAGCTAGTACTATTAGAACTACCAAGCGTTCTTGAGCACTACTTTGTTAGAAGTAATGGGCTTTCTTGGTGAAATAGGAAAAGGCAAAAGAAAACAGTAATATAATGAAGATGTTTAAGAAGCAATCAAGATGTGTAGGTAACTTGAAAACATTTTCTGCAGCTGTTTTAGATACAGTCATGCCAGCTTTGTGAAAACTTGCCTCATACAATTACAAGGTGTCAAAGCCATTGATTTTTTTTTTAAAAAAATTTAAGTGGAAGAGCTCCCCTGTGCCTGGTGGAGGTAGTGAAACTAGTTTTCGTGTTGGTGCGTATGAGAGATTTTTTTTTTTATCTTTTTCAGCCTGTTTCTTGCTACCCTATGCTTTGCTTTGTACATTTGCATTTGAACTGCATGTACGTGTGTGCTGTTTGATTGTCTCACTATTCCCAGGCTGCGCACGCAGCATTTCCTGAGTTCTCAGCCTTTTGTTTAGAGTAGGAACTAGTATAAGTGCCTCCCTTCTGCCCAGTTGTGAAGGTATAAAACTTGTAATTTTGTACTTATAAAGTTACAATGAATGTCAGGGAAGGAGGGAAAAGACTGCAAAACAAGTAAAGGCTCGCTTTACCTCACTTTCTCTGTTGCAGTGTTATAAAACTACCATAATGAATCTTGAATAACTTGCATGTGCATGTGTAATACTGTATTACTGTAGTATTATCATGTGTATTAAAAGTCTATACATACTAGTCTTTAGGATGAAGCTTTTCAAATTAAAAAGCATTTCCATTTTTTTTGGTAGCTACTCTTGTCATTGTATGGCATGCTTTTTGGGGCTTATTACATTAGATGTTCTGAAGGCCAAATATTTTTGGAAGAAAGTCTCCATTTATGCATTTGGTCAAGTGGCAGACCTAGCAGCTTTGAGAGAAACTGTTGTGTGTGAGCTGTCATTGCTAAGTCTTGTTTAGAATCATTCTAACTGAGGGCCTGCTGCTGCTGGAGAGCACAGCATTTCAAATAATAAAACTAAAGTTTGCTTAATGGAGTGACTATGATATAGGAAGTAGATGGCACTGAACTGACATGGTAGTAAAAATGTTTCATAGTGATGGCTAAAAAGGAAAGACTTGGGGGTTGGGAAGGAAAGCAGAAGAGTTGCTCCTATCCACAGGGAAGGAACCTTTTCTGTAGCAAGAACATTTTGTAAAATCTGCAGTCAACTGCTCTGTGTGTTTCCTCAGTATTCACTATGCAATTACATGTAACTTGGAAAAAAATGTTTAAATAAAATTGTGTAACTGAGGTTGTGGTAAAATTACTTGA
This sequence comes from Erithacus rubecula, assembly GCF_903797595.1. Lineage (NCBI taxonomy): Eukaryota > Metazoa > Chordata > Aves > Passeriformes > Muscicapidae > Erithacus > Erithacus rubecula. The sequence continues at coordinate 75,697,322 of NC_136685.1, forward strand.
TTTGCTTTGTTCCTGGCCTAGAAGAAGGGAGTGGCTTTTCAAGTGAAAACAGGTGACATTTATGTGTTTAGAGATTCCCTTTAAATAGATTTTTAAATAGATTTGTTTTTGTTTCCTTTCAGGGCTAAATACCACAAATTAAAATATGGCACAGAACTGAATCAGGGAGATATGAAGCCACCGAACTATGATTCTGGTAAGAATTTATTGAGAATGAGTTTATTACTGGCATAAAAGCTTAACTGTGTTATGTGCAAATGCTGAATTTATAGTATTGACAAAATAAGTCTCTTAATGGAGCAGTGAGATAATTAGTAAAGCCTATATTTTACTCTTGTACAATTAAAAATATGTGCTAGTAGACTAAGAGTCTATTAATAGATCGAGTTAGTTTAGATTTTAAAGAAATTCCAAACCCAAATGAGCAGACTGTTCTTGGAGAGAGTAGTTTTTCTGTCCCTTAGTAATATGTATGGATATTTTAGAACAGGATGATTCTAGATTCATAGCAATAGAATTCTTTTATCTATGGATCATTCTTTTGAATGAAATACATAGTTCATAATTTTTCGTTCAATTATGTTAATGTTATTCCAGAAAAAAAATAATTAAAGTGCATATTAGATATGAGAACTTTTGAATGGGAAATTTCTCTGCAGAATTCAAATGATCATTGGAAATGGATTTTGCTAATTTCAGATTTTTGCCTTGGTCTCTGTAAAGCTGATTTGTTTTCATCTCCAACTTCACACAAATAGATTTAAGCAGTGGACTGGGGAAATTAAGAATTTTAATTACTTCCTTTTATCCCTCTATCTCCCTATCCTTTCCTCAGGGGGGAAAAATATAAAAAAGAGATCTGGCTATAGGACAAGCCATTGAAAAAATAGGCAATGTTTCATGTGTGTCAGTCTCCAGATGCTTCTACTACAATGAAATTGGACCCATCTATATGTAAAGGTAGAGCATAGAATGTCTGCAGATCTCATCTCTGTCACTTGGTTTATGGAGGGGATGGTCTAGCTGACTATCATGGTGATTTCTTACCTAACTGGATTTTAGAAGGTCATTAAAAGACCCCCAAACAAGCAAAAAATCCAACCCCACACCAACTAGCAAAGCTTTACACCAGGTTTTTCTTGTCCAAGTTTTAATGAATTTTTGAGAAATTATATTTCATGTGATTATCAGCATTATTTCCATAACTGAAGAAATACTGAATTTAGTGTTGCTAAGTGGAAGACCTCAATCTGTATCTGGCCCTTTAAAAAACTTTGTCCTGATCCTACCACAGTCCTAGACAACTATGGGGTTTTTCTTTTTTTTTTTTTTTTGTAATTTCTCAGGGTGCAGCTCTAACATGTTGCTCCTATTTCCAGCTGAGGAATGTAGTGCAAGGTCTGGCTTGCCTAGCAGAGGTCTAGATTGCAAAGTCAACATTGTGAAAATGCTTTAGTTAAAATTCTATTATTCTGATTTATCCCACTGTATTCTATATATAGCTATCAGAAATGTGTGTTTTTGTTCTGCATCAAATCTGGACTGATGACTTAAAATAGCAACTTTCTTCTAATGCTATTTTGAAGTTGTCTTTGATAGATACTTAAGTTATGTGTCCAGATGTTCCCCTCACCCTGTCCCTGTTTTTCCTGCCCAGTTGTGAAAAAAAGTGGAAATATTGTTAGTAGTTCTTCCACATGGATTCTTGTTGTTTTCTTTATGAACTCTTGGTGAGTCTGTAACACAGTTTTAGAAGAAAGATTTCAACCTCCTGTAAAGGGGTATTTAAAAAATGTACTTATACAATTTATCTATTTATTCTTTATATACTATATCTTCTGCTGTAATTTTCTAATATGCAAGTCTCTTCTTACCTGTGAACTGCTGCTACTGCTAGCAGTTGTCATTTTTGAGGAGACTAAGCACAAGAGAATTCTTGCCTCTGGATATACTTAATAGTGCCTTCAGAAGAATGAGTTTTGCTTTCAAAAGGAATTTTCAGGCAGATTTGCCTCAGTCATGTTTTAATAATTAAAGTCTGAGCTTTGGTAGCTGTGCATTGAATCCAGCTGTGTCCAGTTGTCATTGGAAAATGATTGTGCATTTGATTATTTCCTGTGGTTGCTATTAAATAGATTTGTAAATATGAGATGTCTGAAATTCATATGTCTCTCCTTGCATGTGAATTCTGATTAGTATTTGATAGCTTCTTTGGGTAGGTGGTGGGGGTATGTTGTGTAGTATTAATTGAGTTGTTTAAAGGTAAATGATGAGAAAAAATTCCTGATGAGAATAATAGCTTTCCCACGTCACATATCAAGTTACTCATAGGACTATACTGCAGGTTTTTCTGGTTCTTAGGTCTTGTTTACACAGGAAGTTTGTTCATCCTTCAGTGATGAACCACAAGGTTTTCAAGTTTTGTAGAGGCTTTCATAGATAATAAACCAAGATCTTTTATCTTGGGAAGCATATGCATCTCCTCAAGGAGAGGAAAAAAACTCCACCATCATGTGCTGTGAAGCTCTATGTGGAAAACATGTAGCTGTTGTTGTATCAGCAGCATTCTGATGGTTTTCTTAAGAGAACAGCCACCTGATTTATTTTTTTGGTAGGTTTTCCTGGAGTACTAACATTTGGTTACAAATTTATGCTTGGGAGAAATATGATGAAAATTTTTCAACAACTTTTCAGGTTAAAAAAATAGCCCCTATTGTTTGTTTGTTTGTTTCTACAAAACTAATACAAATAAGGATTCAACTGATTTAGGTAGATCTGTTGATTTATACTAAACTGTAAAATATTAAGGAAATTGGGAAGTTGTAAACCAATATTGTGCTGCAGTTAGCAGTTAAAGATATTTGTATTCAAACTTAATGTGAGCAGCAATTATCTTGGAAGGCCAAAGCAAAAATTGGACTGCAGACTGACTGTCATTATGAGCCCCTAAAGTTAGGAACTTGCTCTCATAGAGTAGGACTGTTTGGGAGTTAGGACTAGTGGAACTTGCTCTCATAGAGTAGGATGTACCTGTAAATCTTTGTGCATATGGTACTACAGTTATGTCCTGTGTGCAATTTTTTTTCTCTATTATTTGCACTTTGAATTTTGTTATTAAACCATTCCTACTCATTTTATGGCAGTCCACATTTTTTCAAGTGGATGGGTATCTTTTATGCAAATAGGAAAAGGAAAAAATGTAATAAAATAATCTTTTTCAGATGAAGGGAATGAGACAGAGATTCAGCCACAACAGAACAGTCAGCTAATATGGAAACAAGGACGACAGCTGTTAAGACAGTAAGTGTTGAAAAAAGGACTCAAATACTGAATGTGAAGAATGATTCTGCTAATGAAATATGGTGGTGATGGTATTTGATTTTTTTTTTCAATTCTGTTTTACTGAAAGAAAAGTTATTGTATGATGTTCATTGAGCTTCTGCACTAATTTTCCTTGGGTTTTGAAAAATTTTAATATTTCTTAATTTCAGGTGAGAAACCTTGTCAAGTCACAAACACCTGATCTCATTTGCTTTTCTTTCACTGAGTATTATCAAACAATCTGCTTGGGAGAACAGTGGGTCATGATACTTTGCAATTAGAAAGCAAAAAGCACAAGTAATGTTGCTAAGAATTGTGTTAAATATAACAGCTAGCATTGGAGAAGGAAAAGTTTTATGTTGGCTTGCTTAAGTTGCAGAAAAGACTAACCTCCAGAAGGTTAGACTAGATGTTTTCTAATTCTCTGTTCATCTCAATGAAAGAAATGTCTATTAATCTAAACTAGTTTTTGAGTTGTGAGCATAGTAACTAAATTAATTGCCATTATATTTGGTGTGTTACACAGGATTAAATGAGAGGGGACTGAGACAGTAAGGATGGTCTGGAACTTACATTAAAAGACCTTTTTCCAAGTTAAATTCATTGGATGGCTCTTTTGCAAGAGCTGAAACCTTTGCATGCATGTTGAATGAATGTAAATAGAGTGGTCTTGACTGGGATCAGTGATTTTGAAGACAAGTCATTCCTTCTCAGTACAGCTCATACAAGAGTGACACACTGCTGGATATAGAGTGCATATTACTGACAGACTCTGTTTTGCGTAGGTGCCTCCTTTGATTTTTCTATAGCCAGCAATCAGTATTTCTCTCCTAATGTGGTTATGTGAATGATATTGTTAAATAATTGGAGGAGAATATTCTTGCAGGAAAAGTGCATGTCCCTGATTCGTAACAGCTGTCACTGTAAAATAGCATTTGCCTTCTTCAGAGTCTAGAATATTGACAGTTTAATCAGTTCAGTGCTATTAACTCCATGTTCTAGAGGGAAGGACACAAACCAATTTTTACTTTTACTTTCTTAAATCATTATTTCCCTCCTGTTTCTCTCAAGGGCAACATGGCATATTGATGAAAGAGCCAGCTTTAAACGTACAGAGCTAACTTCAGGCTATGAGGTTTTTATACAAGGATTTTTGCTGTTCAATCTTTATATGGAAAGACAGATTTTTGCAGATCCATTGCAGAATAAAGGAAAGGCAAGACAAAGATTTTTACAAGCCTAGTCCATCATAAATAACAATTCTTACTAATTCTTACTCTAGCCACAGCTAGAGAATTTGGTTTTTATTCCCTGTTTCCTAGGCTTCTAATGTTTATATAAGGAACATATCTGGTTCTTCTTGTATCTAGTTCCCATGTGTCAAAGAATAAAACGACCATGGTTGTGTATGCAACTGTGGTGTTTTTTATAAAGTGGTTGTAAATATTTTAATTGAAAGTGCTTTTCCATCCATTTTAGAAAATGAATGAATAACGTATTGTATAACCTCTGACTGCTAGGCTCTCTGATTTTTTTTTTTTCCTTCAGTGACTGTAGAGGCTGGTACTGCAAGAGGCAATCCCTCTGCAGCTGGTACAGGATGATTTACAAGCATGTTTCACTAGCCCAACACCGTAGTTTGCTAAGCTAAGGGATTGAGGATGAGTTCAGGGAGAAGTTTCCATTGCATGTTTTGTAGAAGTAAAGTGTACAGAGAAGATTAGCATGAATTCTCTCCTTCAGGTATCTGCAAGAAGTGGGCTACACCGACACGATATTGGATGTGAAATCAAAACGAGTGCGAGCTTTATTGGGCCTCTCGAGTGATGCTTCAGAGAAAGAAAACAGAAATCAAGAGCCAATGGTAAATGGCACAGAGGGCCAGATTAAAGAAAACGCAATGATCGGGTAAGCATCAAATGACTTTGTTACTGTTCTGCAGAAATGCACTTAGAGGTGTTGAACGAAATTTTTGTTTACCAAGATTTCAAGATTTTTTCCTGGTTTGAGATCAGAGCAATCCTAATGAATTTTATTATATTAAGCAATAAGTATGAAAGTAATTCTTTAGATTCACATCATAAAAGCACCATATTTTTTTCCAGTTGGATGGCAACACTAAGCCAAATTAAGCCTCTTTTGAGATATGATTTCTAAGTATTTACAAGTCAGTGTTGTTTCAAGTTAATGGTTTGATTGTATTGCTGGACACTTTACTGTCTAGGTTACAGGCTTTGCTCTTCTGGTCTGTGCTGATTATGACATTATAATCTCTATAAGAGAGGGATTTTTTTTTGCTAAATCTGAAGAACAAAGTCACTCATTACATTCTGAGTCCTTTAAGTTTTTGGTTTTCTACTGATGAATAGATGTATGTAAATATGACTGAAAATAAGGTATTCATTTATTTCTAATACTGTGGGAAGTCAGTCAAAGACAGTAAAAGCTTGTTTTTCTTAAGTAATGTTAAAACTTGAGACTTTTTTCCATTTTCCTCTCTTTTCTATGCAGAGTTAAAAAAGAAAAAAAGTAAGTTAAACTTAACTCTAAAGGCTCAGAAAAACAATCTGTTCATTCTTGTTTAAGATATTTGTCATTGTAAAACTGGAAAAATAATGAAAATTATGCAGAATTGTAGGAACAATAGAGTTGGCTGTTTCCACTAGTAGCACAGCTTTCAGCAGAAATCCTCACTCTTTTTTTCCTTTTCTATATTCATGGGGCAAAATCGAAGACCTTTATTTTTATAAGACCTAGTACTGTTATATATACATCCTATCATCTAAAAAGCATTTGTAAGATTTCATTTATACCCTCCTGATAGCTGCAGCAACTTCAGGCCAACAAGTTATATAAGGGCAGAAGTTCATTGTTATATAATTAAACGTAATGCTGTGAAATGGAAAACTTGAATGTGTGAGAAAACCTGCAAGCTACTAAAATATATTGTATTGCTACATAGCTGTCAAGTCCTGTCCTTTATGTACAGCAGCTTTGTTTTGAAGAACAAGGCATGTTTGATAGATTGCAATAGCAATTTTGGTTAGATTTTTGGTGAAGGGGAAGTGTGTAAATAAAGCTTCTTCTCTTAGACTTCAAAATTTATTTATGTGTATTTACATAGTTTTGAAAAAGGTGGATAGGTGTATAAGGTGGATGAAATACAGGGACAGTGCATTTATTCCTATCTGCCTGGCTTTGGGATAGATTTGACATTGGGTTTAACACTTTGTAGTTTATCCCATGGCTGAGGATATTCACTGATGGAGAAAAATGAATTCCCTTCCATTGTGGCTGTACAAGCCTGTCAGCTGCAAGGCTGGTCAGGCTGTAGACTTTGGAAAACTGTTCTTGCTTGTGAGGCCTAGGATGGCAGACTGCATTATAGAGCTTAGGGAAGTGTTTTGATAACATAATGAACAAGAAGGGACTGCAGGCTTTACAGTGGAAAAGTTATCCAGGGTTTTTGTTCAACGTGGTCACGTCAGTGTTCATGGGTGATTTTGAATTTTTGGGTGTCCACTGAGATCTCTCTCATTGGAAGGAAAAAGTCAGGATTTGCCAGCTCTTTCAATTTTTCTTAGAGGAAGCATTCTGTGGCTTGCTTCCTGCCAGAGACTGCCTGTTATTTAACAGAGGTTTTACCTTGTGCTACCTCACTGTTCCTGTGACGTGTGGCACTGTTCACCTTCTTCCAACTGCATCATTACTTGCCTCTGAGATTTCAATGTACAGCTTTGTGGTAGATGCTAAATCACAAATAAGCTCATATTTACCTGTTACCTGCCTCAGGTAATGACAACATTACTTCAGCTTATGTAGAGCAGCTTCTCTTTGAAAAGGATAGCATTGAATAGATGACACAGGTCTAAGGCACATGATGTTGCTCCTGAACTCAGGATGTTACTCCTGAACCTAACTGAAATTTTTAGTAAGTGTTTGAAAACCTAATTCAATGCTTTCCTACCTGGTTGGCAGAACTAGTAAAAATTTAGGTGACTCAGCTAAATTCTGGGTTACAGATGAGGTAGGTGCATCCTTTGAAGCAACATCACCAGTGCGAGGCTGCTTACTGTGAGGGCAGAACTATTGGCAGTTCCTTTAGCAGTTTCTTGTTATTCCTTGTGTGTATGTAAAGAGGACAACGGATTTGGACTGCAGCAGGCTTTTACAGTTGGAAGGAGTGCAATGAATGAGTGTCTGTAGTTTGGTAGTGGTAGAAGAGGAAAGCTATGGTGAGAAGGTGGAAGAACAAGAAACCAAACAATACCTTAGTGCAATTACAGGGAGTTTAAGGATATATGTGATTGTTTGCCAGGACCATGAGACACTGGGACAGGTGCAAACTAAAATGCAGACTGAAGACTCTGACTGTATGAGTACAGTGAAACTCTTCATAGGAGAAAGCCTTGCTAGTGAAAAGCCTGTGAACTGCTCGAGCTAATGCAGTTGGGCAGTTTTTCTGGTTCAAAACATATAATGAACATTAATGTCAAATATCTGCTCAAAAGTCTGAGGACACTGGTCAGACTGAAGATGATTTTGTTACCTTTGAAGAGCAGAGCACTGGGCAGAAAGTGATGCATGAAAGTGGATGTAGTCTAACAAGGAATACACCTCTGTTGGAGTGAGAAAAGACAGCTCATAGCGTGTTTGATCTGTTTGATCTTGGAAGAACTGCATATCATGCACCCATTTAAATCTCTGCATTTTAAGTCTATGCTTGAGAAGACTGTTTGCATGGAGTGAAAAATGTGAGAAGTGGAGTACAGGACTGGAGTAAAAAGAAGCCTTGGGGATGAGAAACGATAAAGACAAATCAATAGGAGTTTGGAAAGAATGTGGGTGAATGTGATGAAGATACTGTACAATAGAAGGGAAAATGGTACAGTGAAAAATAGGAGGAATATGGATTTATTGATGCATTTCCAGAATAGGAAAATGGAAGGCACACTAGCTTTTAATTTCCTTAAAGATTTCTCCATATAGCAGTGTAAATTGCAGAAAGAACAGATTGGCTCAACTGCCTTCTGCACAACTGAGCACTCATGTGATAAATTCCAAAGAAAGGAAAGAGATGGTATTTGATGCTTTTGTGCTGCCATATGGTTATCTCTTTGAGAGGAGAGAGGGAGTAATAGCAACAGGAAACAAAACTTCCTTTACATTTCCATTATTTGTTTGGTAGTCAACCAGTACTTGCTTAGTGAAATGAAAGTGGTGGAGCACAAAATGAATTAGTATTGCAAAAATTCCAGGGAAAGTATGAAAGAGCTGATCTACTTCTCAACACAGTCTGACTTTAACACAGTTTTGTGTAAGTGTACTAGTGCATAGTGCTAGTTGCTGCTGCTCAGCTTCCCTCCGAAATACCTCTGTGACTTGCTCTGACTGTACTTCTGAGCACAGTAGAACCCCACACTTTTCTGATTTTTTAATATTTTTAATGCCTTTGATTGTTTTAAAAATAATTCCTGGCATATATCCTCTCACCTCGGGGATGTGTGAAGTGTATATACTTCATTGTGGGTAGGGAGGATGTTTTTCCTCTGTTCATCTTATTACAGCTTTTCAGATTTTTAAGTTATTTGTTACAACAGCACTTGCCTATGATATGAGTTATATCTCGTTGTCTATCCTTTTTACCTATTTCAACAGCCAAAGTTTGGACACTCTGTTTGGGATACTAACATTGAGTTGAGCCTTTGTGTGGGAAAGGCTAGTGAGAATGTTTGGGGTGATTGTTTTGAAGCTGATGCTGTTTGCTTTGGTATATAGAAGCATATGATGGTTAGTGTAGTGCAAAAACTTAATACAGTAATATTTATTTGCAGCAGAGACTATGTAACTTGAATTCTGCTAGGCTCTAGTTATTTTAGAAAATTGCTGTCTGGTCCCTCATACCTCTCAGCTTAGTTTTGTATATCCTACATGATTGCAGTTACGTCAGAGAAGTTCCCCTTCCTTTGCTACAGTGATGAACAAACTACTGTTTTCTGATTCTGTTTTAAGCCAAATCAGTTTCTCTTCATCCTTAGGTGAAGTAGCCCCAGACTTTGTGTTACTATCTACTACATGTGTGGCCAGATTTGTATTCTTACATTGCCTGTTTATTTGCTGATGTACAGATCCTCTTCAAAACTTTAGCACTCAAGAAAGACCTCATGTGGATTTTGAATGCACCCTGCAAGATTTTGAATCCATAAATGAGATGTTAATATGATAATGTGAGCTAGATATAGTCCTGTTTTTACTTATTCCATGGAATTTAAAAGGGAATCAGTTTTCAGTTTCTTCAATCAGCTCACTTGCATTACAAAAGATAAGTACCACTTGGCATGATTGGACTAAAAAGTAGATACTAAAATAATAACCTCATAATAATGGTTTAATTTCCTAATACTTGCAGTAAAAGGAATGGGTGCTTTCCCCCAACAAACTGAAACAAAAGCTTCCTGCAAATGTAGCTTGTAGCCTTGAAAACATGAAAGTACTTAAGTATCTTTAATTCACTTATTACCTCATTTTTAGTAGCTTTATCTTAATGAGTGAAACCTAAACAGTCAAATTAGTTTATCTTTTTGAAGGTGTGTATTTGACCACCATTTAGTATGAGTGGAAGCAAATATAGTAAAGGAATAGAACCAGAAAGGAATGAGGATATACCAAATGTGTGTATATGTATGCATAGATATGAATGTCTATATATAAAAATGGTACAGAGTAGTTCTTGCTAAGGGTTTGATCATTAGAACTATAAATAGCCAACAGAAAATACTTATGATATATCAGTGTCTCTATGAAACTTTCCTGCTGCCTTTTCCTATTGAAATGCAAAGAGCTTCCACTGCCTATACTTTACATGAGCAAAAAGGCATCAAACCTCAACATTTGAGAACAAATCTCAAGACCTTTTCAAAAATTAAACATTTTGAAAATTTAATATTTCTCATATATACAACAACTGGCACTTCAGTGAATGAACATCTTTGTATGCCAGAGGACCTTAGTAACTCTTTTGCATCTCTAAATCCTATTAACACTGGCCCGAGTAATGAAAATGCTGCATACTGGCTGATGAATGTTGTTTGTTGACTAGCTTATAAAATGGTTTATTTGGGAAAATACCTCTGAATTTATAAACCTCAGGCAATATGTGCCATGACAAAGATTTCCAAAATAGTATGCAGGTAGATGTTGAATTGCAAAAAGGGAAAAAAAAAAAAAAAAAGTAAAGGAATAAAGCAGGGTTTTTTTCACTTTTTTTCTGTTTCTCCCTGTCTCCATCTTGCAGTGGCCTAACAGGCATTTCAAAAGTACCTGATTTACACCAGATCTGGACACTTTCAACAGATGCACTAAAGCAGAAAAAAAAAAGTAGATAAATGGGGGGATTTTTTGTGGAGAAAGAAGGACAAATGGACCACACTTTTAATTGGCACCATTCTGTGGCTTGAGAGTTTGAAAGATGTTTGTTGGAAATGTCACAGTACAGGAAGAATGGGGAGAAAGAGACAGAAGTCATGCAGCTGGAGAGAGAGAAGCAGAGAGAGGGGAGGTGAATGGAGAAATAAGTTAAAAAGTTAGTCTGGTACCTCAAATATTAAGATTATTTTTTATTCTTTATAAAGCTTATTATAGTTAGCAGACTAGATTTGGCAAGTGCCCTTGCTTTTTAAATGTCATTCCTTTGCAATTCCAATTTATATCCAAACCATTTTGTAAGTGTTGCTTACCAGTTGTAATACATATTGCACTACTTCTTGCATTGTGTGGTGTGAATTCATAGGAGATGTCAAAGGTTATGACAGATGCTAGCCTGGCCTGTGTTCGTTGTGTGTAAATTTGGATGACTGTAAGTGTTCCATAGTTTGTACATTATTATGGTATTTTCTGTGCTGCATTATGAATGATTTTACAGTGTTGAACATCTAATGAACTGTTTTTAAAGACACTCCTCATTGAATTTGCATGCATTTATTTAATGAATACAGTGTGATAGAATTTAACTATTGAAAAGACTGTTTTAAAACATGATAACTAAATTCTGTGGGGAATTAATAAAACTTACTAAGAGTATGCAGTAGCTATTTTGATAGTAATGGGAAACTGAACCAAGAAAAGTGGCTCAAGAAAGAGTGTGGTAGAACAGCTCTGAATGCTGGGTCACAGCAGGTTCTTTCCAGATGTACAAGCTCCCAGGAACATTTCTCAGCCTAAGGTGAACTTGTATTTGTTTAACTTTATTGTGGTATTTCTTCCTGCTTCTGAATTTATCAATAAAATCCTGGTTTTATTTAAGATAACTTGTGTATGTCTTGGATAAAATAGACAGAAATGGCCTCTATTCTTTCCTTTGAGGCTGTGAGCAGGACCAAGGCAGTTAATGGCCTTCTGGTTGGGCAGTTCATGGGAGAAGTTTGTGACTCTCCCTGGACATGACCACAGACTTTCCAGAGTTATTATCAATGAAGAAGGTAATGATAGAAATATCGATTGTGTTATTTACAAAGAAAATACATGTCTATAATGCAACTTTAGTCTAAGTTAAACTTGATTTTGCAATTTGAAATGTTCTGGATCGTGCTGGGAGCAGGAAAGGTATCATCAGCATGTTGTTTAGTTTCCACAAAAGAGCTTCACCTTGCCTATTGGTTATGGCTTCTGCATTTCACTCATTAAGAAACAGGATTTGTGTTAAGATTGTGAGTATTCAATGTTGAAAGCAAATACATTCAGTCTGATCTATACATTTTTTAAGCTGGTAAATTTTCAGTGTCAGAACCAACTGGACAAAATACTTGTCTCAAGGCATGTCACTGTTGGGCAGAAAATGAAGAGTTGGTGTTTTGGCCTGCAGAGCCCAGTAAAGCCAGGCTTGCTTTATTTAAATAGAATACGTGGAATATCCACAAATCGTATTTTTTTCAATTTCATGAGAAGATATTATTATTTTTAGGGGCCAAGGGTTTAACACAAATCTGAATAATTAAACAGCCTTAAAATACAGATTGGGATAGATTTTCACAGACATCACAGCTGTGCAGAATTCTGTCAGCTTCTCCTGAGGAGGAAAATTCTCATGTAATTTCAATTTCATGTTTAAGGGGCGCAAGTGCTTTGATTACCATCTCATTTGTAACAAGAATTTTGTGTTTTAAACAGGAAAGCATTTCTTATCTTTAGGAATTAGAAGTTCCCTGTTTCAAGAGTGATATTCTGTGCACTGGCCATCTGTTGCAGTAAAATGAAAAACCCAGCAGCATTAGTCCAGCTACAGTTACCTTCTGGCAGTATTTACTGCTCATGAGAAGCAGTTTGTCCTGTTGTACCTACTTGTGGGTAGGCAAGAGTAGCAGGGTAATCTTAATCTCTCTATCCCAAAGAATTTTGTGTCTACTTGGATAAGGCTGCTGGAAAGGAGGATGTAATGCAGAGTTAACAGTATGTGATAGAAGATATGATACTGTTTAAATGATTTTTGTTGGGTTGATTAGGAAGTGCTGAGTCAACTGGGATGAGACCTTCAAGGAAAGAAGACAAAGTTAGTTGCTGCAGAGGAAAGCACATGAGAGTGTGGTTGCAGAGTCTGACTGAGGAAGGAGCAATGGGAAAGAGATTGGGAACAAGCAGATGAGGAGCACGGGGCTGAGGAGGCCCTGCCACAGTCTGCCTGCTCTGTGCTTTCTGCTTTGGCAGCTTTTGTAGCTTCTTCTGCTGTCTGGGGGCTCTGGTTTATTCTTCCCCAGCTGGTTTTCTTTAGACCATATGGCTGGGGAGGAAGGAAAAAGCAGCACCTAATTTCTTGCACTTTGAAAATTATGTTCTCCCTTAAATATGTTGTGATACAGGACACTTCAGAGAAGAGGAATTGGTCCTTTTTGAGGTCTTTTTAGGGTTTTTGGTCTCTCTCTATTTACAACAGATCCTGAACCTTGCTGGTCTTGTCTCACTTATGCTTGTAATACCACAATTTGTATCAGTCCCCACTTTTGGAACTTGATTCTATTGTTTTCGACCACTGATTTTTTTTTTAAAATACTCAAAGCTACAAAAGCCCTGAAAACATCAAAATGTGTTTCTTTTTCTAAAATGGAATTTAAAGCTATTTATTTTACTGCCTTATCTCTGAATATATTTTGACCCTTCTGCTTTTTTATGTTGCTTTGTGAATGACCCCCTAAGAGAAAAAAACTATACAGATGTAAAAGTAATGAAACAAGCAAGCTTGAAATTGCCATCAAAGTACATAGCATAATTTAGCTAAGGCCAGACATTTTTCTTCAATACATTTGATGTTCTTCCTAAGTATTCATGCTGACAGCATTATCCAAAATGCATTATGTTCATATGCTGCTAAAGGATGACAGCTCAAATTATTAAACTACCTTTGATTTGGCTGCTAAAGTTTATTGGGGTACAGTATAGGAAATCACCCTGTCAGCTTGAAACTGTCTTCCTGTAGAACCTTTGAATAATTTAAATATTCTGTCTCTTTTGTTCTTTTTTGATTCTCAAGAATTTTTCCTTGGAAGTTGAAGTCTTAGCACAAATAATCTTCTGTGGCACTATGCTGTGATCACGAGTTTTGAAGTGCATTACAAATAAGTTACTATGTGTCCCAATGCTTGAGATGCCCATTTACCCCTGCTCCCCAGATAGATTATTATGTATATATATCCTGCCCACTAAAATGTGTATGTAGCATAGGTAAAATCAGGGCTGTTAATAAAAAAAAGATATTTGTCTTTTGGTAGCCACTTTAAACTTCAGTGTGAGAGAGCCAGGTTTAAGAGCAAATGAGTACAGAGCCAAGTCTGGTATGAATTACTGCAAATAATTGGACCTACGGAAAGATATTTGTTTCTTAAGTTATCTTAATTAAAATTTTATATTCCATGTTTGGTATTAGTTCATACATTGCTGTTTACTGCAGTATATCTGATAATTGCTGTTATAGATCATCATCCATGGTGTTTTCACATGGCAAAATACAGAGGAACAAAAAACAGAAGTAGTTGTGGTTGGACGATTTAGTCAAATGAAGCACATTATAAGTGTTGTCTTATCAAGATTTTTCTGTTAGAAACAGAAAGGCAATCATACTGTAGGATTTCTGTGAAAATGTACATTATTACTACAGATTCATGAGGTGTTATAGGCTGCCAAAGTAATGATTACTTAAGGGAAAATAAAAATAGTAGAGTGTTTTCAGGTTTGTCAGTGAAACGAGGGTCACTATACTGCAGGATGCAGGGCAAATTTTAAACATTATTAAGATTGTTCTTATCTAAATTGAGATCTGGAAAAGTGGAAGGAATATTCTTGGAAAAAACAGTGAGCATGAAAACATACTGTATATCACGGTATATTATACTGCTGTGTATGCAGGATTTCTAATGGCAAGTGAAATATCTCTTGGTATTTTTTGGGTGATAAAGGTGAGCAAATGGAAAAAAAGAGTAGCAAATTGTCCTAATGAAATGCAGGTATTGTGAGGCTATGAAGAAGCCACTTCTGCTGATTGTTGTCATGTAAGCACAGAACTGCTTGAGCAGAGACTGTGCAAAGAAGGAAGTGTGCTGCCTATCATGCCTTATTACCCATGAAAGCTTTTGCCCTTGGATGTTTCCTGTAATAGACCTTTGGAAAGCCTTACAGTGAAACCCTGGAGTGAGTGATGGACCGATGGTCAGGTGTTCACACTGCAGGGAGTTTAACAGGCCTTACTGACTTAGCTGGTTGAACCTTGTGAAAAGGTGAGCAGAAGCAAGGCACTTGTGGGTAGTAAGGGTGACTGCACAAGACAGTTTAAAGCTACAGTTCTGAAAAGAGAGAGAGGGAGACTTCTGCTGTTTCAATGGTTGTGAGAATCAAGATGACGTGCATTTAGTGATGAACTATGAAAAACTGACTACTGATTAAAGGTAAGAAAACAGTAAAGCTTGTCTTCACTGCTGTAAAGCCATATAAAGAATGTACCAGGTTTTACTGGAAGTAATTGTAACAATTCAAAACAAATAAATTTTCTTCACCGCTGTATCTTTCAGGGATTCACAGAGAAGTGCATCTTCTGCATAGAAATCACAGATCCTGTTAATAATTTCAAGACTGCTTTATCTGTACTTTTGTCAGAATTTTAATAATTGTTGCAGTCCTGTTTCTTGGATTCTTCCTCTTTAGTTGTTAATATAACTACCCTTATGTTTCCTGTTCTGAGGCACTGCCTAAATTTCTGCCAGCGCAGTCATAATTTTACCCAGTCTTCATCCATTTTCTTATTTGTTTAGTATAAATTGAAATATTATTTTTTCATAAATTATATTTCTCCATTATATTCTTCTCTAGTGGCATATTTATCATGTCTTAAAAGCTAATGAATGATAGATCTAGAGTTTGGTGTTTCCCAGAAAGGTGAGGAGCTAGCAGGACCAAAGTTTTCCTGTACCCTGATGTGCTCATGAGAACCCAGCTTGGTAGCTATGGCTCATGTCCTTGTTGCTGAGGCTGTCAGTAATGGCATAGCAGTATTGATGTTGCTTTGGGCACATGTCACATGAATGTTGCTTTAAAATACTTTTTGAATAAAAAATTGAAGCATCTGTTCTAGTAATGGCTGCCATACTAAGAATAACTGTTGGTTCTAATAAATAGTTTTGTTGGTTCTAATAATACAGTGTATGTCTATTGTTTAGATCCTTAGCCACAAGAGTCTTTCTGTTAACAGTCCATTTTTACTTGTAGGCTTATTTTAGTCTTATATGTTGTTGGACATAATGATACAGAACAGATTAGTAATTGCAAAAGAGACTTCATTGTGATTTCTTTTGTCTCATGATGGTGGTTGTTGTTGTTGTTTAGGAAACCTGAATTGACTGACTCTGCCTCTCTGCTAGAGACCTTCAAGTTTCTTGAAAATGCAGCTGCAGACTTTAGTGATGAGGAA
Organism: Erithacus rubecula; assembly: GCF_903797595.1. Classification (NCBI taxonomy): domain Eukaryota; kingdom Metazoa; phylum Chordata; class Aves; order Passeriformes; family Muscicapidae; genus Erithacus; species Erithacus rubecula. The sequence continues at coordinate 75,713,589 of NC_136685.1, forward strand.
GATGAAGAAGATATTGAAGGAAGAGAGAAAACAATCATTGATACCGCAACAGTGAGTGGAAAAAATAATTGAAAAAGTTACGAAGAACAGAAAAAGTGAGATTAATGAGGTGCCTATAAGCAAAGTATATGATTGTGTATGTACACATGCAAATCATTAATGCATCTTTATGATGTTCTGCCCAAGCATGTGTGCATAAGAGGAATTATATATGCATTTCTAAGTTTGTGCATACAAGTCATGCTTTGCTATCTTTATTGCTCCAAGTTAGATTAAATTTTTCAAAAATTGTCTCTTTACTGTTCCGTGCTGACTAATTTTTGATATATACTGGAACACAGTTTTTAAGGTATCGGATGTCCTTTTTTTACAGTTTTCAGCTTAGTTTGAAGATATTGTTCATAATGTTGCATGTCAATAATTATTCTTGAATATTTACTTTAAAATTATTGATACTTAAAATGACTTGTGATTTGTGTCAGAGTACAAAACTGAAATACGTTTACATTTATAGCTTGTGGAAGGAAGAAATGGAAGAACTTTAATGTAGTTAAGAATGCTTTTTGTTTGTTCAGTCAAATGCCTTAACCTCACTTGTGATCTATACTTTGCTATATGATTTGTTTATATGATCACATAGATACATGCAATCAGTATTCTTCTTTAACATTGATTCAGTGAATTGGGTTTCCTAAAAATTGAAGCAGATGAGATATGATGGGTGTGATTGTTTTTATGGTCAGTTTTAAGAATTAACACTAAAAAACTGATTAGTTTTATGGCATTTCTAAAGAGGATCTTTTCAGATCTTTCCTGTAATTCATGGACTGTGAACTAATGTCTGAGACTTTTCTGTTAAGTCCTGTAAAATACTGCACGTTCACTAAGCCTGCTGAAGAAATGAGGCTTGAAGTTTAGAATTGCTTCAAATTTAGAAATTGGTTCACTGTATTTAGAGGAAATATAATCACTTATGAGCTGTGAGATGTTCGGCTATGTATTGAAGTTTTTACAGATTGACCCTTAGCAAGGTTCCAAGTCAAAACATTGTGATTAATGTAAATTTTCTATTTCTGTAAAAGTAAAAATTATGGTATGGTTTTCATGTATCATGGCATCAGCTTACTGGTTGGTCAAATAATTACAAAGAGTCTGGTTCCTTCTGATTATTGAGGGAAAAGTAAATTTCGTGTGGAAAGCTTAAAATTAAATTCTTCATTAAAACATTTTTTTTTCTTTTACCAGAATTTGCTTTTGAATCTCAGAGGGAAATGCAGTTTAAACAAAAGTAACATCTTACAAAAGTAAGATGTTTAAATAGCAGTAACATCCAAGAAAGCATTCGGGATGGAATGATTTATAATGTCTAAGAAAATCAGTGCTTGTCATTTGTGGGGTTGGGGTTAGTTTATTTGTTTCCTGGAGCTGTCTCCTGGCCCACATAGAGAATGATTTCAGAATTGAAAGTTAGGCTACTTTCAGAGAAGCAAAGTGAGTTTGGTTTTGCCGAAGTCTTCTTTTTTTTCTGGCATTAAGGGATTTTATTTGTGGGTTTTGTGTGTTTTTCAAAGATGTTTTAAGAGAAAGTTTATACATTCTAGTATTAAAGAAAAAGATAATAGTGGTGTAGATTAGTGTAGGTGCATTTACCACGTGATTGATTATTGATGGTCACAGGAAGAAAGAGTTACACACAAGTTTCATTTTCACTTAGAAGTTTGAACAAAGTCTGCATACAATTCCAGATTTGCTTATTAATGTGTACTTTTCTGCTTCCTCTTCAACTTCCTGTTTGGATTTTGTGTGGAGGACAAAACAGTACTGCTTGGATTAAAAATGTGTTTGTGACTTAATTCAGCTTTTTCTTCCCTGTCCTTTCTGACCCTTCAGATTGTAAGGAAAAGAGTGCTGTCTGACAGCAGTGAAGACAGAGATACAGAAGAAGCTTTGAAAGAGTTTGACTTTTTGGTTACCTCAGATGATGGTGATGGGGAATCGAGAAGTTCGGGAGATGGAACAGACTGGGGTAAGGAAATTTGGGGGATCATACCAGGAGAAGAAAAAATGTGCCAAGAATATATTGTGACTGATCAGTTAATTGAATGAGATCTCTGTCAGGATCACAGCATCTTTTGATTATTTCTACTATTTCTATTTTATTATCAGTAAATAATTGGCAGACTGAAGGCCTCTTGAAAAAATATTCTTTTTTTTTTTCTGTATTTTGCTTTAATGTAAAGATTCTTCAAGGTTTCTGCCTCAGGTCATTTTTCCTTTTCTTTAATTCTAAGGCAGATAGAATTTAAATTTTATGAGTGGTATTTCAGTGTATTTTTCCAGTGGCCCATGCACATGAAGGACTCTTGATAAAGCTGTATTTTACAATTATGATATGAAAGCTATTTTTTCATCTTTGCTTTCTCCCACTTTGATGCAGAGAGTAATGTGAGTCATAAAATCCAAATTAGTTGTACTCCTATTGTGGGTTAGTAATTTAGTTAATATGAACTCTTCAGTTACTCAAACTTTCTTTTATAATTTAGCAGAATAATATATCTTTAAGTCCACTAGTCATAGAGAGACATTTCACAAACTGCTCTCTGTCCTTGGAGGTTTATATCTTGCAACTTCACATCCACTTCACCTTGACATAATTATTCTGCCTAAACTCTTGGTATAGAGAAGGGGAGAAAGAAGAGAACTGGTTAAATATCTTGGTGGGAAGTTATTTCCTACTGAAGCTGCTCTGGAAAGTCTTAAGGATAGTTGGACACAGAGGGAGCTATTGAAGATGAGGGGCAATAATACAGTGGAGCTGCAGCTATGACAGACCAATAAGCTGTGGCTCTCACATGAACTGTTGGTTCCAAGATGCTGTATTTCACTAAAGCCATGTCCATCTCCTGGTTGGACTCCCAGGTTACTGTTCAGTGTGGTGTAGTCTCTGCTTAAGAGGATGTTGTAATATTACAAAAGTCAGTATTCTGTTCACCAAACAAATTTAGAAATACTGCTCTTAAAAAAAATTGGATATTGCTCTTTAATACTTAAATTTTGTCAATTTATGCTTGGTCAGTGCAGCTATGGCTTGTGTCACCAAAAAGTCAGTATGCTAAGAGGAGCTTTTTGTTCTCAAATTCACACTTCTGGTTTATTTTTGCTTTTATTGATGACAGCTGAGTACAAGTGAGCAGAAGTTTAACATTTAAAATAAATTGTTATGAAAAGTAGTAGTTTCATTTCTACAAATGTGAAATGGGTTTTTTTGAGTTGGAGGTGATCATGTTTTTCAATCACTTCTTTCACAATTTGCCTTTTTTAGTAGCTGTATATGAGACTAAACTTCTTCAAGGAACTGTCATCATAAATCACTTAGGTCAACTTAAGCGAAACTGTTAAATGTAGTTGTAGTGAGGGACTGCAGGAAACAGAGGAAATTCTTTCTTCATTTTGGATTCCAAGTACTACTGCTCAGTTACAGTAATCTGTTGAACCCATTTGGCTTGAAAGGTCCTCAGATGTTTTCTGGTAATTTTTAAACTAAAAAGCACTTGAATAGCATTAGTTCAGGATCCACTTCTGAAGTTGAACAGTATCTGTGGGACATGTGGGAATCATGCTGGGAAAGTCTGTAGAAAATTAATATATTGGGTGTTTTCCTGGCAACAACACAATCTAATAAAAATCTATTTTTTTTTTTCCCTTGAGGAGGAAAAAAGTCTTGTCTAGCCAGGGAGGAAAAGCATGATTAAAACTTCTGACTCCAGAAAGACTAGATACTTGTTTCTCTGAAGTATGATTTTCTAATGTATTTTTTGAATTCTTTATGCCATTCTTGCTCATTAGTGGTAATTGAGGTATATGCATTAAGAGGACATGACTTAGCCCGTATACAATTATTTTAGAGTCTCTCTTCAACTTACTAATGCTTATATTCATAGCTTTTCTTAAAAGACTTAAGCTGCTGAACTTTGTATTAAGATAATCTGACACTCTATGAGTATAAGATCATGGATTATGGTTGAAGGCTTCAAAGGAGTGAGAATGCACCTGAAAAAGTATTTTCTCCCTCTGTGATGCAAGTCTGAGCAGAGTCAGGCTCTTGTTTTCTCAACATCTGAGCATCAGATAGTTGGATGCCACACTAAGATGTCTTTTTTTGGCATCACTGAACTCTCACAGTAGTCTCAGCCCCTCCTTGAAGCTCTTCTGCTCCTGCTGCCTGAACATCCTAGTGGTTCCCTTAGATTTGCTACACTACACCAGTAATAGGTACTTAGGGCTCTACCTAAATATTGAATTGGGTACACTACTCAAAAGTGTGGTCTCACAAGTGCCCAACGCTGGGGGACAATCACTTCCCTCACCCTCTTGGTTACATTCTTGTTAATACAGCCCAGGGTATTGTTGGTGGCTTTTGCTGCAAGAATAATGTTGCTGAGTCCTGTTGGATTCGATGTTGAAAGAGGATCCCTAGGATCATTATTCATTTTTGACAAGTCAGTCACATTAATAACCCATGTGTGGTTTTTATCTTCTGTCCAGTCATAGTGACTCCTTCAGACTGTGATGGATAATGTTGTGCTTCCTCTACAGACATTTAAGTTCTGCAGCTTAGTCTAAGGATAAGTTTATAATTGTTTGTATTTTGAAAGGTCTAGAATAGCTTATCAATGTAGAAAGCAAACTTGGTCTGAAAGGAATTAATCTTTAAATAATAAGGTTGAGATTTTAATGAGAAAACAAAGCAAAAAGATAATGCATTTCAAAGATTTTGGAGCTGTAATGGTCATGAAAATATATATGAGGAAAAGCTGTATTACCTCCCCTCCTCTCACAAATTATTTTTCTAAGCTGCCTCAGGACAGCCTCCATATATGGAAAAATGACTTGGGGGATTTGAACTCATGTAACATGTTTTGCTCGAAATCTCCATATACTGTAGAATTGGAAGGATACTTCTATTCTGTATAATGTCACAGAGGAAGCAATTTGAGGGAAAAAAACCCAAAACAAAATGTGGGGATTTTTTTTTTTTTTTCAATAGGAATGCTGAAATGTTTTGGACTTTTTTTCCAAAGATTGCTACCTCAGGCCTTCACCTTTTTGTGAAGTTTCATGGCTTTAGTGCTCTAAGGGTTTATTTAAACCATGATGGCATGAATGTTGTGTTCCAAAATGATTTAAATGTGCTACTGCTTTGTGTAAATGACAACATAGCACAAAGACAATAAAATGAGAATTTGAAATGCAGTAACACATCTGAGTTGTAAAGTTACGTTGACGAGTAGCATAGCTGTTTCTTCTAGATGTAATTATTCTTTCCCTGGAGGAAAGAGAAAGCTGAAAAATATATCCTGATTTATTGTACAGTAAATGTCGCTTACATTTATGGACAGCTATGTGCTTGGTTATGGGAATTAAACACGTGAAATTTCATCTCAGTTTTTTTTTAAGAACATTCTGAGCAAACAGAAGTGGAATGTGAGTAGCAGTTTTACAGCTTTCACAAGCTTGGTGCTATTTCTGTCTGTTTAAAATAAAAGACAAATGCCATTGACAGCAGCTGTTGCCTCCTTCAGTGGAGATCACTTGGTGACATTATTGAAAAAGGATGTTTCATTTGTTTCACTTTGTTTAGAAAAGGAAGACCAGTGTCTCATGCCTGAAGCCTGGAATGTCGACCAGGGAGTTATAACCAAACTCAAGGAACAATACAAAAAGGAGCGCAAGGGGAAAAAGGGGGTGAAGAGTAAGTGGAAAACATTGCACCTTAAAATCATAAATCTCACATCTTTCACACCCTTAATTCTATCTCTCTTTCAATGTTTTCCTAAAATTACTTACTCTTTTACTTTGCTGCTCCTGACTGCTTTCCTGTTCACCAGTTCTCAGGGGTTGAAATTAATGACAGACAATCAAGTTACCTGATAAATAGTTGGATTAGATATAACATCTTCCAACCAAGTGTTGGGTTAGTTAAAAATTCTCGCTTGTTTTGTACTTTTGTTACTCAGATATTTAAATTGTAAAAGACATTGTTTTAATACTTCACACTTTAATAGAGAAGACTTCAGAATCCTTTCTTAGCTGGAAACATGCCAGTGTCGCAGGAAGAGTTAAAGTCTGATATATAAATAAACAAAGAAACCAAACTGGAAACTCTCTTGAGTATCCTATTAGATGACAGTGGGAGAAAATAGGTTAATTTCTACCCCTGTTTATACTTGACATTCACAACATGAAAGTCATGCTGTCATCATAATTGTTATGCAGGGCTCGAAATAGGAAGCAACTATGGCTATCAGTTTATTTGTAAATTACAGGATTTGTTTATTGACTTTCATACCTCTGGGACTAGCCTTTTAAAAAGTTGGGTATTGTTATCCAAAACAAAACCAACCTGTGAACAATACCTGAAATACAGTTTCTAGCCCTGTATTTTTTTTTGTTACATTTCTTAAAATACAGATATGTTTTGTAAAATCGATGGGTTTTAATAGGTAAGCCATAAAACTTTTTGAACTCAGATGAAGAGTTTAAAATGAAACACTGTATCCCTGGCTGTGTTTCAAATACCTAACCATATTGAGAATTCATGTGTGAAAGATGTATATTAATAGTATTGCATGTAGCCTGGTAAGAAATTTCAGGGATGTTTCTCCCTTTGTGGGAAGATGCTTATGAGTACCAAGGAAATTCTCACTTTCAAAGAGATACACATAATGATGCAAATATGTCAGACCCTCACATCATCGAGGCTGACATGTTTTATTACTTTTTGTATTGATATTCTCATTAGCTGCTGCTCAGCAGTTGGTTATGTGGCTAAACCTCTCTGTTTTTTTCAAATTAAAAAAAAAGTAAATAATTTTTGTCATCTTTGGAATAATTTAATCTACTGGAAGTTAATTGCAAGTCTGACAAGAAGCTGAGCTGGCTAGCTAATGTATTCATGTTTAACAAAATTGATTCTAAATTTCCTTATGGTTAAGATAGGGCATGCCAATATGTGATTACAGTGAAAGTGATTTTTGTAACTTGTCTGTTTTATTTAAATTATACAGACATGTTATGTAGTTTAGGGAAAATAGCTGTTGGGTTAGTTTAGCAGAAATTGCTTAATCCAAGTGTTGAAATTCTGTTCTTGAACAGCTGTTGTCTTTTTATTTTTGATGAAAAAACTTAATTGTTAATATTGACGTAGACATTATTGGAATATGTTTTATATTGTTATTATAAACATTCACAATGTAAAGGCAGCACTTGGACATCCAGTGCTCCTTCATGAGGATAACTGCTGCTCAGTACCTTTTGGATTGATTTGATTGGTTTGATCTTGGGAGACAAAGTGGTTTACTGTAGCAGTGAAATTAAGCATCTTTCCATGGACAAACCATCATTTGGAGGAGCATCAATGCAGAAAAATCAGGAAGAATCAGAGCCTGTTTTCAGTTATTCATAATATAGCACATAGTGAAGAAGAATGTGAGGCAGGCTGGTTTGAGAAAAAAGAAGGGACTAAATAGCATTAAATTTTACAAAGTTTGTTTCTGTGACTTTTTCATCATATATGGTGCTTAGCCACTTAAATGCTACTTAGTAAAATATTGTTTTTATAAAGCAGATATTATAGTAAAACAATCTTGCAAAATCCTTCTTAGTATTTTTCTGGATTGAGTAATATTTTGGTGACAGAGAAGTCAAATACAATTTAGTTTATTATCAGTTATTGTGGTTAGGGTGGACAAAGTAATGTTTGCAGCTGCATTAGTAAACTCATGATTTTGCAAGGCTGTAGTAAACATTCCTGTGAAGTAATAAGAGAATAGAATCATAGAATGGTTTTATGAGAGAATACATATATTGGAGTACACTACTGTGTTAAAGCTGCTTAAAAATAGCTGTATTATTTACTGGTCTAGGAAAAAACATAATGGACTATGGGTAAGACATTTTCCCATTCTTAATTAAACTTACAACAGGAAAAACTACCGAAGATATGTTTCAGCCTCAATCCTATATAAAACAGTCAAAACAGGGATGTGGGAAAATGATGGAGCAAAGCACAGGTAAGTGTCCAGAAGGGCATGGGTCTTCACCATATGTAGCTTCAGGAAGTAGGCCAGTGAATCCAGTTGCATTTTTATTTTAATAAAAATATAACTTTCTGGATTATATAGTTCACGATACTACACTACTGCACAAATAAATTTAAATTACAATTACCATAAGAATATGCTGCACGAAGTACCTGATGCACAAATTCTAAAATATTCACAGATACCAGCTATTGTTTTAGCAAAGTAAATACTCTAATAATGTAAAGTGTGGCTCAGTTGGCAGCATTCTTCAACATCCCGTACAAGTAGCACTATGAGTTCATACATATGGGGAAAGTTGTGTGATCACAATTCTCAGTTGCTTCTATCACTTCCTTCTTGAAATTCATTTCATGCTGGATGATTAGTTACTGCTGAAATAAGTGCTCATTAGTTTTTCTGTGGTAATGTCATAATGCGAGGTAGGATCCATTGTTGCATGTGCTGCTGTAGCATATCTGATATAAGCAGTGTCCTCGTGAACTATGCCTAAACCCTTTAATTTTTTGTTTTTTTCTGGGTAGGGCCCAACAGGTCAAAGCTGCAAGATATGCTTGCAAACTTGAGAGATGTTGATGATCTCCCTTCATTACAGCCATCTGTTGCACCTTCTTCTAGGCCCAGTAGCTCAAGGCTCATTGAACATGAGATAAACAGGACGGATGAAGGTAAATATTAAAAAAGTGCATACCCCTTCATAGAGGATGGGTGTTTATAGTTACTTTGTAAGGATTATCCTCTAAGACTTTCCAAGCACTTTACAAATTCTTATTCATTGTTGGTAAGGTCAAGACACCTACCTAAGTTCAAGTCTTGGCTGAATACCTTTGAGCATGATGGAAAAGAAATAATTTGGCACTTAATGGCTTTGTGATATGACCATCCTAAATCACTTGCTCAAGCCTAGCAGACAAGTGTAGACCTTAAACTGTGAGGACATAAGAGCATCATTTTTTTCCCACTGATGTAATTTTAAGTGTATGTATAAAAAGCATGTCCTTTTTTCCCAAGTGCAAAGATAGAGGCTCTGCAGGTAAACACAGATGCCATACTGTAGTTTTCAAAAGCATGTGGAGATTATGTAGTGAATCATACAGAACAACTTGCAGCTTGCCAATGTATTAATTTCTATAATGTGTTCCAGAAGCTAAGAAAAATTCTCACAGGGGCTAGTTCAAGTTTGGAGAGCCACACATGCATCTTTGTAATGAAGCACTACTATTATGTCTGAAAAATGCTAAGTCATTTATTTGATTCAATATTTGAATTGCTATAATATAAAGCATAACATATAGTATATGAGGCTATATTACTGTGTGAAATATAGCAGCCTTGCAGTACTAAAGGGAGCCTGCAAGAGAGCTGGGCACTTACATGGGCATGTAGTGACAGTAAAATAGAGACTGAAGAGATGTTAGGAAGAAATACTTTACTGTGAGGGTAATGAGACATCGAGCAGGTTGTGCAGACAAGCTGTGGATGCCCTGTCCCTGGAAGTGTGCAGTGCCAGGTTGGTTGGTGTTTTGAACAATCCCAACAAGTGGAAGGTGTCCCTACCCATGGCAGGGGGCTGGAACCTGATGATCTGTAAGGTTCTTTCCAACCCAAACCATTCTATGATTCTGTGCTGTCATGTGGTCTACTAAAATGGTAAATATGTGTTTTGAAAAACATGCAAAACATGAGTTCCACTTAGCAGTTTTTCAGTGAGAATGAAGAAGTAGGTCGGCCAAGTTATAATTAAGATGCATAAAAAGCCCTGGTGTGTGCAATAGTTACCAAAGATCTCAGTAGTTCTGCTTCCTTCATGTTCAGTGATTTTCTTTATGAAAGAAGGAGGTAACTTAGCAACCCTTTGAGAAGTGGAAGAATTTTTTGTTGAATGTTCCCTTTCCAACTTTTCTCACATGTACTGAGAGCTATATTAGCAGAGCTCTATTTTCATGTCCTTTCAGTAATGTGCTTTTTAATTCAGAGATTCAAATGGATTCTCACAAGAAAGGACAGCTGATTGTTACCAGTCTGAGTTCAGTATTACTATTAGCCATGTATTGCTTTATAAAGCTGAGACACCATGATATTTTGGGCACATTTTTTTTTATTCTAGTAAGTTTTCAAATTTGATGTCCTGTATGTATTGTTTGTTGAGTGGAATATTGCATCTTGAGTTCAAAAGACAGGAAAAGAGAATGGTAGTGTGGACTTTGGGGTGGAGAAGGTAAAAGATGTTTGTGCTGAAAAGGTAATAACTAAAAGACCTAATCAAAGAGCAGTGCTTGAAGGGCTTTTATTTGGGCTGCTCCCATCAGCTGTTTTTATCTACGTTTTTGTTGCTTCTTCAGCACCTCTTTTTATTCAGCACCTACATTGTAGTTAAGTTGGAGAAGGTGTTTTCTGTGTTACTTGTGCATTATATAAAGATGAATGGTAGCACACCTTTCCTGCCCCTGACTGGCTCCATTTACTGTCTGGAGTTGCACACAACTCAAGTGTAGGTGTGTTTAGAGGGTGCTGTTTATTGGTAAGTACAGTGATTATCTTTAGAATAATTGTTTTTCTATGCATCTCTGTGTATCTTTTTGCTCCTGGCTACTTGAGAGGTATGTAGCATTCTGAAAGTGAAAAATGCTCTTTTACTGTACAGTGTAGTATAAACCTATGTTTCAGGATTTTTTTGTTTGTTGTGTTTTCTTGCAGTGGAAGCTTTAACATTCCCTCCCTCCTCAGGGAAATCTTTCATTATGGGAACAGATGAAGCCCTTGAAAATGAACTGGGTCTTGGAGAACTGGCAGGCCTTACTGTAGCAAATGAGGCAGATTCGCTGACTTACGATGTAAGTGCTTATTAATGGTAACTCAACACCCTTCTGTCGTGTTGAAGGCAGATGCAAGTTACTTGTGTGTAGACTCAGCAGAAAACATTCTCCAATTCTGCCAGAGCATGTCACAAAGTTTTACTTGACAAAGCTGTCCTTCCCATAGGCAGCAGCATTCAAGCTTTCTGCAAGGCCCTCTCCTCTCATTTGCCTGCTATGTCATGCAAGTAGTTGTAAGTAAACTAGGAATAGTACATCTACAGCTGGGTAGATGTAATCCCAGTGACTGATCAAAATTAGGAGTATCGATGCCAGAAAATTGAGGGATGTTTATGTCCCTTTTACATGGACTGTATGCAGTTTTGGGCCACTCCACTTCAAAAGGGTTGTAGAGAAATTGGAGAGAGTCCAGAAGCTTCTGACTGATGAGGAGATGTTAAGGGAGCTAGTCTGGCTCAGCTGTTAGGAGGCTGACAAGTGCTTGAATAGAAGCCTTACAGGTATTAGAAGGGGGCTTGTAAGGATGACAGAGCCAAGCTTCTCCATAGTGCCAGGCATTTTAAGGCAGGAGAAAACAGCAGCAAGTTACAGCTTGGGAGGTTCAGGTAAGACACTGGGGGAGAAAGTTATGTAGTAAGTGGTACTGAAACAGCTTGCTCAGAGAAACAGTAGAAACCCTCTCCTGAGAGATATTCAAGACTTGGCTGGGGCAGAGCTGTGCAGTTACATTACTGGGTGTGGGCAATAGTTTCATTTCAAATGGGAAACTGGATCAGAATTCTCAGGAGGGTTTTGTGGGCAGCACTTCTGTGGCTATATGTGTAGCCTCATTTTTCTTGCACAGTTTATGAAAAAAATATTTCTTAAAATTGTCAGTTGTATGCAATTTTTTTCTGTATTTCTGATTTCTTGGAAAAAGATACTTCAGGTATTAATTTAATCATCTGCTCTTGTGTGATCTGTCAGCTTCAGATTAATCTTGCTGTTGCATTGCCCAGGTGTGTTGAGGGATTTCAGAGATAGTTTTTAATACTGTGTTGGGGAGAATTACTACCCTTCGGTAAATCTTACTTTTTAATAATAATTTTCTAGGATTTTACCATCACAAATGAAGTCTGAGACTTTAGAAATAAGATATCCCTGTATGTACTTGTAAAGCAATGAAATACATAGTTAATAAAAGCTTATGAACGTTTTGAGTGCCACTGCAGAGATATGCCCTACCACTACAGCAAGTTTCTGAACATATGATATGCTGTGAATCATCAATATTGCAATGAATGCAGAGCATTTCTGCTAAACTGCAGTATTTTAGTATTGTGTCCTAATTTGGGCTCAATTCTTAATGTTTTTACATTTATTGTCCCTAATTATTTGTTCAGAAAGGGGTATGGTTGTGTACAAATTGATTTCTTACAGGTACTCCTAAAAATCCAAGGCTGGATTTTAAATTCAGAGAACATGACAAACCTAATCCATCTGTACAAGATGCTTTCATTGCTTGACTTCATTGTGCAAGTGTCCATATAAACTGTTGTGTTTGTTCATGTCTCTGTATCCTGAACTAACACCTTGCATTTATGGAGTAGCACTTCTTTATCCACTCCAATCCTTTTCTGCATGGTAGAGAATAATAACTTCTATTTGTTTGTTTGTCCAATGCCTGTATGAAGTCCTGTGATCAGGAATTCATGGTTGCCTCAACTCTTTTTCTAGTGCTGACAATTAAAAAAACATTTACAAATTATTTGCTCTGGTACTGTGCACTTTATTGAAGCAAAATGAAAGGCCAGTGTTTCTATTTCAAGCTTAATTTTAAGTTTAACTCACAGATAATATAATGTTTCTATTTTGGACTATTTCACACATCTGGCTGCCTAATGTGAATCAGGTATGCTTAGTGCAAGTTTAGTATGTTATTTTTAAGTGTCAGTTTTGAATAATATGGAGAATTAAGTTGAAAGATCACATGAATAACTCTTTAAATATATTTGCTCTCAAGAGTGTCAGACACTTCTCCCATTTTCAATCTCTTTCATCCCACTGACATTTTTGTTGGATTCTTCTAAAACATGGCAACATTAGCCTACCTCATTTCATGGTTTCAGTTTTTTAAATATTGTTTTGACTGTAAATTAAAGAATGGTTTTCACTTGCTAATAGAGATTATAAATTTATTACTTAAAAACCAATTTTTTTCTTTTGTAGATAAATTTTTAAAGTATCTAACAAGATTAAATTTTCCAGATTGCAAGCCAATACACTAAAGTTTGCCTTTTCTTTTTCCTTCCTTTTCACATTCTTGACAAATGTTCACTTTGGTTGGCTCTGGTTTTTTCTCTAGTCATTCTGGATAGATTAAACATCTTCATAAAATCAAAATAGATTTTAGGTAAGAGTAACTGAATTACAAATCATGCAATTTAATGTTAAATTAATTTGGAGGTTTTGGACTTCACAGTTTGATTTCTTACAACTTTGAACAAGAGAAGTGCCTGTAATTGCATGTTATTTCTGTTTTTAGTTTTCAATTTGTTTTGAATTAGTTTTTGATTTTGTTTAGACACAAATATTATTATAAGTGGCAAATCAGATCAGGTGCTAATTTTGGGGTTGGCATTCCCCCAAACTGGAGGCCTCAGGTTACCTTACTGTTGTGCTTTGGTGGGAAGAGACAGAAGGAGGTTGTTTGCTGTGTGAGTAACCAGCCTCACAGCTTGTGAGACTGGTGGGTAGAGTGATGTGGTGCAGCCAGGTGGGTGATGTGTCAGGGCTGTCTCTAGGCTGTTTCCACCTCTGCTGCTGGTCTGCTGGCTGGGGCTGCCCTCCATCTACTTCCCAGTTTATAAACTACCCATCTTGGACTCCCTTTGGAAGGACATTTTTGAATGAAAGGCAAGCAGAATGAGAATATTATCCTGCCAGGACTGGAATTCACTGTTAGGCCATCTGAGGTGTCTTTGCAGCTTTTGCAGATGTGGCACAGAACCTGTGCTGCTGGTATGGCAGCTGGAGGGCAGCGGGTTCCCTCCATCACCTAATTGGCATTAGGTGTCTGTGTTGAGGCAACCAAATTCCTCTCCAGATATCTGTACATCTTGTACTCTTTTTGCTGAGACTTTCTTGGCCAGTCTTCAGAAAACCTGCCAGAGCTGCTAACCGTGCAGTCCTGCCCCATCCTTGTACCAGCCCGAGCATTTGTCTGTTCCTTCACTGAGCCAACTTGGCTCAGTAAACTGGCAAAGAAACTGACTTGTCTCCCTGAGCAAGGCAATATGTCATTACTGAGAAATATGATGAGACTAAACCTGCTGGTTTTCACGGCTTCTTTCTCCTTGTTTAAAATCTGTAGAACCTTTTAATTGATGTATATTTTTATTATTAAATACAGAAGTAACAAACCTTAAGCAAAAGCACTTCTGTTCTTGAACCTCCTCTTTTACCCCCAGTCCCCTGAAGAGAATGTTTCTTGAACATTCTTGAACAGTTGTCTTGCCTTTGCAGTTAAAGATCTGAATTATTTGTAGATTTCAACATGATAAAAATCAGTACAGTTGTTTGTTTTCTTGATTTTCCATTCAGCAGTGGTTATGGAAAGGTAAATTTAACTCATGACATTGTTGACTGACAGTGAAAAAGTCTGTTCAGAATTTTGTGTCAATATTTGTTCAGAGGAGCAATATTGAAATAACTTATTTTTTAAGAACTTTCTTTTTGGATCTTCTAAAATGTATTTATTGCCAAGTAATTGTGTCTGCATACATGATACCTTATTGCCTGCCAGTTAGATTCTTAGTGTGTAGCCAAGTCCTTTTTGCCTTTTTTTTCCCTGTTCTGGCAAACTTTTCTTGTCATGCATTATTACAACGCTTGTTGCCTTAGCTGGGTAAGTTAGGTTGTGTTCCTTTCTGTGCTTCTAGAGACTTCTGTTTCTCTCAGATCTTTGCTTTAGAGGTGCCATGTCAGTAGTACTTTGGATATTCAGGGACCACAACTTGCTGAGTTAAACTGAACTTTGTAAGTGAATGAGCCAGTAGGTATAGATCAACTTTTAAATTCTTAATTGAGTTCATTGAAGAATCAGTGCTTTTGAAGTGTGTAATTTTACAGACATGAGAGTATTTTAGATTTGCATAGAATTTTTTTACTGTGGATGTGACATTACTTGTATGGAATATGTCTATTTTGGTTCTCATTTTGAAGTGTCTGATTAGTGTTAAGTGGACAGTTGTTTGAGAGGAGGGTATTGTGAAAAGTGGGTGAGGTAATTTGACATCTTCTGAAAATGCCAAACTGAAATTTTTATTTATTCCTTTTGTGCCTTCCAGCTTAATTACAAGTTTGGCATTTTTTTTTATTAGATAGCCAACAATAAGGATGCATTGAGAAAGACTTGGAACCCCAAATTTACGTTAAGAAGTCACTTTGATGGAATAAGAGGTCTCGCTTTTCATCCGGTTGAACCAGTCTTAATAACAGCTTCAGAGGACCATACATTAAAAATGTGGAATTTACAAAAAACAGCCCCAGCAAAAAAGTAAGATTTTTTTTCATTATTTTATTAAAAAACAATTTTAATTTATGTAGAAAACCACCCACCCCAGATACTACTTTACTGAATGGCCCCTGTAGCTAATGGAAAGTCTTCCCTGAATTTAAGAGTAGGAAAAGAAGCTCTCAGAGAAGGGTGGAGATGCCTAAAGAATGCCAGAAAAAATCCATGTGTGTTTGTGAATGTGTTTTGTTTGTGAAGAGGAAAACCATTCACTTTTTTATATTTTCCCTGCAGATAAAATGACAAATTAATTTACTAGTGAAAATATTTGGATGCGGCCTGTTAGTGTGCTTGCATGTGTATATAAATGTATAGGATGCATTTATATATATATGCATGTGTATGTATACACATACATGCATATACAGCTTGAAACTGAAATGTTGCCAGGTTTCTTTGTTCACTGTCTCTTGCAAATTGCTGGAAATTTGCAGAATTGAGAGGAAATTTGTAGTGAGGCTGATGTGGTTAAGGGAGTACATCACACCTTTGAGAAGAACTGGGCATAACATGGAGTACTCCCCTGGATTGATAACATCCAGAGCAGCAAATTTGGAAGCACTTCAGTGTTGATAGAAAAACCTATGAGTCCAAAACTCCTTTGCTCTAATAGGAGCAATTAATGATACATTCCATGTGATGCTGATGTCTCTCCATTCCTTCTGCTCCACTGATGTACCTGCCTACTTGTTTAATGGTTCTGTGAACTGCCTTGAAGGTCTTTAAACAAAAAACCAAACAGCAAATCCTCTTGTGTTTTGAAAGACTGCAGATGGTTCCTAGACACTTGAGAAATCATGTTGGGAGAGGAAGTTGTGGGAGAAACACTGCAGAAGATGTAGTGGAGATTTTAAGAATTCAGCGATTCTGGCACATTTTTGTAAAGCATTGTACAAAATGGTATACATGTTAACATTTTTTTCATACTTCATTTAGGAGTGCTTCTCTTGATGTAGAGCCAATATATACCTTCCGAGCACATAAGTAAGTATTTCCTGAGAAATACTGTTATATTTTGAGAAAGAAAGATAGATAGATTTTTTGAACAGAAACAGAATTTTTTAAAAAGTCATTTCCACCTTACCAGCTACTGATTTCATGTGATGTTTTTTGTTTCCATGTTGTTCAGAATATCTGCATGTGTTCTTCTCCTTTCTGCATAGTTATTTATGTCTGAAGTCAGATGATACACCACAATTTTAAAATGAAAAACCTACAAATGATATAGTTCAAATTTCATTAAGTGTTCCGTTCATCATTGCAGCTTTTGCCTTTTTGCCACATACTTGCATATGTGGAATGAAACTGAAGAAGAATGAATGCAATTAATTTAAATCTGCTGAGATGATTTCATGAAAGAGCCTTAAATCTTTTGAAAAGAGAAAAAATCTGTTTATGTGAAATATAAAATCCTAAAGTTTAAATTGTGGCACTTTCACATTTCATGTGCATAATGATTAATTGTCCTGATTGTAGTTGTGTTAACAGATATTGTGGAGGGTGTTTCTGTGGGAAGTCTTGTATGATTTTTTTTATGCAGAGTTTCTGTTGCGATCCATCTTGCAGCGAGTCAGTAGTATCTGACATGGAAATTTGGGGATTCTGAAGATTGACATTGTGTTTCATGTAAAGAAAATGTTAATAGTCCACGTTTCTTTGGGGCTTTCTTCCAGTGGACCTGTGCTCTGTGTGGTGATGAGCAGTAATGGTGAGCAGTGCTACAGTGGGGGAACGGATGGCCTGATCCATGGCTGGAATACAACCAACCCGAACATCGACCCCTATGACTCTTACGGTACATTGCTGTCACACGCAGCCGTGACATGATCAGTTTAGTGACAGTAGTGTTATGGCACTGCAGTAGTGTCATTTGTAGATAATGCTTCTCTGAAAGTTTAAAAGAGCAAATTGAATTTTATCTTCAATTACTTGAAGTAACCTTTTGTTTTAATGCTGATGCTGCTTGATGGCAAGATAAAATGTCATTTTCTTAAAAAAGGCCTTGATCTCATCAAAGTTTTGAGAAGCAGCTAGTTTAAAGTACAGGTTTTAAAAGTACAAGACTAAATTGATAATTTGACAGGTACAGGAAATGTGTATTTAATGTTCTTTTCTTTGACAAAATTCTGAGGAGTTGAGATTAAAATGTTTTATAATCTGAGACCAGAGCTGTTAATGTTGGCTAGAAGCAGCTAAAAAGGCCCAGTTCGGTAAAATTTACTAGATCTGTGTAGATGTCAGCCTTGTGTCTGAATTTTATGATTTATTTTTCACTTCTGGTAGCTTCAGATGCAGTTGGCCTCCAAGCTAACTTCTGCATAAAAGGGACTGCTGTGGCATTAATGGCTGTTTGAAAGTGAATTTTAACAGTGAAATGTGTTTTGCCAAAGTCAGTACTGTCACTTCTTTTGAAGCATTTTTTTGTCCTTTTAGTTGTAAACTGGGTAATTGAATGTCACATATGTTGCTGAAATTCAAACATCTTAATGCAAGAATAATTAAGACTTCTATATTGATATGATGTGATTGATCTTGGGTTTTTTATGGATTATCCTCCAAAGTTTGGTCCCTAAACACAGGCTAAGATACAACTATTGACTTAATTCAGTTTTTGTTGTGTTTCATTCACAGATCCTTCTGTTCTAAGAGGTGCTTTTGTAGGCCATACTGATGCAGTGTGGGGTCTGGTTTACAGTGGAGCTCACCAGCGTTTGCTGTCCTGCTCAGCAGACGGCACTATACGTTTATGGAAAGCTACAGAAATTGCTCCAGCTCTCAATATATTTAATGATAATCAAGGTACAGAAAATCACCCTGCCCTGAAGTTCATGAGCACTACTGTTCAGACTGATGAAACTGGCTACTGAATAGAAATACTTCTTGCACTTCTTTCTGAGTTTTGTATCTTTATGAATGTTTTTGGGAAGAGTAAATTTTTTGACCCTTCTTTGACATTACCTGAATATATGCCTACATGCAGGGGGACAGTTAGATACATTTAAAAGCCAACTGCTGCAGGTGATCAGCTGATGTTAAAGCACCATGGAAAATTATGTACTAACTCCATTATTCAGCTTCAAACTTGGCCCGTGCTTTTGGTGTGTTCAGAATAAAAAGCCCTTTCTTCCCCCAGTGGAAATTTAGAGTTACCAGTGTTTCATTTCAGTCCAGTGTCATTGTACCTTCCAGATTTGTTCCTTGGGCCTCTAACACAATTCCAATTGAATTTCTGAGTTTGCAATTAACTACATAACAATATCCTAGTCATTCTAAACATTGCTAGTTGAAAAAAACATACTCCTTTGGAGTTAGTTATTGAAATGTCATGCACAAGTGAAAATCCCACTGGTTAGAATCTAATTTCTGGAAGTTGCTGTCTGTTTGAGTCAGAGTGCTCTGGAATGAGCCCATTGACAATGCCAAACTCTTAGAGCTGATAGTCATTAGAGACTATCTTGTCTCTTCAGAAAAACTGAGGCAAAATAAACCTTGTCACAGCTGAGCAGACATGTCAAATTATAGTGTAAAGCTGGTCAGATATGCCATTGCTTGTTAGTTAAAACAGAGTGAGCAAAATAAAAACATTTCATGTATTTTAGTTTTTGCAAAACTCTGTTTCTAAAGTATGCAGGCTTCTTATTGCCAGCTTGCCTATCTGTCTGCTTTGAAAATTTCCTGGTAGAGTTACTGTGAGTTGTTTTCTTTTTAATTATTAAACTAAGGGGAAAGGAGGAGTAGTCTTGCTTCACAGAGCTAGTATTAGGGCTTTTTTGTCTTCTAAACTGGAATGAAGCCCAGTTGTGAAATCCAGAGACTGAAAACTCAGTTTTTCTATGGCTTATTGATAACCTTGAACAAACCCCCTAAAATATCCATCGTTCATTTTTCAAATCCTTTAGATTAACCATTGTAGGCTTACCAGGAAGCTGCAGATAAGCATGCATGGCAGTGGTAGAAAAGGTCACCTGAGGAACAGTGTGTTTTCTTCTCACACCAATCCTTTTTGGGTTGGTTTTTTTTTTTTTTTTGAGTACTTGTAGGTAACTACTGCCATTAGTGAGAAATATTCCTGAGGTCATGTGTCTCAGAAAGATATTTCTCCTATGAATCTTTAGAGAGTTTACAGGGATGTGATGGTATTCCTGTGTTATCTGAATCTGTGATCTAACATTAGGTTGCTTAAAATTCAGTTTTTCACTATCTTTTCCTCACCCTCCTGGCATCTGTTGCAACTGGTGTTCTTTCACAAAACAGGTGGTGAACAGGACATTTGAGGAAAAGAATCCTAAGGGATATATGCCCAAGCATTGCTGATTTGACCTTCTGTCCTGTAGTGTGCAGATAGCTACAGTATAAGGAGATCAAATATATTCCACAATAGGGAGGAGCTTTGAAACACAACATACATTTATATATATAATGTAATAAATATATTGTATGTATATAAATACATGTATAAAATATTTATATAACTTTACATTATGACAGTTCCAGTGTGTAAAATCTGCACCTGGAGAACCTTGGTGGTTTTTTTAAGCTCTGATTTCGTCTAAGTTAATTACAACAATGTTAATCATCTGTCATATCAGTTGTACCACTTCAATTTCATGTCCTTTTACTTGAAGTAATGGAGTTTGGTGGTGTTTTTTTTGAGAATTGCTGTTACAGTTAAAGGAAGGAAAAGGAGCCAGGGAGCTCTTGCTTTCTTAACTTCAAAGTAGATTTTTGCACAGCTGCAGTTCCAGCATCTTAGTAAAGAAAGTTGTTGATACACATGTCAAAAAGATAGGAGTAAAATAGTTACCATACAGGGAAAGCTATTTAGATTGGAATAATTTATATTTTAGGATGTAACATTTCCTTTCATAATTGTGGTCCTTTTGATGTTGGAGATGCTTACTCTTTTTTGTAATGGATTTTTTGTTTGTTTTTTTTAAATTTTCTTTACACCAATTGTGTATTTTCTACATTGTTTTCTAGAAATGGGAATCCCTTCATCAGTAGACCTTGTGAGCAGTGACCCAAGCCTCATGGTAGCATCATTTAACAGTGGGCACACTAGCATTTTTAACATGGAGACACGGCAACGAATTCTTACCCTGGAGTCCAGTGTGGATACTAGTATGTATCAAAGCCCCAAACCAACCAAAGGGAAAAAAATTAATTGTTTAAGATTGATAGTGTTGATAATCTTTTCAGTGTTTTCAAAGAATCAGGCAGTGCCATGAGAAATTAGAAGATGAATTATGTTACAAGCTGTATTCTGAGATATAACAGTAAATTGTTACTACTACAACAGACCTCATGGGTATTGCAGCAGGAGAAGAGTGTGCATACTTTTGAACTAGGATAGAAGAAACAAGCTCACACTCTGAATTCCTCTTCAAAGGATAGCAGCACAAGAAAAAGCCCAAGATTCTTTAATACAGCTTTGTGATATTTGCAGATTCAACGTACCTATTTTCTCTTTAGTCCAAAATTGCAAAATAGAGGCAATATCAGGAAAATTTAATGTTAAATTTATTAAAAAATTGAGAGTGTCTGTCAATTCTTTTTTATTTTTCCTCAGAGGTATCCATTTTCTAATATTTATTACACTCTTGGCTCATTTGGACTTGGGCTTTAGTTGAAATTTTCACTATAGGAGGAAAGCAAAACTCCAGTGAAAGCATATTAATTCACAAGGTCCCATATAATGCCTTGGATTATGGCAGTGACCAATATTATTGTGAAGAGCCTGCTATCAGTAAATTATTTTACCCTGACTTTACAGAAGAGACCAAAATGAGCTGAAGCATAAGGTTTCATATTCAGGCCACAATGGTAAAACAATGAGTCTTTTAAAATTTTGATATTTCTTCCCCCACCCTTTGGGGTTTATGTCACTGAATTCTACTATTTAATTATATTTTTAAAAAGGACTAAGCCATTCTTGTTGACTTCGCTTGTGTGTTTTAAAATATTTAAGTGACTGTCATTTTAAGTGCAAATGGGAAGTGCCATTTCTCTTCTTTATTTTATTCCTTACTGTGCTGGATTTTTTCTTTTAACATACATCTTTGTTCCTGTCTAAAAAAAACAGTTCTAAATTAGTTAATGCAATTCAGTGGAAGCCACCTTTCTTCTTCCTTCCCCTTCTCCCTTCTATTTTTTTTCACCTCCTCCTCCTTGCTGTAATTCCCTAATGTTCCTTATGGTATGGCAACCAGGAGTCCCTGTTTGGTATCTTTAGTTATGTAACAGTACTGTAAAGCTTACATTTATTTTAAAGAAATAAGTTATTATTTCTACAAGAACTAGACAAGAAGAAAATATCACCTGAAATGCCCTGTCACACTACTTAGAGACTCTGCTGCTCAGTATAAGCCTCTGCTTGGCAATTTCAAACTTGAGGATGGTTGGCTATGATGAGGATTCTTGTTTTAATAATTTTAGTAATTTTAGGAGAGTTTATTAATATGAATTTGGAGGTTTTTTTCTTTAATTTATACTTTCATAATTTTTAAGTGTTCTGTGGATGCTGATACTGCTTTATGGTTCAGATTTTTATAGAAAGGTGTAAAATGAAATCTTTACCATTTTAATAGCGAGTGAACCTTTAGTAGTATTCTGTTTTGTTTCTTTTAGTAAGAAGTTTGATTAAATGATGTGAATGTTCTTTGGAAGCAATTTAGCTAAATTCTGTCAACATATGAAAGACAATATCTGTATTTTGATGTTCTGTGTAATGACTATCTGTGGGTTTTGTCACAATCTATGCCTCTTAAGACCCCTCTTGCATTAACCTGTGTATCATAGCAATGCCTGAATTTCTAACCAGAGTATTCCTGTATTTTTTTTCTCTATGTATATATATATATCTATATATAAGCATGCTATTTCAGAATTATTGAAGGCAAGGAAATTTGTTCTCCTATGAATAGTCTAGCATCCTTTTTATAAATAATAATTTCAATACGTATATCTCATAATAAGAGGTAGATTTTGTTTGCTTCAAACATACTGCCTGCAGTGTTTATTTTCCTGTCCTTTATGTTACAAAGAAAGTTTGACTTGGCAAGAGGAGAAATGTGTGTCAATGAGGTGTTTTCACTCAATTGTTGGTTCCACTTTTTTTCTGTCCAAAAGCTTGGACTTTATTTGTCATACATATGTTTTATGTATGTGTCTGTCTTGTGTAGTTTGGAAAGTATTTTAGAGGAAAGTGCATAACATAAGGTGCTACCTGAGAGTTTCCAGGATATATATGTAAGAAGTATTTCACAAATTAGATTGATTATATATTTATTTCTTAGTAGCAATCTTTCAAAGAACATAGCAATTTAAATATACTGATGTGTGTGGGTTTTTTCCTAGCAGTCAGCTCTTCCTGTCAGATAAACAGAGTTATCAGCCATCCAACTCTTCCAATTAGTATCACTGCTCATGAAGACAGACACATCAAATTCTACGACAATAATACAGGTACGCATCTTTCCTGCAAGCCTTAGCCATAGCCATTGTGTAATATAAATCATATTCCCAATTTTTTATGGTCAATATCATTCACACAAATGCTGAGGGATGTCAAGAATTGGATAGCCTCTGAAGCAGAAATCTCTCATCACCAAGTCTAAAGATTGCCAGCCCACTTAAAGCTTTGTTAGCAAAGTGATAAGGAGCTTGCATCTCTCTGTCCATTGTAGGATGCCCTATATATGGGGTTTATAAATACTTAACATAAAAGGCATCTTTTTCAAAATCTTCATGTTCTTATGTTTATGTTTCTTCTATTGGTTGTCTGTATTATTTTGCTCTCTTGGCAATCCTTTCATGCTTCCTAGACCTCTGCCACATTTGACCTATGATATCTTATTTTTAACATGAAATCATTGCTGTGATTATAAATAAGCTGTGATAAAACATTAATTCTCTCTGAGGCAACTAACATTATCCCCTGTTCCCCTCTAGTTTATATTCATTGCTTTTAGTATGCTCAGCCCCTGCCTTCCTTCCCATTCAAGATCTTACTTGAGAACATACTTAATTTGCTTAAGGGCAGATATTTAAAATGTCAGGGTGGCTTAAAGCAAAGGTCTCATAAATGTTGATGATACTGCTACTGTGGTTCTTGGGAACTGTAAACATTAAAATACTGACTTGTATAATTTTAATGATTCAGTCATGGGACAAGATCTTCTTGTGTTTATATCAGCTGTGATTGGGTCATAAGCAGTGAATTCAGATAACAAAGTTAACTGCAGAAAATAACCTAAATAAATCTTTTCTTTCAAAGGAAAACTGATCCACTCCATGGTGGCTCACTTAGATGCAGTTACAAGTTTAGCTGTTGATCCTAATGGCTTGTATTTGATGTCTGGCAGTAAGTACATTCAGATTTCATTTTCTTTTTCTCATAATGGTGGCAGGCATGCAAATTATAAGGAAAACTGTTTTCCCTTTCTTTAGGCCACGACTGCTCGATTCGCTTGTGGAATCTTGAAAGCAAGACCTGCATTCAAGAATTTACCGCTCATCGCAAAAAATTTGATGAGTCCATTCATGATGTGGCATTCCACCCATCCAAATGTTATATTGCCAGTGCAGGAGCAGATGCCCTGGCTAAAGTGTTTGTATGACAGAGTGCTTGCCATTCAACTTTAGCTTTGTATATATTTAACCAGCTGCACAAAAGAGAAGAGGAGGGCATCAGTTGTTTTATCTTGCCCTATAATTCAGAGAATGTTTGTAAGTGTTTAGTTTTGCAGGGTGCTGTTTTCTAAAATGACATTTGTTCTGGTTTCTGTGAGCTCAGCTGGTGCTGAGAGCTTGGAATCTCTCAGTTACAAATAGTTTAAAAAAAAAAAAAGCTTTTATTTAGGGGGTGTGAATTTTCGTCCAGGCAGGCCTTGGGTGAAACTAGGTCTACATATACTCTATTAATAAAATGGAGTACTGGAAAGAAGGGGTCTAATTGCATCAGGGAGTAGGAAAAGAGGGAAACTTCCTAGGATGCTTCTCATTGAGGAATCTTAATGTGCTCAAATCACCTGGAAAAAGTGATTCAAAGTCAGTTCACATGCTCATATCATGTGAGAGGCACTTTGTCATCCCTTTGGTATAAATAAAGTAGATCTTGTTCAGAGGGCAGTAGCGGATAGTTAATCTCAGCCACCTGGCTGCTAGCCTAAAATAAATGCAATTAAAGGAAGGCAAATTACTAACATAAATTAAAATGCAGTAAAGTTTCTGTTGCATCTTCTGTGTTTCTCAGTAAATATTTAGTTTGCAAAACAATTTATATAATTTTTAAAGACTGTATTAGTGTATGGCTAGAAACTGAGCCTTTAGTTTAAATCCCAATTAACAACAGACTGACACAGTCTGTGTATACTGTAGTAGCAAATTTAACTTATTCAGATTTTATTGCTGTTTATTCTTGAAGATCTGGCACAAGAAATTATCACAAGGCTTTCCAAAGAAGCTGTCTTAAAATTTTAGCTATCAAACATTCATCTCCTCTTTCTGTTCCTGCTAAAAAGGGTATCATTCTGGGCATTAAGGATAACAATGAAATACTTCGTTTGAAGATGAAATCTGATGCTTTGTGTGAGTCCTTTTAGTGGAATAGGTAGGAACTATACAAAGTTCCATCAGTTTGAGAGATTCTGCTACTGCTAGAGATTTTTCCCAGCTGCACCATTTGAGGTACTTTTTACCTTGTCCACTTTACTGGGTGTATGTGCCATTGATTGGTTTAGCTGAAGAATGAGTGCTTCTCATAATTACTCAACAGATGTGCTTTGTTTATCTATTCAGAGCTTCTCTGTTGATTCGACAAATAACTTCTAATCCAATCTGTTAATCTTTTTATCCCTTCTTAAAGGAAGGTGAGTAGATTCTTTTATGTTATGTGTCATCATCAGAATTATTACTATTCATAAGCATGAAGCTGGTGTTTTTCTCTGATGGGAATGGAAGCAGAATTTCTGCTGGAGTTGATTTCTGGTGCAGATATGAGTAGGAAAAAATCCAGTGCAGCTCTTCATATACCAGCCTGAGGTTAAGACTGGAAACTGATAAATAAATCTTTACCTTTAAACTGACACTTCATAAGCAGGAGTCATTGAAAGATAGCAACATAAGGTTTGACTATGTTGTTTCTAGAGTGCCATTTGGGGATGGGACCACATTTGAAGTTGATCTCAGAGATTAAACCAAGTATATTGTTTAGAATAAAAGGTTGACCTGTGCTGTTTGAGCCTGCAACACATTATATGTACTGCTAAAATATCCTGGAATACCTTTTATTGCTCAGAATATTCACATATGTCACTTCATGATATTGATATGCAATATATTTCCTTAGATAAGATTAGAACTTTTACCATGAAACAGATGGCTACAATAATAATAATACAGATTATTTAGTTTTTATAAAATGTTTTGGTTATGATGAAAAGGAGGAAACTTGGCTGCAAAACTGAGCATTCAACTTTGTGAGAATTCTGTGTACTTGACTCATATTCTTTCAGTGTCATTATTTTATTTCTTTTTGAAAAGAAAATTACTAAGATTTATTTGAAAAAATCTAAAAGTTATGTATATTATATATGTGTATATATATTGTAAACATGTATTAAATGTGTCTAGTAAGGGAAGACTCCATGGGTGCATTTTAATGTTTTAGTATTAAGAGTTCTCTTGAGTTTGTGTATACAAAGGATAATGGTGTGAGTATGAAATGAATGTTGTGCTTTTGCTTACACAATACAATATGTAGTCACAGTTGTTTAAATTGCTGTACATAAAAACTAATAGGCCAGCATGCTTGTTTTTAAAGACTGTCATTCTGATTACAATTGGAATGTAAGAAGTGGCTGTTCAAATGTGAATCGAAAGATGTTTCCTTCTCACTATTGAGCTCTTGCTCAAACTGAAAAGTGATTTTTTTAAAAGCTGGCAATAGCTAGAGGATGAGGTGCCTTTAAAAAACAAAACAAAACAAATGTAGCCTTACAAAGAGGTTGTGGAGTATATATATTTTTGTGCTTGTCTTCATAATTGATGTCAATGTCTTTTTACTGTACTTGCTCACATACTTGTAGGACTGCAGGGTATTGTGCATGAGCCTGTCAGATCTTCTGAGCATCATCATAGGAGATAGAGTTGAAAAAATTATTTAGGTTATCTTGTCCATCTGCTTGTTAAAGCAGGGTTGTAGACTTGTGCGTTCTAATATTGTCTTGGCCAGTGAGATTTTATGTGTTCTAAGACAATTAGGCTTGCTTTTAAAGATTATTTTGATGATTACATCTCACTGGCAGGAAGATTTATGTGATATCTAGGAGCTATTTTTTGTAACTTCATGCCAGTATTCCAAGCCATGTTTTGTGCCATTTTACATAGTCTTCATAGGCTTTGTAATATGGAACCTGCATGCACACATGGTTCCATCTGTATGTTTTCATTCCTTTCTGCTTTCTTAAAGCTATTTTTTAAGTCTGCTTTGTTTTTGCACAGTATTTTCTTGTTTTCATCCGTTAAGCTCAATTCTCCAAAAATTCCTGTCCATACCACCATTCCACATGCATGATTTGTTGGACTTAGTCTGAGGGTCATCTGTTAAGTATGGTTGTTATTTGGTTGGCTTTATCCTCTGTAATGCAATGCTTTTTGTAGGAAAACCAAGCTTTTGATGTCTGGCAAATTTAAATCATATTTCTTTATTTATGACTACTCCTTTAAATAACATTTGCTGCTTTTCAAGTTTCTTCTTCACTTTTAGTACGTTATTATTCTTTTGCAGCTAGAGACTTAATTCCTGTGTCATGATTATCCTGGATCTTGCAAGCTTTGAACTTCTCACTTCTGAGGGCACTAAATTATTTTTATTTGTTCCCCTTTTTTGTGCAGTTCTTCCTGGTTCAGTATAATTAGTAACTTTCATTAGTGTGATACATATGTTTATTGAAAGTGTAAACAAAACTGGACCCAAGGCTTATTCTTGGAAAAAACATTTTTCTGCAATATCAGTATATAGCATTTTACCATTACTATTTTTCCCAAATCTAATTTACATGGTAATTTTTTAATGCTTAGCTCATATAATTTTTGTGTATGTTAGCCTATGCTAATGATTTTGATTTTACTAACTAATTTAATGGGAGAATTTTCAGTCCTTCTGTATGTTGAAAGTTGGTCCACTGGGTTTAAATACTCTCACTTTTACTCTTAATTTACTTCACTGGGCTGTTTGCTTTCACATGTTTTATTCAGTTACCAAAGTGCTTGCACAGAATGATTTGATGTAACTTGGAAGAAGTTCTAGATATGTTGTGTCACTCTTACAAAATCCTAGTGTCTACATTTATTTTTGTGCCTCAGAGAGAAAATTTCCACATAAGATTCACTACTTTCATCTCATTCACCTTTATTTTATAAAGAACATATGAAATATGTTCTTTACCAAGAAGCCAGTAGAACTATATGCCACATACTGTAGGTTATTTTTTTTGGACATGTATTTTCAAATAATGTGAAGTTAAAGCAGTCCCATGTAATTTGCTTAAGTGTGTGGTGTTCACCATACAGCTTTGTGATTAGGCCATACAACACTGTTTTTCAGTTGTGAATTTAAAGTAAATGGAGACCTTGTTCTTTTGAATAAATGTGTGAGAGATAAAGGACTTAGTTACACCACTTTTAAAGTACCTTTTTTGGGTCACAGATGTGTCCCCTTTCCCTGCCTCCTTAGATTTTAACAGTGTAATTTTGGGGAGCAGCAATTTCTGTAAACTCATGTTTTTTGAGCAGTGTTTAATAGGCACAAGTATGGAAACAAACAATTGAAAAGTGGGCATAACTGTCAGATAATCAAGTCTTGGTTTTACTGATGCCTTTCAAGCTGTGTATTCAGAAACGTTTGCAGGCTGTGGCTTGGCACTGTGTTTGCAGACTGTCCCAGCTATCCTAGAATTTATTTGGTGCCTGTGTGAAAATACCTAGTCAACCTGAGATGCATTAAGGAAGAAAATGCAGCCATTGTGGTTGTCCTGTGCTGAAATTTGTGGCTGTTTAGTGGAAGTTTCTTTGGACTACACTGTTAGAAATGAAGAAATCAGAATGCAATAGTTAACCTCTTCTGTTTGGTAAATTGTTTTTTATAAGATGTGGCAATCTTTGACATGGCAATATGAGTTTTTTTGGGCAGCTGCAGTTCATGAGCATCATAGAGATGTGTAGCATAGTTTTTACTGTGAGTGGCTGAGAGGATGAAAAGATTTCTCTGAAAAAAATGCTCACATTTCAGGAAGCTCCTTCTTTCCATACAGACATGAAGGTGTTGAGAATATTTTATCTGAATCTGACTTGTTTAGTTGAAGAGAGTTACAATAGGTGAACAGTCTAGACTCATCATCAGTGTCTTTAAGCTTAGAGACAAACAGAGTTACAGAAACAATTTGTCTGTAAACTGCCAGTGAAAGCCTCTGCCACGTTCCTGCTGAGCAGCAGAGATACTGATGGACATCAGTGTTGATCCATCCAGTTATGTCAGGGATGTTCTACAAAAATTAGCCCCTATTGTAAAAGATAGTCTTAAATACAGCAGAGCAAAATGAACAAACTCCTGGGGATGGCAGGGAAGGACTGGGATGACTCTTGTGTAAATAGTCCTTGTTTGGGCAAATGCTCTTATTTAGCTGGTGGGAATGTTCCCAGGAGGGAGGATGATTGGAAATGTGACCTTTAAAAAAATGTCTGTGCCTGTGCTAATGAACAGGTTACAGATAAACCTGTACAGGTTACCTGTTCTTTTGGTATGTGATTTTATCTTCCCACTTTAATTTTCCTTCAAGATACATTTTCTGAGAATCTTAAAATCTCATTTGCAGTGAGCTCTCACTGCAGGATGAATTTCATAAAGGACTACTGATTTTTCTCTTGGAATGGTTTTTTGAAGGGTGATAGAGTTTCAGCTTCAGCCCCAGCCCTCGAACCACCAAAAGGCAGATTTGTTCCTCCTTACACCTAGTTCATTTAATTCTAGTGTGTGTCTCATAGCCTGCATTCTGACTTGGTTTTGCTTCTCTGTAATCAGTTATGAAAGTTTATGAATTGCTGTAGCATTTAAGATATTTTTGAGAATCTGGATTCCACTACAGAAGGCATAAATCCAGTTGAATAGTATAATTTGTGGATCTCATCTGGTTTGTTGTCAGGAGAGACCTGTTGTTAGACTATAAAATCCAAACCATGGCTGAACTAAAAAGGCATTTAGCAATATTATATTCTTCTTAGCCCAACTTCTTCTTGCTTAAGTTAGATTGTGGTACTGTGTGTTAGACTAGTTTTGCCCTGCTCATGCTGCCAACCCATGCTGTGATCCTGAGATCACACCAGTGTTTAAACCATGCCCCATGCATGTGTTTCTGAGCTGCTCAAAGACTTGTGTTGACATGGTCCTCCAGGCCAGTCTTCTTCAATGCCCTCAAGTTTGAATTGCAGGCTTCCAAAATTACTTTCTGGCTATTTTGAGTAAACCTTGGTCCTCACACCAGAGTAGGTGGTGTTGAGAAAAGATTTATGCAGCTGGATTTGTATGGTTCCAAAAGGGAAGGGATAACTTACTGCCAAGCCAAATATTGTAATTATTTTTGGATTAGTTGTGGAAAAATAGCCAAAAACATTGTATAAGGGATAAATGATGGACTTGAAGCTAATATTTTTCATTAAGAATTTATTTTTTTATCCTTCCTGTCATCAAGATACAGTGCTTTCGAATGTAGCTTGTTTTCAGATGTATGGCTCCTAGAATTGTTTCCTTGCAGTTGGACATTTGCAAATGTGCATCAGTTTTGAAAACTGTCTGATAGGTGTTAGCACTTCTTCCGGAAATGCAAACTGAGCATGTTAGCTAATTATTTCTTGTACTTTTATAGTCCAAGCAGGCTGAAAAAGCAGTCTTGTGCTATGTTTTCCTTGAATAGTGCATCTGAAAAAACTTGTAGAAGGAACTCCATGATGACATGACTTTTGTTGCTGTAAGGTTCTCTGTTGACATTTGTCAGCTTTGCATTGTATTTTGCATCATTATCTTCAGCTGACTGTCAGGTTAAAAAAGACAAATTTCTTTGCCATATGGACTGTAGCATGGATTTTTTTTGTTGTTGTTGCTTATATTAATAGACTTTTTTCCTACTAGAACTTAGAGATACCTGACAGCTCTCTTTAGGAGAAGTTACAGGTGATAACCACTGACACTTTAGTAATTACAGTGGCTTCCCTTCTGTTTTGGGTCACTTCCATGGCAGATTGTTAATATGAAAAGGCTACTGTGGCTCATATACAAACATTTAAAGGAAATTAAGATTCCCCTTCAGAACTATGCTGAGGTTATGATTTTACACACCAGTTTTGAATGACTACTTTGAAACAATGTTGGGCTTCAAGTGTCTTGCAGAATTTTGGATTCAAATAAGAAATACCTACTTGTTGAATAATAGTCTGCTTGTCAGTTTTTTGTGTGTGGCTCAGTACAAGGCTGTGTCAGAATTGCAGTACCACCAAAATTACCTTGTTTAAATGCAACTGTTGTACAAAAGTGAATGTTATTTTGAGTGAGAAATTCTGTTTTCTAATTTATGAAGGAAATAGTTTTCTTGGGAGTAAGCATCCATAAATGTAATATATTTCATGATTTTGAAAAGGTTTATTAATCATGGGACATGAGAAAAATGAAAGCGATTCATTCTCCAAAGATTTGTTTAGCATTTTTTATTAAACAATAGAGTATAAATTTTTGCTTTAAATGGAAATGCTTCTTCAAAAACTTAGCATTAAACTTCTTACTAAAACTCAGTAGTTTAAAATGCTGGATAAATATCTAAAATGGCAAAGATAGAGAATTCAGAGGGAGATTGCTTTGAAATACACCAGTGTAATTTTGAGCTTTTCAAGTGCAGCCCTGAATTTTCTCTTTTTCACTGCAGTTCATATTTTGTGAAACTTCTTGGATAGGTTATATTTAAAGCTACATTCACTTGCCTGAATAAGTCAAATAAATATTTTGTCATTAAAAATTATATAGATCTGCTTATGTTAGTGTGCCATTTAAAATGAGACCCCATTGAGGTAACCATGCAGGCATTTGTGTTGGTATGACAGTAGTGAAGTGGGGTATCTGTGTACTGTACCCGCATTCTGTGCTGAGCAAAATCACACGGACTTCCAGAAATAAGCAATGGTTTTTAAGAGCAGCTTTATTTAATGTTGCAGCAGCAAGTGTCATTTGTACCATATAATTATGTAAATTGGGTGCTAATAAATACTATTTTTCAACATTTTGCATTGTGTTCATAATTCTGCATTTTATCACAAGATATGTGTGGTTTGGAAGTGAGTGCTAGGAGGGGGAAGTGCATTAAGAGTAAGGCAAGTAGAAGGAAGGGCTTGAGGTAACTCCATGTGAAATTCCTGCTGAGCTGTGCAGCACGTTATTGTTCACAGGAGTGCCTTGGTTTATGTGTTCTCTGTAAATCTTGGTTTCATACTGTGGGCTGTTGACACCCCACACCCTTCCATGTGCTGAGGCACGTGGTCCCTGTGTGGGGTGAGTGTGGGGTGAGCAGACACGCGGAGTGGGTGCGGCTGTGCAGGAGCTGGTCTGGCAGCAGGCACTGTTCACAGCCAGACACGTGGCTCTTCCTGAGGACAGTGTTGAAGGTAAAAATAAATGTGTGCTTCTGCCCCTGGGGAGGGGAGGAGGGAGAGCAAACCACACATCACAGATGGCAGCTGCGTTGCTACAGGAAGGGGCTCAGAACGGCACTGTGAGGGGGTGGCACGAGAACCTACACAGAACTGAGCAGAACAGTTGTCAGTGAGCCCATCCTGGTTTTTTTCTGAGTTTGTAGGTGGGATAAGCAAAGGCTTCATCTTTTCTTGGTAGGTATAAAATAGCCTGATTTGGTCCTACTCATCTTCTTGCCTCAAGAGAAAGGAGGAATCGCTTTATGAATTGACAGTACAATCTCATTCACCCCAGTGTGAATGCCTCTAGAAGGTTCCTGAGGTAGGGGAAAGAACATATAGTGAATAATGTACGAGTGACCCTCACATGCAGAAGGTCGTCTTAACAGGCTTCTAGGTTGCCTATGAACAAGACATGACCCCATGATGATTTGCATGTGAGAAAAGTGACTGTACTGGGTGATACAGTGGAACTTCTGCAATTTCTTGAGCTTAAAAAGAAGTAATTTCTATGATTTCTTGAACTGAAATTCTTGGACTGCACTATCAGAGTTCTCATTAGAAATCAGAGAAGGGATTAAACATGGTGTTAAGAAAAATAACATTTCTTGCCATTCAGTAAGACTGACAAAGTTGATTGTGAGGAGTGTTGCTGATGCAGTGCTAAAACCCTCATCCCCCCTCCACCCACCGTTTAACGAGGAAAATTTACTATTTTGAGGAATTTTAAGTATTCAGCTGCATAAGATATACAAATGTAATGTTTTCAGTATGCAGGTGACTTAGTGAATGTAAATGGCGTGATACTATCTAAGATGTCTCAAAATGAGATGGGAAGGGAGAAGAAAAGGGATTAAGTTTTTTCTATAATGTTGCTCATGGACAGAGAAAAACAGCTAGCAGAATGATAGTGGCTTTTTTCAACCATGAAGTAATTTAAGGTATGTATACCATAGAAAGGTGACTTAAATTTGGTGTCTAGGTAATATTTCTGATACTACCTACTGCTTGCTTTGACTTCCTAAGTAGATAACATGGATGATTTCCTGTGGGGTTACAGGTAGGGTGTTAAATCACTAAATATGTTTAGCTTGAGTTGATCCTGGCTGGATGCTTAACTCCAGAGCTTTTCCTGATTACTGGTGTGGTTCTCTCTGTGTGCTGGAGAGCCGTGGGGGAAGGAGTAAGAGGAGGAAGGGGAAGCTTGTCTGCCCACCTGTCATCAGCAGCCATGGAGAAACTCTCCTCTTGCCAAACCAGCAAAGCAGCAGCAGCTGAGGAGCAGGAGGTGCACACTGTGGGTGGTCTTCTGAGCAGGGTGGCACAGTGACAGCAGAAATGCTGAGTGTCCTGCTCTGTGGAAACAGCAGTTTGAGCTGCTCCTCTCTGAAGAAATGGTTGAACTCTTAATCAAACCTGGTGGCTCACTGGAAATGTGAGTGGCTGATGCTGGAGTTGGCAAAAGATGCTGAAACAGAGCTCTGCCAAGGCTTCCAGAGCATGGATGTCATGTAGGTATTTCCAGGTGGATGTTCTGCATTGTGATTGCTGAGCACTGATAAGCCAGCAGCACAACTCTGAGTGCAAGGATGATTATTTCTTAGGGAGAGGGTGATCAGACAACACCCTCTAGAATGTGTATACAGTGACTAGTTCGGACAGCTCCCCTTTCTTCTCTTGGGGGTGCCTCTGCCAGACAGCACTGCACTGGTCAGACATCTGAAACTAAGTGGCCCAGCATGAAGTGACTGGACATCTAGACCCTCTTTTGATTCAGTCCCACATCTAGAAAGTGTGCAGAGCTGGTGTTATTTTTTTTCAGCTTCCAAAGGAAGTCTGGTTCCAGATAAAACATGATCTTGAAGACCTTGGAAAGGACACACAGTTTTGATGCTCTTCAGTCATTAGGCTCTGCTTCAGTTGGCTGATTCCTCTGACAGGTAATTTTGTGGTAGCTCACTCTACATGCTTAGATGAAAAAGATCCTTAAAAGACAACACTGAAGCACCCGGGGCTTTGCCAGCCTTGCTGAGTCTTCCATAATGTAGTAATAACCTCAGCTGTGTTTCAGAAACTAAAATGTCATGGGCTGTATTTTCTGTTTATTTTTTAACCCCATATGAAATGACATGTACAACATGTGCCTTTAGGAAATTTTATTGCAAAAGATATAGCAACTTATGTTGAATAGCTTACATATGTTACAGAAGGAGTTCTGCTGCTTTCTTCAAACAAATATACCCCTTTGAACATTTATCTATATATGTAAGTTATCTTGGTTTTTTTAATAAAACAGTATGTAGAAACTTTAGCAGGCAGCAAGTGATTTGGTTGCTATGAAAGGTAAAGGTGAAGAGGAGTGTGTTCTGTGAATGCATGGAAGGGTGTATTCTTCAAAATTTTGAGGCTTCTGTTTTAGGCGGTGTTTATGAATAGGACATCTATGTTTAGACAAGAGTTGGATTAAACCACTTTCACAGTTTGAGTTTTTGACAATTTCAAGATTGTCCCAAGAAGTAAATAAAAATGCAAATTGAGAACAAGCGCCATAGTTGTTTCACAAACTTAAGATAAACCATTTGAACAACAAACCCTGAAATGCCCTTTATAAATGCTTGACAAAAGATAGGTGTGCAACTTTCCTGTGAAAAAGCATTTGAAAGCTTAATATCATTGCTTGAAGTTTAAGCCTTAGGAAAGAAATTATATCCCATATATGTGTATTCCCTTATGCACATCCTAAAGAACATACATGCTCTAGCTGTTCCTAATGTTCCTAACATCACTGCTGTGCTTTTGGCAGAGCACAAGTGAAGCATTGGGGAGTCACTGCAGGGAACCAATCTTTGGTGCTGCAAGAGTACATTCAGTATGGTGAACAATATGTGGTGGTGAGCTGTTGCATTAAAAATTAAACCACAGTATTAAGGGTAACTCTAAGTTAGGATTTAGGCCTTTTTCTCAGGCAGCCCCAAATCAAGCCCCAAACAAACAGGTTTTCAGGCAATAAATCTGGTGTCTGCACTGAAATCCCCAGTAAATTCAGTTTATGGGTTTGTTTGGAGTTTTGTTCAGCCCATGTAATGTCCCTTGTTGACAGAGAAAGATGTGTTCAGCAGAATGGTAGTGAGGAACTGGGTCAGGAGATGGGGGTATCAGAGTTGCTCTGCTCATGCCTAACTCTCTATCCTTAATGGTTTTTTCAGGCCAAATGCTATTGCTTTGAAGTGGCACAGCACAGATTAGTGGTAAAAACTCTGTATACAAATGCATTTGTGGAAATTGACTGTGTGCTGTGCTTTCAGTCTGGGTGGAGCAGTTGAACTGATGATGCTCAGTTAAAGCTGAATCTTAAATGTTTCTTCTAAGGGGAAGTGATGAACTTTCACTGTGTAAAACTACTGTGTCATCCAAAATCGGTTTTGATAATCTTTTGGGAGGAACCCAGCCTGGCTTATGTTACCCCACCAGGGGGATCATGCAAAATCTTGCTGTTTTCATTAATTTACATTATGCATACTTAGTTGATAGGTTATAAGCTACTTCAGTCATATTTCCATACATAAAGATTTTAAAAATTGTGCTACTTTTGCTGATAAAATGAGTTTCCCTTATGGCAATTCAATTAGAATTTATGTGGCTAATAAATATCTTGGCTCGTGGTTATTAAAACTGTAAATGCTGTTAAGAGCCTGATTTGCAAGTAATATTGCAAATTTGAGTTTTAATTTCTTTCCATTTCATGTTAGTTCCACAAGCCTGGCACAGCATGGCTTTGATTGCCGTAAGGAGTGTGAACACTCACGTTTTTATTGGCTCCTTTGATAACTTCTCTTAATGGATGTATTTTCTTAAATGATACTGGATGGAACATAACCAGCAACTGCTGCTTCCTAAACAAAGTGCAGTTACTTTGGTCCTCCTAGTATGTCTCTTCTCCTGCACTGACTAGTGGTGTGGGTAGTTCGTCACTTAAGACACCACTGTGTGTATTCTGACTGACTGTAATAGGTACATTTTGAAAGCAGTCCATAGAAGAGAAGTCAGTCCTAAACTTGAGGGAGAGTGTCTGTAAATGCTTGAAATTTTACTTTTCCCAGTGTTAACACAGAACTTCAGATAATTCCCTCTTAAATCCTGTTAATGGCTCTTGAATAGCTCTCCTGACACTAGAGACTGCACTTCCAAATGTTGATTTAATGACAGAATGGTGGTTCTTAAATGCTTTTCTGATTGTGAGCTACTTAAACTCACTATTTTTCTCAGAGTCTCCTGTGTCCTGGCAACACTCCTGTGGTCCTGCAGGACTTGAACCACAGAAGGATGAAACTGAGGGGGAAAAACATTTCTCAAGATCAAATAACTAACACAGTGCTGTGGGAGACTAGATCCCAGTTCCTGCATGTTGGCTGCCTTGGCTTTATTGGGGTTGTAGGGTTGTAAAGGAGGCGAAGGATGGTAGGGTCCTGGGGATTTAGCCTTTCCTCTCTCTTGCTTTCCAGTTTCTCAGGGTTTGGATAAATCCCAGTGCTTGAGTTGACATTAGCTGAAGCTTAACTTACTGACAGGACAGCAGTATGGAGAGAGTACCTGATTTTAAGAAGATATTCAAATTTAGCTGTGTTCCCCCTCCAAAAAAAGCATCATGTGTTTGATCCGTGATCTGTGTGTCATCTAGTGGGCAGTGCCACGTGAGGTGTTTCTACCACAGCAGCTCAGCAGCTTGGCCATTCCCTAAAGGGACCTGGTCACTTCAGAAAGCAGGTGGCACGTTTTAAGGAACTTGTATGTGTCCAGAGGTGAGAATTGGGCAAGCTGGGGCTCTATGCTAGGAGCAGCTCTTCAATCAGCTGCAGTTATTTCCTCCATGTTTACTGCCTCTTCTGCTGTCCAACTAAATCAGAGTTTCTGATGCCCACAAGGGAAAAAAAAAAATCGTCTAAACAGAGCATTATGCACAAGGATAGAGCTGCAATCAACCTTGCTGACTGGAAAGTGCCAGAGGGAAACACCTCCAGTGTTTCTTGAACTGAGGACTGGCATTATTTCTGTGGCACTTGGCGTGCCTTCAGCACAGCACCCAAGGGTCCTGCCTTGCTTGAGTCCATCAGTTCCGGGGCTGGGAATTAAACTCTGTGCAAATGTTTTGGATGAGCTGATTAACATAGCGGTAGAGGTTGTCAAATTCATCCACAAAGAAGGAATGCTCCTTAGCAGGGTCTGATGCAATGGCTTCCAGTTCATCTGGGGCTGCCCAAGCAACTCCAATGGAATAAGCGATGACTCCTGGAAAGGAACCCAAAGTTTAGAAAAGCATAAAAGTTTTCATTGTGGTAAATCTAATTTAAGATCAATACTGCAAATGTAGTTTCTAGGCCACAAAAAATGGGCAGTGTGTTTCAATGCTCTCTGTATAAAATGGGTGTTTCAAAATGAAGGAAAATTCTAGCTTGTGCTTTGAAAGTACCTTTTTCCCATAGCAAAAAGGTTTAAACAATAGTGTAGCTTTTGCTCTGGGTCTAAACAACTGATCCAAACAACAGGATCTTGTTCCAGTGCAAATTTGTTGGAAGATATATGTCTATCTTGACTAGAAAGCCAAAGGAGTCCTGTGTTACTAAGACAGCAAAAATCCCTTGACATCTCCCAGACATAGCTGCATGTGTGATGATTTATAAGTTTTTTTTCTGGAGTTCCTTATTCAGCTTTAAACAGATGCTGATCTTGCTGGAGCTCAGTGGGACCCCAGGGAGAGGCAGTACTGTTCCTGCATAAGATTTCATCCAGTGCCTTCAAATTATGGCAAAGTGCATTTATCTGACCTGGATAAGTGCTGAGGCATGAGGGGAGAGCAGTCAGTGATAGAAGACCTTACCATTTTGGTGAGCTGCCATGGCTGGCACGCTGACATCGTCATAAGACCTGCCGTCTGTGATGAGAATCATGATCTTCCTTTTGTTGGGTTTGGACTTGCTGAAGAGCTGCTCTGAGGCGTAGCTGATGGCTGCTCCCGTGCTGGTGCCGCCGCTCCAGTAGCTGATCCTTTTGATGGCGTTCAGTACGTCCTGCTTGGTGCTGTACTTGTCAAAGCTGAACTCCAGCCTCTGTTCGTAGGTGTACTGCACGGCTCCGATGCGCGTGTCGGTGTCGGAAATCTCGAACTCCTTGCTGATGTTGGCCACGAACTGCAGCACGGTGCGGAAGTTGCCGGTGCCGACGCTGCTGGAGCCGTCGATGACGAAGCCGATGTCGGCGGCGTTGAGGCAGGTCTTGCTGCAGGCCAGCCGCTCCGTGTCGCACACCCGCTTCACCAGGGGCTGCACCACCTTGTGCAGGCTGAACCAGCTGGGCACGCTCAGGGAGTAGAAACCGTTTGTCCTGCACACTGCCTGCAAGGCAACACGAGGATAAACGCCATGGGAATTCAGGCTGCCTGTTCCTGCTGGGGTATGGAGCCAAATTGGAAATACGGGCTCCTGGAAAGAGCAATGCTGGAGTCTGAAATGGCCTCTCCTCCAGTCACCATCTGCTTCCCTAGGAAATGATGTCAGTGTAACATCACAGATACTTGTGTAATGTGACAGTTTTTTCTGCCTTTTTAAAAAAACTGTGGGATGGAGCTGATATTATAGTAGTGAAGGAGCTGTAATAAGCAAGTTTGCCACCTGTCAGGCTGTTTTACGTGAGTTACATTGTTCGTGGGAAAAGCATCCAAATCACAGAGCTGCTCTTAGTGTGGCCCCCATGGACATTACGTGAGGTTTGTATGTTTGCCAGGTAGCAACTTCAACTCCCATCATTCAGAACAAGAAGGAAAGTTTTGCCTGCTGACAAATCCTATTGCTGTGAAGTGAAACCCAGGGCTTAAGCTGAGGCTAACTTGGTTCATGCCCTTTTAAGCAGAGAAAACCCAGGCTGAGTGTGTTTGTTCTGCCAAATAGTCAAAAAACAAACAAAAAAAACCATTAACTTTTATAAGTAAATACTCATTAGGGCCAGATCTGCAGGAGGCTTCTATAGGGCCAGTAGGAGTCAGGTAAGTGTGGGTAGGAAGTAGGGCGGGCACAGAAGAGGGAGAGGTCAAGGGCTGGAGGAGGGAACAGGAAGAAGAGTGACACAAACAGTCTAGATCAAATTGTCTTTGGCTTTAGTGCCTTTTAAATGCCAGTTCCTCAGACCTCTGAGTGAGAATACTTTGTTTAGCCATGCTTTATCTATCAGCTTCGTGATAGTGTGTGTATCTGACTGTTTTAAAAGACCAAGGCACTGGCCTTACTTTGCATAAAGCCTAACAGCTCCAAGGGAGTTACAGTTCTCTCCAGTCTGGGCTTCCCATGGTGTCCTGCTCACATTTACTCTTCTTAGTGTCTCAATTCTATTTTAGTGTTATGATGCAGCAGTATCAAGCCACCATTCTCTCCTTACCTTCCTGTTCTGAGCCCACTCTACTCTCACTTCTGGTGTGTCCCTGGCAGGTTTTCAGAGACTCACTGTAGCTTTGTTCTTTTAAAAACATTAAATGCAAATGAGGCTACAATCTAATTGTGTGCTGACCAGAGACAGTGCACCTCTTTGGAGCAGCTCTGAAACTCATGGGAGATTATTTCATGGCAGAGCAACCCAGCTCAATGGGAATCTGTTTTCTGAAAATACCGGATAACTCAACCCTGTTTCCTAGGCCCAGCCTGGTCTGCCACTTGGTAGATATCTCTTGCCCTAACTGGGTGCCAACTCATCCTGAAGCACTGTTGATCAGACACTGTTGGTGCCAAAAAGAAATCAATCAAAGTTTGCATTCTCTTTATTTTTTTTTTTTTTCTGCACATGGCAGGGATTTACCCTTTTTCCAAGAGCTACCATGAAATCCATAGCAGCAGAAACAAATAAATGAAAAATAGCCTTCATCAACAGTGAAAACAGAATGTTTGAGTTATCCAGTATAACTGAAAAACTAGGATGTGCCTGTGTTGGGACTGTGCCAACCTTTGCTTATGTGGGACCTGTTTGTAAATGCAACATTGACATTAGGTTGACAGGGCTCCTCACCCTTTCCCTAGTGGGCAATGCACAGCAGGAGGTTCATGGAAAAACAATTTCAAATTGCTCAGGCTGCAACTGTACTTTGTCACACTACTGTGTATTTGGAAAACTGCAGGTATGTGCTAAGGTTTAATCAGTCAAAAGCCATTTCCTTGATGATGTACCTTAAACCAGAACTTTACTGACTTCATCCCCTTTCTGACCTCAGCATCACTGCCCGGTTTTTGTACAGAGAAACTCAAGACAGTATGCACAAGAAGGAAAAGAAATAACCATTAGTGGTAAGAAGGAAAGGGAAATGCCCTGAATGAAGTTGGTTGAAAAGTTTAGTCAGTGCCAAGCTCCTGGTCAGACTCAGCCCACTAAGTACCTTGTCCACAAAGTTCGGTTCAATTACGTTCTGCTTTTCACTTTGAGCAGCTGCTTCAACAGTGACAAAGAAAATGTTGATCCCTGATTCTCTGGCCAGCCTGGAGGCCTCTTCCACCCGGTCAGTCGGCCACCCATCCACCATCACAACAACTACATTGGGTGCTCCACCTCGGTTTCCATTAGCATCCAGAAAGAAGTTTTTGTTAACAAAGGAGAGTGCCTTCCCTGCAATAGAAGAGGAGTTGAGGAGGAGTTATGGGTCTGGAAGCACTCTGTCTGATAATATCCCGGGAAACAGTAGGTAGAGAGCTGAGGAAAGCAGTTTCTGTGGCTGTGTGAGCAGCAGGGAGGCCTCTGCTGCTGGTGCCAGTGCTTCCCGAGCCCTCCTGCACTGAACCCCCT
The DNA here is from genome assembly GCF_903797595.1 of Erithacus rubecula. Lineage (NCBI taxonomy): Eukaryota > Metazoa > Chordata > Aves > Passeriformes > Muscicapidae > Erithacus > Erithacus rubecula. The sequence goes on from NC_136685.1 coordinate 75,754,607, forward strand.
CCCTATGCCTCAGAGAGGCTGAGGATGATGAGCTGGATTATCAAGGATCCCCACAGCATTGATGGGAACTGCCTGCAAGGAGACAGGTATGTCCTGTCATGGATTTACAGTGCCTGGGATCAACACATGCAGGTTATGGGAGTTGTGCTCTCTCACCAGCCCAGCCCTAGCACTAAGCACTGTTTGGTCCCAGCCTCTGCATGCTGTGAGGAGGTGTCAGTTTGCTATAGCCCAGGCTCTGAAGCCCTCCCTGAGCTGAGGATGTGCAAGCCGCCCCATCACCTACCAACATTGGAAAGTCCCCCTTTCTGTTGGATTTTCTCGATGGCATTCCTTAGATCCTTGGAGTTGACGTAAGTTTTTAGGTTAAATTCTGTGGAAGGGTCATCACTAAAAGGGGAAATTAGAGCAAATGTCAGTGTTTTGCTTCACATACAGCACAAAAGCCATTGTGCTGGTCTGTGCTACCTGGCTCCTAGTGCAAGCTGATGAGGCCTTTAGCAGCTACAGCTGCCAGGGTGTGCAGTCACACCCTGGGGCAATGGGAATGTCTGGGAAACTCTTACCCATACTGAACAATGCCCATCAGAGGACCAGCACTGCCGATGCCAAGGGCTTGAGCCACGTTACCAAGGAACCGCTTCTGGAGCTGAAAGCGGCGTTTGCCGATGCTCCAGCTCCCATCCATTAAGAAGGACAAATCAACCTTGCAATCTGAGGAGAGATAAAGAAACACAGAAGGTATACACAGAAGGTATTTTTAGTCCTTTCTGATTGCTCTGCTTCTTGCAAGCAGCAAAGGCCTGAAAAGTCTGCATGCAGTGACTTGTCCTGCTGTGTAAACTCTACAAAAAAGCCTTTGACAAGGACAAGTCACAGTTGGCAGCTCAAGTCTGTCCTACTCATTGATTAGCATAGTTCTTGGCATGACTTTGGCCCATACAACATCTGAGCTTGGCTGTGTGATGAAAGGGCAAGAATCTTTTCACAGGGGTCAGTCTGGGAGCAGTGCATTTTGGGGGCTCCACAGGAGCAAGCTGACTTGTATATCGTGTGCCCTCAGAGCCACGTCTTGGCTCAGCACGCTTTATTTGCAGCCCAGGGATGATGGGAGTTTGTAAAATCAGCCATGGTGCTTGGATTTTGTGGTCTGACCACCTGCAGAGCACAAACTAAGGGGATTTCTGTGGTGACACTTTTGTGGACTTAATTGATGTAATAGACATAGCAGGAACTGTTATTGTGTTAATGTTGCTCAGAAGGGAGAGATGTTCCTGAAATGTGTGATGCCTGGGACGTGCCTCAGGGGAAGGACACTGTTGGGTCTCTTCAAGGTGATTGCAATCCAAGATTACCAACAACAATCCTGGCAGCTCTGCATTTCTGAATGAGAATTGTTCATCAGTTTCCTTCTGAGCTGAAGCTAACATCAAGGATGATGATTTTGCTTGGGATGTTCAGACTGAGTAGGGGCTGTTCTTTTGCATTCTATTGCCTTGTACCCATGTGTGCAGCAGCAGCAGCAGCAGTGTGTTGTTGTGTGTTTCCTCTCTAGGCTGAAAGCAATGTTCTATAAAAGAACAAAACAAACAAACAAACTCTTCCCTTTAATTACACAGATGAACCTCATCTTTGTGCTGCAAATGCTGTTTTCATCACTGCCAGCCTGCCTTCACGTTTTTGCAAGTTAGTGGGGAAAAATTCATCTTTGGTCTGCGACTGGGAGTGGGACCAAATTTTGGCTTACTAGAGCGCTAATTAACATTTTCCCCCTCTGGCATCTGGGTCATCCCCATCTCTTGATTTCCCTCTGATGATGCCTCCTACCAATCAGACTGTTCAAACTACTGTGTTTTAATCATTAGGTAGCCCGAAGGCTACAAAGCACCAATTGTTCTTAGTGGCTTATGCAACTGCCTCCCATCTCATTACCTTCAATTTTTTCTCCCATAGCTGTCTCTTTTTTTGTAATTCTAATAATGCTGAATTACAGGAGCGTGACTGAGAACTGTGTCCGCTCACAGCAGATCGTGAGGCAAGGTTGGGAACCCAAAACAAATACCTCAATTAACAGTTAAGTTTTCCTGAATTTCTTGTCCTTCAAAGGGAACTAGTTCATGAGATCTATATGCAGAAAGTGGGCAGTTTGTTAGCCAGTAGGGTCTGGGGAGGCAAAAATTTACATACACTTATAGACAGACTTGGTTTCTGAGGAGGATTCAGATTCGGTGCTGGGACATAGAAGGACACTGCAAGAGCACAGACTAGAGGTGCTTCATAGGGAGGTGAGCACTTTCTGATTTTCAGGGAGGCAAGATGTGAATTAAGCCTTTTATGGTCCTAGAGTTATCAGTGGGATAAAAATTTTGTTTCTTGTGTGACTTTTTTCATTTTAGCTGCTGGAAACACAATCTTTGCTGGTGTCTCCATTGTACCGAGTTGTTTTCCTGCAGTGCAATGGGATCTGCAGGGCAGAGCCTTCCCTTTTTCTCCTTCTTTCCCTTATTTCTGTATCAGTTTCAGGTGTAGTTGACATCTTTGATAGGGAAAAGATTTCTTTAAATATTACGAGGAATGTCTGGCAATACATGGACACTTGGTTCAGTAGTTACTGTAAAGAGCCCAAACAGTGTTCAGCAGCCCAAGGATAGGCAAATGAGAACCCAGACATTGTAGGAGGGGTGAACCCTCTCTTTGGGTGGCTTCTAATGAAGACATGGCAGGCGACCCCATCTCTCCTTTAAGAACTTGTTTTCTCTTTCTTGTGCTTCTTTGGGCCTCAACTATAGATGGGTTAATGGGTAAATCTACATTTATAATGGGCTGTAGAAGATTTCAGGGTAGGGGAACCTGCATTTTCTCTCTGAACTTGAGTGGTCTTTGATGTTCCCTTTGCATGCTCTCTCTCCTGGCTGTGGCAGGCGTTGGGTCCCTTTCTCAGGTGGTTTCCTTCCCTCCCACCCACTGCTGTGGGAAGGGTGCCTGCACAAGCATAGCCATAGCAGCCTGCTCTGGTCTGCTCATCTAAGCCTGGCTGCAGCACACTGGATTGCTGTCCTCTGCCACCAAAGTACCTGAGTGAAGAAGCTCTGCACATTGACAGCATGGAGCTGATACTGCCTGGGAAGAGGTGGTAGGAAACAGCCACTATCTCACTGCCCAGGTAAGCTACATTTTCTTCCTGTGAGGGAAAAAATGTTTTCTTGGATTTTCTCAGGCTTTCTTGTAAACTTACCTTTGGCTATTTAATTTGAATGCATTCTAGCAATATGTAATAATTAATGTCACTTAATTATGAAGTTAATTCTGAAGTACATACTCTGATTCCCCTGGGAGATGGGTTCCAGCGGCTTTGGATTCAATTCTTCTTTTGTACTGAAGCCTAAACAGAGAAAGGAAAGCATCTATCAGTGTGTGCTTGGTGGCTGCCCTTGCTCTTTAGGGAAATGGGCAACAGGGTCACTGCAGAGATATGGGGGGAAACCAGGATGGGGAGGACATCCTTGGAGTTTACCTTTTTTCGTCTTTTCATCACTCTTGGGGTAAAACAAGAGCAGAGACATTTCTAGGAAAGCCACCAAAATCTCTCTTAACACCAGCTTTGAGATGCTCCCCTTGGGGAGTCTGTCCTCCAACTGCAAGGGCTTGGGAGCTTCATGTACAAGTAGTGGGCTCCTCAGGAGCAGAGGCTGGTGGCCAGGGTGTGGGATGGGGACTCCCAGCAGTTTTCCCCTGAGAACCAGCACTGCCACCCCGCTGGCTCGCTGTGCCTTGCAAATAAACTGCACGAGGTCTGAAGTGGATAAGCAACAGAATGACCATGGTGTTTTCTGCCTGGAGAGGAAGGCACAGGCAGCAGCTCACTCCAGCTGATTACAGCTGGGGAAGCAATGCAAGCCACAGCTCCTCAGGTGCCTCGATGAGTCTGGGTTATTTTGCAAAGCACAAAAGAGACAGGGTAACAGAGAGCGATGGTTAACTCAAGGGAAAGAAAGTCTCATGGGTCACTAGTGGATTCTAGTGAAGTGTTTGGGTGGTAGCAGCCTTGAAAATATGAATTGATGTCCTTGTGAAAGGTACTGACCCACAGGACACTATCAGGCTGGCGTCAGGTCTAAAAATGCTGAACTTCACTCATGACTTGAATGTCTGGAAAGACTCCCCTACAGTCCAGCATCTCCCTTCCAGGCAAGGGCAAAGAGCTGTGTCTTTTCAGAACAGCATGACAAGATTAAGGGGATTTAGCTGGGATAATCCTCAGAAGAGACAGCAACGATCAGACAAGCTGCAAACTGAACACTCACCAAGAAAGCTCTTGGTCTAAAGAACAGCAGAACACCTTATTTTTGTAAGCTGCATGTTAGATTTTTTAAGAAAAGTAGGACAAAGACTTTCTTAAATCTTCATCACCAAGTAAATTAAGGAAAGATTACTGACTTCAGAGGCACAGTGAAAAGGAAATTTTAGAAAGTGTGAGCTTTATAAAGAAAATTATGAGAAATTATTAGGTGCCACAGTTTGTCTCTCCACAGCAGCCAGCCATGAGCAAGCTAAGCATGAGAGCGTCAGTGTATGTGAAGGGACATTAGAAAAGGTCACCACCTAAATATGATGGGAGGTGTAACAGCCTAAGCTGAAGGTATTAAGGACCAAGCCATAATAAGGCAGAGTACTGTGAAGAAAATAGAGGGAAATACCAGCTCCGTCCTCCTCTGTAACACTCCTATTTCTATTCCAATTAAGTCTAAAAACTGACCACTCCTAATTGTCAAATACAACATCTTTGAGTCCTTCTAGCTGCATGCTGAAAGCTGCACATAGTTTGGGGTCAGGGTCTCTGTTTGTGCTAAGCCTGAGTATGCAGGACCTGATTGGTACCTGATCCCTGCTGGGAGGTTCCAGCACACCTCAGTGTCTGTACTGACAGGGGAGCTTTGGGTTCTCCGTTTGAAATTCAGCTGCCAGTGCACAAAGTTTCTACTGCAGGGATTAAACGGAGTTGCTGACAGCAGCACCAAGGCAGGGATTTCCCTCTGCTTTGCTTGTCCCCAGGCATCTGCTGTTGCCTGTTGCTAGAGCCAGGACATGGAACTAGCTGGAGCACTGTGATTTGCCTTGTATGGGAGCCCACGGGGCTGCCTGTGGGTGAAGTAGGCAGAGGGCACAGAGTTGCCCCGCTTTGCTTGCAGCAAGAGTTGGTGATTGCTTTGTGTGTTTTGTTTGAGAATTTCCCTGCTATGTCTGGCCAGGTTGGAGAGCCCCAGGGCTGGTTTGCTTTGTGTCACAGTGTATGTGGTGCCTGCAGTGCCTGCACATGCAGTCTCCCTGTGCTCCTGCCCAAATTTTGGACAGGGTATTTTCTGGACTGGAATAGGAGCTCTCCAGACATCCTGGCACTGGCTCTTGTGACAGAAATGCCTCTCTCCCACGGTTAGTGGAGCTGGCCCTCCAGTGCCAGAGCAGGCTGGATGCATTCAAAAGCAGGCTGGCAAGCCAGGCTCCAGCTGGCTGCATCTCTTATGGCTGGAGCTGTTGTCCAGCACTGCTGGCTTGTGCCTCTTGTATTGTGCAGTGGGGATGAGCTCCCAGGCCAGGAACAGGGAAGAGTGCACCTGGTGTTGTGTACTTGCCCATGGGAGCCCATTTAGTTGGGGGAAGCACCAGCAGGGAGAGGCAGAGTGGTGGAGCTGGTGCAGCACTGCCTGAGGCTGGCTGGCCACTATTCCTGACTGAGGAAAAGTGATGTGGAACAGGGGTGACACCAAACAGTTCCATTCAGTGATATCTGCTACAGGAAACATTTCTGACCTCTCTCAGGCCTGAAGGTCTTACTGACAAGGACCAAACCTGCTATTGAAGGAAGGCAAATCTTATGCAAATTTATGGTTATTTTATCTGATGTGGAAGCTAAAGGCAATGTGACTTGGCCATTCAGAGTCTCTCTTTGTTAACCACATGGATGACAATGATTCAATGAATTGGGTTGTTTTTGTGTTTTTTTTAAACCTGAAATAGTCATCATCCCTCTTCCTGACTGTGTATATTCCAGTACAGGCTTTAATTACACAGGCACATAATAGTTCCTCAGCAACAGACCAAAGCCACACTTCATCCTGCAGCCTGCACACTGCATACCTCACATGTGCCAGCTTGGTATCCCATATGTGCAGTTCCTCCCCCCCCCACCTTGTCTTATTTGCAGAACAGAAAGTAGGTGGATTTAACACTGTAGTGAAATTAGAAATTAGCATGTACCATCCATTTTAGCAACTAAATTGTATATGAAGGATAATTCATAGTTAGCTATTTGCCTCATGCATATATCTACATCCTGTAAAATCCATATTCTCATATTCTTCTCCCAGGCATATAGCTGACATTAGTTTTATCAGCATGGAAAACTCAGGTGTAGGCAGTGCAGTGTTTTTCATTTTTATTTGCCAGTGCAATTATCAGTTCTTGAAGGTTGTGGGTCAGGTGGCTGATTTGTGCTTAGTGGAACAATAAGGTCACCCACTAAATACTCCTCCCCAGCTAATTGGGGAGGTGGTCAGCCTCTATGGGCCTCCCTGTTCTGCCAGCCCAATTTAATGTTGGTATTGCCATGGGAATTTCAACTCTCTGCATGGGCAGTCTACACCATGCTAATTAAAGTTCCCTTCACTGATTGTCACAGCTGTCCATACTGATTAGACTTCCCATTCATTTAAGTAAGACAACAGTGATTATATCCACGCCAGAAACCACTCCTTTGAAGTGACAATCTGAATTCATCAGACTCTATCTCACTGGTCTACGCCAGCACTTCAGTTGCTGAGAAACTGTTAATACAACATCCCTCCCCCACGCCTAACCTTTCATTGCATTTAATGCAATCTGTCATTTTCTGCCTCAAAATATCCCTCTGCACCCTGGCCCTCATGCTGTAGCTTTTCCTGATTAGCACACTAATGGCTTTGAAGCAAGAAGAGTATTCAAGGAATTGGCCTTTACAAGGCCACCAGCACAGCCCTCTCCAGCATCAAAACCAGTGGTGGGAAAGACCTCTTGTATTGGATGGTCAGGCCCCTTGTAAGAGGGAGAGTACCATGTCATGAATTGGTCTGTATCTTTTGTAGTCTGCTTTTAATGTTCCCAAGGGAAGGGAGCTGTTAAATCTGCAGTTGGGAACTGCTCCTGATTAAGGATTGTACAAGTCTTGGTCTTGTTGCTACTAGAGCCTGTTAAAAATGTAGGGTTCTTTTTTCCTTCACCAGTACTCATAAAAATATTCTTATCTCCATATCATCAGTTTTTAAGGCTAAAATTCAGTAAATTTCAATGACATTCATTATTCATTACATTTGATATGAACCCTTCTTTTCTTATCTGAATGTCTTCCCTAAGTACATTGACATCAGGATAATCTGTCATGTTCTTCACTGATTGCAGCTCTGTGCTGCCATCTCAGCTGTCGCATTCCCAAAATACCTTCTCGTATACAAATGGATTTCACTAGAACCCCTTTCCTGTAGTGTAGCTGCCAGCTCTTTCCAGAGCTCATCTCTTCTGCTCCTGCTCTAAGCAGGAACTCAAGAGTGATGAAGCACAGAATAATCTGCTGAGATGTAAACAGCATGCCTTATTTATAATTTTAAATGCTGTAATTGCTTCTTAAAATGAGATTGTTATCACCAGAGTCATGGGGCTATTGAATAAATAGATTTTGCTTTTCCTGTGTGTGATGGAAACCACTTACTCCCAGACTAGTTACTAGATATTTTAAATATTTACCTGTGTCAAAAAGGCTCAGTCCAGGTTTCCATGAGTCTATTTCCATTGCTTTCACACATGAAAGAGAAAAAAAAATTCTGATAGTAGTGCAAATACTAGAGAATCACAAAGTTCTGACTCAATTTAGAAAGGTCAGTTCAGACAATAACATATATTAACAATTTAGGAGCTGAGGAAATCAGTAAACCTGAGAACTTTTATGTGCACATGTCAAGCCATAATTAGGAGACTTATATCACTGCCTTCAGAGCACTAACCTTTTTTAAGGTTTTAAATACATCTTTCTAGATCTGTTTTGGTCTTGTTCCTGTAAATTGCATTGATACTGAAGCACTGGCCTCAGGTTTTTTTGGGTTTTTTTTGTTAAGTTGTTTTTTGCTGAAAATCTGCAAGTACCTCTCACCTACAGATTTCTCTATTCCCTCAGCCCACCCAAACACAAAGAAGTTGTCTAAAAATTGCTTGCCCCTCATTAGGCATGAATACCTTTGTCAAAATTGCTACTCTTACAAATTAACCCCCAATTATCTTTGTTTTCGGAACCTGCTGAAAAATGTTCCCAAAAAGTGAATGTTTTGCTCTGTGTAGCAGCCAGATGAATGCCCTTGCATCTGACTAGGACAGAAACTGGGAATCTCAGGAAGAAAATATTTAACTCTATGGAAGACTCAATAAGCTGCACAGAGCTGGTGTGCCCCTGACTGCAGCCGTGGGTGAACTACAATGTAGGCTTCAACAAAGTGATGCATGGGCTTCCAGTGTCCTCCAACCTAGAGAGAGCACTGACCTTGTCCTTAGCTTGCCTTTCCCATGAGGAGCTGTCAGGTTTCTTTGGGAGGGAGACCTGTTGGATAAGACTGATGGCTGAATAGGATGTGTGGTCTCCATTAGGGTGGGAGGAACCCTGTCATGTTTCATTACTAGGGTGATTTCCCTCCTTATGCTGAGCACTACTTAAACACCCTATGAAGGATATAAAAACTGAGCAAAGCGAAGGGCTAAGCCAATCATGATGCACACAGAAGCTTTTTTGTGATTTTGCTTAGGAGGAGAAGTAGGATAAAGGAAGGGAAGGCCTGGGTGATGAGAAAAGAAACAAGAGGAAAACCAGGAGGAACATTCCTATATTCTGGCAGTGTTGTTTGCCAGTTTTGTACATCCTTCAGCAGAGTCATGAGCAAACAGCAGTGACAGGAGCTAGGAGTGCTGGTTGTAAAGCAGGGGGACCCTACCCACAGAGAAGAGCTGATGCTCATTTGTTATCAGAGTGGCCAACATGTGTCCTGAATACTGTCACTGAGAAGAGCAAATTTCAGTGAAACCACTTTGTGAGTAGATAATCTCAAAAGGTGTGCTTCCCCCTCCCAGGCTGGAGGAACACCCAGTGACTGTGAAAAAGAAAGATTCATATGAAGCTGCTTTTCATCCTGACCAGCTGAAAAGAAAAAACAAGCAGACAATTACCAAGAAGACCCTGCATTTCTTGAATCTTCTGTACAAATATGCTGCTCTGTGAATTGCAGTGGCAAAATTGTTTAAAGCAGTAGGAACTGTATGGCTTGTGGAACCAGCTGAGGAACTGCATAAAGATTTTCCCTCTTTTCTCTTCTTCATATGTAGTGATGTGAGCTCAAGGATCAGAGCAATGGAATGTGCCCATCTCACATGTGACAGGTTTGTTTCTGCTGCCACCTTCTTGTCAGGGAGCATCCTCAGAAACCAGGCTTTTTTAACATTTCTGACTGCTTACAAAAGACAGGCAGATGCTTTTCAGAAAGACAAGCAGATGCTGAAAAAGACTGGTTTTTATCAGCTGGAGCAATGCTGAGGTTTTTCTAGATTAACAATTAACAGCTTCAGCTCAGATGTCCACTCTAGGCTATCCAAATCCCTGTGGGTAGGAGCTGTCTATTTCTTCTTCAACCAGTCTTCTCAGTTCACATTTAGAACTTTCTGTGGCAGTTTACTCTCCTAATGAAGAAGATAAGTACCAATAACACAAGATAAGTACCTAGAATTTGGACTAGCTGGCTGCTAATATGCAAATTATGCAAAGTATTCAAAATATACAGCTTTTTGAGTGACCTGTTTATCCAGGCAAAAGCTCTATTTCTTACATATTGTCCTAGACACTTAATGAAGAAAGCTGTCCATGAAATGCATATCTGAAAGTGAAATGATAATTTTTATAACAAGGGCTTTTTTCCCCCTCACTTGAAGATGCCCATTAAAAAAGTGTTGATTTTTAAAATATTCCAAGACTGGTATCTTTAAAAAAAAAAGAAAGACACTACCACCAAAACTCTTCAGTATAATTGCCTTGAAAAACATTCTTGAAAACTCAAGACTAGGTGAGTATGGGATTTCAAGACAGTTAATGTGCATTGCACAATAACTGGTGTGTTGGTGAAGACATTTTCCCAGCACACCTTTCTTGGTAACCTGAGCTGATGAGAGGAAGTCCTTGACATGATGGCCAAACTCTCAGAATTGACTGCTGCTGCTTGCAGCAGCACACCACACTTGGTGTGGATTAAGAACAACAAGCTGCCTTTCCAAGAAAGCAAGGACTCCTTCAGGAATTTTCCTTTGATTGTTAGAAAAATTTGCTGCTTGAAAGCAACACGTCAGAGCTGGCACATTCTAGACTGAAAAAAGGGTCAGGACTTACTGGGAATACAGCAACTATGTATTTGTATTTATTTTCCTTTTTGTTCTGTGATGAAGAAAACAGAGTAATTTATGATGGGAAATTTGTGCTTTGTAATCACTTTAGGGTGACCTTAAGGTGCCTTCAGCAATTAGGTGAGCTCAAATACTGACTTTGCTTTAAATAAGACTCAGCAGTATTTTCCTGTTTTTCTGTATTTGGCTAGCCTGAGAATTAGCCACCACATCCTGTGGTGTGGCCAAAAAGGTATGAGAAAGACAAATACAGATGGAAAACATAAGGAAGAGAAGGAGATTGAAATGAAGAGGAATAGAAAAGTGAGTGAATGGATTACATCTTAGGATGAGTGCATTTTAAATATGCTGCAACTAGGTCAACTACAAATTGTGATTTTGATCAGGAGATTGCTGGGTGAGATTACTTGGCTGGAATTATAGGAAAGATAATAACATATCCTGCATAATAACATCCTCTAACCTCAACGTGAGCGACCTCTTGGCTCTTCCCTGCAGCAGCACCCCTCCTGTGATTCCCAGTTCTCTCAAAGCCCTCAGAGCCCAGGGACACCTTCCTCTGCTGGAGTCCCTCCCCAGAGGGTTTGGCTGCCCATGCCAGGGTAGCACTTGCTGTGTGTGAAGGGCTGTGGGAAGCATCCATGGGACAGCACAGAGATGCACAGCCTCGCCTTTGCTCCTTGTACCTGTGCCTTGGCTTGTGCCTTGCTATTGAGACCCAGAGCTTGCCTCTTTTCCCTGGTGCCCTGCCCCAGCTGGTCAGACCTGCCTCATTGCTGGGGACTTGCCTGGCAGCCTGGGCCGTCCTGGGAACCACCACGGGACCTGCTCTGCTGCCCTTGTTGGGGCTTTGAGTACCCTGGGTGTTCCCAGACAAGATCTGTCTGAGAAACTCTGCTGTCCACCACGGGAGAGGGAGTGTTTGGTGTGTGCTGAGAGCTCTGCAGCCCCTGGGAACTTGTCAGCCTTGCAAAGTGCCTGCTGGCTGGGCTGCTTGCTGGGGAAGGGTCAGCTGCACTTCCAGGAAGAGAAAACAGTACAGGTGGTGTTCACTCTCAGCCTAGAGGTTTCTGGGAACCACAGGAACAGAAGATCTCACCCTGTTGAAGATCTGATAGGCTGCACAGAGCTGGTTGTTTGTTCCCTGTTTTGACTAACAAATAAGAAAATTTGAAAACACTTTGTAGATGTTGATTCCTGTGGCCTGAAACAACAAGTCATTGCTGACCAAGCTTCCCTTTGCCTTTCCCTTTCAGGAAGCTGCTAGTTGGTGTTCAGTGCATGAATCTTGCCCTGGTCCTCCTCCAGGATGCAGGAAAACGATGTGCAGTACACACTGGGCTAATTTGTGGTTGCTCAGACTGTTAAAGAGAGTAGAAAACCTGCTCACCCAGGTGGACTGGAGAGCTGGCAGCCCTCTGGAAGGTGGCAGCAGGCTCCTGGCGCTGAGCACCTGCTGATCGGACAGAGGCGAGAGGTTAAATTGATGCCAGTGGCTGAGGAGAGAGGAGCATCAGCCCAAGGGATCCAGTGGCCCCAAATTGTCTTTCTGCATGTTTTCAAACCACAAAGAAAAGGAGGATGGAAACGATGACTTAATTAAAAATAAAAAAAAAGGCCTCAAAGAGGCTGGCAAAAGAGTTTAGATGTTAGTAGGTGCTGCACAGTGCAGCTGTTAGCTGGTCTGCTGGAACAACTGGTCCTGGGATGCTGACTGTGCTCAGTGTCTGTGAACTGGGTCAGGCCCTAGTCCTGCAAACTTACACAAGCACAATGCTCACCTCTCATTTTGCAACAACAAATGTTATAAAAGACCTCTATAAATGATTTTAGACTAGTGCTTTGAGAACAATTCCATGTTTAATCAATCTTGTTTACTTTTTTTCCCTTAGAAGTTACACTATTGTCCTGCAATGGCTACTGTGATATCTTCTCTCACTGCATCTTGCTATGAACATGGTTAGGAGGGAAAACCAGTGGGTTACTGCATGGCTTGGTAGATGTAAGTGGTAAAAATATCTGCGGGGAGGAAATAGAGGAAGACTGCAATGCCTTTACCTGTATTGTGTTGTAAAATATTCCTGTTACTTGCAGAGGTGGAAATGCCCCTGAATGCTTTGAAAATATTATATTGATTAGCACATGGAACTTAAACACAAGATTTTCTAGTGTTTGAGCAATAAAAATCTACTGGTTGTTGTTAAATTGAATTAAAACATACCTGTATTCTGTCCTCTTCCTTGTGCAGCCTGAACCTGTCCTGAGTAGACATCAAAGTGGAAAAGTGTGATTTATTTACTGAACTATGTCTGGCTCAGTACTACTCCTGCCTAGCTTTTTCACTGAATCTCACTTTATAGCTGTCAGAGTTAATGGTCATATATGGAAATGTCATTAATAGACTTTCTTAGATGTTACCTAGGTATTTTGAGCCTGCTTAAAAACTATTGTCTTGCTCTGTCATATAGATTAGCTTTGTTAACATTCCCTTCAGTTATGGATATTACTTTGAAGGGTCTCTTGTCTGCATTTAAAAGATCTGCAGTTACTTCTGTGGTTTGCTCTCCTTTGTAGTTTTCTTTCACTCACTCTGTGTTTATTTCAGTACCATCTAACTGTCCTGGTTGTTTGAGGGAGATTTGAATCCCAAGCCCAAAACAACCCCCAGACCAGATACTACCCTTTCTGCAGAGTGGATATGAGCAAGCAGGTAGACTGTAAGTAATGAGACAGTGAAAAAATAATGTGGGAGAATTCATGTGTCTGACATGTCTTCTACACAAAAGGCTTTTTTAAAGGTGATTGGACAACTAAATTCCCATTGTTCAAAAATACTAAAGCATTTGCAGATGAAAACCATGTCTTTATTCATGCCTTTCATTTCATTAATTATTCTTAAGAAGGCTGTTAACAAACTTATCCTTTAACAAGCCTTAATTCATTAGTTTTCCCAGAAAGATTAATTTGAAAGCCTCATGAAATCAGTGGGAATGTTCTAGCTGACTCTGTGAACACTGGACAGGGGCCCAGGAGGTTAATTTATCAATAAGATTCATCAATGAGACATTTTGAATGGCTGTCCCAGAAAACAGGAATTGCTGCTCCTTGGGAACTTGACATTGCAAAATTAGGGACAGTAAGAGCTTGTGTTTGACCCAAACTTGAACCTTCCAGGCCACTAGAAGGTATTGGATTAGGATTTCTAGGAGCTGTCCTGAGACACCCTGTAAACTCCAGATGCCAAAGAGATCCTGTTTATGGAAGTAATGGGCTCATCTGCCAAAACTGGCAAAGCTTTTAAATTTTAAGCTTGTAAGGCTCCAGATGGACCACAGCTACCCCAGGCTGAGTATTCAGATTTTGGAGGGAAAAATTTGTGTGTGCAGCAGTCAGTGTTGTATGGGATTGAGCAGGGCAGACTTTACACACAGGAGATCAGTATGTGCCAAAGTGGTGGTAGAAAATTAACTCTGAGTCTCAGAGCTGCCTTGTTTCATGTTTGCCATGACTGAGCCCCAATGTGTATCTAACACTCTTTACAAGGTCAGCAGAAACAGAGCACAAGAAGGTAAAAGAGAGATTACCTCAGTATCCAAGCATTTAATGCCCCTTTTAAATTTTAATTTAATGCTAGCAGTGTGTATTTCTCTCTGTGCACCTTTTGGCTGGGCTGGGCTGTGGGGCTGCTCCCTCCTGCTGTACCTCCCAAAGGCACATTACCCCATCCCTGCAGTAAGCTGCTTTCTGCCAGGTTTTTGTTGGCTGGGGCAAACATGGTAGGGGTAGAGGAGGAAAAGTTGGAATTGCACTTCCAAGTTGCAAGGCATGTTCTTCCCTCAAATCTGAGATGCCATTGAGGCTGTGGCATGGGGAATATCTGTTCATTAGAACAGAGCTGTGTGCAAGCTGGAGGCTGAGCCAGGACTAAGAGAAGTCTGTAACAAACTGGGGATGGACAGTCACTGAGCAAATCCCAAGAGCTATGTCAAGTATCAAAGCAGTGGAACAAGAAACCTTGATTGAGAGTAAGTGCTGTGGAGAGCAAGGAGGCATGGAGGCAGGAGATTATGGGAACAGCAGTTTATGTGCAATTTAGAGTGAACCTTGTAAAAAACAAGCACTGATTTGGGGAGAAAAGCAGCTACTCTGTGCACAAAATCTGCCTGGCCATCTGCAACTTGGTCAGCACCCTTGATGTGCTTAAGTAGTCAGGGGAAACTTGGGGAGAAAGCATCCAAAAATAAACACCAGCTGTTCTCCTTGGTGCTAGGATGGAATGTTTGCCCAGTGCTCCCTGAAGGCATGAGCCCTACTGGTCTCCTGCTGGAGAAGAGCTTTCAAAGCCCTCTCTAACACCCTACCACTGTCTCAAATCCTTCCAACACTTCTCTGTTTACTGCCTGATTAAGTCCCAGCTGGGGATGAAATCTGTGTAGTGTACCATGGTAAGCAGTGCCCAGCTTAGAGTCCCTGTCTGGAAACAGATGCAAGCATTGAACCCATCTGGGCACAGAGGGCAGGAAAGCTCCTCACCTGAGGATACCCAGGCAATCACTGCCTGATGCTTGGTTGCCAGCTCAGTGCTTCAATGTGGCACCAAGGATCATGACATGATTTATGATTGTAGTGCTCACAGAAGCACTGGATTTAGTCCCAGTCCTCATCTAGGGTCCAAGCTGCTGTGCAAGAAGGAATTGCTTGAAGAGCTGGGATGGGAGAGGAGTGAGCCTGTAGCCCTTGGGAGTGTGCTGGGTAAAGTGCTGTTGGACAGAGGCAGAGGCCCTGGGAGGGCAGGCAGGAACCAGCTGTGTGTCATAGGGCACTCTAGTCACATCAGTGTGTTTTCATTTAGCAGTTTTGGCACATCAAGTCTTTGAAGCAGGGGTCTGTCAATGGAGCAGAGTCTCCATTATTTTTCATGTTGTTCTATCTTTGACAAATAGAAGATAAAAGGGGAAAGAGCAGCAAGAACTAGAGCAGCAATTTTGCCCCTGTTCTCATGCTCTAATCTACAAGTCCTGCCTTTCTTTTGCTCCTGTGAACTATTGCCAGTACCAGTGGCTGGAAATGGAAACGGTGTGTTCATCCTGACTGTGCTCTGTTTCACAGCTATTTAATTTTGAGGTGTCTTTTGCAGGCAAACAACCAATGCACAGTGAGAGGTAGATTTGTGAGTCTCTGTGAGCCAGCATGAACAGGAGAACATTTGATTCTCTTCTGTCAAGCCAAATTCTGGTTAAGACCAACAGCCAGAAACTGAATAATAGTGGTCTGAATAATAGCAGTGGGTCCTAAAAGCTCCTCAGAGAGACAAGACTGATGAACTGCTTTATGTATGGTCATAACATCAAAACTGTATTTGTGATTTCTGCGTTGTTTTATTTATCCAGCTTTTCACTTTCAGAATCAAGAAGGGATCAGGAGAATTCAGGAAGCCAGATATCAGGTACTGACATAAAGTTGGACATAATCCTAGAAATGAAGCCTGTGAAATCAGAAATGGGTCTCTACCACTCCAGCTCACAATATCCTGTTCTTATCTCTGATCACCTTTTGGGAATTAATTTATGCTTAGAACTTCAGTAAAGAAAATTGTGAAGAAAGATGGATCCAAATTACAATTAAGTGACCACTGAAAGCATTGGAAAATTTGAGAGGTTTTTGTTTTGGAGTCCTTGGCTTTTTTTTTTGTTTTGATTTGTTTGGGGCTTTTTTTCAATTTTTTGACTAAATTACTTGTCTTATTAAAGACAAATGCAATCTTCCCACTGATTTCAGTGTGCCCAAAATTTGATTCTCAACATGCATCTTCCTGTCTGGGGAACCTCAAACAGGGATTCCTAATTGCTAGTAAAGACAGTAAAAGCCTCCTCTGTGCTCAGCCTGTGGGAATAGGAAATAGAAAAGAAAGCAATAAACAGAACCAAGTTAACAGGCACATTAGGTACAGACCTGAAACCCCTTTGAGTCGTGTGATCACTTCTGTAAATCCTGCCATGCACATGCCTACCTGCACCTTCGAGTTGGTAAGATTAACCCCTCCAGCCCTGCCTTTATTCTGCACTCACAACTGAATTTTACTTATTTGTGCTTCTCTTCAAGACCTGAATTACCCAAAAGATATTCACCCTGACGTGTTCTTGGCTGTGAATGACTTGGCAGTGGGGATGACTGCAGTAATGTGTGTGAGAGGAAAGCTGAGTTGAAACCCTCAGAAATAGCTATGGAGCATGAGAACTAATGATAGCCCAGCTCCCTTTTCCTTCAAAAGCAGTCATATCCCCATGCTCAGAACCTTTCAGACAGTTGAAAATATTCTCCTTTTGTTGACTGCACAGCTGAGCAATGGCACAGTGCATGGAGAAACACCTCTGTGTAGCTGCACTGGGGCTGTGGCTGGACGGGGGCCGCTCCCGGACCGCGATGCAGAGCTCTGAGCAGCCCCATGCTGCTGTCAATAACAAGTGGCAAGCCAGGAATAACATCTCATGGGAGCCAGGCATGGAACCACAGCCTGAGGTTCCTAAGAGTGCTTTAAAGCATGTCAGCATTTCAGAGCTTTCAGCCCTGAGCTTAGGTGGCTGTGCTGCCCTCTGCACCGTGTATTTTGCAACTAAATCAAGTCTTCTTTTGTAAGAGTGTGAGAGAAGGAGGTAATGGGAAAACATGATTCAAACAGCAAAATCTTTGTCTCAGGTTCTACAAAACCCAGCTTTTGTCAGAGCTGAAATGGGCAGATACTCACTAGAAAGGCTTCCCCAGAACTGTGGGTGATCAGCATCTTTGACATTCAGGCCAAGCAACTGTTTTTCAGTTTAAATCCAGGCTTGGATTCAGTCATTGAGTTTGCTGAGGCTTGAAAGGTTATTGAATCATTGCTGCCCCAAAATACACTGTGCTGCATGCCTTGTGGCATATTTACATCACCATACTTACTTGCTGCTGCTGCTACCACAGATGCATACGCTGGGTGGACACTGCTAGAACCTAAAAATGAGAGATTTTAATTTTCAGCTATTGAAGAAAACCCCACAATGCTAATGAATAGTAATAAATGAAGAAGGAATCATTAAGGCAAATCAGGTGTGTAAAAAAATGCATGAGAATTCCCTCACAATGTTTTAATCTTTGAAATTCAAAAGCTGTTACAGAAAACATAATTTTAATCCATTGAAAGTTATCATGAAATTATTTCTAAAATGAGTCATCATCTAGCTGTTGAACTCTCAGTCTAGACATGAGAATCAAATAACTATTTATTGACTTCTACACCTGAAAAATCATCACAGTATTTGAGGATGGAGAGCTTACTCTCACATGAATTGGGCTGCTGGACTTAGATATTTTTTTCCACTTCTAGTATTTCTATATTGAATTACTGAACTCACGATCGTCTAAATCATGGTATATCTAGCTGTATATCTTGTTCCTTAAATTTTAGGAAAGCTGTTAGTGTGGAGGGAAGCAATGCAAACATGCATGCTACTGACCCATATCTCTGACCCTGTGCAGTCCAGGTCTAGTCTTGGCAGGAGCTGCTGTGGTCCTGGTTGCTGCAGGAGTTGTGGTTGGCACTGTGGTGGAAGGATCTGTGGTTGTGGTGGTCGGGGTGGGGGTGGTGGTGGCCATTTGTGTGGCTGGGGTCGGCACTGGAGTTGTCTGGTGCTCTTTGCGGGCTGTGTCCCCTGTAGGAATAGTGACATGTCACTGTGGCTGGATGTGTGACAGGTATGGAAGCAGCAGCAGCAGCAGCACTCAGTGCTTAAGGCAACCCAGAAACTGGCATTCTCTTCAGGATGCCCACAAGCATCCCTAAATGTGGAGCCCTTAGTGCCTTCACCGTGGGTGTGTAGTGCAGGTGCTTGGGTGACTCTCTGCTCTCAGAGGGTTCTGACAACAGCCCATTGCAGCATTCATGTTCCCCCTACTTTCCTGCTTTGGCCAGGAACACTTATCAAACTGACAGATGTCTCAGACCTATGGAATGGCTCAACCAGCCAGTTGCAGATTCTGTTTTGGCATCATCTTTTCACAGTGTAATTCAGCACTTAGAAGGTCCATATAAATGGAAATCAGCTGGCATCTGGTAGTAAAGATGGCCAATCTGAGTCATAGACCATAAAAGAATTGCAGCACTGAAATGTTTTTGACAGAAAGACAATTTTCAGATAAAGATGATTTGGGGGAGTGGATCAGAGCCAGAGCAGGGGGGGTCAGGGCTCTGGCTGAGGGAAGTAGGGGAGAGCACCACCTGGAAGGTGCCAATCTCATCTAAGTTTGACTCATCTCACAGTTGCTACTACTTTTAAAGTGTATCATCTGTTGTGAGAACAGTGACAATTCTAGTTGCAAAATATACATCCTAAATATCCTTGTAGAAAATCGTCAACATACTTAGGTTCTTCCAAGCAATTTTCTCAAAAAAGAAATTTCTTCACTGTTATCTTTTCCATCTAGCCACAAAAAACTGCCCTAAAATATATTCCATGTTAATCTTGGTCTTGTTCCTTTCCTCCCTGCCGATAGCCCAGGGGATGGCCTGACACACTGTCTGCATTGGAAGGGAATGGTGCACACTCTATTCACTGCTGCACAGCACAAGCTTGTATTTTATTGCTATTTCTGGATATTCTCCTTTTGGAAGGCATCGTTGGGAAACTGTCTGGTGGATTAATTATCACCTAATGCTAGGCAGTGAAAAACTCAGATCTCAGACAGTTTTAATGGAATAATGCTGAAAGAGGGCTCAGAAGAAAAACAAAACAACTCAGCTGAAAAAATCAGCATGAATGGCTCTTTTTGGGCTGAACAGTACACTGTTCCATGAAACTGCTAAAAGAAAGAAAACAGAGGGCACAGTGAGTTTTCCCCTGTGATCCTGTGCTGCTGGAGTAGGGAACAGGCACACTGGCCAAGTTTATACCCCAGTCTGTGAGGAGTAAGGAAGCTGGAAGCTAACATTATTAGCAGAAAACCTGAGGAAGCAGCATAGTAAGAGCAGAGGAAAGCTGTTGCCTTGGTGCATGTTGGCTGGGTTTTTGTGAATCCTTTGACACAAGAGTAGGGCTCCTGGGGGTAGCTGTACCCAGTGCTCTTGTGGGCAGGGTACCCATCTCTTTCACAGCATCTTCAATGGGTTTGCAGGGCACATGCCCTGCATAGGAGATTACCAAGAACCATAAAGCTCACAAAGCCTGAACTCATTCAAAGCTCAAGCAGAAATTAAACTCTGTGGGTGCCCTCTTCTCCTTCAAGCACCAATGCAGTTTGGTTTGGTGGGAAAGGGGCTGTGGAGAGGAGGTTGGAGTGGGGGAGGTTAAGCTGTCTGTAAAACCAAACTGCTTTCTATTAGCACCTGCAGGCAGATTAGGTGTGTTAGATACTGTAAAGAGCACCAAGATCCCCAGCCCTTACCTTGGTCTGATGCTTTTTCTGATGTGTTAGCAGTGTCTGCACTCTTCATACCTTTAAGGTCTTGCTCTGGTTTTTTAGGCTCTGAAGCAAAATTGAGCACATTAGAACAGGCAGCACTGTAAAAAAATAATGTCAAATCTCCCATTTAGAGATTATCAGTCCCCAAAGGAAGGCATCCTGCCACATGGCATTGGTTAGGTCTGGCAGTCCTATCAGACTGTATCACCTACTGAGAAAAAGCAATGACTAGAGAGTAGTCACCCCTATCCTTCATGCCCAGCTTAGGCTTTTTTACAGCCCAAAAGTTCCTGCCAGTATCGATAGAATTTCTGAAGTGAGCGAGAAGTGTGAGGCTTTGCCACCAATAAGCCAATACTCATAAGATTTAATGCATCATATTTTTTGCTCTGAGTAGTAGCATGTTCTGAGAACCAGGGTCAGATGTGTGTATGTTGTTTGGGAAATACTTGCTAGTGTGCAATCTTTCAGTCACTAATTCATGTTCAGATGTATTTATTTCTTACCTGATGTTTTCAGATCATTATTGGACCAAATCCTCAATGCCATGGATTGGCTTAGAAGTAAAAGGGAAATTTTTTTTTTTTTCTCTTTTTTTATTTCTAAGACTCAGAGACATCAACATACTTGGAATACTTATTGCAGTTTATTTACTGCTACCTCACAAAATAATCTGATTCTGCTTTTTTATCTGACTGAGTACTGGAGGATTTTCTTCTTCCCTTTTTTGGTTTGGTTTTGGGTTGTTTTTTTGGGTTTTTTTTTGTTTTTGTACTCTCTAGACCTTTTGGCAGCATCAAACTGTTTGGGAATTTACTGCGGGTGTTAATGTTTTCCTAAAATTTTGTGCTGTTTTTCCTAAACACCTTTTAATAGTTTTGAGCAGCTGTGAAGAGTTACAGTTTTGGGAAGGCTTTTCTTGCCATGCCCAGCATTTGAAAAGCACTCTAACCACCAGGAGCATTCAAAAAAATGTCAGGCACTATGAATCTCTGGCATCTCTGGGAGGACTAAAATTGCATCTCTGACAGCTGATCAGGTATGAAACAGGATTTTTTGTTAATCTGACAGCAGTGAGTGTAATACTCAAAGGTCTGCTTTCTCCTCCTGTGGATAATGGATTTAAGTATCAAAGTGAACAGTGTGGTCCCTGTAATTAAAATTAGAAGAAAATAGTAGCTTTTTAAAAATATTAAAAAGTGAGTAGGAAATTCTCTTTCATGAAATGGCCCTGGCTTCATATTACAGGGATTTTTATCTTAGAGACAAGCTGTTTCTAACAGAAAACAGCAGAGATGGCTGAGTTGAGGTGGCAGATCTGAGGAGGGCTGATAGGGCCAAGTAGGGTTTGAGGAAGATAGATTGTGAC